>NC_062546.1:41408746-42008746 GCF_016906955.1 Phacochoerus africanus | reverse complement strand
CAATCCCTGGACCAGCACAGTGGGTTAGGGATCCTGTGTTGCAACTGTGGCTGGACCCTGGCTGGAGAACTCCATATGCCTTGGAGGAGCCAAAAAGAAAAAAGGAAAAAGAGTTTCCTGTTGCTATCAGGAGAAATGCAGGCATAGTGGAAGCAGGGGTGTTAGGTGGGAGGTTGCTGCAGGGCTTGAGGTGAGTAAGGAGGGTGGTTGGTGGCTACAGTTTCTGAGTGTAAGATGCCTCACCTTGGCCGTTGGTCTTTAGAAATATTGGGTTATTGTGCTCATTGGACAGTCAAGTGGGATATTGTTCAGGCATTGGGAGTTGCTAATTTTAGTCCAAGAGAACATTAGTGCAAAACAGCAAAATTTGAGTAAAATTGCATTGTTTGGGGACTACCTACGTGGTGGTGCTGCTTATAGCTGTGAATCAGAGATGAGAGTAGAGAGTAGGATTTCAACACTGTTATGGGTTGAACTGTGTCCCCCTCAGGATGAAGTCCTGATCCCCAAGACCCCAGGATGTGACCTTATTTGGAAGTGAGTTTGTTGCAGGTATGGGCAGTTAACATGAGGTCATCCTGGAGTGAGGTGGGCACTTGTTCCCATATGACTGGTGTCTTTAGAAGAAGAAGGTGTTCCCATTGTGGCTCAATGGTTACCAAACCTGACTAGTATCCATGAGGATGTGGGTTTGATCCCTGGCCTCACTCAGTGGGTTAAGGATCCGGCGTTGCCGTGAGCTGTGGTGTAGGTTGCAGACACGGCTCAGATCCTGCATTGCTGTGGCTGTGGTGTAGGCCGGCAGCTACAGCTCCGATTCAACCCCTAGTCTGGGAACCTCCATATGCTGAGGGTGCAGCCCTAAAAAAAAAAAAAAAAAGTAGATTTTGGACATAGACCTAAAAGGGGGAACACCATGTGTTTACAGAGGTAGAGGCCAGAGCCAAGAACTTCGAGGATGCACCAAAAGCTAAGAAAAGTGGCGAGGATTTTAGTCAGAGTCTCAGAGGGAGCAGGGCCCTGCTGACACCTTGATTCCAGATGTCTAATCTCCAAAAATGTGAGGGAACTAAATGCCTGCTCTTTTCAGTTAGTAGACATTACTACAGCAGCCCAAGGAAATGAATACCAAGACTTGCTTTAGAGGTGAGGGGAAAGAGAATGAATAGGATCAAGGATAGGCAAAAAATATGGAAGTAGAAACTAGAAAGGTTAGTAGGGCACCCCACAAAAATGGAGCATTTTGAGAGACCAGGATTAAGTGGAGGAGGGAACACGTGGGTGAGCAGTAAAGGAAAAGGATTGAGCCAAGGCTCTCTGCATTTGTCTAACATACAGAGGGCGAGAGAGGGGAGAGGAGCCCCAAGGTGGGTGGAGAAGGACAGGCAAGCACCTGGAGCCAATGAGGAAAGGCTCTTTATTGGAACATTTGGGGACAGGAACAAGATGAGATGGGATGAAAATATGATAACAATTGAAAGTGGAAGACTTTTTTTTCTTTGTTTTTCTTTCTCTTCTCTCTCCCTTCCTCCCTCCCTCTTCCTTCTTCCCTCCTTCCTCTCTTCTTTCCTTCCTTCCTTCCTTCTTTCCTTCCTTTTTCCTCCTTTCCTTCCTTTCTCCCTCCCTTCCTTGTTTCCTTCCTCCCTCTGTCCCTTCCTTCCTTCTTAGAATTCTGAAAAGAGAATTTTCCACATGGAGTAAGTTGAGTGTTGACTCAGCAAAATTTCAGGGGCCCCTTTGGAAATCCACCTGCTCTTGAAGGGGAGTCTTCCATGGGTGACAGCAGGAAGAACAACTATCCAATTTGTCCATCAGAGGAAACGCTCAGGGCTCACTGCAGTCCCCGGGGTGGGGGCTGCTCTCTGGAATTTCACTCCTATCTCATACAGTGACTCAGAAGGAGAGAGATGGGTCTTCCCCCTGGTACTGGGTGGGGGGTGCATTCCACCCAGCCCCCGCCCTTACCTGTGGGAGTTCACCATGCTCCCCATCTGAACTTCCATTCTCTCTAACTTTCCTTGTGCTCTGGGAGTGAATTACCATTTAAGGAGGGAAGCCTTTCTTCCAAAGCTATGGCCTCTGGTTTAAGTTTATTAAATAAATAATCCAGAACTGAATCTTCTTTTTTTTTTAACTTCTACATTTTCTTCTGTCTCATGCTTTTCCTGAGGCCACAAGGGCACACTGATTAGCTGACTGGACAGAGGGGTAGAAAGAATCAATAATAAGAAGAAAAAAACAAAACAAAACACAAAAACACGGCTTAATTCTTTAAGTATGTTCTTTCTCCACACACGCATTAAAAAGTTTATGGAATCCAGAAACTATTTATGATGCAGTCATTTCTATAAATGGTCATTGATAAATAATTCATGCGGTTTGGGGCCCTTAAAGTGATGAAATCCTGCGGCTTAGCTGTCCCCAGAGAGTCACTGAAGTCAGAACATCCCGATTTCTGTACCTGAGTTTCCAGGGGCCCCTGGGACTTACCCAGGGATAATAACAATAATTGCTGCTATTTGTTGAACACTGATGCCCTGCAAGACCCTGTGCCAAGGATTGCATGTTTGTTTTTTGTTTTTTTCCACTATAAATATCCCCCACACGTGCAAAGCAAATATTATTTTCCCATCTTATAAATGAAGAAGCTGTAGTTCAGAGGAGTTAAATAACTAGTTTGAGATCTCCCAGGAAGTGGCAGAGCATGGTCTTTCTAGTCCACCATTAGCGTAGCGTAAACTTCCCCCTGAAGTGGGGCCTGAGGCCGGAACTTGTGTGCAGGTAATTTATTTATAAGGTGACCCCAAAGATGAGGAGAGAGAAACAAAGGAGAGTGAAGAGAGGCCACGTGAGAGTGCATTTCATTGAGGTCACTGCTGTGGGCCACTTGGATTCAATGTGGTTTTTTTCTTGTTGTTGCTGTTTTTGTTTTGTTTTGTCTTTTTTAGGGCCTCACCATAGCATATGGAAGTTCCCAGGCTAGTGCTTAAATTGGAGCTGTAGCTGCTGGTCTATGCCACAGTCACAGAAATGCAGGATCTGAGCTGCGTCTGCGACCTATAAATGCAGCTCATGGCAATACCAGATCCCCCACCCACTGAGCAAGGCCAGGGATCAAACCCATATCTTCATGGCTAACAGTTGGATTCATTACCACTGAGCCATGACAGGAACTCCAGATTCCATGTTTTTGAGGGCTTCTAGATGGTGCTCAGAATTTTTCACCTGAGAATCAATGGGGAAAAATGTTTATCCATCACCTGCACATGTTTTAAGGGTGGTCCCTGGGGCACTGCCAGCTCTGCACTGTTGGGAAGTGAATTTATGCCTGAGGAATGGACAGTTGCCTGCTTTGGGAGCATCAGAGAATCCCCAGAATAGAAAGGCAAGCATAGGAGTTCCCATTGTGGCGCAGCAGAAATGAATCTGACTAGGAACCATGAAGTTCTGGGTTCCATCCCTGGCTCTCAGTGTGTTAAGGATCTGGCATTACCACGAGCTGTGGTGTAGGTCACAGACATGGCTTAGATCCCGTGTTGCTGTGGCTGTAGTGTAGGCCAGCAGCTACAGCTCTGATTTGATCCCTAGCCTGGGAAGCTCCATGTGCTGAGGGTGTGGCCCTAAAAAGGCAAAAGACAAAAAAAAAAGGGGGCGGACACTCACAGGGCATCACTGAGATCAGACTGGGTGGGTGTGAAGTAGGTCACACCCTGTGAGGACCTGCCTCCAGCAGCCTGAGCTGGATCAGAGATGAGGCTGGGAAAACATGAGCTAGGGCACAAAGAGCATCTGATACAGTTGTGCTTCCCGAGATTCAGCCCTTCTGGGTCACAGTTACACATGATCCTTCAGTTGCATTGGTTTAGCAAAGACAGTAAAGCCTGAATATGCCCAGTCCCCCCAGCTCCACCCAAAGTAAGTGCAAAAAGGAAGGTATGGATGGAAATGATTTTCTTTCTCTTTAAAAATAGCAGCTAGAACAAGGGATACTTTGCTGTTGAAAGAGGTGCCATTTTCTAATGGAAAATTGGAAGCTGGACAAATTTGGTTAAAACAATCTCCTTTTCAAGATATTTTTTAAAAAACTTTTTGGCAACCAGTATGGTGTTGCCATGAGACAAGGTAAACAAATGTACAGGTTTGAAGCAAAGAGTGTGAAGGAGCTGAGATTGTGGCCACTTGCAAGCTGATACATTAGCTTGACACACTCTTGTGGAAGCCTGCAGAGTGTAGGAGGTGCCTATGCCAGGCACAGAAGACTTTATACCCCTAAGGACCTCAGGCAGCATGAGCATCAGCCTATGTGTCCATTCTCCTTACCCTCCATTCTTGCAGAGTTTACACGGATGGGCTCCTATAGATGCCTGTTCATGTAGCAGATTGGATTACAAAACAGGAACCTTGGGCTTAAGGATCCTAAGTTGCCTGTAGGGAAGATACACCCTCCATTTGCTCAAGAAATACATGTCTTATTTATTCTGGACAGTCAGGATGCCTACCCTTTCCTCTGGAAGGAGGTACTATATCTTCCAAGGATGTAGGCTAACCTGTTTTTAATTTCAGAGGAGGACACTGTCTCTGTCTTCCAAGGCTGTTCAGCATGCAAATGTCCTTGAAAAGATACTCAGGAACAAAGGGCACTTAGTGCCTTACTCATAAAATGTGTAGAAATGTGAGAGGTCCATGGATAATTTTCTTTAATACCTTGTCTTTCATCAAGTAGCAGCAAGGTTGACTTTTACTTGAGCCATATGCAGATCTTTTACTGCTTTAGGAAGTCATATACCTTCAACACATGGGACACATTTCTTGACCTTGGGCAGGAGGTAAGGATATGCTTAAAATACCTGGATGAGCAGCATATTGAATGAAGAGAAAGAAGGAGAGGAGAGAGAGGGAGAGATGGGCTGGGGGAATGGAAAAAAAGTGACAGCAGGAGAGAGGAAGGGAGAAAGATTCAGTGAGAAAAATAGAAAGTGTATGACAGATTCATAAAAGTATATGGGACTATAGACATCATGAATGGGTGGATGGAGAGATGAATGAAGAAATAAAGACAAGTACATACATGTGTGGATATATAAATGGATACTTGATATATAATTATATAGATCAAAAGAGTGATGGAAAGAAAGAGAGGGAATATGAAAAAGACAAAAACAGGGCTGAGACTGAGTCAGAGAGTTAGAAAGTACACAGAAAAAACAGAGACAGCTACATGAAGATGCAAAGAAAGAGAGAAAGAGCATGGCTAGATGGACAGATGAACAGAGGGATGAAGAGTAGGAGAGATGGATAGATGGATGGATCAACACATGCATGAAATACAGATAATTAAAGAGAGAGAAGAGGTAATGTAATATGAGTTTATGTTCTGTATTCAGATCTAATGTTTGGTTCCACCATGGCCTAACTGCATGATTTAGGGTAACTTACTTCATTTATCTGTCAAATGGGAATATTACTAATACTACTGACCTCCTAGGATAATTTTAAAACCCAAATCAAAATAATCTTCAGAAATGCAAGTCAGCAGACCTGTGATAAGGCCCTTTCCAGAAAGAGAGCTTATTCCATCAGCGGAGATGTCCATCCCACCAACCTTATCGGCTGGAACATTTTCAGCATTCACACTACACGGTTGTTTCCCATTGGAGCTATCGCTGGATCTGGCAGATGTGTCAAACCCTGATAAAACAAACACTGGCATCCAACATTCAAGTAGCAATTTTATGCAAACGGGATCTTCTCATTATGTTCTCCTTCTGCAATCCATAATTATGGCTTCTGAATGAATCGGAGGTTGTCTTCATCTCCGTGAAAGGAGGTCACACTACTTATACAGTAAATTAAAGGCAAATTGAGCAGATGATATGTATAAAATAAGAAACATGCAGTTTTTAGAGCCATTGACACTGTGCTAAATGAGTTGATTTTCAATCCAAACCAAGTATTTGTATAATTTGGTTCGGCCTCCCAACATTCACATGGAAACCCACACTCTTTGCAGACTTGTTACTCTTTTACTCTTTACAGAGTTTGCATTTATGATGGGGAATTACTTCTTGAGCTCTATGATTTCAGTTTATTTCCAAGCATATAATGTTTCACAGTTCATTCTTGCTAAAGAAAAAAAAAAGAGAGAGAGAGAGATCTTCATGCCTAAGTTATTTTGGTATAGCACATTATGGCGAAGTATTTCCAAATGAAGTGACATGAAAAGCACAGCCTAAAATGTTTGGCTACATCAGAATGCATTAAGGACTCTTTCTGGCCTGCTTTTTAAATTGTCTTCATGCACCAAGGCATTTACATTTCAAAGGACAGTCACTATAATTTCTAACACACACTTAATTCAATTAATTCCTCACCTTTAATGAGAGTAGGATAAATAAAAATTATCCCAATTTAGGAAAAATTATGTATTTTTCCTCAGATGATTCTCTACCTCCCTCTTCTCTTACTCCTGTTCACAGACGGTGTAATTTAGAAAGCAGTATGATAATGCGTGTGCAAATACTTCAAAATAACTTGTCTCTTTTCTCTTAAGTTTCCTCTAGTCAGAAATTCCACCATTAGGTAGTCCTTTGTTTGAATTAAGCAGTCTTCTTTTACAGGTCCTCTACTAAAAGGTGAAAGAAAGCTTTGGAACAGTTTGAGTTACATTTTAAATAAATCTATTGTCTTTAGATCAATTTATTTCTAAGCGTTCAGATGCAGTGAGCATTACTGACCCTGACTTTAGTGGTGAGTTGGGTGGAGTGACTGCAGAGATGGGAGACCCGGCACTCACCAATTCACTCATCAGTTGTTTTATTGAGCTCTTACTATGTGTCAGACACCATTCTATGCTCTAGGTATGTAGTATAGGGTTTTTCTTCATGGAAAAAGTGCATTGATTGAGGTGATTGGTGTTTACATAATCACAGAATTAATGACTGTAGATGGCAATAACTTCAATGAAGGAGAATTTCAAGAAGCTATGATGGCCTGAGCAGATTCTGCAGGAATGGGAAGGCCATAAAAATCAACTTTTATAGGGCTATGGTGCTATCCAGGACAGCTGACTCATGTTTAAACAGGGGGTTATTCTTGAACAAGAAGCAGAAGCTCTTGTAAACAAGTAGCCTAGAACAGCAATTTAATGGGCCAGAAAGCTAAGTACTGAGAAGGACGTTTACTTGGAAAGTAGGCTCTAAGTTTTGCTTTTCTCTGGCCTAGGTCATGGCTCTGGAATCTTGCAAGCTATCTTCCTGCTCCCCTATAAGATGCTATCTCTCCTCTTCAGTCCTTTCATGCTCTTGTTCTGAAGTTCTCCTGGTATTTAATCACATAAATAAATTTAGTGTTGAGTGATAGTATGTGTGTATGCCTTAGCCCTTACTGGACATTAAGCTCCTTGAACTCAACAATACATCCTTAGGAAAGCTCTTGCAAACAAAATGAATGACCCCAACAACCTCTTAGAGTGATAGTATTAAGCCCATTTGTCAAATAAGGAACCAAGATCAGAGTGGTTGAATAATTTTTCTAATGTCACCCTTAAAATATGTGGTTGTTTCCAGATCTCAAGTCAAATTCCTTTAGAGTAAAAACTCATGTTAGAAACTCGGTAATGGAGTTCCCTTTCTGGCTCAGCAGAAATGAATCTGACTCATATCCATGAGGATGTGGGTTCGATCTCTAGCCTTGCTCAGTGGGTCAGGGATCCGGGGTTGTCATGAGCTGTGATATAGGTCACAGATGTGGGTCAGATCCTGATTTACTGTGGCTATGGTGTAGGCTGGAAGCTGTAGCTCCAATTTGACCCCTAGCCTGGGAACTTCCATATGTAGCAGGCGCAGCCCTAAAAAAAAAAAAAAAAAAAAAAAAAGAAGAGAAAGAAACAAGAAACTCGGTAACTCACAAAACAAAGGCATAGGACAACACCCCAATAGCACTTGAAATCATTTCTGTTCACTCTAAATGTATGTCTTATTTGCATATATGCAAAGCTGAGATAAGGTATAGGTTGGGTTAGGCTTCAGTAACAAACAGCCCCTAAATCTCAGTGGTTTAAAGCACCAACAGTTGGTGTCCCATGCATGTTATATGTTGATTGCAGGTCAGCAGGAGGATTTGCTCATTGCTGTTACCCCTGGAGCAGTCTTCATTGCCAATACTGCCTGTCACCATGCCAAAGAGAAAAACAGAGCTCTGGAATGTCTGGCAGTTAAATGCTCCAGCCTGAAAGTGACACACTGTCACTGCAGTTCATAATTCATGGATCAGAACTGGTTATATCTTTATACTCTCTGTTAGAAGATGCAGAGGCAGGACATTTGACAAGCTAATGGCTCCCACAGATAAAATGATTCGTATTTCTTTTATGTGGTCATTTACTCATCAATTATTTATCAGGTACTTGTTATATGCCAGGATCAGTGGATATAATAGTATATTATTCAGTTATTGGTGCATAAAAATCACAGCATCTCAGTGATGTACAATATAAGCATTTATTTCTCTTTTGTGCATGTCAGGTGGGTAGAGTCTATCTGAGTTAGCTTGGGCTCAAGTGAGCAATATATAAACCTATAGTTTGTGCTGGTTGTATGAGTCTACTCTAGACAGCCTCTCTCCTCCTGAGACCATCTACTTGAGGCAGGTGCTTCTCATAACAATGGCAGAAGTATAAGGGGAGCAAGTGGAAATATACAATGCCTCTTATTTAAAGTCTAGGCTTGGAACTGCCACTCACTCACTTATGCCACATCCCATTGGTCAAAGACAGTCTCATGGTGGTGCTGAACAGCCATGGGGCAGAGAGGAATAATCAGCCTCTATTGGGATTAAACTGCAAAGCACATGACAAAGGACATGGATTCAGAAAAAGGCAATGAACTGCAACAGTAGTGCCATCAATGCAATCAGTGATCAAACTGAAATCTTAATTTGTGTAGTTTTCTTTCTTTCTTTCTTTCTTTCTTTCTTTCTTTCTTTCTTTCTTTCTTTCTTTCTTTCTTTCTTTCTTTTTTTAAATTTTTTTATGGCCACACCCGCAGTGCTTGGAAGTTCCCAGGCTAGGGGCTGAGTCAGAGCTGCAGCTGTGACCTACATCACAGCTTGCAGCAATGCCAGACCCTTGAACCACTGAATGAGGCCAGGAATCGAACCCACATCCTCATGGATTCTAGTCATGTTCTTAACCTGCTGAGATAAAACAGGAACTCCTGTGTAGTTTATTTTTTATAGAAAAAGGATTGATAAATAAAATATGTAAAACAAGATAGATATAATTGCCCAGGAGAAGAAAATAAGGCAATGAAGGGGTTAGAAAGAAGAAAGGTAGTTATGGTGGCTGAAATTTTAGAAGAATGGCCAGGAAAAGAAAATGACAAAATAATATGATAATGGAGTAAATTTTGTAAAGTAAGTGAGAGAGACTCCTGTGAAGATAGCCAAAGAAAAGCAGAGGAAGAGAAGAAATTTAAAGGCTGATGTTGAAGTCTACCTGGCATGTGTGAAGAGCAGTAAGAGGGTCCTGTGAATGAGCCAAACAAGGGAGAAAAAGACCAAAGAGGTGAAAGCAGGTTGTTTGGAGCTAGTGAAACATTTTATCTTTTAAGTCTGAATGAGGTGGATGTTCACTGGAGGATTTTGAGAAAAAGAATAGTATGTTTATACTTTTTACTGGATAACACTGGCTAACCTACTGGAATGGAATGGTTAGCAGTGCAAAGACAAGCTAAGAACCCATTGTGTTATTACAGGGGCTGGACAGTGGTGGTTTAGATAAGGGTTGTAGCAGTCACTGAATAAGTCACTAAATGTGTTTCATTCTGATAATGGCAAGTCATCGAATGTGTTTGATTCTGGAAATATTTAGAAGTTGAGTCCATCAAGTTGGTTGACAGCTCAGATTTGCAGCATAGAAGAGAAGGTGTTTGGGATGATGGCAGATTTTGGCCAAATCAATTGGGAAAAAAGGGGGTTTCATTTTCCTGAAATGGAAAAGGCTCTTTGAGGATCATGTGATAAGGAAGATGGGGGTTCAATTTGGGGCCCTTTATGTTTAAGATGCCTCTTAGTCATGCGATGAAGGTCAAGTGGGCCCTCAGCTAGTGAGATGAGTGGAAGAGGGATCCAGGCTGGAGAGATGAATTTCAGAGCCTTTTTTATATGCTCCTGTGTATGAGTGAAGCTAATCAAATCATGAGATAGAATAAGATCACCAAATGAGAGAGTTTAGATAAAATAGTGACAAAACACCACCACTTGAACCTTCTAATTTCCAATGTCAAGAAGATGATGAGGAACCAGCAACAGAAACTTAGAATAAATGGCTAAAATATAAAAGGGAAAATGGAGAGTGGGATGTAATGGGAATGAAATGAAGAAACGTTTTCAAGGAGGAGGGGATTTTCAACTTTATCCAATGTGGCTGAAATGTCAAATAGGATAAGGACAAATCATGTTAGATTGAGTGACATGCAGCCCATTAATAATCTTATGGGGAAAAGATTGGAACAGTGGAGTAAAAACTTGATCAAAATGTGTTTAATAGAGAAAGGGACAGGAGACATTGGTGGCAGTGAGTAGAAATCACACCCTTCCAAAGAGTTTTATAAAAGGAGAAATTAAAAGTTTGTGTGGGAGTTCCCGTTGTGCTCAGCAGAAAGGAATCTGACTAACATCCACGAGGATGCAGGTTCTATCCCTAGCCTCACTCAGTGGGTTAAGGATCTGGTGATGCCATGAGCTGTGGTGTAGGCCAGCAGCTACAGCTCTGATTCAACCCCTAGCCTGGGAACCTCCATATGCCACAGGTATGGCCCTAAAGAGACAGGAAAAAAAAAAAAAAGCTTGTTTACTGTTTGCTGGAGGCTGATGGAAGATTAAGGGGGAATCATTTTCTTCATAAATGGGAGAAACATAATCATGAGACCTATTCAAGCAATAAAAAAAATAGTAATACAAAAGAGAGGGAAAATTGCTGAATCAATGGCCTTGAGTGTTGAGAAGGATATATTCTGTGCAGAATGGAAGGTTTGTGCTATATTTAGAAGCACAGATCCTTCATCCACATGGTCTGGAGGGAGGGCAGAGTAACTAGGGACAAAAGCAGGTGGGTGAGAGATGCAGGCAGATGGGAGCTGTGGGTTTCTAGACCCTCAGTGAGAAGGGAAATATCTGCCCATGTCTATGGTCAGTCCTCTTACCTCCAACTAAGATAGCCCCAATCAAGCACCTTCTTAGGGCCATACTGCTACTGTAGTTCCAAACAATGTTGGGAAATCCTCAACGCAGGGAGAAACAATGGGCCCCTGCAGAGGTATCCAAGGGCACCCATAGCAAAGGTGACCTGCAGACAATTTTGTGACTTGGGACCAGGTTCTTAGTCTACCTTCAGGAAAAATTCTTTCATACCTAAGTTGCCTGGTGCTTAGATTCTCATTTCTTTGCTGTTGGTGGCTCTAAGAAGAAAGTTTGCTTGCTTGTTTAAGGAAATTCTGTTGGACCTCTAAAGGTAAATATGAGTTGCTCTCCAATCTAAAATTGTCAACAGTCCCCTTCCCAATAGTTGCTAGAACTCAATCCACTGTTGAAAATATAGTTATGAAGAGAGTTCCTGTTGTGGCTCAGGGGTAAGAAGCCTGATTAGTATTCATGAGGACACAGGTTCAATCCCTGACCTTGCTCAGTGGGTTAAGGATCCGGTGTTGCTATGAGCTGTGATGTAGGTCACAGAGGCGGCTCGAATTCTTCATTGCTGTGGCTGTGGCAGCTGCATGTCCTGTTTAACCCCTAGCCTGGAAACTTCCATATGCCATGGGTGTGGCCCTAAAAAGCAAAATATGTATGTATAGTTCTGAAGATTTCCCCCCTTGGTTGCTTTGCTTGTAGCTTTGTATGGCTTTCATGCCCCAACCTCTTTCCCCATATCTTTCAGTAATTCAGATACCACCTCTTTGAGAATGCCCCCTTTTCTGTATGCCAATTAATTAAAAATGAACAATTAGTAATATTTTGGAGCACTCATCTCTCCTTCTAAATGATCAGATAGTTGAGAGTAGACTGTCCTATTCTTTGAGGCATCCTATAAAGGCCCATCTCATACAGACAAAGAACTTAATAAATGAATGAATGGATAACTTTTTCCCTTCCCCTCTGGCATCATTAAAATCTGGCTAAGAAAAGACTGTGTTAGCAAAGTGTTAAAGGTTAACAGCAAGTCTGTTTAGAACAATGGCAAATGTTAACTAATTATGAAAAGACATCTTTTAATTTAAAAGTCTGGTTTTTAATTATTTTTATGACAGTTTATGTTTAATTTTACCTGCTTCACCCCTGGCTGGCAATAACAGATTTCTATTTTAATTATGCATCCCGTGATTACTCCAAATGTATTGAGGCCCATTATTTATTTATTTGCTTTCCTCTTGCTCTCTGGGAATTGGAAGTGAGCAGTCGTTGGATATTATCAAGTTCTTCTGGAAATGGCAGTGATACATGGTCAAATAATTAGTGCCTGCTAAGCAACAGATTCACGTGTCTCTCTGCAGCCTTGGCATATGAGGAATATTAAACAGGGATAAAGTCTCTGGGCAGAAACACATGAGGGGATTGCCCAGGCTTTGCATATCTTTATTATCTGACCCAGCCCATGTGGCAAGAGCTAATCCACTCTCTTGCAGTAGTTCATTCTGGTGGCTCAACAAAGCATCATTTTGCTTAGTGTCTTAACAGACATTTTGTTGGCTTGTGATTCGCTTGTGATTTGGGCTGGGCTTAGCTGGGAGGTTCTTCTGGTCTTGGCTAGGTTCGCCTCTTTGTGATCAGTAGCCAAATTGGCTAGGGATGACCATTGATGAACATAACTGCCTTTTAAGGCCAAGACTCAGATGGGACATGCTCTTACTATTGATCAAAACAGCTGAAAGCCAGTAAGACTTAGAGGGAGGGGAGATAGTTCCCACATTTTGATAGGAGGAGCCAGAAAATTATATCCATGGAAAGGGCCTAGATACAGGAGGATCACTTTTATAGTGTACTATAGCAGCTAAAATATAATTTATTTAAAAATCTACATGAGCAAAATAAGCCTATTAGTTGAGTCTCCTGCTGTCGAGAACCCTAAACTGCTGTAGATTTTGTACCGGAGTCAGAAGTAGGGCCCAGATTTGCTAAGCAGCATGTACTGCTTTTTGAGATGAATGCTGGGCTGTGACTTCTGAAGTGAGAGCTCTTTGTGTTGATGTTTATACCCGTTTGGAGGTAATGGTGAGACTCTAGCAAGGAAAACCAACCAACATGATGAGAGAACGGCTCCCACAGTTCTGAGTGGAGTCAAGCATGTCTTCCTCCGTCATTTCTTTTTCCCTCTGGACATGTGATGCTCCACGTCGTCACATCTCTGTCTCCAGATGACTTGAACATAGTCATTACTGTGGTGCCAGCTGATAGCTGAAGTACTAAGAAAAAAAAATGTGAAGTGTTTTCCCATTTTTAGAGAAGTCTATTGACATCCCCACGACTTAAGAAGTCAAAGTCATAAAGCTATGATGGTGGAAGAACAGGAAAAAGTGCTCAATGTTTTGAACAGAATACTCCACCCTGCTTGTGGAAAAATACTTCTGCTCCTTTTCTCCTAAGCATTGAAGATAAATGTCTTCTTATTGTCAGTTCTAAATGAAGATGGGTTGTGGCTCTAGCTTGTGGCAACACTAGATCTTTAACCCGCTAAGCAAGGCCAGAGATCAAACCTGCATCCTCATGGATACTAGTTAGGTTCTAAACCTCCTGAGCCACACTGTATAGGATATTTCCTACATACATAAAATAGAAGGTGATGGTGGAGACAATGGCAGTATGGTGTCCAGTGCCAACGGTGCTGATGTTGCCCCAGAAGCATCTTGTTTAGATGATGTGACCTTAGGCTATGTTTCTTTCTATCCTACTTTCCATGATTCCTGCCATTTTTGCAAGCTCTCTTTTCCATACTTCCCAGCCATTCCTGGAACTACTTAATAATAAAAATTCTTCTTGCTACTCATCCCCTCTGCTAATAAATCCCTATTCTGCTAAGGCAACCAGAATCCCACTTAGATGCTTACAGCTAAGAACATGATTGATTTTTAAATGTTTTCCCTTTAATTCTCCTCAGGCTCTCTTAATTAGTAGTCAAAAATATTTATTTTCGGTGGGGGTGGCAAGCTGGGGATTGAAGTTGCAATAAAAATAGGTTCACAATTTTTTTTTATTTTTAGGACCATATGTGTGGCATATGGAAGTTCCTAGGCTGGGGGAGAATTAGAGCTGCAGCTGCTGGCCTACACCACAGCCACAGCAACATCGGATCCAAGCCACATCTGCGACCTATACCACAGCTTGTGGCAACACTAGATCCTTAACCTACTGAGCAAGGCCAGAAATCAAACTTGCATCCTCATGGATGCTAGTCAGGTTCTAAACCTCCTGAGCCACAGTGGGAACTCCCACAATAATTTCTAACACAGGTAAATGAAAAGCAGTGGGGTCCTACCCAGATTCCCCATTCCCAGGCAGATCTCCCCATCCCCTGTTGCTATGTGTATTGACTGCTAAGGTCTCCCCACTCCTTATCCCCTGGTGGGAGAATTACCCTCAGTATTCAGAGCCATGTATGCCCTCCCCTCCTCCCACCCCCACGCCAAGGCACCTCATGGCCAATGATGAACTGATACGAGGATAGAATGGCCAATGCCCATGCCTCAAGGGGGCGCAACTCAATAGAGCTTCAGAAGCCCTCAGGCATCAGGGCAAGGCCAAAATCCAGTTGAGACCATGACTTTGCTCAGCTCCTTCCCTGCTCTCTTCTTAGACCCTTTCCTCAGTGGATCACATGTACCTGAATCCCTGGTTTGGGCTCTGCTTCCAGGAAAACCAGGCTGAGGCTGCCACCTGGGATCCAGGGGAGAAGTGTATTAGTTATAGAGCCTAATTGGTGTAGCCATTAGCCTCAGATATCAGTGTCTTAAAATAATACAGGGTGATTTCATGCTCACTTCTGCTCAGTGTAGTTTTATAGGCACCAGGCAGTCATTCAAAGACCCAGCCTCTTTCTCTCTTATGGCTCCTCCTTCCCCCAAGCATCCTCTCTTCTTGGGGGAAGCCAGAGAGGCTTGGACTAAGGCCGGTTTATGGGCCTGTTCTGGGAATTCTGATCTTACCTCCACCAGCATTTCACTAAGCAGAATTCAGACACATGTGCCAACGTGGTGAGACTGTGTGCCCAGGCAAGGGAGGAGAACATCAGGGAGGTCTTTGGGACTTAAAAACATGAGAGATCTATGGGGAGGCAGAGCTGGGAAGCTTTTGTGCTTGAAAACACCACTTGGCTATAGCTCAGGTAACCATATTAACCAAAGCCTTTTTGAGGAATAAAAGGATGTAGTTTTAATAATGAAGCCAAGATCCTAGGGGTAAAATGGGACTGTTTCAGGAACATAGGGCCATCTGATCTGTAGCTGACTCACAAGCAATCAAGAAATGGCTGATTCACACCCCCCATGGGGGATGAAGAATGGTTTACATTTCTTCCTACTGGAAAACAAGACAAAAACCTGGGTTAAAGGGAAAGAGAATTAGAAAGCAGAGTTTGTAACCTTCACAGGTAGTGACTGAGGTGTATCCATCCAAGCCCCTTGGAATATTCAATGTCTAAAGGGTACAATTTCTTATCCCACCCAAGGCCCTTTCCTGATTTCTCTGTTCATTTCCTTCAGTGATGGGGTGAAATGAATACCTGCTCTTTGGCCCTTATTAGTTCCCTTTGAGCTCCTTTTAAAAAATCTTTTATTAAAGTATAGTTGATTTACAATGTTCCTTCAATTTCTGCTGTACAGCAAAGTGACATAGCCAAACACACACATAACACATACACATATACACACACATTCTTTTTTTTTTTTTCATTCCCCTTTAGCTCTGTGATTTGAACTAGGAATGTGTGTAGCAAAACTCTGGGGCTCTTCTACTATAAACATTCTCTGATTCTAAGGGCTGAGAGGCTCTCTTGGAACAAGAGAGGATCTAGCCACACTGTTAAGGACTGGGGATACAGGAGTGGGAAGGAGCAGTGGGAGATCCAGCCTGAGTTGAGAGCCAGCTGATGGCCCAACGGAGTACTGATAGTGGTTCACAATCCTGAGATGTGCTCAGATAAATCATGCACAGACTGCTTCCTGCCTGGCTCACCTGAGGACCAGGCCCAAGAACAGGAGGAGGAGGAAACTGGTGAGAAGGGTCTGTTGGCCTCCAGACTCTCCATCAATGAGTTCTTATTTTAGTGATTGTATGGTCAATGTCATGGGGGTACCACCACTTAGATCCCCTCTTCAGGGCCATCCTCCCACTCTCAGCTATCAGGAAATTCAGCTGTTGAGTGCTCATAATGCCCTCCTCCCGAAATTCAGGCTCTGGGGACCACCTTGCTCAAGGTTAGGCAGCCGCCACATCAATGCCTATTAGGGGCCTGAAGTCCACCCAGCCCCAGAACTCCCTGCATGGTCAACAAAGCCTCCCCTGTAACTGCATGGGGGTCATATTTTCTGTCTATTCCCACCTTTTTCACTTCCTTACCGGTATCTCTGGAATGTCCTACTCCCTGACTCAGAATCTGTTTCCAGGGGATGCAAGTGAAGACAAGCTGAAACATTAGAGCTAAACAAAACATTTGTGCTGGGATTTCAAGGCAATTGCAATTTCAAGGCAAACTCTAAAACCCCATTCCTAGCCCCAACCACCGTTCCCTAGTTTCTTCTATCCAGACACCTCCCAATGTGAGGATTGGGAGAGGTCTGGAAGGGGGACCACTGGGGGCTCTGAAGCAGTCCCCCCCCACTTTCTTATCTGCGGCTGCTGCTGCTCTCACATTTCCTCCCCCTCTGCCTTCTGTTAATGCTAATTCGAAGTCTGAAAATAGATATTTTTTCATCTTTGCTAAGGCCTGTAACACACTTCATCATTTTCTTTGCTCACACATTTTTTTTTTAATTTCTCCTGCCTAACTGGGGTTTGCTTATGTTGAAAGAAAAAAGCATGTGTGTGTGTGTGTGTGTGTGTGTGTGTGTGTGTGTGTGTGTGTGTATGTTGATATTATATAGCCTATCTCTTATCTTCTAGGCATTTGGAACTCAGAGCATCAGGCAGACAAGTGTGTGGTATGGTGGGACTTCCAGTCTCTCTCCATATTATAAATTATCCAGGGACTTCTGTGACCCAGGTGTCCCCTGGCTATGACCTTGACACTCTCTGAATCCATGAACATCTTTCTCAAACTCTCCAAGATTCTTTTTCCTTTTCCTTTTGCATGACTGCACCTGCAGCATATGGGAGTTCCTAGGCCAGGGGTTGAATCTGAGCTGTAGCTGCCAGCCTATGCCACAGCCATGGCAATACTGGATCCAAACTGCACCTATGACCCACACCACAGCTTGTGGCAACACCAGGACCCTAACCCACTGATCGAGGGCGGGGATCCAATCGAATCTCATAGACACTATGTCAGGTTCTTAACCTGCTGAGCCACAACAGGAACTCCTCCATGTTTCTTTAAGGCTCTAGGGACCAGGGACCCTGCCCACAGGCAGAGGGCCCATCTTCTGTGGCAGGTCACCATGGGCACACAACCCACAGACAGCCTTTCCTTGGAGGAGTTCTCCCAACTAAGCCATTTTACAGGGGAAAGAATGAGGAAGAGTGATTCAGGTTATTGGAAAAGAAAGTTGCTGACTCCTAGCTCACGAGAAGCCCGACACCCTCACAGAGGGAGGATATAAGACATATATTCATACACCATTTTTGGTCTTTCACAGTCTGCTGCACAACTGTCAATTCTATGGTTTCCATCCTTTTGTTGAGTCTATTTCTGGAATCATATATTTAACATCTCCATTCAAAGTGTGCTTTGCGTTACATAGGAGTGGTGTTCCTGAACAAGGGCACACACATCGACTTTTCCTGTGACCCTGCCATCCCCTGAAACTTCCCTGCCCTCCAGAGAATTTGGAAAATGAGATTCCGGACCCCTGGGCACATGGTTTCTGTGCATTTCTCACATTGACATGGCCCCTGTATCCCTCATGCTGTGGCTGTTTAAGAAGGTCAGTTTGTTCTTTCCTTGTCTGGGTGCTGTTCCTTCTCCAGCTTCTAGGAGAAATGCAGTTACACCAAATGCATTGAAAGTGTGGATCCACTGACGCCTGGGATGGGATAGCAGGCCCACTATCTCCCTGGCTTTATTTTATTTATTTATTCTTTGCTTTCTTTTTTAATGGCCATACATGTGGCATATGGAAGTTCCCAAGCCTGGGGGTGAATGGAAGCTACAGCTGCTGGCCTACACCACAGCCACACAATGCAGGATCCCAGCCGCATCTACAACCTACACCACAGCTCATGGCAACGCCAGATCCTTAACCCACTGAGTGAGGCCTGGGATCAAACCTACATCTTTTGGATATTAGTTGGAGTCTTAACCCACTGAGCCACAACAGGAACTCCTTCCCTGACTTTATTCTTGTTGCTGTTTTTCTCTTAGAGTTTCCTTTTGGTTTTGTATTCCTTCCAAAAACCCTATCCCCCAAAGGTGACCACAGGGGAATCATCCTAGTTGCCTATTATCTTTGCTGCCTTGGGAAGACATACCCTGACTTTCTTCCCTACCTGCTTTGGAGTTTTAGGAAACTTCTTCTTTATGTCTGGTTATTGCCTTCAGTGAAATTTAGCCTTCATGATTTGTCACATTAACTGTGTCTTTCTCAAGTTTAAGAGGTTTTTTGTTTTGTTTTGCTTAATTTTGTTTTTTACCACTCCCATGGCACATGGAAGTTTCCTGGCCAGGGATCAAACCAGACATCACTGAATCCTTAACCTGCTGCGCCACAAGGGAACTCCCAAGTTTAAGAGTTTTAAAACAGGAGTTCCCATTGTGGCTCGGCATGTTAGGAACCCAACTGCTCTCCATGAGAATGCAGGTTTGATCCCTGGCCTTACACAGTGGGTTAAGAATCTGGTGTTGCTGTGAGTTTTGGTGTAGGTCTCAGACACAGCTCAGATCCCATGTTACTCTGGCTGTTGTATAGGCCTGTAGCTGCATCTCTGATTTGACCACTAGCCTAGGAACTTCCATATGCAGCAGGCGTGGCTCTAAAAAGAAAAAAATTTTTTTAATTTTAAAACATTCATGAACACAAGTGAACTCAGATTTCAAGGAATTTCCAACATATACTGAGGCCCCTTCTAGGACAAGTTATCTCTTTTTCATACTTAGGGCTTCACTACCTAGTAGATTTCCTGGGACAAGGTGGTCATTCATTGGGTTTATTGAATTAATAACCATATAGAGAATTATCTTTATAAGGCAAAGTACCTTCTTTAATGAGAATGATAAGCTCGGTTTCAAATGTGATGATACATGTGTGTTTTTATATTTGGGGATTTTCTGAAGTATGGTCACATGAAATGGACTTAATAACCTGGATCTTTTCCACCTGGAGGTTGGCTGTGAATTTCTCTTTGGAGAAAAGAGGCTTTGCTTGGGAAGCAACAAGGGGTCAGGGGCAAAAAAATCTGCTCTTGTGTCACAGACGAAATTGTAAAAGGTGAGATCTGAGCTCTGGGCAGCCAGCCAACACCTTCTGCCTCCTGAAGCTTAAAAACCATGCTCTGATTTTTATTTTTGTTTTGCTTCCAGTGCCAGTGCTCCTGGGTCAACATGCTAATTGGAAAACCATTGCATACATTTGCATACTGTGCATACTCTTGACTCCATAGAGCAGAATTAAAATTAAATAGAGTTCTCTGTCTTTTCACTCATCTAGTATGGTTTTAAAATTCTGCAGAAAAATTCCACTTTGCTGCATTGTTCTCAAAGTCCTTGAAATTGCAGAAATGATAATAGGATTTAATAATTATTATCTTAATCTAGTCAGCATAAAAGAAGATTGGACTTTCTTGGCATGAATTATTTAATCTAGTGACCAGGTCACTTTCAGTGCTGCTTGATCTGGAGTCCACATACCAAGATTGGGTGACTTAGGAGGAGGGTCCATGAATTTTTTAGGGAAAAAATTTAACACCCTTCTTTCACTGAAATTTTGTATTCTCTTCAATTATGTATTTAGGCAACCAATTGCAGCAGTATAACAGGAGCTGACTCTTTGGCTTCAATAGAAATTGCTGTTTTAATATCACAATGCAATTGTTTCATATCTTAAAATGCCATTTGCTGTAATCACTACTTGTAAATCATATTAGACTTTCCACTAGTTCTTGCTTTTTAATATGCTAATACAGAAGCACAAATATTACTATATCACAAATTTATTTTTTTTAATATTTAGGTTCCTAAATTTCAGTATAATTCAGTTATGACTTTGTCTTCCTGTGCATTTCACTTTGTGCCTTTAAAAGCGTTAGCCTGAGGAGTTCCATTGTGGTTCAGCAGGTTAAGGACCTGATGTTGTCTCTGTGAGGATGTGGTTTCAATCCCTGGCCTCACTCAGTGGGTCAAGGATCTGGCATTGTCACAAGCTGCCATGTAGACTGAAGTTGTAACTTGGATCTGGCATTGCTGTGGCTGTGGTGTAGGCTGGCAGCTGTCACTCCAGCTCCGATTTGACCCCTCTAACCTGGGAACTTCCATATGCTGAATGCGAGGCCCTAAAAAGAAAACAAAACAAAAACAAATGTTAGCCTGGGGTAGGGTCTATCAGCTCATCAGGATCTAAGATGTTAAGAACATGGGATCCATCATTTTTTCTTCATACCCCTCCACTTCTTATTGTGTTCATGCATCTCTGGCTCAACCATAGTCTAAGGCATCTGACTCTTCTCACCAGGGCCCTCCTGGGGCCTTCAGTTATTTGCTAACAGACCTTTTCCCCACTGCTACTTGAAGCTCAGTGAACTATTTCTGAAGAACAGAGAGCTCACTCAGGCATGCCTTGATGCCCTAAAAAGAGTCCTTGTATTTTAGAACAAAGGTGATATTTTAAAAATATCTATAACCTCAAGTCTGATCAATCTGTAGGGATCTAAAAATAGCAGCCCTCTCATTGGGCCCCTACCAATCCCACATCTTTAGGACAGATTCTAAGTATAGAATCACCTTTTCACTTCCATTAGAAGGACAAAAGCCAGTTTAAATGATATGTCTTCTACTGATAAAACGTAAAAGAGAATTATTCTGAATGTAGTGTGTTTGGTCCCTGCAGAGGCAAAGCTGAGGCTGGGGGTGGGCGGGGGTGGGAGGGAATCCAGGACACTGTAGCATTTGGAGGAAGCTTCATCCGGCTTGGAGTAGGTATCTAACAAATAGGACGATTCGAGACACTGGCTTAATTCCTTTGTGGAGGCTGAGTGTGACTGTACTCTTTATTTTTCCAGCCTAAAGTCAGTTTTTCCAACTGCAGTAATGACAAATCAGATTGTAGTCTCAGTAAGATTTGTCAAGGGGGCAAACTGAAATGCGGAGTGGTGTGTTTCCCTGGCTTTGAGAACATGGGTGCTGTCACCCCACTCAGGCCTGGTGGCCATCAGATAGGTTTCCTTCCCCTGCAGCTCTGCCTGTGTCATCTGAAACCACCCTCAGTTGCTGTGTTGTCACAAAGGACCATTGCCACATCCGATGCAAATCAGCCTCAGGGCCTTCATCCATATTTACCCAGCACTTTTTGGGAGGTATACCAGAGCCAAGTATGGGCCTCAGGCACCTCCGTTCAGTAGGCACCTTCTGGGACTACCAACCCCACTTCTGTTTCTCAAGGTTTTTCTAACCCTCTAGCATCCGTTGTCCTCAAGCATCCTGGGCCCGCATGCTGCTGTCACCCTCCCCAGTGGCTAGTGTACTTGTTCACTGCATACTAATAGCAGACCCATGTTGGTGGGGGGGCGGAGGTAGCTGTCAGCTGGAAGAAACATCTTAAAGGGATGGAAATCTGAACGTCAACTGTCAGTGGCAGGTGCTGAAACCTGCAAGCTCTCCCCTCCAGGCTCTTCCCCTTCACTGATTTTGAGTGAATCAAGAGGGAGATTATGTTGGATGGGACTGGCCTAATCAGTTGAGGTCTTCAAAGAGGGTTTATAGGTCAGACATGGGAGCTGTTAGAACAAAGTCAGCTCCCTCTGTTCTAGAAGGAGGCAAACTTGCATGTTGTGGCGAGAACCACACCTGGTGGGGAACAGCATGCTGCCTTGAGATGCTGAGAGCCTCAGACCCACAACAGTGGCAAGGAACTGAATTCTGCCAATGACCTGAAGAAGCTTGGAACAGCAAGCAGCTCTGCTCCAGATAAGAACCCATCCTGGCCACCAGCTTAATTTCAGGCTTCTGATACCTTAAGCAGAGGAACTGGCTACACTGGGCCCCGGGTCCTGACCCACAGAAACTGGGAGATAGTTTGTAGTCTTTGAGGCTCTAAGTTTGTGCAGTTTTTTTCCCACAGAAATTGAAAACCAGCAGGACTCCAGAGAGTCTTAACTTTCCTGTGTCATGGACCGCAAGGAGGAGCCTGCCCACTTCTGCTCAGAATTAATTTTTAAATGCTTATAGTAAAGACATAAGGTTACAAAGGAAAAAAGGCTTTTATTGAAATAGAGTAATAAAAATATTAAAAATGTATCTGGGTCAGCATATACTTACTTCTTAACTCATTCAATAGTAAGGTCTTGTGGTGGATATGATAACTTCCCTAATATTGAGGAAATAATGAATACAAGCCATCTTTTTCAATACCTCCCGCACCAGTAATGCAATAGGAAGTTACCTATCATCTCTATGGGTGTCAAGGAGTCAAGACGGCTTCATGTTCTTGCAGTTGGTTGTTTTCATTCACAGTTGAAGGAACTGCGTGAATATAAAAGATTTTTTTTTTCCAATCCCGGCATATGGACCCCTGCATTCTGTCTAGGTTAAAATCCCAGATGAGAAAGTTCTTGGGCTTCTTCCAACCTCCGTACTTTCCAAGCCGGCAGGTTCCATCCAGTAGAGCCACTGGCATTGGCTCCTTGTTCACATTCTCAGAAGGGCTGCCCTCTGTTTATCGCCAGCTCATTTTTCTTTAATTACATGGATTACTCGATTTGCATGTGTGATTCATGTCTTTTTGATTATGCAGAATTAACTTTAATAGAACACAGCTGCCCCAAGATAAACTGTGGGTGTATCTGTCTGGATTTACAAATGTCCGTGTGTTGCAGACGCCCTCCTGCGGGCAGGCCAAGGCTCATAACTCAAATGGCAGAGCCAGGGTTCCAGACTGTGACCCTCCTTTAGTCTAGACCTGCCCATCCCTGCTCCTCTCTCTTTTCTGCAGTCCCAGTATGGGCTTGTGAAAACCTGCTTTCCACCCACTGCTCCCTGCACTGTCAGAGTTATAAATGGATTCGCTCTGTTCTTGGCTGAGCTGTAAATCAATGTGATGCGTGTTTCCCAGTTATTCCTTTACATTATTTACTCTTCGATAGTTCAAAAGAAAAAAATTACAAACATGTGGTCTTAAAATGCAAAAAGTCCTTAAGAGTGATGATTCTTTCCTTGCCCCAACTTATGTTTCTATGTTCTTTTCCTCTGTCGGTTACTTCCCTAACTTTACATAACATACATATTATTTTTTGATGTATTCACTTGACACGAAGACCATTGATTCACTTTTAGGCAAAATGAGGGTTTCATTCACTTTGCACCCCATTTCCTATGGATGGTGATTTTTTTGTCTATGCAATATGAACTTGCTTTTATCATAATTCTATTTATATCAACTTCAGCATATGCACCTACTCTTCTTTTCTTTCTCTATTTAATTTTCTTTCAGATATATATTTGCTCTCATGTTGTCAAGTTTAGCATTATTTACCTTTTCTTCTTAAATCAAAATTCGGTCTTCTGTAGTTTCTCTACAGATTAATTTTAAGAGTAGGAAATTCACAAACTGCTTTTCTCTAACTTTGACTATCAAAATATCATTCTTTGTAGGGCCAAGTGGTACCAGGAACACAGGTATAAAGTGATGATTTCCTGGACCACTTGGGAAAGAAGATGCCAACCATCAAGGTCAAACAATACTCATGTTGTTTATACCATCAAGTAATTAAACTCATGTCTAATTTTTGTTTAGCTTTTTTTGGCAATGCCCATGGCATGCAGAATTTCAAGAAGGGTCTGCAGTTGAACCTGTGCTACAGCAGTAACCAGAACCCCAGCAGTAACATTGGATCCTTCACCTACTGAACCACCAGAGAACTCCTTGTTTAACATTTTGATGAACATTTTATGTGGAGGACTTTTTTCTTTGTTTCCTGTGTCTTTGAGTTGTCAGTTACTTTTTTTTTTTTTTTTTGTCTTTTCAGGCCACACTCACAGCATATGGAGGTTCCCAGGCTAGGGGTCAAATCAGAGCTACAGACACTGGCCTATATCACAGCCATAGCAATACAGGATCAGAGCTATGTCTGCAACCTACACCACAGCTCACAGCAATGCCGCCAGATCCTTAACCCAGTGAGCAAGGCCAGGGATAGCACCCGCATCCTCATGGATCCTAGTTGAGTTCATTAACCACTAAGCCACAAAGGGAACTCTGAGTTGTGAGTTACTTTTATTTTGTTGGGTCTTCTTGGCAAAAGAATACCATGATTTCAGCCCCCAGTTTTGCAAACTCTCCTTATACCAGTTAAATCAGAGTTTTTGCTTCTGGAACTCTAGCATAAGCTGATTTCAAATCAAAGTTTTCCTAAACAAAGACAAAATTGAACCTGATTGACTTAGGAGAAGAAGGATAATCATTGCAGCTATAGATCCTACTTACACCATATTATTTCCCAACTCCAGGAAGAGGGAGTTCAGTGGATTTTTCCCTTGGGAAGAAACATCAAAACATTATCCATCCAGGAGCTCCTGTCACGGCGCATCAGAAACAAATCCGACTAGGAACCATGAGGTTTCGGGTTCGACCCCTGGCCTTCTTCAGTGGGTTAAGGATCTGGCGTTGCCATGAGTGGTGGTGTAGGTCACAGACGTGGCTCCAATCTGGCATTGCTGTGGCTGTGGCACAGGCCAGCAGCAACAGCTTCAATTCGACCCCCTAGCCTGGTAACTTCCATATGCCTTGGGTGCAGCCCTATAAAGACAAGAAAGACAATAAAATAAAATAAAATAAAATAAAATAAAATAAAATAAAATAAAATAAAATAAAATAAAATAAAATAAAATAAAATAAAAAAACATTATCCATCCAGATAACGAGTGGAGCTCTATCTCCAATAAGAGTGTTAGAGCATGCAACTCAGTCCTCACCTCTCCACACAGTTCCATCTTCCTTTTAGGAAGCAGGTATAGAGGCCAATTCCTGATTCCACTCAAAAGCATTACCATAATTACAAAGAAATTATGTGGTAACCAAAAATCAGTAGTGTGTACTCCATAGACTCTAAAAACTCTGGATCCTTCATTTCGAGACAATACTACAATGCTCCATTCTTCAGGTAATTCCTGAATTTCTTCTGAATTCCTTTTGGTAAGAAAACTTCTAGAAATTGAGTCTTCACTCTCTGTTCCTAAGTGAGCTAATGGGTTTCTTTCTTCAACCCAATTAATTTCTGTTGCTGAGGTAGAGGCTTACTCTTTGGATCTGAACACTGCTGTCTAGTTTCTAAATGATCCCCGGGCTGAAGTGAAACAGAACTGTTAATGTATTTTTGATGAATATTAAAAATTCATGAAAAAAATAAAAAGTGTGATAAATATTCAAAGGCGTCTGGTTTAGGTTTACTTGCCTTAAAGTCATTCTCTCATCCTCTCTCTCTTACTCTACAAAGAATGTCATGAAAGTTCCACGTCTTTCTACATCATGGAAAGTCAATTTGATAAGAATGCTGTTGTGGCTGTAACCTGTCAGGGGTAAATTGAGTAGAAAATTATGCAGTACCCTGGTAAAACCAAATGTTAATATGGAAATTCTCATTAAAAGCCCTAAGAAGCTACAGATGTTTGAGTAAATTCTACTGATTGCTTTGACCTGACTTTTTTTTTTTTAACTGCCCCTTCCACATTGTACTGAAATCCTTCAGCTGATCTCACTCCATGTTATCAGTTTCAGACCAGAAGGCTTTTTCAAAATGATTGGCCATGGTCTTCACTCATTCTCTCCCCACCTTTCCCTCTTCTGTCCGCCACCTGCTGACGACAGCTCTCTGTCCAGGGCTGTGGGCAGGAAAACACAGCTAATTTCTCCTTCATTATATATAGGACATCCCATTCAGGTCACTCATGCAGCTTATTTAAAACAAATTGAATCAACTTATGCCTATTATCTGCTTGTCCTTGAACTAAGATAACGTGGGTTGTTCAGGGAATCACTCAAAGGAAGAATTATGAGGGTGACAAAATTTGCTGAGTGCTCCAAGGCCAGTTTTTATAGAACTTTACTTGGGTGGGACTGGGGAAGAGACCTGCTCTGGCTCCTAATCAAGTGGCATGTTGACTGTTAACAGTGTGCTATGCCTTTTCTGAGAAAAGTCTCAGAAATTTGAGGGAATTTTTCTTTTTAAAAAATTTATTATTTATTAATTTTTTGAAAGTATAGTTGATTTTCAGTGTTGTGCCAATTTTTGATGTACAGCATAGTGACCCATAGTCATACATATTTTCACTCAAGTTTTATTCTTGTGAAATGAATTAAGTTAAGAGATGGTGTTTATCCCAGGAGACTGGCAATGGCCAGGCCCTTCCCAGAGGACCTCTTGTCAGAGGACTTGCCCTCAACAGAATCAGCAAATCAAGTGAATCAACAACTCATATTTATATTTAGAAGTTATGTGAAGAGTAATAGGTTGTTTTATTAAAGAAAGGATTCAATTCAATTGAAGTAAATCATCTCTGAGCTTCCCTTCTTTGATGATGGATTTGTTGTAGTAATTTTACACCCTATGGCTTTTAAAAAATTTTTTGTTTTATTGAAGTGTAGTTGCCTTACAATATTGCATTCGTCTTTGGCTTTTTAAATGCAGGTGGAGTCTTTGTTTATTTAAGTCAACTTTGCTGTGGTTATTACTGTGACTCACCCATATTTTAAGTTCCTCTTCCAGTCCCGTCACTGGACCTTGTTTTTCTGCTCCCTTCAAGTTAGGCAGGACCATGCAACTTGTTTGACCAATGAAATGTGAGTAGAAATGATGTGCGTGGCATCTAAGATGTAGCACATTTTTTTAAACTCAATAAATTTTATTACATTTATAGTCATACAATGATCATCACAATCCAATTTTAAAGCATTTCCATCACAAACCCCCAACCTATCTTCCCACCCCCCCAACCTGTCTCCTTTGAGGTTTTTCAAAGTCTGTGAGTCAGCATCTGTTCTGTAAAGAAGTTCACTGTCCTTTTTTTAGGTTCCACATGATAGCATATGACATTGGTATCTCACTGTCTGACTAACTTCACTTAGCATGATAATTTCTAGGTACATCCATGTTGCTGCAAATGCCATTATTTCTTTTCTTTTAATGGCCAAGTGATATTCCATTGTGTATATGTACCACATTTTCTTTATCCACTCCTCTGTCGATGGACATTTAGGTTTTTTCCATGTCTTGGCTATTGCATATAGTGCTGCATTGAACACTGGAGTACATGTATCTTTTTGAAATACATGTTTGTTTTCTCTGGATAAATGCCCAGGAATGGGATTGCTGGATCAAATGGTAATTCTATTTTTAGTTTTCTGAGGAATCTCCATATTGTTTTCCACAGTGGTTGCACCAATTTACCAAGATATGGCACTTAATCATTGACACTTGACTTTTGAGCTCTGTCTTCCTTTATGCCTATGACATGGAAGCAGAAGCTGGCATGGAGGGGCCAGAGGGTTGATGCAGCTGAGAGGACAGTGGTCATGACTGGTGGCTGATTTATGATGAGAGAGAAATAACTTCACAGTATGCTAAGCCGCTGAAAACTTGAGGTTACTTTTCCTGTGGCACAACCTAGCCCATCCTTATTGAAATAGGCTTCATGTTTAAACTTACTGAAAGAGGCCCCTTTGAGCCACTGTTTCTTTATTTCCAAGGCATTTGCCTGGGTGATTCTTCATGGATGCTCTAAGATATGTTGTGAAATGCACTGCTGCTGGGAAAGTTGTGAGCCAGAGGGTCCATATATTGACATGCCAGCTGACAAGTGCATGCTTCACAAGCTCCTTTCATTAATGGAGAGGAGCCATATGACACAATCAAAGCCAGGCTTAGCCCAGGGCTCTACTGGGAGCTCTGCTTGTGACTGTCAAAAGAAAAGGATACCTTGTTTAATTGGCATTTATTAATTGCTCCTGGCTACTTACATTAACTCACCTCTGTGCTGATAATGGCTTAGAGGGATAATCTTGACATGAGTAGTTAATGAAGAAAGGCCTCGGTATGGTTTCAGTTTCTGGAATACAGATACCCTTTTAGAAATGCTGAGGTTCTAAAAGATGGTTTCCAAGTCCCTGTGTTGTAAATCCAAATGAGCACCATCTATTGGAACTGGGTAAAATGACCACTACTCCTCCAAGGCTCAGGCATGATGCTTGCCTATTTTTTTCTTCTTTTTTTAATTGAAGTATATTTGGTTTACAATGTTGTGATAGTTTCAGGTGTACAACAAAATTATTCATATATAATTTTGAGATTCTTTTTCAGATTCTTTTCCCTTATAGGTTATTTCAAAATATTGAGTATAGCTCCCTAGGCTATACTGTAGGTCCTGTTGGTTTTCTATTTTCTTTATAGTAGTGTGTGTCTGTTAACCTCAAGCTCCTAATTTACCCCTCCCCTCCCCCATCTCCCTTTGGCAATCATGTTTGTTCTCTATATCTGACTCCGTTTCTGTTTTGTAAATTAGTTCATTTGTATCATTTTTTTTTTAGATTCCATACATAAGTGATATCATATGAATCTGTCCTTCTATGGCTCACTTCAGTTAGTATGATAATCTCTAGGTCCATCCATGTTGCTGCAAATTTCAAAGTTTTTTTTCTTTTTTTTTTTTTTTGCTTTTTAGGGCTGCATCTGCAGCGTCTATTGGTTCCCAGGCTAGGGGTCAAATTGGAGCTGCAGCCGCCAGCCTACACCATAGCTCACAGGAACACTGGATCCTTACCCCACTGAGCAAGGACCAGGAATTGAACCAGCATTCTCTTGAATACTAGTTGGATTTGTTTCTGCTGTGCCACAATAGCAATTCCTTCCCTAGTTTTTAAATTCAACAAAAGCGGAGAATTTTTTTTTTTTGCCTTTTTTTCTTTAAGGGCCATACCTGCGACACATGGAAGTTCCCAGGCTAGAGGTCAAATCGGAGCTGTAGCTTCCAGCCTACACCACAGCCACAGCAACTCCAGGTCTGAGCCATGTCCGTGACCTACACCACAGGTCATGGCAATGCCAGATCCTTAATGCACTGAGCAGGTCCAGGGATCTGACCTACAACCTCATGGTTCCTAGTCGTATTCATTTCCGCTTTGTCACTATGGGAACACCAGAGAAGAATTACTTTAATAATACCTACACTTTTAATTTCTTGAAACATGGGACTACATTGATTAAAACAGCCCTATTGTAATAGGCATGAGCATTTAATGTTTAAACAGCTGTATTTCCAGAAACCAAAGTGTTGAGGAAGAGGAAGTACTTTGCACGGTGCTTCATAAATTACTTGGTAGAATAAAGAAACTTTAAAATGTAGTTCCAGTATTTCATTCCATCCTCCACCTCGGAAATTCCATTAGTAATAAACATAATGCTGATTTTATATTTTTCTCCTATAGCAAAGAACTCTTTACTTTCCTTTGAAGTGGATTCAGCCCCCTAAAGCATGCTGCTTTTGAATTAAGTAGCTATTGAATTGTGAAGGGGAAAGGAGGCATATTTTGCTAATGCCTCATGGAGGCTCAAGGAGTAATAATGAAGCTTCCATCTGCATCTTTATTGCTGAGACATAGGAATGTGTCTACGCTGGAGGGGCTCTCGTGTCACTGATGCTTGTCAAGTCCTTACAGAAGGGTAGGCAAGCTCACTCTCTCCTCTTTCTTCATTTCTGTCCTCTTTTACAGACCCCAGGAAGGTGCAGTCCTTTTACTGTGTGCCTTGTTTAAAACAACTGCTGAAATGATTCCATCTCCTTTACTGGTGCTAGTTTGTAGATTATACCTCTGAATGATGAGTGTAGTTCTTTTCAAAATTTCTTTTGCTCCTTGGATTCTGCTAAGTGATTCTCTTGGAGATCATTTGATATGCATTTTCCTCGCTAGCAAGGGGAGCTGTCTTTAAGGTGGTCTCTCTCTCTTTCTCCTATTAAAGATTCCCGTAGCTGATTCTGAAGTTGAAATTGCCATTTGTGTAGGTAAAAAATGGTTGACTCTCAGAAATTGCATATCGTTCCAGCTTTAATTGCTGAGAGTCATGGAGAACTGGTGAGTGTGTAAACAACTTTCTCTTTGTCATTTTATTTTCTGTTCACCTACAAAGGAAGCAGACAAGGGATCGAAAGAACAACATTAATAGCATCTATGAAATGTGACAAGAGGTTCCTGTATGTGTGGAGCACGCTTACCCCACCCTGGCCTTGCTCCTGGCCGAGGAGGTGAGAAAGAAGCGCAAAGGAAGGGAAGAGATGATGGTTTGCACTAGAGATCCAGGTGGCCTCGGGCAATAGCTTTATTCTGCTGCCTCCCAATAATGAAATGAGAATAAGTTCTCTCTACATTAAAGAGGTCTCTTGGTAGAAAACAGGATAGCATGGAAGTCTTTTATACTTGGCACATCAAAGGAGCAGGGCACATCTTAGACATCTGTAAGGATATTTGTGAAGTCACTCTAAACTACCCCCTCCCAGACAAAAGCAGATAGAAAATACAAAAACAATGATCACAAAATCTCAGGGGTCTAAATCACCCTCCCCCAGACAAAAACAGATAGAAAATACAAAAACCATGGTTACAAAACCTTAAGGGTCTGTACATTTCCTTGGACCATAATCTCGGAGAAGAGGGAGCCTTTAGGAGAAAGGTAGGAGGAAGGAGGATGCCTGCTTTTCTTCCTTGCCCCCTCGACTGCAGCAAGCACTTTACTTGTGTTAGTGGATGAAACCCTCCCAGCCCTGAGCACTGAAGCTTAACACTCTCTTAGGACCACATGGACAAAGGCTGAAGGACTGTCACTGGCCCCACTGTCATCAGCATGTCTTTGGCATTCTGCTTGGGGTTCTCAGAGTTTGGAGTGTGAAAGTGTCCTATAGGATTTTTTTTTTAAAAAAAGGAAGTTGTGGAGTTCCCGTCATGGCGCAGTGGTTAACGAATCTGACTAGGAATCATGAGGTTTCGGGTTCGGTCCCTGCCCTTGCTCAGTGGGTTAAGGATCTAGCGTTGCCATGAGCTGTGGTGTAGGTTGCAGACGCGGCTCGGATCCCGAGTTGCTGTGGCTCTGGCGTAGGCCAGTGGCTACCGCTCTGATTCGACCCCTAGCCTGGGAACCTCCATATGCCGCAGGAGCGGCCCAAAGAAATAGCAAAAAGACAAAAAAAAAAAAATGGAAGTTGTGATTCTTTATTTATTGTTATTCATTTTTGTTTGTTTTGCGTTCTTCCTTGACTTGGGCATTGTTTGTAAGAAATAACCAAAAAGTCAGAGTTCCAGCTATGGCATTGTGGTTTAAGAATGCAACTGCAGCAGCTTTGGTGCGGCAGAGACTCAGGTTCAATCCCTGGCCCAGAGGAGTGGGAAAAAGGATCTGGTGTTGCGGCAGCTGTGGTGTAGGTCACAGGTCACAGCTGCAGCTTGGATTCCATCCCTGGCCCCCCAAAAAACCCCAAACCAAACCAAAACAAACAAAAAACCCCAGAGAAATACCCACTGCACACTCCTTTTTTCCATTTAAAAAGAAATCTAGGTATAATTTACATATAGTAAAAGTCACTATTTTAGGTATATAATTCTGTGCGTTCTGACAAATGTAAAGTTGTGTAACCACTGTCACAATCAAGACACAGAACAGCCCCAACATTCCCCCAGTACCCTCATGCTTTTGTTGTTAACTCATGCCCCTACCCACAGCCCTAAAAACCACTGTTTTTTTTTTCTATTTTCTTTTATATAATGTACTACTAGTGGAGTTATAGCCTTTTGAGATTGGTTTCTTTCATCCATCATAATGGATTTTAGGGTCATCTTTGTTGGGCAATATATCAGTAGTTGGTTCATTTTTCTTGCTCAGCAGTATTCCATTAAATGGGTATTCCATATTGTTTAATCATTTCCAGTGGAGGGACTCTTGAGGTGTTTCAAGTTTGGGACAATTACAGATAAAGCTAATATGAACATTTGTGTACACTATGTGTGTGCGCGTGCGTGTGTAAACTTTGGTTTTCATTTAAATTGGGTTGCTGGGTCATACGGCAAATGTGTCTTTTCCTCTATAAGAAATTGCCAAGCTGTTATCCAAAGGGCTCTACTATTTTGTGTTCTCACTATTGATAAATGGGAATTTCAGTTGCATTAGTTCCTCGCTAGCACTTTGATGGTGTCACTCCCTCCCACCCCATCCTCGTAAGTACATTTATACTCATACATTCATGTTTTTGAGGTATCCATTTTATACATTATTTAAAAAGTCATGAAATAAGAAATATTAAAATAGCTTAGCTAGACACACTCCCTGTAAAATCAATTTCTAGAGTGACTAAACTACTGAAAAAAATATCAAAGACCTAAAATTCTCAACTCATAAGCACAAGATATTGTCAGTGTATAAAGTACTTTGATTCTAGGGATACTATTCAGCCAAATATTATTTTTGAATTCCTCTAATCCTCACAAAAACTTTAAAAATAATTCAACATTGTAGGGCTAGTAACTCAAATAACTAGAGATCATGTTAAAATTAACAAGCAAGTGTAAAGTTGATTCTTTCTCTGAATATCTTTCTAATGCTACATAAACTTCCCCTAAGTTAATATTATTTTTAAAAATTTGGAATGGCTAGTGGTAATTCAAAATAATTGTATTTTTGTAATGACTTTATGCTGTATGGATGTTGAATAACATTGCCAAGTTTTAAACTGAATTTCTATCTCCTTTTTAAAACACAGTTTTATTGAAATATAATTCACATATTGTAAAATTCACCTATTTAAAGTATACAAGTCATTAGTTTTAGTGTAGTTGCAGAACTGTAAATATAACACATTCTAATTTTTCTATTTGATTCTCAAATGGCAAGGACTTTTTATATTGAGGTATGTGATTCCTGGTCTTTATTTTGGAATATGTATGACTTTACACACATTGTAAGACTTCACACTCACTGTAAGACTGTCCAGTAGTGAGACATTCAGAACAGCAAGGGTGTAATTTTTTTCCAGGCGTACACCTTTCAATGATTAATGTTAAGGTTTTTTGCAGCTAAATAGATGAATGATATCAAGCTAAATATACTGATAAAATTTTATTTGGCACTTAAAAACTCTGAAGCTTTTTTTAATAACACAGTAATTGAGTTGAAATTAAGTTCATTAAAAACTCCTTTGAAGCAAGCAAATTTAAAAACAATGAATGTAGGAGCAAAACTTTATTAGGTCTAAGAAAAGCTTAATTTATCTTTCTGCTCACTAGTTTTCATTTTGTATGTCATAGTTTTTCCAGTAACATCATTGCTTTAAATGCTTTAAGTCAAATTTTCATTTATTTTGTTGGTACAGGTACATCCAGGCCAATTGCCATTGAGGATGTTGATATAGATTTATCTGTTCAAAGTTGAGGAATTATTTCAAAATATCTATTAAGAAAGTTCCTGTCATGGCTGAGCAGAAACAAATCTGACTGGTATCTATGAGGATGTGGGTTTGCTCCCTGGCCTTGCTCAATGGGTTAAGGATCCAACAGTGCTGTGAGCTACGGTGGAGGTTGCAGATGTGGCTCAGATCCCACATTGCTGTGGCTGTGGCATAGGCTGCCTGCTGCAGCTCTGATTTGACCCCTAGACTGGGAACATCCATGTGCTGCAGGTGCAGCACTACAAGAAAGGGGAAAAAATGTAGTGAAAGGAAGACATCTTTCCACATCTTTCCTCTTTTTTAGGTGGAGGATATTTATAGGCTAAGAAAATTCCAAAGAGGATATCTATTTTTAATGCAAGCTATTTTTAATGTAGCATTTATAAATTCATTTCAATTCAACTGATTCCTCTGACTTTAGTTTTTAATTTGAAGTAGTGACATCTGAGCATCAGTATCCAGCCTCATATGTTGCTGCCCAAGACCTCTGGGGCCCTCATTCACTCAGCCAATGCTTATTTGAGGGTTTCACTCTGTCCTGGGTGCTGGGAAATTCAGAAGTGAGCAATAGAGATGAGGTTCCCTCCTTGTGAGGTCATACAAATGACAAACACATAATCCACTAGATCCAATAAGAGACTATCAGATGGGTGTGAGTTCCATGAAGATTCCAGACTTTAAAAGCAACTCCTCAGAGAATGTCCTAAGTTGAATCAAGCCTTCTGTGGGAAGTGTATGCAAAACAGAAGAAAGCTTTATGTCCTTTTGGCAAAAGTCTGGCAGAAGCATCAAAGAGGAATAACACAAGGCCTGATAAAATGCCCTTTGAAAAGATTTTCCACCATTTTCTTGACATCTCACCCTGTCTTTCCATATCTTTGCTGGCAGCTGGGCAGATCCCATAAGGATGCTGAGTGCATGGTACTGGGATGCTGTTGAACCTTTGGTGACCAAATGCATAAAAGCTCACCATATTTTACAACTCTGTTTCAACTAGGTGAAAAATGATCTGAAAAGAGTTTTCTTCAGAAAATGTGAAAAGTGGAAGAGAGTTGCCTGTTTCTAATCATTAGAGGCTTTCTACTTGAGAGCTCGGAAAGTCATTTTTGATGCGTTTATAAATGGAATGATCTAATCCCAAAGAGCGACTCTTTTATCTACCTCTTGCTAACATCTCCCTGCTATAATAGAACTTTCCCCACCCACAGACCTTTGGGGGAAGCAACTACCTAAAACTGTCCTTACTCTTCTTTTCCTACGTTTTTCTTGCCTATAAAATACTCCTTGGGCATGTCCTTAAGCCAGTTCATTCCCTGTACTCTGTGCCTTAAAGTGACCTGTGTTATGGAAATCTTTGATCTACTCTTTCTCACCCAGAACAATCAGAAAAGCTGTTAATTAGGGGAACAATTGTGGTCACATTTCACTAAATCTTATTGGCATGTTAGTCATTAGAGTGGACTGAATGGTGACACCAAAAGACACATCCAGGTCCTAATCCACAGAACATCTGCTGTGACCTTATTTGGAAAAAAAAAAAAAAAGTCTTTGCAGATATAAGTGAGCTCAGTGTCTCACAATGAAATAATCCTGGACCCTAAGTCCAAGGAAAGATATCCTTATAAAAGATACCAGAATCTGAATAAAAATTAATATATATGTAAGTATCACTGACTTCCTTTGATATGCACCCGAAGCTAATACATTGTCAATCAACTAATAGTTCAATTTAAAATATTTAAAAAGTTGAAAATAAAACAGAATAGGAGTTCCTGTTGTGTCCCAGCAGGATAAGAAACCTGACTAGTATCCTTAAGGATGTGGGTTCAATCCTTTGGCCTTGCTCAGTGGGTTAAGGATCTGGCATTGCATCAGGCTATGGCATAGGTTACAGATGTGGCTTGGATCTGGTGTTGCCATGGCTGTGGCATAGGCCTGCAGCTGCAGCTCTGATTCAATCCCTAGCCTGGGAACTTCCATATATTGCAGGTGTGGCCCTACGAAGAAAAATAAAACATTAAAAAAATGAGACATATAGAGAAGAAGAGGCCATGTGACTATGGAATCATATGGCCACAAACCTGAGAATGCTAAGAGCCATCAGGAGCTGGGAAAGGCAAAGAATAGCATCTTCCTTAGAGCCTCTGCTGACACCTTGAATTTGAAAGTCTGGCCTCTGGAATTATTTTAAGTCACCAACTTTGTGGTCATCTTTTATAGCCCCCCTAGGAAACTGATATGGTCATTATAGGTTGTGAATTCCATAAGAACAGTACTTATACAATGCCCTGGAATACTTGTCTTATACACAGAAAGCGCCACACTGATGTGATTTGATCAAGTCAGCTTGAGGATGGAACTCTGTTATAAAAGTGACTCTGATAGAAATATCCCAGAGTTCCCTGGTGGTGCAGCAGGTTAAGGATCTGGTGTTGTCACCACTGTGGCTCAGGGCACTGCTGTGGTATGGGTTTGATCCCTAGCTCCAGAACTTCCATATGCCACAGGTGTGACCAAAAAAAAAAAAAGACATATCCTGATTTCTCACACTCATTTTGCATCTTAGGCAAACAGGGACAGCCATCTTCCTCTGTTAGAAGAAAAAAGAAACCAATGTTTACTAAGAGTTGTTCAGTTGAGTGACAATAATCATAGTCATGACGGTTTGATAGCAAACCAAGATATTAAATAAGGCCAGTTTATACTAGGAATGTAATGCACAAAATAATGTACATACTAAAAATGAAGTGTACACCACTCTCAGCTTTCATAGATAACATATAGCACTGTTATGCTATGCAGCTTTCATGTAGCATAGTTACTGTCTGCGTGTTATCGTTGAAAGTTGAGAGTAATCCTAGAAGTTCTCATCATAAGGAAAAAAAATGTTCTTTTTTGTTTTTTTCTTTTCTTTTTAGGGCCACAGCTGCAGCATATGGAGTTTCCCAGGCTAGGGGTTGAACTGGAGCTACAGCTGCTGGCCTACACCACAGCCACAGCAATGCAGGATCTGAGCTGAATCTGTGGCCTACACCACAGCTCACAGCAAAACCAGATCCTTAACCCACTGAGCGAGGCCAGGGATTTAACCTGCAACATCATGGATCCTAGTCGGGTTCTTTAACCTCTCAGCCACAAAGGGAACTCCAAGGGAAAAAAATGTTCTATTTATTTAATTTTTTATCTGTATGAGATGATGTCATTTCATGCTACAGGTAAGTCAAATCATTAGGCTGTATACTTTAGACTTATAGAGTGTGGCATGTCAATTCTATCTCAATAAAACTGGAAGGAAAAAACAAAGTTCAGGGGAAAAAAAGAAAAATGATCTAAAAACTGAAAAAATAAATAAATAAGGCCAATGTACACCCACATTTTTCCTGCTGTTCCTTCCTGCATAGAGATGTCCTTACATACAAAATGCAATTTCTCACCCCTGTACTTAGTGCCTCTCAGACGGTTTAATCAGCCCAAGGATGCTATGTGGATACACTGTTCCCTTCACGCTGAAAAGAAAGCAACCTTGGGACTCTGGCACTGGAGCCACCATAAATTTTCCATGGAGCCAGAGAACAGCACAGGCCAACTGTGGGGAGCGGCTGTTTATTTCTCCAAATACTGATGAAAAGCTGTTGTCTTGTGGTAATTCAGCTTCAGATTTGCCAGGAAAAAAAAAAAAAAAAGATTTCCTCTCACTCCTCAGTAATAAAACAAGGCGGCTGGAAAATGCAAAGACACTGAAAGAAACATTCATCAAGGTGTAGATGCTATTTCCTGAAAACAAAATATGCCAAACCAGCGACCCTGAATCACAAGGAGCTCTTTGATTTTGCTTTCGTCACTGAGCGCCGCTGCCAGCATAGGCAATGTTCTCAGGCGGTATCCCCCAACTGCTATAAACAGACATGAACAATTGCATGAGAGTTTCTCTTTCCTCTGTCATTCTTTTTGGACCAGGATTCTACCCTGTTTCAGGCTCTTGCAGGACCTCAAGTCTTCTCTGGGATTTAGAAAGGCAACAGACTGTGAAATCAGACATACTGACACAGCTCAAGAGAGACACAGAATCCAGTCCTCTTGCCCGGGTCAGGCTCTGGTAGAGGGTGGCAGTAAAGCAAGATATTGCCAAATAAGCTCCAAGAAATCCTCCGTGAATATGATCCATTGCAAATGGTTATCCATACCCTTAAAATGCATCGATGAGGATGATAGCCCAGATGAATAATCTTACACATCCTGATGTTTGAGTCTTATTGGAAAGAAATCCTCCCCAAAGCTAGTGGAACTGCATTGTAACAGAAGAATGACTCAGAGATATTTCAGGATCCAATGCAAATTTTATACTCCCTGAGCAGAACCATCCTAGGAAGTATAGCAATTTTGGAGAGGAAGTCTCACAGTCAATAATATTTTACAAAATTCATTTATTCTCTATGAATCATCCACCCTTTACCCAGAAGTACACACGTGCTTTGGAAGATAAAATGTAATATACATTTCCATCTTCTACACGAGACAATCTACTAAAGACTAACAAACAGAGTTCCTTGAAAAGTTAAAAAAAATACAAGAGCAATCACAAAGCAGAAACTGGCTAATTGTCTAATGAATATAACATATAAGTTATGTCTTTATAGGTGAGAAAGAAGTGTCTCTGTAGAGTGGAAAGAATGGGGACCTTGTTTCAGGCAACCTGAGTACAACCTCCCCCCTTTTTTTGTCTCTTCCTAGATAAAGGATTGGGGCAAGTAGATAAACAATCTCTGTGAGTCTCAACTTGGTCAGAATGTCTGTGCTATATTCTTAAGGTGTTTGGAAAATAAGATACAGTGTGTATGAAACACCTCATTAACTAAAAGGCATTTGAATGTGTTGTTGCTTCCTTATCAGTGTTTCTTCACTCTTGAGGCCCATACTTTCCCAAGAAGGAAGTCTCAAATGCTTGATCAGATTCTCATGAGTTGGTTCAAAGTCCCTGGGATAACTTACATTTGTGACACTACTGGATGTGGTGATTGGAGAACTGTTAATTAAAGAAGTAAGATGTGCTAAAAAGAGTGTTCTTATCACTTGGTTGCTCCAAAAACATGGCTGAGTTTCTGGCTTACTATAGAGCTCATGGAATTCATAACTGGACCCCAGATAGCAGCATCAGAAAGGGTTTATATGGAAAATTCCCTTCCCCAAATCCAGAACCTGCCTCCTTGGCTAGGTTAACTATGTTTGAGCATTAAATTAGCTCTAAACTTCCTGGTATCCAGGTGAAAAATGGAAACATAAATCATATCATTTTGAATGATAAAGACACATGGAATCTTTCTGGAGATTAAATTCTAAGATTTAAAAGGTGTGGCCATAAAGGAATGAGAATACGTTTATAAGTTGCATTTAAAAAATGTGCTCTCTTTGCTTCACAAGTGTGGCTTCCAAAGGTTGGGACTGAAGTAGAAAAATACTCACTTGGTCTATACAGACTTTAGGACATTTTGACTCAGGAGGAAACCTGGGAAAACAGGGATGTGTGTACCCAAGAATGGAAATGTCAGTGAACAACTTCGGCATATGTGAGAGAAATGGAGAATGCAGAGACAACTAGGTAAGAGAATCCATCTAGAATGGCTCCTCTTAAGATAGTCTTCATAAAAGGACCAGATATAAACAGCAATGGAAGTCCAGAGGTTGGGATAAGGGCAAGGACATTGCCTGGATGGTATGCCTAGATTTGGAGATAGAATGAATTGAGATAGGCAACTGGTTGAATTCTGGGTGAATATTAGAAAATTTTGACCCCCTGTTACATCCAGCCAATATTACATCTGAATTCAACCATAAGGAATGTTAATATCCATGAGAACACTTGCTGGGTTGTATGGTAGTTCTATTTTTTTTTTTTTTTTTTTTTAGTTTTTTGAGAAACTTCTATACTCTTTTGCTCAGTAGCTGCACCAGTTTACATTCCCATCAACAGTGTATAGGGGTTCCCTTTTCTTCACATCCTCTCCAGCTCCTACTAAAATGCTGACTGCAACTTCATGAGACACTCAAGCAAGAGTCATCCAGCTAAGCTGCTTCCAAATTCCTGAGCCATAGAAACTATAAGGAAAATAAATGGTTCTTATTTTAAGTCACGAAGTCTTGGTGGAGTTCCCATCGTGGCTCAGTGATAATGAACCCAACTAGGATCCATGAGGATGCAGGTTTGACCCCTGGCCTCACTCAGTGAGCTAAGGATCCAGCGTTACTGTGTAGGACACAGATGCAGCTTGGATCTGGTGTTGCCATGGCTATGGTATAGGCTGGGAGCTGCAGCTCTGACTCCACCCCTAGCCTGGGAACTTCCATATGCTGGGAGTGCAGCCCTCAAAAGACAAAAAAAAAAAAAAGTCACTTAATCTTGGGGTCCTTTGTTATGCACCAATAAGCAACCACTACAGGTGTCTTTAATTTTAGGTGAATTGCACCTAAAATTAAAGGATAAAATAGGAGGGTAATTCAACATCTAGAATTAAAAATAAAGGAAAGGAGTCAATGGCATGATGGTGAACTAGATAAATAGTGCTTTATAGCCTAGGGAAGTGGAAAATTGTATGTCTATTAGAAGTGCCAGGTGGTCATCCAACAAATCATATCTCTATCTAGGAACAGATTTCTGTCCTGTTGCTGGTGAAATTGGCCACTAGATGACGATTATAAGGCTTCAGCTTTAAAGATTGGAAAACTGCAAGTTAATTGGCTGACCATTACATACTCCTCCTGGGAACTACAGAGACCACTTAGAATGAAGGAAAAAAATAGCATAGAAATTCATCTTAAGAGGTGATGAAGAGAAATATATCATTTGAGGACCAAATACCAACTAAGGCTCAAGCTATGAAAGGGAAGGGAGTAGGGAGAGAATGAAGAGAAGGATTATACCACAGAAGCAGAACGGAGAAAAAGAGGGAAAAAAAAGTCACAATTGAGGAGAATAAAGTTAGAAAATAACTATGCTTTTTTTTTTAAAGTAAATCTTTTAAAAGAGTTTTGTCCTTCTCTGACTGCTTTAACTATAACCAAGCATGTCACGATCTATAATACACCAGGAAAAACAGGGGAAAATATGCATGCACAATAAAATCGAATAGCTTCAATGGCAGATGCTTATGTGTAAATTTCAAGTTTTTCTAAAATGTCTTAAAAGAACAGCTTGTGTACAAGGAGAGTGGAGAAGACAGGAAAAGTGCAAACAATAGCCACTAAGTAGAGGCAAATGAGCTAAAATAAATAAACATTAATTCACCAAAATAAAAGGTCTATGAGCTACGGAGTGAGACATCAGTGTCGGTGCTTTTCTTACCCAGAAGGAATAATTAATTACTGAATACTGAGGGAACACACAACAAGGTGAGATTGCTGGATTTTCCACCTCACTTCCCAAGATCATGTCAATCAGGGGAACAAGTTTTCAGTTACAAAAGATGAGTAAGTTCATAAGATACAATGTGCAGCATTGTGATAGTTAGCAACACAGTACCATGTACTTGAAATTTGCTGAGAAGGTAGAACTTGTGTTCCCCCCTCCCCCACACACACCCATACAAAGAAATTAAAAGAAGATGGTAACTATGTGAAGTGGCGTTATGTTAATTTGTGTGGTTATGGTGATTAGTTCACAATGTACAGGTCTATCAAAGCATCAAGTTGTACAACTTTACCTATATTCAGTTTTTATTTGTCAATTATACCTTATTAAAGCTGAAAAAACATTGTGTTGCAACAAAGCGCATTCTCATGAAGTAGAGGCCAAATAGAAATATTCCAAGAGTAGTTCCCATCGTGGTTCAGTAGAAATGAATCTGACTAGTATCCATGAGGAAACAGGTTCAATCCCTGGCCCTGTTCAGTGGGTTAAGGATCCAGCATTGCTATGAGCTGTGGTGTAAGTTGCAGAAGTGGTGTAAGTTGCAGAAGTGGTGTAAGTTGCAGAAGTGGTGTAAGTTGCAGAAGTGGTGTAGGTTGCAAATGGGCTCAGATCCCACTTTGCTGTAGCTGTGGAGCAGGCCAGCAGCTGTAGCTCCAATTACACACCTAGCCTGGGAACCTCCATATGCTGCAGGTATGGCTCTAAAAAGACCAAAAAAAAAAAAAAAGGAAGAAAAGAAACGTTCCAAGAGGGTATCTATGAATAAATGAAACCACCATAAAAATAAATGAAAAAATAAATTGGAAGTGAAGGGCAGAAAGATAAAAACAAGAAGCTGTTACAGGAATATGCATCAAAGGAGGAATTAATCTGGTTAAGCAAAAGAACATTTGTTTATATGTATTCTTTTGAAGAAGCAACATGATTACTAGTGGAAAAATCAATATTAGACTCCAGTATGTCTGAGTTCAAAGTCAGTGCTTTTAACCATCATGCAACGCTACCAAAGAAAAACAGAAAAAAAGGTCAAAACAAAGACAAACTAAAAAGCTAATGCATTAAGAAATAGAAAATGTGCTGTGTGTGTGTGTGTACACATATATTCAAAATTATTTCTTTGAATAATTCAATTACATATATAAAAACACTAATTCATACAAACTGGAAAGCAAGGAAAGTAAATGTACTCCAAATAAGAAGAACAAAGAACAGATCAACATTTAGAAGATATTAAGAAAATCAAAAAGGAAAAACTTGCTCAAATACACAAATAAATTTGAAAGGATGATTGAACTTGAAAATATGAATTATTACAAACTGATTTAAGATAGATAGAAAACCTTAAGTAGACAGGTGGCCATAGGCTAAAGTGAAAGTATTCTATAACATATATACCTCTGGGAAAAAACACCTGGCCCAGATACTTTCATAGCTTCAGTTCTAAGAATAGTTCAAGTAACATATAAATGGAATCTTATTTAAACTGTTTCAGGGAATACAAAAGAAGAAAGCCTTCCAGTTTTTTTTTTCCTTTAGTCAGGATAACTTTGATGCTATCCTCCCCCAAAAGGTAAGAATAACATGTAGAATCACGCAATGGCATACCTAAGTCCAGATTTCCCCAATAGATCCGTGTAAACTCCAGGGTCCTTATGATGGCCCAAGGAATCTGCTTACCTCACTCCATTTCTAGCTCCATCAGCTACCTCATTCATAAGCCTTTCTCCTTCTTCTACCTCCTCTAGAAGAACATTTTCCCCTAGGTCATCTTAGTTAGCCCTCCTTCAAGTCTTTGTCAAATTTTACCTTTTATAAATGTGGCCTGCCTCAGTAACCAGTAGGAATTCTATTTATCTTTTTATTAGGAATTCTATTTATCTTTTTATTTTTTAAGATTTTTATTTTTTCTATTATAGTTGATTTACAATGTTCTGTCAATTTCTGCTATACAGCAAAGTGACCCAGTCATATATGGGTTCCCTGTGCTATACAGCAGGATCTCATTGCTTATCCACTCCAAATGCAATAGTTTGCATCAACAAACTCCCGATCTATCCCACTACCTCCCCCATGGCAACCACAAGTCTGTTCTCCAAGTCCATGAGTTGGTTTCTTTTCTGTAGATAGGTTCATTTGTGCCATATATTAGATTCCAGAATGTGATATCATATGGTATTTGTCTTTCTCTTTCTGACTTCACTCAGGATGAGAATTTCTAATCCCATCCATGTTGGTGCAAATGGCATTATTTTGTTCTTTTTTATGGCTGAGTAGTATTCCATTGTGTATATATACCACATCTTCTTAATCCATTTATTTGTCAATGGACACTTAGGTTGTTTCCATGTCTTGGGAACATGACTGTTGTGAAAAGTGCTGCATTGAACATGGGGGTGCATGTATCTTTTTCAAGGAAAATTTTGTCTGGATATATGCCCTAGAATGGGGTTGCTGGGTCATATGGTAGTTCTATATTTAGTTTTCTAAGGTGCCTCCATACTAATTTCCATAGAGGTTGTACCAATTTACATTCCCATCAACAGTGCAGGAGGGTTCCCTTTTCTCCACACCCTTTTCAGCATTTGTTATTTGTTGACCTGTTAATGATGGCCATTCTGAGTGGTGTGAGGTGGTATCTCATGGTAGTTTTGATGTGCATTTCTCTACTAACCAGGGATGTTGAGCATTTTTTCATGTGCTTGTTGGCCATCCGTACCTCTTCCATGGAAGAATGTCTATTCAGGTCTTTTGCCCATTTTTTGATTGGGTTGTTGGCTTTTTTGCTGTTGACTTGTATAAGTTGTTTGTATATTTTAGAGATTAAGCCCTTATCAGTTGCATCATTTGAAACTATTTTCTCCCATTCTATATGTTGTCTTTTTGGGTTTTTTTTTTTTTTTTTGGTTTTCTTTGCTGTACAAAAGCTTGTCAGTTTGATTAGGTCCCATTGGTTTATTTTTGCTTTTATTTCTGCAACCTTGGGAGACTGACCTAAGAAAATGTTTGTAAGGTTGATGTCAGAGAATGTTTTGCCTATGTTCTCTTCTAGGAGTTTGATGGTGTCTCATCTTATGTTTAAGTCTTTAAGCCATTCGAGTTTATTTTTGTGCATGATGTGAGGGTGTGTTCTGGTTTCATTGATTTACATGCAGCTCTCCAGTTTTCAAAGCACCACTTGAAAAGACTGTCTTTTTCCCATATTATATTCTTGCTTCCTTTGTTGGAAGATTAACCACTTCCCACATCTACTCTGGAATTTGTCTTCTCTTTTGTTTGCTTTTTTTGCTTGTTTCTCATAGCACTTACCAGCTGGTACCATGTTAAGTAACTAACTGGCATGATCTGTTATTGTCTCCCACTACCAGAGCGTAATTCCAGAAAGAGCAGTCATTTTATGAGTTTTGTTTGCTAGTGTGTTCCAAGCACCTAGAAATAGTGTTTGGAATATGATGAACTCTCAGTAGTTATTTATTGAACTAATTATTTTTCTTTTAGAATTTTTATTTCTTTTTTCTTTTGAAACTACTAGATTTACTTGTTTATCTTTGTTAAATTATAGTTGACTTACAATGTTGTGCTAATTTCTGCTACAGCAAAGTGACTTGGTTATACACATATATGCATTCTTTTTAATATTCCTTTCCATTTTGGTCTGTCCTAGGAGATTGGATATAGTTCCCTGAGCTATAGAAGGACCTCACTGTCTATACATTTGAAATGTAATATTTTGAATCTTCACTTTCATCCCACTCCCTATTCTCCCCACCCCCCACCCTATTCCTTGTATCTGTGAGTCTGTGGGAACTACTATACTTAAATTGCATCTCCTGGATTGATATCCTAAGTTTCTTATCTTTAAAAAACACATTTACCATCTCTTCTTATTCTACTTTCTGGAAGTATTTTTGAAGGCTCTCTCATCTAGCCTTTGAATGAGTTTCAAAATTTCTGATATTTATTTTTAAAATTTTCATTGACTTTATATTGCTTTCTGATTTTTCTTATTGAGCATTCTATTCCTATTTTCCCTTATCTATCTGAATATATTAAATGTAGGGTTTTTTTAAGCTTTTTATACTCCATCTGATAATTTTAGAAACAGATAACAAACTGATAATGGTAAAATCCTATTGGAAGTAGAAACTAGGGGAGGGGAAAATTCCTTAATTTTTTTATTTTATATCCTTTGGTATTATTTGGCTCTCTCACAATTGGCACATGTTATTTTTTATGATTATATTAATAAAATGAGGAGGAGGAATAGGAGAAGAAAGGAGAACAGTCATTAGATAAGCACCTTGACCTTTGACCAATACTTATTGCAGGCATACAGCTCAAGAAAAGGACCGTCCTTAAAATCACCATAGACCCAGACGAAAACTCGGTTTCATCAGGCAACTTAATGCCCTTCTGCATTCTATAGTAGCTCTTTGATGCATAATTTAGAGTCCCTGTAATGAGTTCCACTAACCAGTGTGCCTACTCATCCTTATATCACCTATTGCAAAGAAGGACTTTGATGAAGGGCCTTAATGTGATCTGCACTATTATTCATCTTAGTTATGCTCCTTGCATCTTGCATGGGTCCCTTTAACCCTGGGTCTCTTTAACCTACCTCACAGCAGTCAAAGGGTAAATCTTTCAGTTTTCCATATTCAGTAGTTTCTCCTTTGACTATTGGGCCTCTGCAAATGACCTGTTTCCTTGCATAAACCTCAGGTGTTTTCTTGGCAAACATGAACTGGGAGGCTGTGCTGTCCTTTATAAATGAGAATGAAGCAAAGGAAAGTGACTTGAGCTTATGTATCCAGGTTGGACCGTTTGGGCCAAACTTGTGTGTACCATGTTTGACACAGTTTGGGGTAGACCCTTCCTGGCTTAGGCCAATCTTCGATATACCATTTTCCTTAGATAACTACCAAGAGGACAGACCATGGGCAGAGGATACCAGGGAGATGGCTCCTGAAATTCTGCACCTATTTGAGGGACGCCCAAAGAGGACAGGTTATGAGTGCTGCCAATAGGTGACTTTTCACTAAGGTTCTGACAAGAATCTCAGATCCTTTCCTATCCCCACATCCTTAGCTTTCACTTGCCCTGCCTGTAACCATAGCCCAAGACTTTAAGAGGTCTGACACTAATTCTAAAGTACCCTCCTATCCCACTCCTTTCTGTTCTTCTCTGCTTTCTTTAGTAGATTGTCAGAAAGTTTCTCCATGTCATCCCTGAGGGGCTTACTTACATCTATCACTGGCAACAGCGAGAAGTTGAAACAATTTGTTTATGGTAACTTCCCATTAGCAAACTCAACCAAAATTGCTGCTGTCTTTTGAGATCTTGATCTCTGTCAACTGTTCATTCATTCAACAAGCCAGGTACCCTTCTAAGCACTGGGGATATTTTGGTGAACAAAATAAATAACATTCTGCTATCATGAAGCATATATTTCACTAAGTGTTCCCTCTGATTGAAAAGATTTTAGTAGCATAGAGTATTGACCTCAAAGTAACTATCTTTACCTGGATGACTTGAATGCTCAGAGAGTCTTCAAGATATTAAGGAAGTAAATAAAAGGATAAAAAATGTGGGCAATTTAATTATAATCTCTTTTAGGAAATGTGGTGGTGGAACATAACTTTAAAAATAAGAAATGTTTCATGTTAAATTATTGCTGTTGTCCTAAAGCAACCTGTTATAAGGGGAGAAGTCCCAGATTGGGCACTATAAGATTCAAATTATCTCTGCTCTTGGTGTGTCTTTTGGCGAGTTATTTTACCACTCTGAGCATTGGTTCTTCCCCTTTACCCCCCTCCCAACCCCCTCCATAAAAGGAGATTCTAATATCCACTGGGATAATATTAAGATATGTCAGCAGCCTAGGCTGGCCTGGTGTAAAATAAGGGCTCATTATAGGGGTGACTTCTCTGTGGAAAGAGCAAGGGTTGGGTGCCCTTGTCAGAGCCCTTGATCCTCACAGGGAGTGTCCCATTGCCAGATCCTGCAACTCCAGGGGGACGGTGCATATACCCTTGGTTTGGAGCAGACAGTGCTACCCACTCAGCTCCATGGCCAGCAGGATGTAGGGGCAGGAGGTCTGGGGGCTGGCCACTTCACTGCTGACTCTCCTGAGGCAGGAAGCCCTACATGTGAGCCATTTTCTTATGAAATCACCTTTATTTGACCACTGCAGTGTGTTTGGAATGAAAACCTGTGCTAACTTTCTTCAGATCCTTTGAGTGACGAAGCCCAACATCCTCATGAAAAAGACAGAGAAAAAAAAGGAAAGGCCCCATGCTGAATTATGGCGGGGGTGTCTGAGGATGCACACATGCATTGTAGAGCAGCTTAATTTATTTTTTGCTTGTAAAAAAGTGAATTACATCCCCTTGGTTTCCCTAATTCAGAGGGAGAAGAATTGTTAGACACAAAGCCAAAGGTCCATCACAATAATGGTGCTGTGGGTGACTCCCTCCAGCAACCCTTAGAGAGGTTTATTTAGGACGATGTAAGAAGGGGGAGGACCAGAGACATAAATTTGGAGCCTCCTGAAATGTACTTGTAGCTGGGTTCACAGAAGTCCAGGAGGAGATGTGATTCCCGTAGCCTTCCATGGGAAGTCTGTGCTGATCAAAAAAAGAAAATGCAAATAGATAGTAGAAAGTAGCTTTCATTGAAAAGAGATGAATGATACGTAGATGTAGTATCTCAAGGCAGGGATAATGATTGAAGTGGTCCTTTCTACCCTATCGGAAAAGGAGAGAAAGAAAGGGGAAAGGGAGAAAAGCAAGATCTGGGAAAGCAAAATTCTTCACATGAGATTTATTTTGTGCTAAACTTTGGGGGAAAAACCCTGTGGTTCAGGCACTGCACAGAGTTCCCATTGTGGCTCAGTGGGTTACAAATCTGACGAGTATCCATGAGGATTCGAGTTCAATCCCTGGCCTTGCTCAGTGGGTTAAAGATCTGGTGTTGCTGTGAGTTGCTGTGGCTGTGGTGTGGGCTGGTAGCTGCAGCTTCAATTCGATCCCTAGCCCAGGAACTTCCATATGCCACATGTGTGGCCCTAAAAAGCAAAACAAAACAAAACAAACAAAAAAAATCCCACTGCAGAGGCTCCGGTTGCTGCTTAAGCATGGGTTCAATCCCCACTGCATAGGTCACAGCTGTGGCTCGAATTCAATCTCTGGCCTAGGAACTTCCATATGCCATGGGTGCGGACATAAAAGAAAAAATAATTGAGCGTATTCCCCCCAACACAGGTAGACGTATTTATTTATGAATTATATATGTACATAATTATACTAATACATAATACATACAATAAAACATACAAGTAGAATTTTTAATAAAATATGTGAACAAAAAATGAGGGAAAATCATTAAAGATATGTGTTCATCCCAAGGATCGATAGAATTATTGAGGCATATTGATAGCAACAATATGTGTTTGTTGGAAATTTAAACTTTGTGTTGATGGATATAAATGGGGCTCCAGGACCTAACTCCAATATGTGTGGAGGTTTTCCCACAGCAAGCAATTCTCGGACACCAGCAGGGCATCTAAGAATTCAGCTCAATTCTGACATTATTTGCCCCAAAATAGAATCAGATTCCACAGGTAAAGGGCTCAGTTCCATAAAACTGCCCCCCACTTCAGAGGCCCTGCTTGTTACCTGTACTTCTGACAGACTGGTTATAAATCAGAGGTTCCCATGATTCAGGAAAACCTATTGTTTTAAAATATTTTTTATGACTGTACCTGTGGCATATGGAAGTTCCCAGGCTAGGGGTCTAATTGGAGCTGCAGTTGCCAGCCTACAACACAACCACAGCAATGCAGGATCCAAGTCACATCTGAGACCTATGCTGCAGCTCACAGCAACACCAGATCCTTAATCCACTGAGTGAGGCCAGGGATGGAACTCGCATCCTCACAGATGCTACTTGGGCTCTTAACCTGCCTAGCCATAACAGGAACTCAGAAAACCTATTTACTCATTAGACTACAGATTTGTTACAAAGGATATTAAATGATACAAATCAGATGAAGGGATACATAGGGCATTGTCCCAAACAAAGGGACTTCTCTCCTTGTGGAGTTTGGGGCCCACCAGAGTGGCACTGGGAAGCATTCTGGTTCCCCAATATGGAAGCTCTCTGAACGCTCTCCTTTTGGGTTTTAATGGAGGCTTTATTATATGGGTACAATTGATTAGCTCATTGGTGATTGGTAGCTGATTCACACAGAAATTAAGAGATTAGATTGAAAATTCCAACCCTTTGTTCATGGTTGCTTCCCCTGGCAACCAGCCCCAATTTTTAGGTGCTGTGCAAAAGTTACCTTCATTAATATAAGCCCAGTTGTGATGGGAAGGTTTTGTTATGAATAATAGAATACTCATTTTAGCTTTATGGTATGGGAAGTGTTTTCTGGACCAGAGAACAAGAGTCCAAACAGTATAACAAAAGACATTCCCATTGCTCAGGAAATTCCAAGGGTTTTAAGAACAGTGAGCTAGGAACTGCAGATGAAGACCAAATATATATTAAAAATGTATTTTGGTCATCTGATATATGGAGGCATATCCTAAAGCACTAGAAATTATTTTTTTGTCCATTATCATAATGGGAGCTAACATCCTTAAGAGGGAAAAATATATTCCTTGAAAGAAATCTTTCATATAAGATTAAGAAACCAGAGTAAATTAGGCAAATATAATTACTGAGTTTTATTGATTGGCTTCTGAAGGTTTCAGTCTGAACTACTGAACTTACTTGGAAGGCAGCCTCAGAAATGGAATTCAGTGGAATTTCCTGATAGCAGAGTTCACTAGTTAGCCGTCTTCATTTGGGGAAAGATTTTAGATCAAACTATTAGAATTTAGAGTAAAAGCAAAGAAGTAAACATCTCCTTGCTATACATAATACAAATATGTTTTTAAATGATTTGACTAGTTATAAAAAAATTTGTAGTCATTGCTTGTCTGTAATTTATTAAAGTGGTGGGTGCAATGGAAAATTAAGACCTAAGTATGATATTTATGCATATATGTGCATATGTGCATATGTATATGTTAATACTTGGTTGCTTGCTTCTGCCCTGAGGTGTGAGGGTCTAGGGTTGTTGCATGATTCCTATTGGTGAGAAGTTTGATTACTCTTCTGTTTTCTTCCACTTATTGGGGTTTATGGGAGAGAGAAACGGCACCTTTAACCTTCCAGTGCGTAAAGACTTCTCAGCTGCTAGAGAATGAGTGTCCAGAATGGATAAGTTTTTGTCCGGTCAGCACCTGTGAGAGGTTGGGATATGCAAGCTGAAGTTTGTTTAGTATTGTGTATCTCAGGGGTGTGGTCACAGAATGCCAGGTGAGCCTCAGGGGTGTAGCAAATTATCCACAGGAATTTTTCAATTTCACAAGAAAAAGCAATATGATTATTTTGTTCATGCACAGTTTACAAGTTTGAAACGTTAGGTTATTTTTAATTTTTCACTGAAATCCTTTATGTACTTAGTATTTTCCTCAAAGGTATTGCATGGGCTTGAAGAACAGATTGGTCAGTTCATCTTGACTAACACTATATGCATAGAACAGATTTTTCTCTGCAGTGATATTTCCAATATTCAAATAATAGGGGTTCCCTGGTGACTGAGTGGGTTAAGGATCCAGCGTTGTTCCTGCTTTGGCTCTGGTTACTGCCATGCACAGGTTTGATCCCTGGCCTGGGAACTTTGGCATACTGTGAGTGTGGCCAAAATTTTTTAAAAAATTCAAATAATGAAATCAGTTGCTTGTGTATTGTTTTCGTTTGTGAAATTGTCTCTTATCCTTATTAGTTTGTACTGTTGTATCCTCAATGGATGACAGTGACGGATGACTCAGAAATACTTCATTGAAGATAAAGTGCTATTAGCAGCAACAAAAAAGATTATACTCAGATAAAATTATTAGGTAAATAGTAGGTCTTCTGTCTGAATACAGGATGTGAATCTATATGTACTGACAATTTCCCACATGTAGCTACAAATTAAAAGTGCAGATGGGAAATATAATTGTTAATGTCAAAAATTAAAATTTTATTGGACTGGTAAAGCTTCCATCTCCAAATATGCCTCCCCTGAAACTTTTGAAAGTTATATTATGAAGCTGTCTGTCTTCCTATCATTTAAAAATAAATGAAAGAAACTTGTACTTATTTTTCAAAACAAATGCAAACAAATGGACCAGGGCAAAATGGAAAATGTTACCTCTTAAAGTCAAAGAAGAGAAAAGAATGAGAGATGCATAGATTCAGTTTTCAGAGCAAAAACTAATATAAATCTTATTATTGACAGAAATGCTGTAAAACCAACCATAAAATTAATGACAAGTTTAATGCACAGAAAGGAAGCTGAACAAGCTATTACTAAAACAGGCCATTACCCAATTCCTTTATACACTGATGTTGTTGGATAATCCTTTACAACAGTGGACTATTGTGATTACGGTAACCCCAATTTACCTCAAAAGCATCTTCAAAAGAGTTCCTATAGCCCCACTCTCAGGATGATGTGTTCCATATCCCAAATAGTTTCACATGTTTAGCATATTTCCCTGTGCATATTTTGCCTGATCTTCTATGTCCTAGTGTCACAAAGTCATCATATTGCAAGTACCAAGGTTTGGTATCCTCAGTAAATTTGTTTGAATCTGTTCAGTCCTTTCTAATAGGTAACCACCATGCTAGTTGGATTTCTTCCAAATGAGTACAAATCACATTATACCTTTGTGACTGAAATGATGCAAAAATCACCTGCTTTTTTTTTTTTAAGTGAATTTTATAGACACCAATTGGGATTAAACTGGTCTCTCTGTTCCCCAGTCCTTGTTTATTTGATTTAAGGTAGAAGCCATTTGTCTTCATTTAGTTATGTCTATTTATTTTAGAATATTATTTGGACTTGCACATCCTGGTGCATTTTATTGTTCCTGTGTTCTGCACCATTATATTTACTCTCTAATTATTGTGAGTGTGCTAACAAGACCAATTTACAGTTGGATGAATCCAGAAATGTAGAGCATGTGAATCAGTTCTTCACAGAGGAGACATTCTCAACAGGGAGAGAAGTAAATGAAAATTTTTTGTTTTGTATTATGCTAAACATTCAAGCTAGAGAAGATAATTTCTGTTTCACTGATTGCTTTGCTGGCAGTGAGGTAGACTAGGAAGCAGGCGTTGACATAAATGTTAATGCAGGCTCCACCAGATGCTCAACAAAGAACCTGCTAGTGTTGCCGTGCCTGGATTCCCAGCCACTAGGTGATGTATCACAGGGAACAGTTAGCAGCCAACAATTTCCCCCCAGTCAAAATTAAGATTGGAAGAACCTAGTAAAAGTTGTCAATATAATTAATGGTAATCAGTAAACATGTAAACACAGATAAAACAAGATTTACTTTTCCACACTGAAGTCCGTTGGCTTTCAAGAGAAATGGTGAGCACGTAAATCTTTGAAATGAAGGTTGAGATGAAAGCATTTCCTTGTACCCTAGACCAAAACACTGCTTCCTCACAATACACTCCCTCATAGTGTTAAGGTCTTTAGGAGCAATAAAATATTACCCCAGGGCCAACAGCCCACAGTTTACAAATTAAAAATTAGAATACATCAGGTTTTGGTTTTTTTTTTTAATGGAAACCCAAATTTTGATGCTAGGGTTCTGTTACTAAAAATTTAACTTTTTCTCCAACAATTAATACTTTTCTTCACTGCATTCCTAAGAAGGAAACTGATGTTCCAATTTTGTATAACAATTTGATCATTCAAAATTTCTCTCTCCCTCAATTTTATAACTGTATTTACTTTTTGTGAAAGAATTTGATGACCCAAATGGTGCAAGAGAAGATGAAAACAAATGAGCAATAAGTAATACTTTTCAGATCTGAATTCATCCAGCATCATAATGAGGAATCCATTTGCAAGATGAACTATGTAACCTTTCAGAATTTGAAGGTTGATATTGACTATTGATTTAGCACCAAAAGCATTGAAATTAATCTTAAGTGAGATCCACAATTATATGTTCATCATATGCTTTGTTAGAAGTAAATTGACAGAGTTATCTGTCAGGCCAAACATGGGCCACCTTCTCTCTTGACAGCTAATCATGGCTTAAAGTTTCCTAATTTCATTTAAAGTAATATAATAATAGTAATAATAAAAGAAACAAATGAATGAATAACAGCCTACTTCTCAGGTTATCCACTGTTAAGCTAAATATAAAAACACTGATGAAAGTTTGCAAACAATTCTGGATTAAAAAAAAATCAGGGAATTTGAATTGCAGACTCTAAGATATAGGAAATTTTTTAAGAAAGAGAAGATACTATGTTTAAAATCAGTGGTCACCCTTACTTAGATAAGCTAGTGTGATGGACACATGACTGCCATTTGTATCCAGATGCTATTCTTACCACCCCATTTTTTACCCTGCCTTGACATCTACTCAGCCCAAACACATTCATTCACTTGCTTATACACAAAACATTAGTTGAGCACCTACTATGTGCCAGACATTGTTTTAGGCACTGGTATAGACATTGAACACAATAGGCCAATGTTTCTACTCTCATGGAACTTATATCCTAGAAAGGAGAACTAGGAAAAAAAAAAAAAAAAGGGAACAGTCCAAGGGCTGACTTTTGAGGCATTATCACATTTAGGGGTAGGGGAGGAAAAGGGAAACTAGGAAAGGATATTGACAAAAGGAATCCAAAAATTTAGGAAGAAATCCAGTCAAGAGTGGTGGCCTGGAATCTAAATGAAGCAAATGTGTTAAGAAATAGAGTGATCAGTTGAATTCCAAGTGAGTGTGGACCTCTGTGTTTAGCTTTAGCGACTCAGAGGCCACCAGTGATCTCAAAAAGCACATTTTTCAGAAAAGGGTGAGGGAAAAACCAGATTGGAATGTATTCACAGAGAGTTTGGAAGGACATACTTTGGATTAGTAAGGATAAATGAACAACAACACAAGGGTTTTGCTGTATGGAGAGCAAAAATGGATTATTATTTTTATTACTATTATTGCTTTCTGGAGATGTATGGGGTCAAGTATTTAAGGATGAATAGCAGTGACACACAAAAAAATGGAGTAATGGAGAAATGCTAGTTGTTTAATAAACTCTAAAATATCATCAACTTAAACCAATAATGGTTTATTTCTTACTTACATAACTGTCCAATGTGAGCATTCCTTTTCAGTCGACAGCTGTCTTATACCTAGTGAACTAAAAGGTACAATGTGTTTGTGAGGACCCTGGGCAAATACTTTTTTGTTGAGAAGTAATTGACATGTAATGTTGTATTAGTTTTGGGTGTATTCTGTAATGATTTGATATATGTATATACTGCAAAACGATTAACACAATAAGTGTAGCTGACATCTCTCACCATACACATTTTAAAAAATTTTTTTCCTGGTGATTAGAACTTCTAAGATCTAGGGTTTGTTTTTTTTTTTTATAATTGGAGAAATAACAGGATATTTTTATGTGATGGGAATGATCCAGCAAGAGGAATATATTGAACACCTATATTCCCCACTCCAGGCACAGATATTAACAATAAAGTGATAGCCAGTGATAAGGTAAGGGTTTTCTTTAGACCAAACTCTGAATAATCTGTATTACAAAACAACTGCACAAAAGCCACCATTTCAATTTGGCTCCATCAAAACTGCCAAATCAAAGGTCCTGTAAATCCAACGCTTTCATATCTTTTTCCTTTTCTCCTTTTCAAACACTTAGAATGTCATAGAAATGCATTCCTTTCAAAATGCTTTCTTTCCTGGAAGTTTTTGTATTTTAAATCTTTTTCTTCCTTCCTTCCTTCCTTCCTTCCTTCCTTCCTTCCTTCCTTCCTTCCTTCCTTCCTTCCTTCCTTCCTCCCTTCCTTCCTTTCTTCCTTCCTTCCTGTGCTAGGGGTCAATCAGAGCTGCAGCAGCCAGCCTACACCACAGCCACAACAATGTGGGATCCAAGCCACATCTGCAACCCACACCACAACTTGCAGCAACACCAGATCCTTAAGCCACTGAGTAAGCCCAGGGATCGAACCCACATCCTCGTGGACACTGTGCCAAGTTCCTAACCCATGAGCCATAGGGGGAACTCCTTTATTTTAAATCTTAAATCTAAGTTTAGTATGACAAGTTTGTTTCTCTTTAAGTAGTTTTAACAACTAACTTTTGAGCTGCAGCATAGAAATAGTGTGGAAGTTCAGGGGATTCTTATTGCCTTGATTCCAAATCAGACCATATTTTCAGCTTAGTTTAACTAAGCTGCTCCCAACAGTGATAGTTCTACTGGGTCATCACATAAGACTGGGCCAAGAAGGATAGCCATCTTCATCGAAGTTCCAAGAGGAAGAAGCTGAGACAGATTCTTGTGGATGTTATTTATGGAAGATGAAATCTCAGGAAAAACCTATAAAGAAGTGAGGGAACAGGATAGAGCAGAGGAATAAGCTAGCAAAGAGTGTGCTTAGCTAATGACCAATTTCAGTCTGAACCCATAGGCAGCTCAGCCGCATGGATTTTGCTAGCGTTGTTGCTCCCTGAGATGAAGGGGGTGGGCTTTTGTACCACTTGCCAGCCAGACATTGTGTGCATTCTTCCCTCAGTGCAGCAAGGAGGAGGTTTGCCATAAAAAGCAGTCACTTTCCAGCCAAGGCAGCTCTTGTCCTGCCCAGGCCATGTCTCAGGAGAAAGAGGCATCTGGGATCCCTTAGCAGCAGCTAGAGATGGATGTGTCACCCCAGGACAGGAGATCAGGATGGGTCAGCAGCAGTGACTCCTGCAGTGGTCTCAGTACTTGGCATCCAGATACCTCCAGTTCCTCCTAGGAAGGATGGTGCAGGTGCAAAGGCTGCATGGATGTTATTGATATCTACTAGAGCAACAACAAAAGGAAGTGAAACTTTCTAAAATCTTAATTCAGGAGTTCCCGTTGTGGCACAGTGGAAACAAACTGAATTAGTATTTATGAGGATGCAGGTTCGATCCCTGGCCTCACTCAGCGGGTTAAGGATCTGGAGTTCCTGTGAGGTATGGTGTAGGTCACAGGCATGGCTTGGATCTGGCATTGCTGTGTCTATGTTGTAGGCCAGCAGCTATAGCTCCGATTGAACCCCCAACCTGGGAATTCCATATGCTGTCGCGAGACATGTTTCTCTGAAAACTCCATCTTGTCCTTCTTTACTTTATCCCATCTTCATTCTTTACTTTATCCAATCTTTCTGCTTGAAAGACAGTCACAGTGCTGGTAAATGACTTAAGCTTAAGAACAAAGACTGTTATGTGCCTAAAGGTCAGAGTAAAAGCTTAACCTTTTACCAGCTAAGTGGCTTTTAAAATAGTGAAAGAACTTATAGTAAACAAACCCTATATCCTCCACCCATAGCCCCTCCTCACTTGATCTCATCCTAAAGAGCACAATAAAAGGGGTGTGGTTTCTTGAGGCAGGGCTCTTGGTCCCTGAGACCTTGAGTCCCCCCGGTTCCTACCTTTACTTAAGATAAATGTCTCTGTGTCTTGTTTTATGTTAACTTTTTTCCTTAAGTTCCTCAGCACCTGTTCTTCAGCCCCATCCTGCTGAGCTGGTCTTGGCAATATGCCACACCTATGGCCCTAAAAAACAAACAAACAAAAACCTTGATTTTCTTCAAACATGTTAGTATACTGGCTCCTTGCCAGTTTTCCCATGACCACCTTATCATTACTATCCAGGCAAGCTGATCAGGATCAATGTTCCCTCTGCCTGTGCTTACTGGGCCTGCCTCCTGGAAATTCCTGGGAGCTGAGGTTCAGAGACACCTTCTCTGCTACCTGCTGTAAGGAGCATTCCAGTCTACTGAGCATCATGGATCATGGCCCTTAGGCGATATTCACAGTAAATGACTGTGAATGACTCTGCACTTGACATCTAAATTCCATGTGGTTTTTCTTTTCCTGTCAGAGAAAATGCTCTCATTTTGCTGGTGGCTCACAATAATCACTATCATTGCATCCTTGAGGTATTCATACAAACCAACCTGAGGCTTTGAATTTGTGCCTTTAAACATGCTTACAAAATCTGTCATATGTACAGAATCATAGACTTTTTAAAAATGCAATTAAACATTTTCGCAGGGCAGTTTTAGGAGTTAGGGACAACTCCTGTTCAGATTTTGGTCTTGCTGCTTTTATAGCTAAATGTGGCCGAGTCATTTAACTTCATTGAGATTCAGTTTTCTAAAATGGGAATAAGGAGTTCCCTGGATCTCATGGTTAAAGATCCAGTGTTGTCACTGCTGTGGATCAGGTCACTGCTCTGGTGAGAATTCAGTTGCTGGCCTGAGAATCACATGCCATAGGCACAACCCCCACCAAAACAATTTAAAACAATTTAAAAATAAAATAAAATAGGAATAAAACCAATCCCAACCCTCACCTTTCAAGGGTTTAAATGATGCCTCACCTGATAAGACAGACAAGATGCCTTGGGCAACATCTGGCTCCTTGAATCTCCCCCTTTTCTGTCCCTTCCTCCTTTCTCTCTTGTACAGAAGGTGGGTTGGTGTGTTTTCTTCCTCCCCACCCCCCTTCCTTTAGAGGATCACATCTGTGCTAACTTCTGGTGCCTGGCTGTCGTCCTGTGATATCTGTTTGCAGCCTGTCTTCCCCTGTTCCCAATCTTCTGTACATCCTTACCGTCCTCAAAAATGAAGAAAAAAAAATTGCACCCTCGCCAAATACGTTAGAGAGAAATAGGACATTCCTTATACCTTCCAAAAAGACAATGTAGCAGCAGCACATTTGCTTTCTACACCCCCCACCCCACCCCCAGCAATTTGCTCAGATCTCTCCCTGCAGGACTGTTCTTCAAAGCCCTGGCCGCACCCTGGGGCAGGGAGGGGGGTGCTCTGGATACCCCTCCGCAGGGTCTCCATCTGGCTTCTATCATGCTCCTCCTTGTGGGATTTTTGCTAACACTCCAAATACTTATTAAAGTGTTTCTTTGCAACAAATGCAGTTCTCTAGTGAGAAGACCTCTAATTAAAAAAAAAAAAAGCACATACAGGCGCGTGCAAGAGAGAGGGAGAGGGAGAGACCCTTATTATTGGAAAGCAGGCAAGCGGCAGGGAGGGTGTTCTTAATACAAAACAGCTTCCTTTTGCTTGGTAGCAAAACTCTATCGGTAATTTGTGATCTGGAGCTCTTCTTGCTTTCAGGGTCTAAATCATTGTGTAAACATCATTTCTTTCATTTGGAACTTGGCTGTCGTTTCCTGTCAGGAGGAAAACAAGAGAAACTCCCACTGAATGTTCATCCCCTGATCACCTGTCAGCCTCCCAGGAACAAGCATCTTGCAATTTGTCCCTGCCCAGGCACTTCATCTTTAAACAGAAACTGCATCTTAATTATAGCCTTTAATGGGCTGTTTCACTCCAGGATCAATATGTCTGACAAAACCTGAGCTCGGCTAAAAGCTCATTAATTCACATCTGACTAATTCGGGATTTGTGATTATTTTGGCAGGGACCAAGCTGAAGTTTACCTCTTGTCTTGCCCCTTATAAAGGTTTAGTTTGGCTGATTAATTGGGAAGAACAGAATTGCCAGGGAAGGATTGAAGGGCATGTATTTGCATGGCGCTAAGAGGCTGATTGTAGCTTCTAGCTACTCATTTCCTACCAGGCAACCCCAGTTAACCACTATTTTGTAGTAGCCTCCTGGCCTTGGAAGCTGCAAAGTGCCTCACGAAATATCTACAGACCTACTAATTTTATTGCCTTGTGGTCGATGCTTTTGGTATATTGTATCACATCCCTCTTCCCACCTCTGACTTCAGCTGCAGCTGCAGTGGACGTTTCCATGGGCAGTAAACCTCACCTCTGCAGGCAGAGTCCACTCTCCAGCACGAGATGTGCGTGTTTCCATGACCTTTGCTCAGGACCTCCTCTGAAACCACAGGCAGGGTGGCCAGAAGTTTAGGATGTCAGTACCTCTAGAAGATAACACTTCACTAATGGGACGTGCTGGGTCTCTTGATGGGATGCTTTTGGAGGCCTTCTGGAAGCTTCTCAGAGGTTTTGGCAGGGGAGAGCCCCTGTGGCTGACAGCTGTGACCTTGATCATGCGTGTGCTTGAATTGCCTCTTACTGCTTGCCTGTTTCACTCTCCCTGCTTCGTAGCATCACTCTTCAAATAAACTACCTGCCCCCACTCTGCTCTGGGGGGAAACCTAAACTAAGGTACCCACACCTTGAAAATTATGTATGACAGTATACGTGTGTTTGAGATGCTTGCTCATTCCTTAATCTGCTCTTACCTTGCTAAATTCCTCTCCTGGGCTTCATGGGGTTTGGACAGTTCCTTGGCAGTAATGTCAGATGAGTGATGTCTATCTTCTTTTTCCTTTTCTGCACTTCCAGAACGCCTTCCCTTCTCCCCAATGTTCTTTTCTTGAGTTCTCACTGTCCCCTCCATAACCCTCTACCCACTTCTGATCTATTCCTCTGCCTCCTTCCTTTCCCCAATATCAGCATAAATTATCCCCCTCCCACTCTCTTCTCCCCAGTGTTCTTAGCACTGTAGCCTTCACGAACTAATATGGTAGATGGGTCCATGTCAAAAGGGCTCACGTGTTTTTATATTATTCTGAGGCTGAGAGGTGTATGGTTTAACCAGGACTTTCCAAGGCAATTAGAGTCTATTATCGCTCAAACCACATCTAGATTTGAGCAGATTTAGACACAACAAATATTCCTGCCTTCTTAATCTTGATTGTCTCAGATTTTGGCACGTCACTATCATCTGGTTCTCCTTTGAGCTTCTTGGGTTTTCCTCCTTCATTTTTTTAGTTGTCTCGTCTTCCCATTCTTCAGCTCATTGTCACTCTTAGTGTGATCCAGTGACCAGTAACACATGCCGCCTGGAAGTCTTCTAGAAATGTTGAATCGCAAGTCCCTATAGTACAGTTATTGGATCCCAGAATCTGCAGCTTTAAAAGACCCTCGAGTGATTCATATGCACATTAGGATTGGATAAATATTGAAAGTTATTTGAAAGTGATGGTGGTTCCCTAGGTTTCCAGACCTGTTTCTCTTCCTCACTTTCCACACTCTCACAGCGCCGGCTACTGGCCATGAATTGATGACTATGAAAACCTCTTTCTAGCTCTCTTCCCAGCTCATTCTCATTCATGCAGTGTTGGGTTGCCTCCTTCATGCCCCGAGGCACCCCCGCCCCCAGCATCTACATCTGGATATCTCACAGTTGAGCCCAGTTCAAGATATGAAAGTATGAACACTCTGGTTTGGCTGTTGCAGATGGTCTAGCCTAGATTTTGATGTCAATTGGGACCAATTTAAAACTAGTAAACTAGTTCAGATGGTTACTTGTTGCTGTGGTTAAAAAAAAAAATTGGTTTTGTCTTTCCTTGTATTTGGAGACTAGGAATATTTTTTTTAAATTTATTTTTAATCATTTTTATTGTAGTTGATTTACAATGTGCTGTTCATTTCTGCTATACAGCAAAGTGACCCAGTCATATGTATATATATGTACACACACACATTCTCTTTCTCGTATTATCTTCCATTATATTCTATCACAAGTGATTGGATATAGTTCCATGTGCTGTAGAGCAGGACCTCAATGCTTATCCATTCTAATTGTAATGGGAACATTTTTAATTTCAAAAATGAATGCCTTTCTTAACTCCTAATCCCATCAAAACAACAACAGCAACCTTGTGGTTGGGGGAGAGGTACCCCCCTCTAGACGCCCTCTACAGAGTCAATGCAGCTCTCCCTCTGATGCTGAGGATATCCATAGCTGCCTCCCTTGCTGGAGCTTATCCTAGGCTGTAGTAGGAAACTGATTTTTCTCAAAAGTATGCCCCATCCCTGGGGGTGGCGTGACCAATGATGGGCTCATATGGAGATACGGAGCTCTAGAACAATTCTGAAGGGCTTGCTCTCACTCTCCTGGGATCAACTGAGGACTCAATTGCAACCATGTTGTATATCAGACTACCACCCCCCTCTTCCTAGTACCACCACTGTCTCTCCTCTCAGGTGTATCTCCTGAGAGAACTTCCCAGTACAGATGGGTTTTTTAAAATTTTTATTTTAATTTTTATTAGAGTGAGTTGATTTGCAGTTTTTTGTCAATTTCTGCTGTACAGCATAGCAACCCAGTCATACACACATATGTATACATTCTTTTTCTCATACTACCTTCCATCATGTTCTAGCCTGAGAGATTGTATACAGTTCTCTGTGCTATACAGTAGGGCCTCATTGCTTACACATTTTATTTTATTTTATTTTATTTTATTTTATTTTATTTTACTGTCTTTTTGTCTTTTTTAGGGCTGCACCCACAGCATATGGAGGTTCCCAGGCTAGGGGTCTAATCAGGGCTGTTGCTGCTAGCCTACTGTACCAGAGCCACAGTAACACTAGATCCGAGCCGCATCTGTGACCTACACCACAGCTCATGGCAACGACGGATCCTTAACCCACTGAGTGAAGCCAGGGATCGAACCTGCAACTTCATGGTTCCTAGTCAGATTCGTTTCCACTGCAGTACGACAGGAACTCCTGTTTATCCATTTTAAATGTAACAGCGTGCTTCTACCAACCCCAAACTCCTTGTTCATCCTGCTTCCTCCTTCTTCCCCGCTGGCAACCACAAGTCTGTTCTCTAGGTCCATGAGTCTGTTTCCATTCTGTAGATAGGTTCATTTGTACCATATTTTAGATTCCACAAATAAGTGATATTTGTATTTCTCTTTCTGATGTACTTCACTTTTAGTATGAAAATCTCTAGTTGCATCCATGTTGCTTCAAATGGCACTATTTTGCACAGAGAACTCCACCCCAGACCCCATGGTCAGGGAGCCCAACCTATGACGCTGCTGCTCCTCCTTACTCCCTGGGTTATTGAGTGCACTAGTGTTCATCCTGCTGCCCAAACCTGGCAACTGGGAATTAGTTTTTGTGTTTTTTTTTTTTTTTATTTCAGGTCACAAACTAGGATGTCAAAATTGCATGGATCCCTCCTTTGCATCCTTATAACTATTGCCCTAGGAGAAGCTTCCATCCATCACTTACCTGGATCATAGCAAACAGCCTCATAACTCATTTCCTCACTGCAACCTTAATAATACTTATAGAATTTTTTAAAAAATGATGATTTCATTTACAATTCTCCAATAACCTTCTCTTACTTCAGCATAAAATCCAAACACCTCAAGACACCATACAACACCTCTTTGGCTCAGTCTGCAACCAGGCTGGCCTCTCTCAGAGGGCTCCTTTCACTTGTGTGACCACCAGCTATCAAATTCTCTCCATTATTAGAAGTTCCCTCTTTGGTGCCAAGGATGCGTTTTTCCATCCCAGTATCCCTACAGACAGCTTGTAGGACCTTGAATGAAAGTTTCCTGCAGACCTCTATTCAGTTCCCCTGTGTGAGTTATTTCTCCAATCTCACACATTCTACATTCATGAAATGAAATGGTTTCACTGTTTGCTTATATATCTAACCCGTCTCTTACCTTTACTTCTTAAGAATTACCATTTAAACTCGAGGACATGATGATCCAGGAGGAATTTTCTGGGGTGACTGGGCAACTGGGATTTATAGCACTCTGCTGATGTGATTTTTTTTTTTTAAATGCATCCTGTAAATTTTAGTTATACCTACACTTGTCTGTGGCCAATGTGGACAAGGCTGGCTCCTTTTTGTAATTTCATAATCACAGTAGGGTCACAAATCTCAGGCTGCCTTTTTTTTTTTTTTTTCTTTCCAGTAGCCTATTGCCTAAAGCAAGACAGTGGACTTTCAGAGGAAAATGTCAGCATTAATAGACAGCCACTCTAAATGAGCCAAGCAGTGTAATGTCAAGGCTATGTGATGTTTATCCCCATCTTTTGACTGAAGGCTCAGGATTGAAAAACGGTGAGGATTTTCTCTGTGACCAAGTGACCATATCTTTGCACAGCTATAGGACAGGTGTGCAGATATACAGATGTTGGTACCATCCTTATGCCTCACCCAGATGGTCACTAGTCTCTAGAAGAACCACACAAGTAGTTTGACATCATGGAAATTTGCTCAGCCTTCCTAGATATAGTGGCCATCGTTATGTTACTACCACGTAAGTCTGTTACAATGACTCAGTGTATGCTTGCCCCAAAATTATTCTCAGAGATTAGGATTTAAAAAAAGAAAAAGATATTTTGGAGTCCCCTGGTAGCTCAGTGAGGTAAAAATCCAGCACTGTCATTGTTGTGGCTCAGATCACTCCTGTGGTGTGGGTTCGATCCCTGGCCCCTGGAACTTCTACATGTCAAGGGCACAGCCAAAAAGTAAAAAATAAAATAAGCATATTTTAGAAAAGTTATAGATCTTACAGTAAATGGATTTCCTTTTATGTATCTTGGACACAAAATTTCTTTTTGTTGTTTTGTTTTAACTGTCAAACTGACAAATAATGTGCTCTCATTTATTAAGTGGAGATATGTATTTAGTGACTACACAATGCACTAAATCAAATACAAGGTGAGGGTGAAAACTTTGGGTTCTCTACATTAATTGTTGAACGGTAACTGACAGACGGTTTTGAAAGTCAAAAATGAGACTGATCATTATTACCACTTTTCTAAAAATGTTACCTAAGCGAAGAAAAGAAATACAGAATTGTATGGTTGGAAATGAGAACTGAAATCACCATAATTTCTTGTCTCTATTTTAAATAGTACTGAGATGGGATATTCTTCTCTGTGTTAAACAGTACTGAACACAACCAGAATAACTTAGTTCCTTGCTCCAGATATACTTCTTTGAGGAAGATAAGGTTGTAAACAACAGAAGTTACTTAAATGTCATGACTAAGACCCACACCAGCTTTGCTCAGCCATCCAGCTGTTATGTCATAACCTCTGTCCAGGCCCAGTCAGTTCTGCACCTCCCAAAACTCACCCCAAACTGACCTTCCAAATTCTAAAACCCTATTCATACCTTCCCTTTATTTTCCTCTACTGAGACACTATTAAGTCCTGTAATGGTGGTATTCTACTTTCATGCAATGTCAATAATCCTAGCTTTGCCTGATCAATACCTGATCAATAAGTTCTTCTGATCATCCTTTGGGGAACTGCTGGTTGACAATGGGCCTGAAAAGGAAATTGAATGCACTACTTTGGGGAGCCTTTGATGTAGTTTACATTGTGAATGCTAACATAGACCTTGCATTTAAAACCTTCTCTAGTAATAGAAAACTAAGATTATTTTTTGTTATTTTCTCCTTAGACAAATCTGTCAAAAAGTTCTCTCTTATTTTGGCCAAATTCCATCTCCTTTTCACATTTACCACTGAAAAGCTCTTGACAGGCTCAGGAAGGATCTGTGATTTGTGCTTTTTTGTGTGCACTTTCCAGAAACACAATTGCAATAATTCTTCACTTGAGAAACTTAAAGAAAAAGAGAACTTACAGCTATTCATTCTAACATTTCTTTAAAGTATGGATGACTCCTTAAAGGCCTCAAGTTGACAAACTCTTTTAACACAATCTAAGAAGATATTTATTACAAAAGATCTAAATTCTAGTGACAGCCATTAAAAAAATTGAGATCATTATAAATTAAGTAAGTAATCTACAGTCAGGGACTGGGAAAAGCTGTCCCATATCTCCACTTACTTATTTCCTTGTCACCTCTTCCCAAAGACACACAGCACAGAGGGCTTGGGAAATGATTTTTCTGTCCATGGATAATGGTATAGTCTTATGAGATAGTAGTAAATAATTTTCTCAAGCTAGGGAATTTGTGTTATGCCATTGATAAATATAATCTGCATTTCTTTCTTTTATTGTGGTAACATATAAATATATATATAACATAAAATTTGGTGGCTGCATTTTTAAGCCAAAACACACTTTTTGAAAAGTTCTGGGAATTCCCTGGTGGCCAAGCAGTTAAGGACTCAGCTTTGTCACTGCTGTGGCTCTGGTTACTGCTGTGGCTCTAGTTACTGTTATGGCTTGGGCTGGATCTCCAGCATGAGAACTTCCATATGCCTCAGATCTCAAAAAAAAAAAGGCTTAGCTCAAGATCATTTGGGGCAATCTGAACTTGGCTAATATTTGGCTGCTGTGGGTGATCATAAGGCATCTGCTCACAGTGAGGCTGATTAGAAGGACAGCTGGGGAGGGACATGCAGAATTGCCATTTAACATAAACTAGGAAGGACAGCAGTTTGTATGACCTGCCTACCTCTTTAAAGAGCATCACTCAGTCTGCTATCACCAAACCTCTTGGTGTTTCCACTTACAGGCTTGTGGACAGGGCAGTATCCTCCTGGGGAATGGAACAAGGACTAATACAGAGGATTTCAAACTATGTTCCATGAAGAACTGGGCATTCAGGGAGAGACCATGAGTGAGCACCTCTGAGACCTTGACTCTACTTCAACCAAAGAAGTGTTGTATATTCATTTTAACATAGTAGTAATAACATAGAGTTACTTTAAATAAAAAAAAAGGAAAAGTGTTCCTGAGGAAATGTTTAGAAACTACTTCTCTATTTCCATACTCTAGTATATTAACATCAAATTCCATTTAAGCCTTTTCCTAACCAAACTCATGGTTGCCCTCAAGTCTATTTGGAGACCCAGGTGGTACACACATTGTGAGTTTCCTGGGCAGTTTCTCTGGGTCTCACCTGGGCTCAGACAAGCAATGGCATTTACCTGGTGGCTTGGCTGGGTATTGGCTCAGCAGGGACAGAGGACATGAGATCTCTCATGATGCGATCTTTTATCCTGGGCTTCTTCTCAATATGGTGGTCATAGGAAACAGTTTCAAAAGGGCAAAGACTTAAGCCGTATGCCTCCAAACGCCTACCTTTGCCAGTTGTACATCGCTTCTATCTTATTCTGTTGGTCAGAACAAGTCCTGAGGTCAGACCGGATTCAAAGGATAGGAAAATAGACTGCATTTGTTGAGAAGAGACCCCTTCAGTGGCTCAGTCCCATTACAAAGGATTGTGGACACAGGAAGGTGTGGTTCATTGGTGACCTTGTTGCAAAAATTTGCAATGAATCCTGTTGGGCAGTTCTAGGATAACCCCCAGGGCCTGATGACCACTGTTGGGCTCTTCCATCCCCACTGCTGTCACACTTCTCTTGCTTAATCCTTTGGGAGTGTAGCCCTTCCCTCATCCTGAATCACCTTTCCTCATGCAAAAATTCTCATGGAATAAAAAAGAATCCCACTTACCATGCATCTCACTAGAGGTCTACACCTATATGAAAGTATGTGGTGGTGTGCTTTGTGTTTTTAGGTTTGATTGATTCTGTGGAAGTAACTTGATTTTTCTCATGATTAATTAAATTCTATATCCCAAACCTAAGTTCTGTGTTGATCATAACACAGATGGTCCTTGCATGAGTGTAAAGGGTCTGGGAGAGAGAAATTCTCTATTTCACTATACATTTCACTATAGATAACTCAAGAGAGAGAATCACTGAGTTTTCACCAAAACATTTATGCACTTAAGTGGCCCCAAATCCCTAGGATTTTGTTGTGTTACAGTTAGAAACAGTACTGCTTTAAGTAAAATCAAATGAAGGATACAGTCAACCCAGAACTGAATAAGAAAATGGAAATCAATAGCTTCCTATAGAACAAGGATGAAATCAATAAAAATCAGAAAGAAAACTCATTATCTATGTTCAGAGTAATCAGAGTTGAGAAGGAAATCCACCATTAGTTAATTGACAAGGGCAAATGATTTGTCTCACGGATAGAACCATTATTTATGATGTGAAACATCAAAGGGTATTAGATTCAGAGCATCCAGTTATAAGGCCCAATAGAAAGTGGCATCAACACACATTTTATTTTAATTGAATTTCATGTTCAAATAGAAAATAAAAGTGAATACTATCAAAAGACCTGAATTGTTGGTCTATCTGAGTCCAATAACAAGGCTAATGCATGCTCCCTTGTTACCCTATGTTTTAATGTTCTCTATTTGTCCTTACTTCCATGCAAATGGAACAGCGGTTTCCACTTGAGTCTAAGTCTCCCCAAGAGCTGATCTAGCAGGGATTTTGCATGGCCTGCCTCATTTGTCTTCCAGACACAGCATGACAAAAAAGTGGAGTCACAGACAACCAGTGGAGCCCCAAGCAGGTCTGTGCTCTTAATTACTTTTGAAACTTTGAAATCAGGATAACCTTTCCAAGGAGAAGCATCCTTCATTTTAAATTATGTTAATATTTTTCCATGATACCACACTTCATTTACGTCCTCGCCTGAAAAACTGAAACCCTTTGATATAGGAAATGAAAAAAGCCCTCTGCTTTCATTCTCAGAGTTGGGGGGGATGGGAGTAGTGTCATTTCTACTAACTGCTAGTGCAGTGAAAAGTGACAGGGTAAAGATGTAAATGATTTTGATGAAATAAAGCTCTTGGTGCCTGGGTACATAGACTTGAACATTGTTTTGAATATTACATGAGTGTGTGCTCTTCATTAAGGAAAATAAATAAATCAACACAATGAAAAAGTGTTTCCAACAAACAGTGGGGAGATGCCAGGACTAGTTTTTGACCAAACAGAAATAAGAGGATTGTCAAGTGGAAACAACAGGAAATTTTAGAGTAGGAAGATCTGGGTCCTCCACACTCTTTTTATAATCTGGGCATTTGGACCTCATTGAGCCTTGTTTTCATTTCTGTAAAAATGAGCATAAAAATGTTGTTACCTATATTTTATTAGAAAGGCTGAGATAAATAATATATATTTGTTGCAGGTGTGACTATTACTGTTTTTACATGGAAAAGTTGAATAATGCTAGAAGTCTCTGCCTTTTGCCATTAAGGCTCCCCAGTTTGCCTTTAAGCATTTCTAGAGTCTCACATTTTATCTTTATTCTGTTGTGGAGGCTTCTTTCAGTATGAGGAATTAAGACTGTCATGAATTACAGGAAAGGTTTTATAGACAAACCATGATTAAAAGCTAAAGCGACTTAAAAAAATACTTACAGCAAGACGTGACTATCCAAAATATATTCCTTTCTTGGAGAACTAGGCACACATTTCAGTGAGCTGTGAGCTTTTAACAACTTCAGAATTTCAACTTTTGAGAGTAGAATTCTCAGCTATGGCCAGTCTTTCAATAAACACTTATTGAGAGCCTTCCTTCTGCCCAGAGCTATATCAAAAGAAGCTTGTGATTGGAATACAATGAAACTGATTTTTCTAACTGGGATGGTACATTTAATTCAAAGTCAGTTCCAGACTAAGGAAAAACTAACATTTATTGAATACCTGGTATGTTCCAGTCATTATATTTTCCAAGCATGATTCCGGTAAGTTCTTTCAAAATTCGTCATCTCTACTTGTCAGGGAGACTAATTTTCAGAAGACCACATTATAAGATGTAGTAGAAGCAGATTCAATCTCAAGTCCCTTCAATGTCAAATTCAGAGACCATCTCCTCTCAGTTAAAGCAGTTGCATAGCCCTGGGGATTTCAAATGTTTTGTAGGCAATGGTCATAAAGTTGCCTATGTATATAACATCCCAAGGGAATCACTTAGAAAGTGCATGGTACCAGTAATTTTAGAATCATTTACCAAAGAACATCAGTCTTCTTGGTCAGCACACCTTGTATGTCCATGCAGTAAGGAGATAAATTCCTATTTGAACAAAGGCAGCACATTTTAACTTAAGGATGATGAGATGAGATTTACAGTGGATTACCCAATAGGAATCACCAACCAGTGGCTCCAATATGATATAAGCACAAATGCTTAAGCACCTCAAACCCATAATTGTTTGTTACTTTAGCCATTTGTCTTGTCTCACTGCCAAAACCTCGCCCCCAAGTAAGACTCTCTTCTAAATCCTCTTTGTTATAATTCTGGGTTACATGGCCAGAGCACAAAATCTCCCAAAAGGGTGATGTGTTTATTTGAGCCTTCATAGCATTGTCAACACTAAAACCCACTCAGCCAGTCCCTGTACATGGCCTCTCTTGCAAAAATGTTTAGGTTAAAGAATTATGCTGTGTGGGTTGACAGTTCACACTGCTCGAGAAGTATGCAGATGGTTTGGGTGAAATATCTTTAATTGACAGAACCATTGCCAACACAAAGAACTCAGTCAGCTAAACAATATTAGGATTAGGCTTTGCCTTTCTTTGGAGCATTTCCCTGTAGGAAACAAGTTTCATCGATCATTTTTGTCAAAGTCAGGGACAGCCATTTTGTCAACCAGACATGTTTATTTAATAAACAGTATGATGTTGCCTCATAATCATTGGAAAATACAAGCACTATCTCTAAACCCCCTTGCCCACTTCCCTCATTTGCGTGTTGTTCCATCATACTTATAGCCAACCCTTTCCATTAGGGAGTTTAGGAATAGAAAGCAGCAGCCCCCAGGGCTGAGGACAGGATTGGTGTACCTCTTGGCACTGGGTCCCTAAGCAACCAATCAGCAAACATACACTGAATAGATTCTATAGGCAAACCCTTCCCTCTGCTCTGAGCAATAGGAGAAAGAATGACACCCATCTACACAGGCAACTTTCTTAGAATAAAATTGGGGGAAAAAATTACAATAGCCACCATTTATTATAAATTCACTACTGAAATTATTATATTTAGTCCTCCCAATATAACTCTGAAACTATGTTATTACACCCTTTTTTAAGATGAGGTTTATCTTAAAGGTAGGGGAGATTTGCAACATCACCCAGTTAGTAAGTAATGAATGCAGGATTTGAAGTCAGCTTTACCTACCACAAATCTTAATTTTTATCTATTATACTATAATGTTAGTATCAATACAATAATTTTTTAAAGAAATTAACAATGTAAATAAGAAATAAGATCAGTAAAGGAGATAATTATCAATGTAGTACTACTAACTCGAAAATGGACTTATCAATACCAGATATGTGGGGAAGTAATGAGGGCTGCTGGGGTTTGGAGAAATGTCTAGGCCAGTGTTTAAGGAGGTCCTCAAGAAGAAAGGAGGTTGGTGGACCCAGAAACTGGCCCGGGGCAGTTCCCTTCCCCAGCATTTGTGATTTGTAGACTTTTTAATCATGGCCATCTGACCAGTGTGAGGTGGCACTTCATTGTAATTTTGATTTGCATTTCTCTAATAATGCAATGATGAATATCTTTTCATGTGCTTATTGGCCATCTGTATGCTTTTTTGGGAGAAATGTCTATGTAGGTCTTCTAGCCATGTCTGGATTGGGTTTTTGTTGTTGTTGTTGTTGTTGTTGTTGTTGTTATTGAGTTGTATGAGCTGTTTTTACATTTTGGAGATAAAGCCTTTGTGGGTCGGTTCGCACCATTTGCACGTATTTTATCCTAGTCCATAGGTTGTCTTTACCTTTTGTTTATGGTTTCCTTTGCTGTGCAAAAGCTTATAAGTTTGATTAGATCCCATTTGTTTATTTTTGCTTTTATTTCCATTGCCTTGGGAGACTGACCTAAGAAAACATTGTTATGATTTATGTCAGAGAATGTTTTGTCCATATTCTCTTCTAGGAGTTTTATAATATCATATCTTATATATATAAGTCTTTACAGAGGCTCCCCACCTTCTCACCTGTCCTTGGAATGTATGCTCTACACATTGCTTCCATAGTAGGGCCTGGTAGACATGGCCATGGTAGAGTAAGGTGTTCTGAAGACCATCTAGATAGGGTACCATTAAGAAGGGATGTCTGGTTGTCCTGTGAGCTGGTCCTGGGCAATTGACCTCTCCTGCATTTGTTATTTGTAGGCTTTTTATTTGTTTATTTTTCTTTCTACCATTTTAAACTTTTATTAAAGTGTAATAAAAAGTAGTTGATTTACAATGTTTCTTCACTTTCTGCTGTAGAGCACAGTGACCCAGCCACACATACACATACATTCTTTTTTTTTTTTTCATACTATCTCCCATCATGTTCTAACCCAAGAGACAGGGCACAGTTCCTTTTGCTGTATGGTAGGATCCCATTACTTCTCCATTCTAAATGTAATAGTTCGCATCTACCAACCCCAAACTCTCCATCCATCCCCTTCTCTCCCCCCTCTCCCCTGGAAAACACAAGTCTGATCTCCATGTCCATGATCTGTTTTTGTTTTATAGATAGGTCATCTGTGCCATATTCTAGATTCCACATACAAGTGATATAAGTGTATGTCTATTGAGGTCTTCTGCCCATTTTTCTGTTGGGTTGTTTAGTTTTTTTGGTTGTTGATTTTTAATGGTGGCCATTCTGACTGGTGTGAGGCGGTATCTCCTTATAGCTTTGATTTGCATTTCTCTAATCCTTAGTGATGATGAGCATATTTTCATGTGCCTATTAGACATCTGTATGTGTCTGAACCCAGTGACTAAACTCAGTTAAGGCCTCTACATGAACGTTTAAGATTCTGGTAGGCTAGTACAGAGATATACTTGTCTTTGGCCACCCAACTTAAGCCTCATATTTATTATCCTTTGTATATTCACTCTACCACATACCAATCTGGAGCACCCTGACTCTTTTTTTCCTTCTCTCCTTACCTTCTATGTATTGAGGCCATTTTGCAAACCAACAGCCAGACTCTGGAGCAAGGGGAGCAGGGTATTGAGAAGAGTTCCTGTGCTTAACTAAAATAATAACATTCATCACATTTCACACTTTAATTTAAGACAATTTTTTTTGTCATGAATTAAATGACGTTATAATTGTTCTTTCTTTCAACAAATAGCAAAGAAGCAGGAGTGCTGACCTGTTTCCATGCCATGGCCTGTGAGCAATTGACCTCTTTCGTCCCACTTAATTCTTCTTTTTCTTTATTCAAGAAAGGAGTCATCTAGACAATGGAACTCACAACACTCAAAGGCTGAGCTAGCCTTTGTTAAGCTCTTGTGGGTGCCAAGCATTGTGCCAGTCCACCCCCCACCAAACTCATCTCAGTGAATTTTCTCAGTAGTCCATTATCTTTATTTTCCAAGTGAGAAAACTAAAAATGGAACACCTGCTAATCACTTAGAAGATTAAGAAAGAAGTTTGCTTCCAAAATTTCCTTCCCTGACACATTTTGAACCTTGTCTTAGAAATAGTCTAGAAACACCTCTTTCAAGGTGCCAGAGAGAAGAACACTCTCCCTTTCAGATTCGTGTATGAGACCATTCCCATTCTGCCTCACACACTTCACTTTGGGAATGACTTGGTCATATCCTTTCCCCAGTTAAATCATGGCCAGCCCATGTGTTAGCTTAGAGACCAAAGCAATGGAAATCTTGCCATATTTTGTTTCTCTCCAGTTCCAATCTGCCTTGGGTTATTATAGTTATGGTTGACCAAGCTTATTCCTCTTATGCTTTCATGAACATCAGTAAAGTCTCCCAAGCCTGCATGAGTTTCTTGCAGGTGGAAATAATATCTTATTGAATTGCATTCCCCTAGCTCCTAGTTGAGTGTCTGGCACATACTCTCTATACCATAAATGTCTGGTGAAATGAGCTTAATTCTACAAAACTCCTACTTGATTTGAGTGCTTAAAATTAATACTGGGCAAGGACCTTCATTTTATAGTAAAAGATAAGGCTTAGAGTGATTAATTATCATAGAAGTCAGGGTATTTGTTACCTTTAAGGGGATAAAACTCCCACTGGCAAGGGGATCCAGGAGGCTTTGGAGGTGCTGGTAACATTTTATTTCTTGATTTGTATAGTAGATACACAAATTTTTAATTGCTAATTATTCCTTAGATTTTTTTCAGGCACTTTTCTATATGCTTTATGCATCTTATGAAATATAACATGCATGTAGAAAAAGTGATACAGCAAGCAGAGAAGTGCTTACACATTGTAAGAAAAATTACAAACCAAACACTTGTGTAACCACTAAACCATTTGTGTTACCACCAAGCTAAAAAGAAAAAAAAAATGACTTACAATACAGCTTGATGAAGTAATAATGCCTCTTAAATTCCTGTGTCAATGCACATGATAGTTTCTCATGAGCCCAAGGAAAGGAGGGGCCCTGTGGAGAAGGAGAAAGAGCATCAGTGGTGAAATTGAAGGATAAGACACAGAAGTTCTTGGTACACGGGTTTGAAGAGCAGATACTCTGTTCCTGTGAGACATGGAGGATATGTTTCCCACTCGGCAGGATAACTTCTCTCTACTCATAGTGGAAAAAAAGAATGGAAGTCAAATTTGGGGGAGGGGGAGGTACCATGTTGGATGAGGATGTTGGTGGTAAACCTGTTGATTATGATGCAAAACCGTAGATCTCCCAAATTAATACTCTTTCTACCTGAATAAGACTATAGTATTACTTAAATAAAAGAAATGATAGGAAGCTAAATCTTGGCATGAGTCACACAAGAATTATTGATATATTGATCATCTTAAAAGGTTACTCCTTTTATAAATCAAACATGATATGTCACCATGGATCAAAAATGCCAACTGGCATTTAATAATGGCATTGATTAACTCTGATGGCTTGGCATTTGTCTTTTTGTTCTTCTGTATGAATTCTTTCATACAGGCTGTGATCGTAAAGGTCAGAGCTTTGGCGTGAAGTAAGGCAAACAGCTGTCTTTCAGTAATAACATGTTCACCCCTATTTACTGAATGGATCCTTCCTGGAAAGGGACATTTCTGAAGGGGATGATATTCCTCTTGGAAACTTAATAGTTAAGCACTTTTTCACTAGTAGATCAAGACCCATGATTGGGGATATGATTATCCCCTACATAGAATTTGTTCCGTGTTCCCATGTTTAAATTCAGAAGGCCAATGAAATGGAAACATAGAATTAACCTGATTGCAGCAGAAAGCATTCTGGAGTGAAAACCTCTCATTCTCTTGGTCTGTCTTAATGGGGAATCAAATGTGATTTGTGTTGTGTGGAGATGATTACTGATGGGTAATTATTCTAAAATATCTCTTTTCAAATCCTTTGCATGGCAATCAGGGAAGAATGTGAGAGGTTAGGCATTACATTACCAGAGTTATCAGCAGCATATAATTTCTTAATTATGCATAAAAACGAATAGCAAATACCTGCTGGAGGAGTTCCTGAATTTTCTTTGTGATATGAAGTTGGAGAGCACATAGTCTCCTGAGAGTCTGTGGTTTAAAAGCCATAAGCCGAGATTCTTCGTTGGCTCTAAGAGCTGTGTGACCAAACCTCAGTTTCATTTTCTCTAAAATGGGAGTAGCCAATAAGAAACACTTTCTTCTCAAGGTTGATGTATGAGTTACTTTGGGGAATATCACAGGGTGCTTATTGTGACATCTGGTGTATAACATGAGACACTCAAAGAAGAATGGTAGCTTTTATTATGCTGCTTTTATTATGATCAATGTTAGTAATACTCTTACTCATACTTGCTTTCCTCAAAGCCACTCCTAATTCAAGTAGAAGTAAATTCAATTGAAATGAATGTCACTTCATATGTCATTTCATTTTAGAATTAAATCATGGACACAGAAGTGAAAATGAACATGGATCATTAAGATCATTATTTTAGGAGTTCTTATTGTGCCATGGGTTAAGATTAGTATCCATGAGAATGTGGGTTTGATCCCTGGCCTTTCTCGGTGGGTTAAGGATCCAGTATTGCTATAAGCTGTGGCATAGGTCACAAATGCAGCTCAGATACCGTGTTGCTGTGGCTGTGGCTGTGGCTGTGGCATTGGCCTCAGCTGCAGCTCAGATTTGACCCCTGACCGGGCAACTTTCATATGCTGCAGGTGCAGTCCTTAAAAATAAATAAATAAATAAATAAATATTTTACAGATTAAGGAGAGAGGATCTGTCACCACTTCTTTCTAAGAGGATCTCTTATTTGACTTGAGCTGACTTGTTTCTGATTTCCTTTCAAGTGGCACATGCCGTTTGAACGCAGCAACCACCTTAAAAATGAAGTAACATATTTGCTTACAAATTCCAACCCTGCATTCTCTAATTTTGGGGCAGGGGGAATGATGTATATTTGTGATCTATTATGAAGGCTTGTCAAGACAGATGAAGGGGTGAGAATTGTTACTATTTGTGTTAATTTTCTTCTCAAAGTAAAAAGAGTACTTCGCCACTTTGTATCCCTTCCTAACTATTCCCACAGAGCCAGGGTTTTGTAGGACACCTTCAACTCTCAGTGACATGGATCTCTGGATTTTTGGAGTCATATCTGTGGTCCGTGACAAGACAGAGCCATTTATCTACCCAGTCCTATTGCAATGTTTGATTGGGGGAGGGGGAGAGCTAATAAAAAAGATGCTTTGTGTGATAAGGATGGCACCGGCTGGAACATGTTGTTACCTGATTATAGAATCTCTCTGCCACTCCTTCCTACCCAGAAAGCTGCATGGAGGCCAGTGTGGACAAAATGGCATCAGTCAACTTTTCTATCTATGGGTCAAAACCTAGAGTATGAGAATCTGTAGTCTCCTATGGTAAATGCCCAGTGTTTGAGGCTATCAAGTTATCATAAGTGTCACCATTTACAATTTTCAAAAGCAACCATGCCATGTATCTCTCCTCCACTGGAAGAATACTTTCCTATCTCAGAGTAGCTTTCAATGAGCTGTGGCTATAAGAACAGGAGAAGAAAGCTTGAGAATGGGAAGTGGTAGTATTGTCCACAGAAAAACTGATGATTTAAGTCATAATTTCTCGTGGAAAAATAATTGAGCCCTAGAGGATGTGACTCTTGACAACCCAAAAAGTCAGTCTTGATAAGTACCATAGTTTCAGATTTTATGCTGCTCTGAAATCATATGAAATAGTAATGACTTAATACAAGAAAAGGGAAGTGAGCATTTAACAACACATAAGAGAAAATCATCATGCTTTGAAAACTGAATTTCAACTGGTTCAGTAGAACGCATTATGGTATAGATATTTTACATAAATAGGAATCCACTGGAATATTGTTTAGAAACACTGAGCTCCAGTACCAATTATCTGGAAAATTAGCCCAGGAGGAATGACAACATATTAGGACATTTATTCCTTAGGGGTGAAATACCTTCTACTTTATATGTACATTGCAATTAGACCTTAAATTGGAAAGTGGTTCTCTGGTGACTGCAAACCATATATATTGGATCTTGGATCAAGAAAATTTTTGGACTACTGCACATTTATTGCACCCTAAGTGTCTGCAGTTCTCCTTTGCCTGGAAGAAAGAAAATAGTTTAGATTTAGATGCCTCTTACAACTTCTATTCAAAGTGAAAGTTCAAATGCTTTGAGAAAGTATGATAACATTTTTTTGGTAGGGTTGGGAAAGCTGTTTGTTCACTTATTCTGGTTGCAAGAATCTGACCCATTTTTTTTCCTTCTCAATTTTCTCCTGTTTTGACATCGTCTTGTAGAGGTCAAGGTCAACATAAAGGGCAAAGTAATCCTCTATATCTATTGCAACTCTGCAAATTGAAGGTAGCTGGAAATATATTGGTTTTGAGTGTTACAAAAGAACCGTGACATGTACACCCACTCTCATCTCCACTGAAGGAGAAAGATGAATATGTGAGTCCTTGAATATGTGAGTCCTTGGTGCAAAACGAGTGGGTAAAGTGACCTCAACCCCTCCGGGTTAATGTCTCTCTTTCATTTCTAAGTCAAATCAAGCAGGATTGGGAAAGTTCATTGCTTCAATTTCTTGCAAGGTCATCAGGGCTGTGGGTAATCAGGAAGTATCAGCCCCTTTTGGAGACAGGCTATTAAGTTGGCTTTGCCCAATAGATGTTGTCAGGGACAAGTTCTCCTTCTGTGAGACATTCATCACATTCGTGATGCAAACTTTCTACAAAGATGGATTCACAAAAATAGGTGCAGGTGGCTGTTCTGCATCAGACAGCACTCACATGACCATGAGTCTTTGAACCCTTGGATGAATGAACATCCACAGCTTTGCATGTGATCTTGCAGTAGGACATAGCATGATGGTTCTTTATGCCACTTCCTGTAGCAAAGAGTTTATGCTCTTGCTATTTGGGCAGTGTTGTAATTACATTTTCCTGTTTTCTGAGAAGGACCAGGTATACAGAGTTGCTGAGGTGAATGTTTAAAGGAAACATTTCCCATCCATAGTCTAATATCTGTCTACCATATTCTTTCTCTTCCTTTAGTCTCGTACTCCTCCTTTTGGCTACAAAGGATCCAGTTTCTATCTATGATACCCCTTTAACTCGATTTAGGTTCTTGTTTCTCAAGGGGCCCCATTGAGAATCTAGGATGGAAGTCCTGATGAGGGCAGCAAGGAAGAAGAGGAGGAGAGGTGGTGGTGGTGGAAAGCACATAGACAAGGGGCACAGATATGGCTCAAATTGTAGCCCTAGGGCTTACTCCTAGAGCCACCTGGAGTTACTGGCTTGATCAACAGGCATCTCCATGGCCTTCCATAGGAATCTGAGGATGAAATGCCTCCCTCAATGTTAATTCCAAAGGAGGTGAGGACTATGAGAACTCAAAGCAACCAATATTTGACTTACTGAGTGCACTTAATTCATCTCCACTTTTTTCCTTTCTTCTTTCTCCTGCCACATCACTTTTGCCTTTAGTGCCAGGATTGGACTTAAGAAACAACACCAGATTTCCCGCCTCTGCTCCAAAAAGTGTGTCATCCTTTGATTACATATGGTTTTATTCTTGATGCCCTTCTGATAATTTGTTTTCTCAGTGGCCCTTAGGGAAAAAAATTAAAGAAAAGGAGTGGAGAAATAGGAGGGATTCATCATTCCTTGTTTATTTTTCCAATGTGGAAAGTTAATAGTTTCACATTAGAAATTATCATTGGTGGAGTTCCCGCTGTGGTGCAGTGGCTTAGTGATCTAGCATTGTCTGTGTGGCAGTGTGTGTTCTATCCCTGGCCGGCACAGTGGTTTAAGGATCTGGTGTTGCCATAGCTGCGGTATAGGTCACAGCTGCAGCTTGGATTCAATCCCCAGCCCAGGAACTTCCCTATGCTGTGGGTGTGGCTGAAAAAGAAAAAAAAAAAGAAAAGAAAAGAAATTATCATTGGTTTTAAATCACTACACAAACAATAACAAATACCATTAATTTCAATTGTTTATATCACTGCTACTAGTGTTTAAAATTTTGTGAGCAATTACTTTGTGCCAGACACTATACCCAGTGCTTCATACAGAAGCAAAGCTGAATGGTGGGCCCAACTCCCCTGAGATGGCATTGTACTGAAAACCTTCCTCTCTATTGGCTCTCATTTTTCCTTCACCATCATCACCTCCCTTGTTGACATAAGAAAACTGAAATTGAACTTAGGAGGACAGGCCTATAGAGGAAAGTCTGTAACATTTTGATTTATCCATAAGGAGACTATGGATCATGGCATAGGTAGTGATTATGAATGGAGAGGTAGGGGGCTATGACCTTCAGAAGAAAAGAATCAGCAGCGAGACCCCTACCAGCCTGCACAGAGCCCCGACATTGTCCCAGCCCAAGACTTCTCTTGCTTTCAGCTGTTCCTTCCATGCTGTGCCAAGTCATCAGATCATCATAGACATGCTTCCAAAACTTGGCCTCTGTCCACTGATGCCAAACAGAAACTTGAAGACAAGAGTTTTGGGTGAAGGAAAAATGAAAAGCTTTATTGCTTTGCCAGATAAAGGAGGCCACAGCAGCCTAATGCCCTAAAGACCGTGCCCTTCTTTGGGAGAGAATAGGAAGGGGTTTTATACTTTGAGAGTGGGAAATAGGACCACAGATAAGGATAAGGGTAGATGAATTTGCATTCTTTTTCAAAGCTGGTGTCAAGGTTCCAGGACTGGTTCTGGTGGTCCTTGAGGTTATCCCATCTAGACCTTCTTTCTGGAATGAAGAAGACTTCATCAAGAAGTTAACATCTTCCAATTGCCAAGGGTTTTAGTTCTGCAGAAGAACTCAAAGATATTACATGCATCCCTTGGAGGTGAATCAGGACCCTGCTCCAAGGCTGCAGCATTCTTTCTTGACTGCTCCTCCCTTGTCTCTGCATCCCCTCCCTTCCCTGATTAGCAATTGTTTGAACCTGCACTTTGGAACTCAGGGAAGGTCATGGAGGCTGAATGAGTCCTATTTCCTACAAACAAGAAATGAAGGACACAGAAGAACTTTTGTGCCTAGGAGCCCATGCATTGAACTTGCATCCTGGTCTGACATGTGGCAGTGGGAAACTTGAAGCTAGAACCCTAAATGATTCAATCACAAATATTGGGGAAGGGGCATAAATAGTTCAGTTCACTGATGTGATTAGTACCAGGGATATAATGGGTTTTCTAGAAGTCTAGGGTCTAGTGAATGTTGTCTTCAAGACATGGAAACAACCCAAATGTCCATCGATAGATGACTGGATTAGGAAGATGTGGTATATATACACAATGGAATACTACTCAGCCATTAAAAAGAACAAAATAATGCCATTTGCAGCAACATGGATAGAACTAGAGACTCTCATACTGAGTGAAGTAAGTCATAAAGAGAAAGACAAATACCATATGAAATCACTTATATCTGGAATCTAATATACAGCACAAATTAATCTTTCCACAGAAAATCATGGACTTGGGGAATAGACTTGTGGTTGCCTGGGGGAGTGGGAAAGAGTGGGATGGATTGGGAGCTTGGGGTTAATGGGTGCAAACTAATGCATTCAGAATGGATAAGCAATGAGATCCTGCTGGGTAGCACTGAGAACTATGTCTAGTCACTTATGACAGAGCATGATAATACAAGAAAAAAGAATGTATACATGTATGTGTAACTGGGTCACCATGCTGTATTGTAGGAAAAAAAATGTATTTGGGAAAAACAAAAAATTTAAAAAAAAGTACCTAAAAAAAAAAAAGTGCAGATTTTAAAAAAGCAAACTTACAGGCAGAATTTTGATACATGATATTTGAGAACTGCTTGTATCCTTTCTTTTTTTTGGTACATAAAATTTATTTTTATTTTCTCTTGTATAATTTGGTATAGTAAAAGTAGGAATGGACACTGAAATCACTAATTCTTCTGCCAGTCTGGCCATATGGTAGCGGGGATCATGCCTTTGAATACCAACCATAGAGGCTAGTGTTATGTTTAATGGGTTGTTTATACTTTAGAGCAGGATTTGTAGACATTAGTGTGCATCAGAATCTCCCCAGAAGCCTGTCATATCTGACCTTGGTCCCCTTCCTGAAGAAAGTGTGGATGATGCCTAGGATCCTGCATCTTTAATGAGTTCACCAGTAACATTGAGGTTGCCGGTCTTTGGACGCTACCTTGAGTAACACTGTCATAGAGTGCTGCTGCAGTCTGCAATTTTCATCTTTACTTTCTTCAAGAAGATTCTAGTCTCAGTTACACTGTATTGTTTGGGCAGAGAAAGATAGCAGATTGCAGCACACGAGCCCCCAGGCCCCACAAAGATCCGCTAGCATTTCTTAGATGTCTGCTATTCTTAGAGTCCAAAGCCAGTGTGACCTGAGAGGCAGGCATAGGCTTGCTCAACATTCCTGGGAATAAGAGAGAAAGGTGTGCCTGGATAACCAAATCCCAAATGTGGTTAGAAGTGTTTGGCAAGGGACACAAGGTATCAAATTACAGGCCTCCTTGGCCTCACCAATACAATTTCATTTTCGTTTTCAAGGTTAGCCATGCCCACAGAATGAGACGCGGCTAAATTCAAGCTGCGTAAGGTACAGACACCTTTCCGATCTGGCTAGATATGCAATCATAGTCTAATCCATTCACAGCTCCACTCCAGGCCTCGCTCTGGCAAGCTGCTAAACACTGAAATTTTGATGGAACAGGTGTAGGGTGAAGTTGGGGGAGGGATGGGTATGGATGTCAGATATGCTTTTAAGTAAATACTTTAGGTCCTCTGTTCCCTCATCTAAAAAATAGCAATGTTGGAAGTTCCCTTATGGTTCAGCAGGTTAAGGATCCAGGGTTTTCACTGCTGCGTCTTGGGTCACTGCCATGGCTTAGGTTTGATTCCTGGCCCAGGAACTTCCACATGCCTCAGGTGCAGGCAAGAAAAGTAAAATAAATGAATAAATAAATAAATAATAGCAATGTCGATGGTATTTACCTCACAGAGTACTTCTAAGGATTGAAGCTGAGCATGTCTAAAAGCAGCCACATGACATCTAGAACATAGTGATGCTCAATTAACATTAGTTTTCTTCTATTTTTCTTAGTGTGTCCTGCCTGTAAAGTTAGGAGAGGATAGGGACTGGGGGAAGAGAATAAATATTAGGTTCTTAGAAATAGCAGAATGGTTGGTCTCTTGGCACAGAGCTGAATTAGACTTATTCTACATTTGTAAAGGTTAGGGGAACTCCAAGGACTGGCCTAGAAATCTAACAACTCTTGGTGACAGAAAATCTATAAAATGGCATCATGTTCTCAAAGTAGAAGACATGTCTTGCGTTTTAAAGAAAACAGGTGGAATGCGAATGGTAAATATTCATATAAAGACTTTAGTGATTGACAGTGGACTATGGCAGCACCTAAAAATCCCTATTAAGTTGCAAATTATACATAATTGAGTGATTACCAGTCTGACATAATGCAGAGTATGGAAAGGGAATGGAACTGGGGGCTCATTTTTAATTTCGGCTCTGTCCCTAACCAGCCTTGTGACTTTGGGAAAGCCACTTAAGCTCTTCTTAACACACACACACACACACACACACACACACACACACACACACACACACACACACCCCATTCTCATCAAGGCTATATTTTAGATGCTAAATGTCCCCATATAGATAAGCATTTCAAAGGTAAAATCTGGGGGAAATAAAGCTTTGCTACTGGGGTGCTTATCTTTATGACTGTGGGCAACAACTCTGAAGACAGAATTTTTCTGAAACTCTACAAATGACCTGGTTCCTAGGCTCCTCTGGTCACAGCAGGACATTGGAAGAGAGGCAGTCAGCAGATTCTCCCTGGAAGGCCCAGCCCCACTATACTAGTGCCATGAAAGTCACTGCTGACCCCACTCCCACCTTGCCATGTCATAAGAACTTGATCGATATTTGTAGCCAGAGGGAGTTCCCATTGTGGCTCAGCGGTAATGAGCCTGACTAGTATCCCTTCAATCCGTGGCCTTGCTCAGTGCATCCAGCATTGCCATGAGCTATGGTGTAGGTCAAAGATGCTACTTGGATCTTGCGTTGCTGTGGCTGTGGCGTAGGCCAGCAGCCGTAGCTCTGATTTGACCCCTTGCCTGGGAACTTTCATATGCTGCAGGTGCGGCCCTAAAAAAAGATTTTATATATATATTTGTAATATATATTTGCAGCCTGTGTGAGAAAAGGGATGGGTTAGGCAAACAATTGAGGTGATCCAGCCTCAAGAAGGCTGTCCCAGGGAGCCTGCACAAATCAAATTGTGACAATTTCCATCTTCCCTCATCCTAGGTAGACACAGCCCCAATTTCTGCCAGTGCCTGAAAAATAATTACAATAATCATTCTTGTCTCCTTGTGGAAATAAGGTAGAACATTCATACTTTCCCAAGATGAATTATCACACTTACTTCATTTGGGAAAGATTGATATGGAAAATTAGCAGCTCCACCACAAAGATAAGGAGAAAAAAGGCAAAGCATATGAAGCCATGGAACATGAGACATTTACTCCAACATGATCAATTAAAGGTATACCATAGAAGGCCATGTGTGGAACCACACTCCACATCAAGGAGCATCAAATCACCACAGTTTATTCAAAATTATCTTCTTTGTTTATTTTTTTATTTCCTTTTTTTTTTTCATGGCTACACTTGCAGCCCATGGAAGTTCCCGGGCTAGGGGTTGAATTGGAGCTGCAACCGCTGGCCTAAGCTGCAGCCACAGCAACACAGAATCCAAACTGCATCTATCTGAGACCTACCCTGCAGCTTGTGGAAACCCCGGATCCTTAACTCACTGGGTGAGGCCAAGGATCAAACTACCATCTTCATGTATGCTAGTCAGGTTCTTATCCTGCTGAGCCACTATGGGAGCTCCATTTCTTAATTCAATTACTTGGCCTTTAAAAACATACTTTGAGTGCAAATTGTATGCATGATATTATGATAAATAGTATGGTGATAGATAATGTATAAGGCATTTTCTTTCTTTCTTTTTCTGTTTCTTTTTTTTTGTCTTTTTCTCTTTTTTTGTCTTTTTAGGGCCACACTCACAGCGTATGGAGGTTCCCATGCTAGCGGTTGAATCAGAGCTATAGCTGCTGGCCTATGCTACAGCCACAGCAATGCAGGATCCAAGTCGTGCCTGAGATCTACACCACAGCTCATGGCAGCACTGGATCCTTAACCCACCAAGTGAGGCCAGGGATTGAATCCACATCCTCATGGATGCTAGTCAGATTCGTTTCTGCTGAGCCACGACAGAAACTCCTGTATTTTCTGCTTATAAGAACTGCACAGTCAGTTGAGAATGTAGAGAATGCATGCAGATCTACTCATGGCAAGTCTGATGGTACCCAGACTAAGTAGAGAGAAGCCTAATAACAAAGCTTTCTGAAATGTGCAATTTAAGAGTAAACTGCTAGAATGGTGAGTTGAGGACGACTGGGGAGGTGAAAAAGTACATCATAATGAAGAAAGTCATTATGTTGAAGTAGAATAAATATGGATATTGTGGGATCAATTTAGTCCAAGAATCATAACATGGAGAGGATCATGGATCATCTGGAGATGCGGCATTTATAGTAACTAACAATAATGGTAGCTTTTAGGTACAGGAAAGGGAACACTAGTTTTGGAGTTCAGAGATGTACACTGGAGACTTTCCATTGTGGCTCAGTGGGCTAAGAACCTGACATAGTCTCCATGAGGATGCAGTGGGTTCAATTCCTGGCCTTGCTCAGTGGGTTAAAGATCCCAGAATTGATGCCAGCTGAGGTATAGGTCATAGATGCAGCTCTGATCCAGTGTTGCTGTGGCTGTGGTATAGGCCAGCAGCTTCAGGTCCAATTGGACCCCTAGTCTGGGAACTTCCATCTGCCATAGGTGCGGCCATCAAAGGAAAAATAAGAAAAGATATATATTGGAACTCCAGCTTTGCCACTTACCAGAGCCGAATCTGTGAGCCTTTGTTTTCCAGTCTACAGAATGGGCATACAGGTATCAATCTCAGAGGGCTCTTCAGAGGAACCAATGTAGTAATATATGAAGCAAGAAGTGCTTTTCTCCCAGCACACAGGGTAGAAAGCAAATCCTAGCATGCTGGAGCATATGAATGGAGCTTACATCTGGCATGAAAAATGAAGGCAGAGTGAGAAGGCAACAGGTTTGGCTGAGGTGTTCAGTTGAATCATTTTGGACAATATTGAGTCAATGACGTTACCTGTCTCTCAAAATCGTATAGGACAGATCATCAAGAAGCCAAATAATCCTCACTTCCATTCCTGCCCTGTTTCAACATAATGTGTTTACCTTCCATTTGAATAGTTAACCTGCTTATTGTGGAGAACTGAATCAGATAATCCAGCCTTTGTTATTTTTATTTTTGGACTGATTCATTTTGGCTGGAGCTATTGAGAAAAGTAAGCAAACAACTGCCAAATTTCCACTTAGTGTGGTGGAAAGATATGCACAGATCCTAGCTGTGAATAAGGGTGCATTGGGGAGGGGACATATTGCTAAGTGATGGGAAATTTTCTAGGAGAAGTAGAGGTCCCCTGGGTTGTCCTAATATTGGAGAATTTCCACTGTGTGAAATTGGAAAAAGGTATACATTGGTCTTCGTTTCCTGCTAAAGTCATGATGTTATTATTTGCAAGCTCCTGGGATGCAGTTCCACTCCTGTCTTCTCCATGACTTCTGAACCTGGCTCATACTTTTCTTCACCATCTAATAATAATGATAACAATATCTACCAACCAAGGCATTTTATTTTACAGCGTACAAATTTTTACTTAATTATTCATCTGCGTCCCCTAAGAGACCAAGGAAGAAGGGCATTGTTGTTTTCACTTTACAGATGAAAAAGAGGTTTAGTAGGCTTGGGGGAAATAGGGAAGGGGAAAAATGTAAATCAAGGGTGGATAGAGGAGGGCAGGCTCTTTTTTTTTAAGTTTTTTTTTTTTCATTTTTTAAAATTGTATTGAAACATGGCTGATTTACAGTGTTGTGATACTTTCTGCTGTACCACAAACTGATTCAGCCATACATGTACACACATCCATTCTCTTTCAGATTCTTTTCCCACCTAGATGATCACAGAATACTGGGTAGGGTTCTCTGTGCTGTATAGCAAATCCCCATGAGGGCAGGCTCTTTTAAGTGAAGGAGACCATGAAAAGTCAGACAGTTCAACTGGGGGGTGGGGGAGCTGTGTATCCATGACCATGAATTGTGTGGTAGATCCTAAGCATGGGCTTTGTTCCTTCTTTCTTGACAACCCCAAAGGCTCAGAACTTCATGCAATGTTAAGCTGCCTAGAAAATGACTGAGTCTGGGGTCCTACATCATACCATCTCTCTGTCTCACCATCCCTGGGAACTTTCCCCTCTTATCTCAGCTAGATCCATCTTCATTACATCTCACCCTTGGGTATAAGAGGGGCAAAGGGATATGGAAATACATCAGAGAATTTTTTTTTTCTATGGCCGCACCTGCAACATATGGAAGTTCCCAGGCTAGGGATCGAATTGGAGCTGCAGCTGCTGGCCTACACCACAGTCACAGCAACACTGGATCAGAGCTGCATCTGTAACCTACACTGCAGCTTGGGGCAATGCCAGATCCTTAACCCACTGAGCAAGGCCAGGAATCAAACCACATCCTCATGGATACTAGATGGGTTCATTACCTATGAGCCACAGTGAGAATTTTGAGAAAATTTTGATTGTAGAAAAAGAATAACAAGGGCAAGGAGTGGTGATAGGAGCAAGAAAAAAAAAAAAGGAATGGGTAGAATGATAACCTACTGCTGCTCAAATGCCCATCTACAAATGTGTTGCCATGGGCATTCTCACCCCTAACAATGCTACATCCATCCTTGTGGCTTGTTTCTTGAATTCTTCTGATAGCTTCAAAAGGTTTAAGAAATGAATTATCCTTCTGTAAACACCAAGGGCTGCTGTGTCCTGGGAAAATACTCACTGAGCATGATCTAAAGCAGGGAAATCATGATCTCCTAATCTTTCATTGTCTTTGCATTAGTCTTCAAGGCGTAGATTTTTCTTTGAGCTCATGCTTCTCACTCAGAAAGTTTAAGGAAGACCCTTGTCCCCTGGAATCCTTACCTCACCTCTGTCCTCTTCTGTTCTCTGGTTATAATATAAACTTGGGAAGATGGGGGACCATCCTGCCAATCTTTATGGCAGAATCGGTTTATGTATTCAGATATGTCTTCGTCCCTTAAGCTGCCTTCATAAAATACTAGAAGCATAGTGGCTTTAGCTTAAACAAGGATACTTATGTTCTCACAGTTTTGGAGGCTTGAAGTCCAAGATCCAGGTGCTAGGAGTGGTTTTTGGCCAGACCTCTCTTTCTGGCTTGCAGAGAGCCTCCATTTCTCCTTGCCATTCCCTCCCATGACCTTTCCTCTGTGAAAAGTGCAAGATTTCTGGTGTCTTTTCCTCATCTTATAAGAACAGATCTATAGGATTAAGATCCCCCTCTTATGACCTCATATCACCTTAGTTGCCCACTTAAAGGCCCTATCTTCAACTATAATCACATGGGGGCATTACGTCTTCCACACGTGAATTGGGGGGGGCACAATTATTCAGTCCATTAGGACATCTGAGAACAAAAACGTGACCCACAGATGACCCTTCCTGAGTATTCCATCTCAGAGAATGCCCACATGTGTCCCTTTCCCCCTTCCTTCCACCCTTCCCTTTCCACCTCAGTTTTTCACTGAGGTCCATTTCATCTTCCACAGTATCTACCACACCTTTTAAGTCTGAAATAGCCCAGAGGTGGTTGTTCCCATGGGCCAACCTAAGAAGTGCTCCTGGAGGGAAGTGAGGATCATTAGGTCACCTGAGGAGAAGACACAGGAGCTATGAAGTTCTCTGAGTCCTGAGGGCTTGGGTATTTATTTTTTCCCTTATTCATTAAAAGAGAGAGAGAGAGATTAAGGCAAGATGGGATCACTGGGTGTCCACAGTACTTGGTGGAAAATGGATCCAGACACGATGGGGAGTAAGAGGATGGAAGGTGGTGGGTGGCCCTGGGGGTGTGTGAGGGTGTGAGGAGGTTTCATCATAGGCTGTGGTCTGGAAGTCATTTGATTGGACAAGACTCTTCCAGGGAAAGGATGAAGAAGCCCATGAGCAAAAGCATTTTCTCTTGAGGAGAGAAGAAGGGCTTGTTGTTCTGAGGGCAGCCAGGAGCCCTATCAAGGGCAGCAAGGTCCCCATAAATAAGTGTAGATGTCAGCTGCTACTACGACCTTGTACCAGCCCAAGTCCAAATCCTACCCTTGAGGATGCACACAGTCTCTGATGTGTGGCTCTCTAGTTTCTAGCTCTCACTACCACTAAAAAAAGAGAGGAAAGAGAAAAACTTCTCTCTCTCTGGTGATAAGGATTATGGACCTCAAAATCCTCCTTTCTTCACTTAACCTTGGAGTGATAAAGAAAAAATGTTGACTTTAGCAAATGTATGGAAAGAATTGTGAGACAAGAATTCAAGAAAAGTCTAGTTTAACTTCGCTCTTGTGTTCTTGTCGCAATGCTACCTCATTGCTGTGATCAGGATGCTTTGGAATCCTTCTTAAGATGGCAGCATTTATTATTTAACATCCTTTATAAAATGCATGACTCCATTTTGGGAAAATAATGAAATCTTTGATCATTTATGTACACATGGAGGCCCAGAATCAATCCTTCAGAATACCATTCTTGCATAGTACTGTGACCATAAATAAAATAAATGCAGTGTTTAAGCTGCAAGTCCATGCCTAGTTGAGCATAGAGTTTCCTGTTTCTTATGTGTAAAATCCTTTAGATGTGTTTATTCTACTGACTCATTTAGGACTGATTTTTCTAAAATAGAGAACAACACATTTTGGTGGAGAGCTCTGGATTTTTAGCTAAGGAAGTTTTGATTCTGTTGTGTTACATTTGTACACCTTTTCCACCAACTCCTCATCATGACTTTACTTAAGGACCTGATTCTTGGTCAGATCTCCTTCTACCCCTCTGGATGCTCCTTGTTAATCTCCTTTGCTCTATTGCCTTGTCTCCCTGAATTGCAAATACAGGAGTCTCCCAGGGGTCACTCCCATGACAGATTTGATATTAATACTATTTTTTTGATCTCATTCAGTCCCTTTGCTTTTTGATTGTTCCTGCAATTATATTCCCAGTCCCAATTTCTCCTACCCCCATCTTAGGCTCATTTTTCTTTTTTTCTTTGGCCGCACCTGTGGCATATGGCAATTCCTTGGCAAGTGATCAAATTTGAACCACAGCTGCAAACTGTGCCACCTCTGAGGCAACACCAGGTCCTTAACCTGCTCTGCCACAGTAGGAACCCCTGATTGCCTCATTTTTCCAACTGCTTGTTTGGTGTATCCACTTTGAGAGCTAAAACTAGTCACAATTAAATGATCAAGTTCCTTCCTATGGTGGTCTGTGCATGTGGGTCTGAAAGAAGAATTTTCCAGATTCAAAGCAAGGTAAAGAAAAGACAAGTTTGTTGAGGTGAGAGACCTTGTTAACACAATGGGCTGACTTCCTGATAATCAGGGAGAGCAGAAGCTGAACACATGGTCATGTCTGTTTTTATAATCCAGGGAGAAAGGAGGGGTCTTATAATACATATGCTGACCTGCTAATTGGTTGGGGAAGAGGGGTCTTCTGATACACTTGCTGGTTGGCTGGGGGCATGTAAGGTGCCTAGGGAGGTGGGGTGAGGAGTGGGCCACTTACCTTTCCCAGTAGGGGGCAGGAAGGAGTAGGCCAGATTGCTCAAGCTAGGGGAAGGGGCATTACTATGAGATGGGTGGGGCGATGATAAGGGTCTGGTAATTCTTCTCTTGGACAGAAATATTGAGTTCAATCTCCTTGAAGGGGATTTGTAGCCCAACACCTTCTGCATCTGTTTCTCATGTCATCTCATCCATATCAGTAAATAGCAAGTCCATGCTTCCATTTGCTTATATCAAACTCTCAGGCTTATCCTAGGCTTTCTCTGACTCCTCACAGGGAATTCATCAGAAAAACACTGTAACCTTATCTGCAGTGTTTATCTAGACTCTTAACCTTCTGCCCTTCACTGTTATGAGCTGAGTCTGCACCATCAACAACAGATCCATAACTCCCTATCCTTCTCCAACCCTAGCCCCTATTGCCTGTACACAAAAGCCAGAGTGATTCTTTTAAAATATAAGTCATATCATTTCTCAGACCCTCCACTGATGTCTCAATTTACTTGAAATAAAATCCTAGGGTACTACAACTCTGGTTGCTTGTTCCCTTCCTGAGTTCAGCTCCTACCACCTTCCTCATCACTTACTCTAGTGCAGCCTGGGTGATCTCCCAGTTGTTCCTTTAACATAGCCCTGCCTCAGGGCCTTTGCAAATATGTATTCTCTCTGCAATTTCTTCTCCAGGATCATGCTTTGTTCTTTCAGGTCACGTAAGTGACTGCTCAAAGGTCTTCTTATCAGAGATACTTCTTATCAACCTATCTAAAGTAAAATCCCTGCCCCACCTCTCCATTCCTTCCCTGTCTTACTTTACCTTATTTCCACCTGATGTACACTTTTTATTTACTTGTTTGCTGTCTGCATCACCCATTAGAGCGTCAGATCCCTGAGAACAGGCACTTTGAGTGCTAATTCATTGATAAATCTCCAATGCCTACAGCAGTGCCTAGTTCATAGTAGTTAATCAGTAAACTGTCAGCCACAGTATTCTAACTGTCAATAAAGAAAAATCCATGAGTTCCCACTGTGGCTCAGCAGAAATGAATCTGACTAGTATCCATGGAGATGCAGGTTTGATCCCCGGCCTCACTCAGTGGAGTAAGGATCCAGCATGGCTGTGAGCTATAGTGTAGACTACAGACGTGGCTCGAATCTGGCTTTGATGTGGCTGTGGCGTAGGCCAGCAGCTACAGCTCTGATTTGACCCCTAGCCTGGGAAGCTCAATATGCCAGAGGTGTGACCTTAGAAAAGACGAAAAAAAAAAAAAAAAAAGAAAGAAAAAAAGAAAGAAAGAAAAAGAAAAATCCATGGGAAAGGGAATCATGGGGAAATTGGAAAAGGAGGTTTTTGTTTGTTTGTTTTTTGTCTTTTTTAAGCCTTGTTCCTCAATTTGTATATCACCTAGGAACTTAGCTTGTTAAAAAGGCAGAGTTTGGGGCCTCATCTCAAACCTAATAGTTCAGACTCATAGGTTAAATTAGTTAATTCAAAGAAAGAGATCATTTTAATTTTTCCAGGCCTCAGTGGTGTTATTCGATCCATTTTTTGTGGGCCTCTGGATGTCTGTGTAGACCTCCCATGTACCCTGGACCAGGGGTCGCATGCAGGGTTGAAATGGGTAAAGCCCAGAAATCTGGATTATAACAAGATTCTGGAATAGTGTATGCACAATGGTGTGAAAAGCACTGCTCAGAGACCCTGGTACACCTCTCTTCTCTTAATGATATTCCCACCATCCCGTTTGAGGAAGATTGCAGCTTGCCTGGTATCTGACATTAAGCATCTTCAGTATTGTCCACCTTGCAGACCTGTGACTTTTAAATGGTTGGTAAATGAGAAAAGTGACTTGCATCACAGAATCTAATAAGACAAGGTACCCTGCTGTCATTCCATTTTGACATGGGAAAGATCCTGCCCGGGAGAGTCTGCAAGGGCAGAAGTATCACTCGCAAGATCATGGTCCCCTGTCAAGAAGCTGGTAGACAATTTAAGACAAAACAAGTGTCCACTGAGAATTGCCACAGGCACATCTTTCCCACTGGGATGATCTCAGAAGACAGGTAGCTCATGCCACAGAGCTGGATGTTCAGATCTGCAAAAGGGAGATGGCTTCATAGCTTTTACATTTTCCTTGGTCCTCCTTCAAGTTGTCTTGCAAAGAAGCATCTCCTCTTCTGGTAGCTGTTGTAATTAAGATACTTTTATCTTGTCATTGTTCAAACTTGGTTTGCTAAATCATTCTGAACTTTCCCGCCAGGGTGGTGATGCAAGGTCAGAAAATAATGTTCCAGGCTTATCTTAGGCCAGTTTTCTAGAAGCAAAGCCTGAAACAGGGATTTGAATACACTAATCATTTGGGGAATGCTCTTAGGAGAAAGGAAGGGAGGAGTGCAGGATGGGAACAGAAGAAAAAACCATGCAAATATTGTGGATTTGAGACTGGCTGGGACCTGGCACCTAGCACCCTTCGTTGCAGTGCTTTTTGCACCTGCACAAATGTCTTCTCGAGCAACAAAAGACAAATAAACTATTTGGGACTGAAAATAACTGTATGTGTGCACACTGGGGCAAGTTATGGCCAAGCACAGAAAGACCAAAACCCTAAATTTCCACTTCTGAAGAGCTGGGAGCAAAAACGGGGTACAGGGAGCAAAAGCAGGGTACTAAGCATACCCACTGCAGGTAACACTACCAAAGGGGTGGGCAAATCACCTAAGCCCCTCTCCAGCCTGAGTCCTGGATCAACACCTACCCTCATCCCATATAAGGAACCAGCTTGCCTCCCTTTGGGGAGGGAGCAAGAGACACCTACTTGTTTCTATCCAGACCTATGACTTACAAATGGTTGATAAATAAAAAAAGTGCCTTGCATCACAAGAAAAGTGACTTTCTTGTCCGGCTTTTTATCAATTTCTATTGATTAAGGAAGGCCAAGAACCCTGGTTGGTAGCAGGTTCAGCTGAAGCTTAGACTCAGCCTGACCCCACACAGAGCAGTGGAGGGTACAGGCACCAGAAACTAGATTTCACCTGGAGGCCAAAAGGATCATCACAATTACCTTCCTAGCAGTCAGCTCCAACTGTCTCCAGAAATTGTGTGTAAACTCCCAGATATTTCCCAGGGAGGCAACTCTTGTAGCCCATGAGCAATTCTCAGGATAAGGAAGGCATTAGTGAGCTGTGAGAAGTCAACACTTACAGCAGCTGGGAAATAGTACAGAGAGTACCGTGGGGAAAGGGGACCTTAGAGTTCTTATTGATTATCCATTCACAGACACTTTCTTGGGAATATTTCCTTTATCTAGATTGGAAATCTGCCTGGTATTCCAAGCAAAGACAGACATTTTTCCAGTTTTAGATAGTAACCTCTTTAATCATCATTTGCTGTTTCAGAGGCAGTGTAATTACTAGCTATTTAGCCCTAATAACAACCCAGCAATGTAAGTGCTATTGTTCTGTTTTCTTTTAATTGGTAAAAAAAATGATGCACTCATAGGTTAGGAAATTTGCCCAAATCCACAGCAGAGGCCTACTTGAATCTAGGTAGTCTGACTCCAGATTCCTTATTTGTAACCACTAGGCTATCAGATACCTACTGAATGACTACCCCTTCGAGGGCAGGCATGGCACCATAAAACCTCACTCCATGGTTGACACATTGTCAGTGCCCATATTATGTTGGCTAAATGAATCATAATGAACCAAAAGACACAATATTAGATAACTTAGAAATGAAATCACTGCTGTTAACTGATTTAAAAAATTGATGTACACATCTGAAACAAGAAACCTGCCTCTTTTTAAAAAATTTTTAGGAGTTCCTGTTATGGCTTAGCAGGTTATGAACCCGACTGGTATCCGTGAAGATGCGGGTTTGATCCCTGGCCTTGCTCAGTGGGTTAAGGATCCGGTGTTGCCATGAGCTGTGGTGTGGCTGTGGTGAAGGTCAGCAGCTGCATCTCCGATTTGATGCCTAGCCAGGGAACTTCCAATGTGCCACAGATGTGGCCCTAAAAAGAAAAAAAAATGTAAATGAATTATAGTTGATCTACAATGTTGTGTAAATTTCTGGTGTATAGCAATGTGATTCAGTTACATATATAAAATATATATGTGGAGTTCCCATCGTGGTGCAGTGGTTAACGAATCCAACTAGGAACCATGAGGTTGCGGGTTCAATCCCTGCCCTTGCTTAGTGGGTTAAGGATCCGGCATTGCCGTGAGCTGTGGTGTAGGTCGCAGACATGGCTCGGATCCTGCGTTGCTGTGGCTCTGGCATAGGCTGGCAGCTACAGCTCCGATTCGACCCCTAGCCTGGGAACCTCCATATGCCGTAGGAGCGGCACAAGAAAAGTCAAAAAGACCCAAAAAAATAAATAAATAAAAATAAAATAAAATAAATATATACATATATGCTTTTTCAGATTTTTTTCTCATTGTACCTTACTGTAAGATATTGAATACATTTCCTATACTATCCAGTAGTTTCTTGTTGTTTATTTTCTATATAGTAGTGTGTATCTGTTAATCCTAAACTCCTGGTTTATCCCTCCTTGCCTTTCCCCTTTGATAAACATGTTATTTTCTTTAATTGTGTATCTATTTCTGTTTTGTAAATGAGTTCATTTGTATCATTTTTTTTGATTCCACATCTGAGTGATATCATATGGCATTTGTCTTTCTCTTTCTGATTTATTTCACTTAGTGTGATAATCTCTAGGTCCATCATGTTGCTGCAAATTATCTCATTCATTTTCATGGCTGTATATTGTATATATACACCACATTTTCTTTATTCATTCATCTGTCTATGGACATTTAAGCTGCTTCCATGTCTTGGTTATTGTAAATAGTGCTGAAAAAGCCTGCCTCTTGATTCTATTTTTTTTTCCTTTTTATTCCTCTGAAAATATATTAAAAAAAATTTCATCAGCAGCTCTATAGTCCTATAATAAATCTCTGTTTTGAGCAAGGTTAAAGTAGATTAAAATGTTATGCAGTGAAATTTGAGTCTCCCATCCAACCATCCTATGACCTTCTCTTACTTCCAGAGGAACCAACGTCAAAAGACATCTGTATGCATTACCAGACATTATGTCTCTGAATGCAAGTGTACTATACATAAGGTCTTCCACTCTGCTTTTTTGGGCCACACCTGAGGCATATGGATGTTTGCAGGCTAGGGATTGAATCAGAGCTACAGCTGCCAGCTTATCCAAGCCACAGCATGCAGGATCCGAATCTGAGACCTACACCACAGCTTGTGGCAACACCAGATCCTTAACCCACTGAGCAAGGCCAGGGATCAAACAGAAACCTCATGGTTACTAGTCACATTCGTTTCCACTATGCCACAATGGGAACTCCCACTTTGCTTTTTTATTGAGCACCATGTCTTGAAGATATTTCCCTATTAGCATAAATCATTTTAACTTATTAAAAGTGCAGTAGTTCTTCTGAAGTCACAGATGGGGCATAGATAATTTTTTTCCCTTGTAGATGGTTATTTTTATCGCTTCCAGATTTTCTCCTCTTACTAACAATGCTGGGGAGTAAATTCTTTTGTGTATTTCTTTGGTTTCATTTATGAGAGAATATCTAGAAAAAATTCAAGAAGTGGAATTTATAGGTTAAACATAGCCTTCTAAAATTTGAAAAAATTGCTATGATTAATTACAAGGGTATGCCAAGTTTACCAATTTTAGACTCCTGGAAACAGCACATGAATATAGGGTTTTTCCACATGCTCATGGACAATATATGTTAGCAAATATTTAAATTTTTGTCACTGCTCAACTATTGCCAATTTTAGAACAAGGTTGCCTAATTTGTGTCCTTTAAAAGTAAATGAGGTTGGGAGTTTCCACTGTGGCACAGTGGGTTAAGGATCTGGTGTTGCTGCAACTGTGGTGTAGATCACAGCTGCAACTTGGATTTGATCCCTGACCTGGGACCTTCCATGTGCCCTGGGTGCAGCTAAAAGAAACCTAACTAGTAAATAAGGTTGGATCAGTAAGTTAAGGATCTGGTGTTGTTTCTGCTGTGGCATGAGTTTGAACCCTGGCCTAGGGAACTTTTACTTGCTTTGGGCAGGTCAAAAATAAATGAATAAATAATAAAAAATAAAGTGAGGTTATATATCTTTTTTTTTTTTTTACAGTTCAGTTTTGGGTTTTTTTGTTGGTTTGTTTGTTTGTTTGTTTTTTCCCCACTGTACAGCAAGGGGATCAAGTTATCCTTACATGTATACATTACAATTACATTTTTTCCCCCCACCCTTTGTTCTGTTGCAACATGAGTGTCTAGACAAAGTTCTCAATGCTACTCAGCAGGATCTCCTTGTAAATCTATTCTAAGTTGTGTCTGATAAACCCAAGCTCCCGATCCCTCCCACTCCCTCCCCCTCCCATCAGGCAGCCACAAGTCTCTTCTCCAAGTCCATGATTTTCTTTTCTAAGGAGATGTTCATTTGTGCTGGATATTAGATTCCAGTTATAAGTGATATCATACGGTATTTGTCTTTGTCTTTCTGACTCATTTCACTCAGTATGAGATTCTCTAGTTCCATCCATGTTGCTGCAAATGGCATTATGTCATTCTTTGTTATGGCTGAGTAGTATTCCATTGTGTATATATACCACCTCTTCCGAATCCAATCCTCTGTCGATGGACATTTGGGTTGTTTCCATGTCCTGGCTATTGTGAATAGTGCTGCAATGAATATGCGGGTGCATGTGTCTCTTTTAAGTAGAGGTTTGTCCGGATAGATGCCCAAGAGTGGGATTGCGGGGTCATATGGAAGTTCTATGTATAGGTTTCTAAGGTATCTCCAAACTGTTCTCCATCGTGGCTGTACCAGTTTACATTCCCACCAACAGTGCAGGAGGGTTCCCTTTTCTCCACAGCCCCTCCAGCACTTGTTATTTGTGGATTTATTAATGATGGCCATTCTGACTGGTGTGAGGTGGTATCTCGTGGTAGTTTTGATTTGCATTTCTCTTCTAATCAACGATGTTGAGCATTTTTTCATGTGTTTGCTGGCCATCTGAATATCTTCTTTGGAGAAATGTCTATTCAGGTCTTTTGCCCATTTTTCCATTGATTGATTGGCTTTTTTGCTGTTGGGTTGTGTAAGTTGTTTATACATTCTAGAGATTAAGCCCTTGTCGGTTGCATCATTTGAAACTATTTTCTCCCATTCTGTAAGTTGTCTTTTTGTTTTCTTTTTGGTTTCCTTTGCTGTGCAAAAGCTTTTCAGTTTGATGAGGTCCCATGGGTTTATTTTTGCTCTAATTTCTATTGCTTTGGGAGACGGACCTGAGAAAACATTCATGATGTTGATGTCAGAGAGTGTTTTGCCTATGTTTTCTTCTAGGAATTTGATGGCGTCCCGTCTTATATTGAAGTCTTTCAGCCATTTGGAGTTTATTTTTGTGCATGGTGTGAGGGTGTGGTCTAGTTTCTTTGCTTTGCATGCAGCTGTCCAGGTTTCCCAGCAATGCTTGCTGAATAGGCTTTCTTTTTCCCATTTGATGTTCTTGCCTCCCTTGTCAAAGATTAATTGACCATAGGTGTCAGGGTTTATTTCTGGGTTCTCTGTTCTGTTCCATTGGTCTGTCTGTCTGTTTTGATACCAGTCCCACACTGTTTTGATGACTGTGGCTTTGTAGTATTTCTTGAAGTCTGGGAGAGTTATGCCTCCTGCTTGGTTTTTGTTTCTCAGGATTGCTTTGGCAATTCTGCGTGTATTTTAAAATATTTCCTTTCCTCTCCCTCTGCCCGAAGCACAAGGGTATTTTTCTCCAATATTTACTCTTAGAATCTGGTAGAATTTCTGGAGGTACATCTCATAAAACTGTTATGTGCCCCCCCCCCCAACCAGGTCCCCTTGGAATGTTTAACTCAGAATTGTTCACACTGAGCCTCCTCCAGCAATTATTCAATTACTGTTCAGGTTTCTCACCCAAGCATTCATTCCTATGGAGGTTTCATCCTGTGAGTCTCTGTTGAGATAGTCCACGACTCCCAGTACTGGCCAGTCTCTCCAATCTTGGAGGCAGCCATCTGCCCTGAGTGGTCCCCCCTTATATGGAACTAAGAAGAGTTGCGATTACTCAGTCTGTTCAACTTTTTACACGTTGTTAGGACACAGTGGCAACTTCCAATCTCTCAACATAAGGAACTGGAAACCAGAAGCTAGCATCTACTTTTTATCAGTCTTTAGATACTAATCACCAAAACTGAATGAAATAACATTTCCAATTGACCAGCATTGTTTCCAGATCAATTCAGTGATAATTCAACAAAATGAATACCTCATTTAAAATGGATGTACAATATTACTACAAAATATTGAGGAACATTTACTTTTCAGTCACATGCATACAAACATCACCACATACGAGTTTGGTCGTCTCCACTATGCTCCTAATCTCTCTGATAGTCATCTCTCAGATGTAAAATGTGAGAAGTCTACTTCTTTGTGTCATTAGAAAGACAGAATAAAAGCCCTTGACAAAATTGGGCATGTTATGAAAGCTCAGTAAATGGAAACTATTCATTTTTTAATATAATATTTCTTCTCTCGTTAGATTTTAGATTATTTCCTATATTTCTCTAGAAATGCCAATGAACTCTACATCTCTTTTCATAAGTGTTTTTTAATATCTTTACAGGCTCAAATTTCTGAGATCACAGTCGATTAAAAATATTTTTAAAACCCAGACGTATGTTGACAAATCACATTCTAGTAAATTATATTAATTTATCCTTTTACCAGGAGGATGTGAGAAGGCCTATCTCAACAATCCTTTATGAGTGGGCTCTTTTTAAAAAGCTGACTTGAACTATATCTAGTCACTTCTGATGGAACATGACAGAGGATAATGTGAGAAAAAGAATAAACATATATGTATGACTGTGTCACATTACTGTACAGCAAAAATTGACAGAACATTGTTAATCAGGTATAATAGAAAAAATAAAAATCTTAAAAAAATAAAAAAATTTTAAAAAGCTGGTTTGAATTTGAATTTAATTTTTTTTTGATCACTAGAGAATCTGCACTATTTGTTTTTAATGTAATGGTCAATGACATTTCATCTTTTGTTTTTATCTTTTATCCTTTGGCTAGTAGAGTATTATTTATAAATATATTTATATAAACATGTAAACATAGTTTTTTTTTTTTTTGTCTTTTTAGGGCCACACCCATAGCATATGGAAGTCCCAGGCTAGGGATCGATCAGCCTACACCACAGCTCATGGTAACACCAGATCCTTAATCCACTGAGCGGGGCCAGAGATCGAACACATGTCCTCATGGATATTAGTTGGGTTCGTTATCACTGAGCCATGACAGGAACTCCTATAAAATATATTTTTAAATGTCTTTGACCAATGTGATTTCCATTGTGATATTTATTAATCAAATATCATTTACTTTATTTCATAAGTAATTTTAGGATGATTTTATATATAATAAGTGAAGTATTATAAAAACATTATTAAAAAATCAGACAATTGAAAAACATACAAAGAAAATATTTTCAATATTTTCCTATTCAGAAATAATCATTGTCAACATTTAGAAGCTATTATTTTAGGCATACCTCTCTGTAAAAACATCTGTCTAAATGACAAATAATGAACAGGTAAATAAACACAAATTATTTTAGAAAGATGGTTACCACAGTATAATACTACACTTATTCAGACCTTTGAATAAAATGTAGTTACATTTAAACAAAGACATGGAGTACAAAGTGCCTTGAAATAAGGAATATTGAGCTTCAGATAAATGCTTCTTTGCCACCTGACATTAATTACCAAAAGAAAGATCTGAAACCAATAAATTAAATTAGAGATACTTTAAGATGTTAGAGTATATTTTTAACCTTATATTGCAAATTTTGACAAGCTCTATTGACTTCCTGCTCTAAAAACAAAGAAATTAGTACATCCTCTTCAAATTCCCTATAAAATTCTTGGTATTTACATATTAGAAATATATATTTAGCATTTTTGTTTCCTGTGTACCTTGTCAGAAAAGTTTTGTGATCAATATAACTATTATTGTTTGATCTTGATTTTAAAGTTTAATGGATTCAATGCCTATCACTCTCTTTTACCATGATTTCTTTTTCACTTCTATTCCTGATTTTAAATTTAGTAGGGTAGATTTCTCATTAAGCATTCTTACCACAATAAATAAAATTGCAAAAAAAACCTTCAAGCAAGCTTTTTTCTTGAAATATTAATGCAATATTAAAATAAGTTAATAATATGAACAGGCATTTCACAAAATTAAATATAAATCATTTATAAATTTATGGAAAGATATACCTATGGTCAATTAATCTTTGACAAGGGAGGCAAGAACATCAAATGGGAAAAAGAAAGCCTATTCAGCAAGCATTGCTGGGAAACCTGGACAGCTGCATGCAAAGCAAAGAAACTAGACCACACCCTCACACCATGCACAAAAATAAACTCCAAATGGCTGAAAGACTTCAATATAAGACGGGACGCCATCAAATTCCTAGAAGAAAACATAGGCAAAACACTCTCTGACATCAACATCATGAATGTTTTCTCAGGTCCGTCTCCCAAAGCAATAGAAATTAGAGCAAAAATAAACCCATGGGACCTCATCAAACTGAAAAGCTTTTGCACAGCAAAGGAAACCAAAAAGAAAACAAAAAGACAACTTACAGAATGGGAGAAAATAGTTTCAAATGATGCAACCGACAAGGGCTTAATCTCTAGAATATATAAACAACTTATACAACCCAACAGCAAAAAAGCCAATCAATCAATGGAAAAATGGGCAAAAGACCTGAATAGACATTTCTCCAAAGAAGATATTCAGATGGCCAGCAAACACATGAAAAAATGCTCAACATCGTTGATTAGAAGAGAAATGCAAATCAAAACTACCACGAGATACCACCTCACACCAGTCAGAATGGCCATCATTAATAAATCCACAAATAACAAGTGCTGGAGGGGCTGTGGAGAAAAGGGAACCCTCCTGCACTGTTGGTGGGAATGTAAACTGGTACAGCCACGATGGAGAACAGTTTGGAGATACCTTAGAAACCTATACATAGAACTTCCATATGACCCCGCAATCCCACTCTTGGGCATCTATCCGGACAAACCTCTACTTAAAAGAGACACATGCACCCGCATATTCATTGCAGCACTATTCACAATAGCCAGGACATGGAAACAACCCAAATGTCCATCGACAGAGGATTGGATTCGGAAGAGGTGGTATATATACACAATGGAATACTACTCAGCCATAACAAAGAATGACATAATGCCATTTGCAGCAACATGGATGGAACTAGAGAATCTCATACTGAGTGAAATGAGTCAGAAAGACAAAGACAAATACCGTATGATATCACTTATAACTGGAATCTAATATCCAGCACAAATGAACATCTCCTTAGAAAAGAAAATCATGGACTTGGAGAAGAGACTTGTGGCTGCCTGATGGGAGGGGGAGGGAGTGGGAGGGATCGGGAGCTTGGGTTTATCAGACACAACTTAGAATAGATTTACAAGGAGATCCTGCTGAGTAGCATTGAGAACTTTGTCTAGACACTCATGTTGCAACAGAACAAAGGGTGGGGGGAAAAAATGTAATTGTAATGTATACATGTAAGGATAACTTGATCCCCTTGCTGTACAGTGGGAAAATAAAAAAATAAAAAAATAAAATACAGCAGAGTTGGAGTTCCCATCGTGGCTCAGTGGTAATGAACTCTTCTAGTATCCATAAGGATGCCAGTTTGATGAGTTCAAACCCTGGCCCTGGTCAATGGGTTAGGGATCTGGTGTTGCTGTGAGCTGTGGTATAGGCCAGCAGCTGCATCTCTGATTCTGCCCCTAGCCTGGGAACTTCCACGTGCTGCGGGTATAGCCCCCAAAATAAAAATAAAAATAAATAAAATACACCAGAGCACTCTGATCTTAGCAAGATCTGCCCCTCAGGAGAAACTAGTTACCTAGAACCCAATATGCTAAAAATTTTATAGTTTTAGCTCTTTTATTTGTGTCTATGATCCGTTTTTTTTTAAAAATTGAGGTATAGTTGATTTACATTTTTGTGGTCTCTGATCCATTTTGAGTTAATTTTTGTATAATGGTGTTCAACTTCATTATTTTACATGTTGACCTCCAGTTATCCAGCACTATTTGTTGAAGAAACTATTCTTTTGCCTTTGAATTGCCATGGCACCCTGTTAAAAACCAACTGAACTGTAAATATGAGTGCTTATTTTTGAACTCTCAATTTTATTGGCTTAATCTATATGTGTAGCCTTATGGCAGAACTACATTGTCTTGATTATTGTAGCTTTGTACATGCCACATTCTAAATATTGAAAAGAAACAGGTGAAATTAATTTCAAGTGTATATTTTATTTAACACAATATATCTAAAATATTAGCATTTTTTTAAAGATTAAATGCTTTATTTAGATAAAATTTGTATATTTTACCCATTCACAGTGTAGTCTTCATTGGTTTTGGTATAGTTACAAAAATGTGTGCATCCATCTGCATGGTCAATTTAGAAAATCTTCATCACCTCAAAAAGAAAACCCAACTCTTTAGCTGTTACCCACCTGGCCACCCATCCTTCACAGCCAGCCCCAAGAAACTACTAATCTGCTTTCTCTCTTTATAAATTTGTCTCTTCTGGACTTTCATATGAATAAAATCATGTAGAATGTGGTCTTTGTGACTATCTTCTTTTACTTAGCATAATGATTTCAAGGTTCAACCATGTTGTAGCTTGGCTGAATAGCATTCCACTGTGTGTACATACCACATTTTTGTTTAGCCATTTGGACATTTGAGTTGTTTCCATCTTTTGAGTATTATGAATAATGCCATTATAAACATTTCTGTAAGTGTTTCTGTGTGGATATAAGTTTTCATTTCTCTTGGGTATATACCTAGGAGTGGAACTTCTGGGTCATATACTAACTCTATGTTTAAGCTTTTGAGGAACTGCCAGACTGTTTTCTGAAGTGGCTGTACCATTTTATACTCCCACCAGTGTATAAAGGTGTTAATTACTCTACATCCTTGTCAGCATTTGTTGTTATCTTTGGTTTTAGCCATCCTAGTGGGTGTGAAGTTGTATCTTGTTGTGGTTTTGATTTGCATTTCCCTGATGGTGAGTGCTATTGAGTATCTTTTCATGTGTCAGTAGACCAGTAGACCATTTGTATATCTCCTAGGAGAAATGTCTCTTCAGATCCTTGGCCCATTTTTCAACTAAGCTAGTTTTTTTTTTAATTGAATCATGTAGCCAATGTAAATTCTTAATGATATATTTTATACTGGTTTTTAATTAATTTTTAAATTCGATGTTCTATCTATCTACCTATCAATCTATCTACCTATCATCTATAACATAGTTCAGACTTTCAAATTTCCAGTTCTGAAGAGCTAGTTGGCTAGTGGCTACCATATTGGACAGCCCTTTAGAAGAAAAAATAGGAGGATATTTCCTTAACCTTGCAGTAGGCAATGCTCTTTTTTCAAGCAGTGTAAAATGAAGCACTAATCATTAGTGAAATAATTTTAAATTTGACTAATAAAATAAAGTATTTCTATTCATCAAATATATTCTTAGGTGAGTGATTATTAAAACACATCGTAGATTGGGAGAATAATTTCACTACATAAACTCAACCAAGGACTCACATCCAAAATATTTAAACAGATAGCTCTATTGTTTTTTATAAGATTTTTATTGTTTCTCTTGTAGAAGATGTACAATGTTCTGTCAATTTCTGCTGTACAGAGAAGTGACCCAGTCATACACGTATCTATACATTGTTTTTCTCACATTATCCTCCATCATGTTCCCTCACAAGTGACCAGATATAATTCCCTGTGCTATACAGAAAGATATCATTGCTTATCCACCCCAAATGCAATCGTTTACATTTTTTTTAAAGAGTAAGTCTTGACTGAGGATTTCACAAAAGTGTATGAAGCTTTTCTTAATATCATGTCATTATCATGGAAATGATCATTGAAACACAAGGAGGCACCACTACCTAACACCCCCCCCCAAATGGAAAAAAAAAATGGCAATACTAAGTGTAAAACAACTGGGATTCATACATTACTTGTAGGAAGTGTAGATTTGTACAACCGTTTTGGAAAAATTGTTTGGCAGTGTCTATTAACACTAAGCGTTTGTTTTCTCTCTACCACTCCTAAGTATATACCAAACAGAAAAGAGTATATATCCAGCAAAATAGCTGTAAAAAATGCTCATTTCCAAACAATTAATAGCTGCCCCAAATTACAAAGTTCCCAACACTCAACAATACCATGGACAATGATGTAGTCACCAAAGGAGAATTAAACAGCAATGAAAAGGAAGATAGTGTGTATAGATAGAAGTATGGATAGCACATACAGATACAACATTCAGGAAAACAAGCCAGGTATACCCATGTATCTATTGTATCAACACATTTATATGAATTAGAAGCAGAAGCAAACATTCTGGGATAGTAGCTGCCAGAATGATGAGTATTTTGTGGAGGGTTTGGAGCAAGAGAGGGCGAGGGAGAGCCTTTTACACTGCTGGAAATAGTCTGTATCTTGAAGTGTGTGAAGATTTCACAAGAGTAGGCATATGCAAAATTTCATTAGGGGTGCACCTAAGATTTGCGTATTTTACTGCATGCACATTACACCTCAGTACAATTTTTAACAATTTAAAAAGTATAATATGAGTCAGTGAAAGATTCCCGTAGGTCAAACAACCCAGGGGTGATAGGAATAAAAATTTAATGATGTAGAAGATAAGTCTTTTCAAGGAAATAAAGATTGCTTGGTCTAGAGCATGATACAGACTTTTCTAAGCTGTTTTATCCATCATTTTTAAGTCGATTTGGTTTGAATTTTTATATTATGGCAGTTTTGATAGCTAAATTGCTTCCATGATTTGAAATCTCCAGATATATTTAAGGGCAAGAAGAAAATAATTGCTGTAATGAGTGAAAAAGAACTCTTTCTGCCTCGAGCTTACAAAGATAAGAGGGCATTTAATGGAGCTTTTCGTTTAACTTTAAAAGCACCCTGCATGGGGGAACCCTCTTTCCATATAATTTAATGATCCAGGAAGAGTATTCATGAATAGCAAACTAGTGTGCTGTCTATAGGGTAGGAAGGAAGCAGAAAGAGTAAGCAGGGTTTCTTACACCATGAAAGACCCAGAAATATTTATCCCATCAGAAATGGGCTGGGGGGAAAAAAAAAGGCAGGCAAAGGAATACACATTAGGAATGACACAAAGAATGCAATTAGTACTTCATTGTGGACAGTAACTCTCTAAAGAATCCACTGACTCTTACATATGACCTGACAGGGAAGGACAAAATTGATGTAGGTCATATTGTTTACAAAGACCCAGGAAGGTATAGGGCCACTTTTTCTGTATTCCCTAAGGTAATTATTTAAGCCTCATGTCTTAGTCAGATTCCCTACAAGCAGAACTTGAACAGGAATTCCTTTGCTCATGATTTCTGTTGTTGTTGTTGCTAGAATCATCATCATCATCATTATTATCTTTGGTCTATAATGTGATGTTTCTTTTTTTGAAGAGTATAGTCGATTTACCATGTCATGTTAGTTTCATGTGTACAGCACAGTGATTCAGTTATGCATCTACATATATATTTATTCTTTTGCAGATGTGTTTCCTTTATAGGTTATTACAAAATATTGAATATAGTACCCTGTACTTCTGGAGGGAGTACTATCCAGTGGCATTTGTAAGGGACTGTGGGAAGCAAAGTAAGAAGGCAGGCAGAGTTTTGGGTCCAGCAGAATTAGGACTAGCCTCAGCCTGCTCCCATAAGGAGCACTGGAGTGGGAATCTGCCCCACAGTTGCCCTTACTAGAAGCAAGGGGGTGCATTTTGAACTCTGATATCAATCCATCCTGTGGGTCTGGCATGGGAGAAGGGACAAGGATGCTGATTTTCAGGAGAAGGGGCAGCGGTGAGCTATTGGCAGCAGCTGAGGAAGGGGGACACAGGCCAGATAAAGGGAAAGTGTGAGGGATGTCAGCCTCACCTATACACTTTCCAGGAGGGTGGGAGTAGGGGTCTTAGCCTCATTCTCTTGTTTACTTGTGGCAATTGAGCAAGAATCTTCCTGGCTTCACATTTAGGTTGGCCTTACTTGACCTTAAGCAATTTGCAAAAATAATATACAATTACTATCAAATTACCTAATCAATACTTTTCTTTAACTTGACTCACCATTTTTTTTTCAAATAAGTTATCCTTTTGCTCAGTAGTAAAGTCTGTGAAACCATTTTATGTTTGAGTTACTACATTCTTAATACATAGCCCCAAATACCTAAAACTCTTAATATTTCAGCACAGTATATAGGTATGATCTAAAAGCCTCTCTCAGGACACCAGTGGTCCAAGTACTGTCCTTGAATAGCATTGGTTTAAGGGGTACCCAAAGGCACACTTGATCTTAAAACATGGTTTTTATTATAGGAAACTTGTTGTGGTGTCTGAAGTTACCATCAAGGAAGCTAAATTTTTGCATTAAGATTGAAAAATGTAGTGTGTTCCCCTTGTGGCTCAGTGGTAACAAACCCGACTAGGATCCGTGAGGATGTGGGTTCAATCTCTGGCCTTGCTCAGTGGGTTAATGAAGATCTGGTGTTGCCATGAGCCATAGTGTAGGTTGCAGATTTTGGATCCTGCATTGCTGTGGCTTTTGGCTAGTAGCTGCAGCTTTGATTCAACCCCTAGCCTAGGAACTTCCATGTGCTACAAGTATGGCCCTAAAAAGAAAAAAAAAGATTGAAAAATATAAATATGCCAGTTGAGAGTGAAAAATCATTACCAGATGTCTTCACAGTTAATCATACTCCTTGTATACAGCGGGGCTCCCAAGAAATGGAGTACTAAAGAGGTAAATTTTTTTTTAACTTTTAGTGAGATATAGTTAATTAAAATGTGTTAGTTTCAACTGTACAACAAGTGATTCATATATATATCTAATTATATATACTCTATATATAGGGCATATATAATTAGAGTACATATACTCTAATTCTTTTTGAATTAGAGATTTCAGTTACCATATGATCCTGCAATATATTCATATGTATATGAATATATATGAAAAAGCTAAGTCCATTCATGTTGCTGTAAATGGCATTTCTTCATTCCTTTTTATGGCTGAATAATAGTCCATTGTGCATATATACTACATCTTCTTTATCCATTTGTCTATCTGTGGACAGTTAGGTTCCTTCCATGTCTTGGCTGTTATAAATGTGGCTGTTGTGCTGCAGTGAACATTGGGGTGCATGTATCTTTTTGAATTAGAGTTTTCTGTTTCCATATGATTCTGCAATCCCATTCCTAGACATATATCCAGAGCAAACTCTAATTATAGAAGTAAATTTTGATATTTGACATGGGGAGGCCATAGATCCTATCCAGGAGAATTAGAGGAGAAGATTATATACATATATATTATATATGTATATATATATATATTATATATATATTATATACATATATAACAGGGAGTTTGAAGAGAAGTGATCAGGATGTCAAGGAAAGTATCAAAATGCAGCCTGACTACATTCCAAAGATCAGATATTAAGGCATATCATTATTAGTGAAAACGGGCATGTAGATCAATGGAACAGGACATAAATCACACCTACATAATCAACTGGCTTTTTATAAAATTACCAGCATAATTGAATGGGTAAAAGAAAATCCTTTCAATAAATGATCCTAAATCAACTGATATTCATAGGCCCCCCCACAAAGAACCTTGGCCATTATTGACTCTATACATAAAAATTAACTCCATGTAGATTATTGCCTTAAAACTATAAACATTCGAGAATAAAACAGGAAAATTATCTTTGTGATTTTGGCTAAGCAAAGATTGCTTACAATGCAAAAGCATCAACCATAGAGAAAAACAGGGTAAGATGGAATGCATCTGTTTTTTTTTTTAAAAAAAGCTCTTTAAAAGGCATTATTAAGAAAGAAAAAGTGAGAGTGAGAAAAATACTTGCAACACACACACATATATATATATACATTTATAAATCAGACAAAGAATCTGTATCCAGAATGTTAAAAAAAAAAAAAACAACAATTCAATAAGAAGACAAACAAGCTAATAAAATATGGGCAAAAATTTGAACAGAGACTTCACTAAAGATGATATGCAAATGGCCAATAAGCACATGAAAAGATGTTCAATATCATTAGTCATCAGGGAAATGCAAACTAAAACCACAAAGAGATTCCAATACAGACTCCTGGGCAAACGGGAACCAGAGTGTCCTGATTTAACTTTTGGAGGGTTTCTTTCTGTATTTTAATAGCAGATCCTTTCAATTTCAAGGGCAAATGTAAGCAGGAATCATTAAAAAGTCAACCCCAGGGAGATGTGGGCTACATGATTTCATTAGACCAATTTGAAAAATGATAATTCCAAAATGCTATTTTTTCATCTTTTTCATAATGACCTTGGGAGGCATAGGAAATTCAGTTTTGTGTGTCATTTCAAGCTGGGGTAATGGGCCCCCCTGGGTCCTGTCCTGGTGACGCTGTCTCACTTTCAGGCATGAAAACAAATGGCACCAACTTGCATACGTGACTGTATCATATCCATGCCTGAAGATGCTTTTATGTAGGTGATAGTGGAAATGTGGCGATTTAAGTTCCACTGCTTGAATAAGTGTCTCAGAGAAGTGGGATTTTTCGATGTTGGATTGTGAGGTTGAGAGGAGAGAGAGGATGAAGGCTTTTGCTAAATTAATGTCCTGAGTCTGCTGCTAGGATACATACATCATCGTCCCAGCTGTCACTGGTCACCACTAAATGAGCCTGCATTTGTCGCACTTCATTTAGGGGGCTTTTAGGACTGGCTGAACTCACTATTGACTGTTTAAAGTCTCCAAACCAGAGTTCATAATAAATCCTCCTGCAAAGCCAGAGCCAAAAGTGAAGGGGACCAGGTTATTGCAAGGCTTTGTGAAAAGGATAAAGGTAGGATCAATACTGTACAAAAGAGCTAGGAAAGGAGATCAATTTGCACAGATTTTTCTATTTCTATATGAGCTTCGGTAGCTGCAGGCAAATCACTCTCATTACCTCCATAATCATCATCAGCCACCACTAAAATGATGGAAACTGTGTAAGAGTCCAAGAATCGTGGTAGAGCAGGGTAGGGTAGGTTTGCAAGGGGGCTGGAGCAGGAAGTAAAAGAATTAATGTTGCGTTTTAGCATCATTACCACCCTCCTCGTTGATGAGTATATGTCTGTCGTCTGTGGAAAGAAGCAGTGAGGTATTAGAGGTATGGCCCTTTCCTTGTAATCATTTGGAATTGTCTGGCAGTCAAATGTGTAAGTACCTATTACAAAAACTAAATATATATATATATATATATATATATATATATATATATATATGCACCAGGCAGTTGATCTCATCCTGAATGGTCTTCTGAGCATTCAGAATTAGGAGAAACCCTCTTCTCAAATGCATCCTCTCTGATTGGTCTTGTGATGTGGATGTCAAAAACGTAGCGGCACAGTTTCAGGGTGCCTGCTGGAGAGTGTGGACGAAAGCCAGGTTCTGGTCTGTGAAGCAGAAGGGAAGGCAGATATAAATAGGCAAAAATGATATGGTGTCACAGGGTCTGGAACAAAGCTGAATACAGGGAACTGTCCAAACCAAGTCTATAGGGAGGATGAGTCAGAGTAGAGAGAGATATGTGTGAGGAACAGATGGCACATAGGATGCCAGAAGGAGAAGATGTGAAGTGATCCTGGAGAGGTGGGAAGAAGTCAGTTGATGAAAGGGCTTCACATCCATGCTAAGGAGTTTCAACTTTATGTCGAAGATAAGGGGGAGATATGGGGAAGTCTCAAGATGGTGGAAGATCTTAAGAGTGTTATGGAGATGATTGTGCTAAGAGTATGAAGAATGGATTGGAAGGGAGCAAAACAAAAGGCGGGGATTTAGTGACGATGACTACCCTGGCCCAAATAAGCAATGATGACAAATTGATTTACTGGTCAGAGGTGGAAAAATGGAGGAAAGAAGTAAATGGATTCCAGGAGGCAATATTGGCATGAAGGTGTGATTAGTTGACTGATTACAGTGTTTCCTTGCTTTGCTATTTGGAGTTTCACAGTGGAATATCTCAGCCTCACATTGGCTCACTTACAGGAAGTCCAATGCTTCTTCATAAGTTGTCCATTCACTGATATGTCCAACAGTCTTTAGGGAGCCTCGTCATGCATCTATGGTTGAATTTGATAGACTATATGGTACCCTTATGAGAAGTTGGGTCATCTAGTCTAGGAGAATAAATTATACCACTAAGCTCTATAGCTAAAGGCTTAGAGATTGCAGATGAAACCTAGTCAAGAAACCTAGTCAAGAAAGATTGTCCTGCCTCCATGGCTGCAGCTCATGTCATCTTGATGTCACCCCCTGTTGTGTCCAAAGCAAATGTGAGCATTTACTCTGTCTACCATAACCACTGGTGCAAACTCCCCTGAGGGTACAGTGATTTTTCCTAGTCTTTCGCCAATCTCAGTGGTAATTTGCTCAGTGGAGGATGCACCAGATGGAATTGTCATGGGCCCCTAATGTTACATTTATTCAGATCCAATCACAGTGGTTCTTCTGCAGAGTATAGAAATGTCCCATAAAGTAGAAGAGGTTCTACCCTCCACCATCTCAGGAAGCTAGAGCCACCGTTTCTGTACAACACACATGTCTTGGGTCAGATTCCCAGAAGCTGACCCTGAGGTAATGATTCACCAGCAAGTGTTTTATTAAGAAAGTGCTTCTAGAGAAAACCTGTAAGAGAGTAGAGCAGGGAAGAGGGAAGAAACAGAGCAAGAGTGTGGTTTCAGACAAAGCCCTGGTCTCAGCCTGATCCTATAGGAAGATGTTAGTCCCATCTCAGAGTTTTCCTTGACTCAAGGCAAGGGAGCTGGGCTTTTCGACTCATTGGCCAAGTTCCATTCAGAGAGCTGTAAATGACCAGGCAGAGAAGCCTCAGTAGTACAAGGACAGTCATGCAATTGATGTTTGCAGGTGTGAGCTTTAAGGCTGAGAGATGAGAATAGAGAGAGTGTAGGAGAGACCTGAGGGGACCTTAGAAGAATACCCACAATGCTCAAACTATACTTGGTTTTGTGATGCAGAAAGTGGTTCACTCATATTTTTGTAATTTCCTGATGCTTTTTTCATAGGTGTTTCATTGAATTCATTGGCTCCAAGATTTTTGTTGTGTACAAATATTTTCCAGTCCACTCACATTATAAAGGTTTTGAACTTGAAGGGAGGATATAAGGAACTCTTGATTCTCCCTTCCCCCAACACCCTGAATTCTTTATACAGATTTCCCTACAACTGTCAATTTCTACATTTCAGTATTGTCTCTCTTATGTACGACGTAGCCCAACATTGAAGTTTCCAGCTCATCAGAAACTCTGTTACCATTAAACTTGAGGCTAGAATGGTATCCAAAGTTTTTACTCTGTTCACTGGGCCCCAGAGCACTGGCTTCTTTGGGCATGCCAGCAACCAACAAGCAGCCTTGGGAGACTGAGCTCCTTGTAGGCAATTTCTCTGCTTCATGCAATTTAAAGGGCAAGGACAGAGTTCCTGTCATGGCATAGTGGGAATGAATCCCACTAGGAACCATGAGGTTGTGGGTTCAATCCCTGGCCTTTCTCTGTGGTTAAGGATCCAGCGTTTCGGTTAGCTGTGGTGCAAGTCACAGACATGGCTTGGATCCCACATTGCTGTAGCTGTGGCATAAGCCGGCAGCTGTGGCTCTGAGTAGACCCCTAGTCTGAGAACCTCCATATGCTGTGGCCCTAAAAAGCAAAATAAATACATAAATACATAAATAAATAAATACAGGCCAAGAAATTGACTGGTTGGGCTTCCTGAAGAGCATGAGAAAGCTGTGGGTAAACTTGAAAAAGGATCTTCAACCTAGATCCTTTCCTGACACTAAGGACATAAAGAAAACTCAGGTATATTTGTTGTCCCAAGATGCACATTGCCTGCAGTCATAGAGTAATGGAGCTAAGTCAGAACTATGAGATCATCTGGTTATCTCCTTCATGTTACAAGCTCAGAAAAGCTAGATGACATGCCCTGAATCATCCTGTTAATTGGTTGCAAGGCCAAAGCTAGAATCAAGGTCCTATGATTTCTATCAAGGTAAATATATTCCTGAATATGAAGATGAAAATGGTTATTAAACCTCTCTAGACTTTACTGCCCCCAATTTATCATTTTATTCCACTGGCTTTTTACTTCCAATCTTCCTATTTCCCATGAAAACCTTTGAACCTTCTTTTAGTTGATTTCAGTTGGTTTCAAACACTATTGTCCAAATATACTGAGTTTCTCTTTGCTGTTTGTCATTAGTTGGCAAGTGGTTTATAAATATTTACTATTCTCATGAGCTCAAAAGAGTTCAAAGAATTACTCTTTCAAGGAAAGTTGAGGCAAAATTCAAGCATATGCACCCATAAACAACAACAACAACAAAACTGCATCTTTCTGACTGTATTATTCCAGTGCATTCAACCACCCCAACCCAGGAACCAGATGCACTTCCAAGGTTCTATTCCTGGTAGTCCCAGTTCTACCCTACTTAGCTCTGTGACCCTGTAGAAGTCATTTAATCTTTCTAACTTCCAGTTTCTCATCTGTAAAATGGACTTAATAATAGCATCTTCCCCTTATAGAAGATTTGTGCTGCATATAAAATCCTTAGCAAAATACCTGGTGTACGAACATCCTACTTTCAGCAAAGAAATAAAGTGCCTGGAGTTCCTGTTGTGGCTCAGTAGTTACGAACCCAACTAGTATCCAGGAGGATAGTTATTAATAACGAGGCAGTTATTATCTTTGACTTTATTCCACTATTGAGATATAAAACATATCATTTAAAACACATCATTTAAAAATGTACAATTCAGTATCTTTAGTAGATTCACAAGGTTTTGCAATCATCATCATTCTCTAATTCCAGAATATTCTCATCATCCATAAAACAATCCCCATATACTTTTCTTTTTTTTTTTTTTTGTCTTTTTAAGGCTGCAACCTTGATATATGAACGTTCCCAGACTAAGGGGAAAATTGGAGTTGCAGTTGCTGGTCTACACCACAGCCACAGCAACACCAGATTCAAGCCGCATCTGTGAACTGCACTGCAGCTCATGGCAACACCAGATCCTTAACCCCCTGAAGGGGGCCAGAAATAGAACCTTCATCCTCATGGATACTAGTTGGGTTCCTTACTACTGAGCCGCAACAGGAATTCTGTGCACTTTATTTCTTTGCTGAAGCCAAATAACATTCCAATGCGTCTGTCACATTTTGTTTATCCATTCTTCAATTGATGGGCATTTAGGTTGTTTCCCTTTTCAGCTATTATGAATAATGCTGCTATGAACATTCATGAATGAGTCTTTGTGTGAATACGTATTTTCAGTTTCCTTGGGTTTATGCTAAGGAGTAGAAATACTGGATCATACGCTAATTCTATGTTTAAAGTTTTGAGCAACTGACAAACTATTTTTCAAAATGATTGCACCACTTTCCGCTTTTGCCAGCAATGTAAAAGGTTCCCATTTATATTCTCATCCTCTTCAACACTTGTTTTTATCCAGCCTTTCAATTATGGCCATTCTAGTGTATGTGAAGTGGTGTCACATTATGGTTTTGGCTTGCCTTTCTTTAATGATTAATGCTGTTGAGCATCTTTTTGTGTTCTTCTTGACTATTTGGACATTCTTTGGAGAATTGTTTCTTTAATTCCCTGCCATTAATTGGGTTTGTCTTTTTATTATTAGATTGTAAAAATTCCACACGCTTTTGTTGGTTATTTTTTATGGACCACGTGACATTCCAGAAGTTGCAAATACAAAGATGAAAATATAGATAAATCCCTGCTTCTGTGAACTTCCATTCTATAGGGCATATAGTTAACAAAAAAGTAAACAAGTAAATGAAGAATAAAAATGGCTGAGAACAATAAATGTTATAAAGGAAAGAAAATGGGAAGTATAGTAATGATAGGTACAGTAGGACAATGTAAGAGATGATGGACAGGGAATATACTTTGAGTTGGGAACTATAGCAATGGAAAGAACCTATCATAAGAAGATGGGCTTCTATTGAAAAAATGTACTAAGATTTCAGTAGCGCAGGCCAAAAAGAAAACTATATTCAAAAATAAAGTGTAACCCATAGCTAAGAGTCTCCCCGTTAGCTTAGTGACATTGCCAGTAGAATTTTTGGTCAACTTGGCCCTAAATCTGAAGTTATATGACAATACATAAATTATGCTCAGAAATCTTCTCACTTGTTATCAGGTAGGTAAGTATTGCCTTGATATATTTTAAAATAATGTATCTCTTGAATTCAGGACCCATTCAATGCTTTTTACAGTTCATTGGGTAAGTATGTATATTAAGTATGTACAGTTCAGGACTAGTTCCCACTACTTTAGAGTAAGGAGGCCAAAGGGCAAGGTGTAATGTTAAACTATCTTCTTATTAAGAAAATAGATGGCATGGGAAAAAATCAGACATTCATCAATGTGAGCGCTGAGTTCCATGCTCCTGATATTGAACTTTCTTTGAAATCATTTTCCAAAGCAAATCCATAAAATATGAGGTGACCATTTTTCCTATTTGCAAACAATGCATAAAACATAAAGTAACAGGCACAATATTCACATTTTAAAAATGCAATATGGGATGTAGTGCTCCCTTGCTTGTTTTGAAGCCAGCTGCCAGAGGAAATGAATAACAAGATCAGAAAAATCCAATAAAGGCTAAGTGCGCTTGTGGGTAATTTCCCCATCATTTGGGTGTAGTTCCACTTAGATGAAGGGCAGATACCTGAAACCACTGCACACATTTCAGTGTAATCTAAGAAAAAAAGGCTTTGTTCAAAAATCCAATCTAATGCAACTGGAATTATTCCACCAAACATCTAGCAATCCCTTATTATGAAGGCGGATGCTTTTGCTAAATTAAGGAAATCAATTCAAACTAAAAGTTAATAAAAATGCCTCAGGAATAACTAAAATATGAAAAGTAGTATCTATTATTGGTGGCCATTAAACATCCACTTTTATTTTTATTTTATTTTTTGTCTTTTTAGGGCTGCACCCATGGCATGTGGAAGTTCCCAGGTGAGGGGTGAAACTGGAGCTGCAGCCGCTGACCTACGCCACAGCCACAGAAATGCCAGATCCATACCACCTTTGTTACCTACACTGCAGCTCATGGCAACACTGGTCCTTAACCCACTGAGCGAGGCCAGGGATAGAACTCGCATCTTCAAGGATACAAGATGGGTTCATTGCCACTGAGCGCAATGGGAACTCTCAAACATCCACTGTGTAAACGGCTATTTATTGGATACCTACCACGTACCAGATAACCATTTGTTGATGCTGGGCACAAAGATGAGAAAAAGAGACAAAACCTTGTTCTTAATAATATTTGCATTCTAGTGAAGGACACAGATAATAAACACATAAATAAGAGAACTTTGGAATGTAGTAAATGCTACAAAATAAATAATAAGGTTATAGACACTGGCAGGAGGAGTTGAATAGGGCAACATTAAATAGGATGATTAGTAAAGATTTCTATACGATTGTAATATCTGATCTGAGACTTGAAAGACTAAGCTTGAATAAATGTTTCATATATTTTTGTAAGTCATATATGTGTATTGTTTAACCTTCTTTGCAACAATTAAAGAATGAATTTTTAGGAGTTCCCGTCATGGCTCAGTGGTTAACGAATCTGACTAGGAACCATGAGGTTGTGGGTTCAATTCCTGGCCTTGCTCAGTGGGTTAAGGATCCAGTGTTGCCATGAGCTGTGGTGTCAGTAGCAGACGCGGCTCAGATCCCGCATTGCTGTGGCTCTGGTGTAGGCCAGCGGCTACAGCTCCAATTCGACCCCTCGCCTGGGAACCTCCATATGTCGTGGGAGTGGCCCAAGAAATTGCAAAAAGACAAAAAAAAAAAAAGAATTTTTAGTTTCTGGGTTTTTTTTTTTTTAATTTATTTCGTTGAAGTATAGTTGACTTACAAGGTTGTGTTAATTTCTGCTGACAGTAAAGTGACTCATTCTTTTCATATTTTTTTCCATTATGGATTATCACAGGATATTGAGTATGGTTCCCTGAGTTATACAGTAGGACCTTGTTGTTTATTCATTCTATACATAATAGTTTGTCTCTGGTAATCCCAAACTCCCAAGCCATACCTCCCTTACCTCTCTCCCCCTTGGCAACCACAAGTCTGTTCTATATGTCTGTGAGTTTGTTTCATAGATACGTTCATTTGTGTCATATTTTAGATTACACGTATAAGTGATATCATATGGTATGTGTTTTTCTCTTTCTGACTTACTTCTTAGTATGGTAATCTCTAGTCCATCCATGTTGCCATAAATGCCATTATTTTATAATTTTTATGGCTGAGTAGTAGTCAGTAGTAGTAGTAGTCCATTGTATACACCATATCTTCTTTATTCAGTCCTCTGTTGATAGACATTTAGGTTGTTTCCATATGTTGGCTATTGTAAACTGCTGCTATGAACACCGGGATGCTTATATCTTTGTGAATTATAGTTTTCTCTGGATATATGCCCAGGATTGGGATTGATGGATCATAATCACAACTCTATTTTCAGTATTTTGAGGAACTTCCATACTGCTTCCCACAGTGGGTGCACCAATTTTCATTCTCACCAACAATGTAGGAGTGTTCTTTTTTTCTCCATACCCTCCTCAGCATTTGTTATTTGTGTATTTTTTAATGATAGCTAAGAATGAATTTTAGTTTATGTTGTTTTTCACTATGTTTCTAACCCTACTTTTAGTATTGTGCATTATTTAAAAAGGCTCAAATGAATTTCTATTGCTGAGAAAATATTGGCATATCTAATATTTTGCTGAATCTAACTCTATCATAGCCAATATTTTCCTGTTCCAATACTTAAAGGATTTGTTTGCTTGTTTTCTGGATCATTAGCTATGTTATAGTGCTGTGTGGCAAATCACCCCCAAACTCAGTACTTAAAATAATCATTTATTACAGTTAATGTTATCTATTGGTAGACTGATTAAGGATTGACTTAGGGAGATCCTGCCAAGGCTCAGTGGTAACGAACCCAACTGGTATCCATGAGGATGCAGGTTCAATCCCTGGCCTCACTCAGTGGGTTAAGAATCCAGTGTTGCTGCGAACTATGGTGTTGGTTGCAGACACAGCTCAGATCCTGCCTTGCTGTGGCTGTGGCATAAGCAAGAAGCTACAGCTCTGATTTGACCCCTAGCCTGGGAGTTTCCATATGCCACAGGTGTGGCCCTGAATAAGTCCAAAAAAAAAAAAAAGTATAGACTTAAATAGGCTTGGCTCAAAGCTGCATAGTGGATACAGAGCTGCCCCTCATATTTTTCATTCTCCTTAAACCAGGAGGTACTCTTCAGGCAGAAATGCACAATCACAAGAGACCAGGTCTAAACACATTTCAAGCATCTGCTTGTGTCACATGTACTAAGATCCCTTTGAAGAAAGCACATCCCATGGCTGTGCCTTAAGTCAAGTGATGGGGGCTACATCCTGCCCATGATATGGACTGAGGAAGTCTTATTTCCAAGCCCAACATCAGTGGGGCACAAAGTAACCCCTCCCTTGAAGTTAAAGGGAGAATTTGCCATAAAACAGCCTAGTCTACTGCATCTTTCATTCACCGACCAAATATCAGGCATTTAGTACATTTAAAATATTGTGTTATATGTTCATGGCAGCACTATTTACATTAGCAAAAACATGGAAGCAACCTAAACGTCCACCAACAGAGGAATGGACAAAGAAGATGTGATATATATAAAACTCAGCCATAAAAAAGAGCAAAATAATGCCATTTGTAGTAGCAAGGATAGACCTAGAGATTATCATACTAAATGAAATAAGTCAGAGACAAATATTATCTGATATCACTTGTAGGTGGAATCTAATAAAATGATACTAAAGAACTTATTTATAAAACAGAAACAAACTCACAGCTTTCATAATCAAACTTATGGTTACAAAAGGGGAAACATAGGAGGGAAGGATAAATTAGGAGTTTTAAATTAAAATAGACACACTACAGTATATAAGATAGATAGCCAACAAAGATCTACTGTACAGCACAGGGACATCTACTCAGTATTCTATAATAACTTATATGGCAAAAGAATCTGAAAAGGAATGGATGTATGTATATATATATAACTGTTTCACTTTGCTTTAGACCTGAAATTAACATAACATTGTAAGTCAACTCTAGTCCAATTAAAAACTTTTAAGTATATTGTAGAAACAAATATAAAAAATAAAATGCACACTACATGCAAAGAGACTCATTTTGGTATGCTTATTTGAGTCAAAAACTTAAGGTAGCCAGTGAGAAGTATATTTTCAAAGAATCAGGTAAAAGGTTTTGAACATTCAGAGGACAAAATTACAGACAATTCTCATCTTACATTGTCTTTTCATTATAGAAGATCTTAAGCTGAAAAAAAATACACATATTCACTATCATTTCTACGCATAAATACACATACACAAACTCATGCACATTTAATATATTTCATTGGATGTTGAGTATATATTATAATCTTCTGTGTTTATAGAAGATGCTGTCAGTACCCCATCAACTTTCCCTTGTCTGACACTCACCTTCCTGTAATTACCAATGGATTCACATTGCAAGAAACTGCAGCCCTCAGTCTAAAGGCTTTGTCTGCTCCTAGGTACACATACAGCCTAGACATGGAATTGGCCAGGTGGGCCCGGGTTTTAAAACCCTGGAAACTTCTCTCAGCCAGTGATGGAACAGAGTTGATGGAAAAATACTTCAACTCCTTGCTCTCCTGGCTTACTAAGATATCCCCAGCAGGATGAAGCCACAGCTACTCACAATGGAACCTCATTTATTAACATATTCTCTATTGGCTGCTTTCTCTTCCCTGTCTCATTTCCCAGTCCTTACCAGTGTGCTTTACAAGACTGCCTTTCAAATAAATTAATCTCTACTTGTCACTTGGATCCTTGTTTTGGGGTCTGCTGCTGGGTATTCCAAACCAAGATCATTAAATCAACTGAAATAACTCAAAATGATGGTGTTGGAATATATTTGAGGCAGAAACATCAAAACAAAATCAAAAAGCCTTGAGGCAACCAATGTTTGAATCAGTATCCAGCTTGAAGGTTTTTATCTGTGCTTATTTTCTGTATAAAAAGCAGAAGTTCCCATCTCTGTAGAACACATCATCTGCCTTATCAAGCAATGAACTTCAGGTTCAATTTGCATCATCCAAGGAAGGTTATACACATCCAGCTGAAGAGATCGAGGATAAATTCTTATGTAAACAGCTCATTATTCATGAGATCCTGATAAAATTATAACCATGCCTCTTGTAGGATCTGACCATTTCTTCCCTATCACTATTAATTCTACAAACATTTAGTAAAAATTTATTGTGTGAATGATATGATTCTCCTTTTTTGAGATTTGATATTTGATTCAGGCCTGGTTCCACCTGCCCTCTAAGTGTTTATAGCCCAGTTAAGAGTCAAGCATGGAAGAAGATCATGAAAATTAAGCTGTATTATAAACTATGGCAAACGCCATAGTTAAGGAATAAGCAAACTGCTCCCTGCCTGCACCTGACCTTGTTCTAAAATGAGCATTAACAAGATAATCTCACATGAACAATAAAATATACATTGGAGTGGACTTTTCAAAAGACATAAAAGCCACTGCTGAAAAGAAAAAATATAGTTTAAAATAAATAAATGTGGAGTTTAATATTAATTCCTTTTTTGTCAGCAAAAGACTATTTTATTTCATTTTATGTATTATATTGTATTGTATTGTATTGTATTTTTTTATGGCCAGATTCATGGTATATGGAAGTTCCTGGGCCAGGGATTGAGTCCCAGCTGCAGGTGCACCTTTGATCCACCACACCAGCTGGAGACCAAACCTGTACCACCACAGCAACCTGAGCTGCTGCCCTTGGATTCTTAACCCGGTGCATCACAGTGGGAACTCCAAAAGACTCTTTTTGAGAAATGGTCTGGCATTAGACCCAACTTTGTGAAATCTGGTTCAGGGAAAATTTAGCCAGGAGAAACAGAATTGGGGATATTTTATTCCCAGTCAGAGAACTGGTTACACAGGTGCTGAAGAACAGAGGGGTCAAAGAGGAAAATAGTGTCTCCCCTGACAGCAGGAGGCCTGCAGCTCTCCCAGGTGACAGAGTCCTGGGGAGGGTGGCCTTGAGGCACCTGCCAGCAGTAGGTAAGAGGTACCCATCTTGTCCTTCCTCCCATCCTCCAATCTCTCATTGGCTGAACCAGTGAGAAACTCAAACTACAGGAGCCTGAAAACAGCCCCACTGCCCTGGGAGCTGAGCCGGGGCACAGATGAGAAAGGGACAAGAGGAAATTGCAGCCCAGGACTGGCATGGGGACTAAATTTCACTTCTGGGTTTTCTCTGCTAATAGAAAATAATGCCACACTTTCCCTGAGATATATCTATATTTATGACATGTAATATAAATATCATATGTATGATATATACAATATATATTTATATGCATGATATATATGATGTATACCTATATGTCATATGATATTTATCTATTACAGATATATGGTATACATATCGTATATGATATATATGTTTTATCTATATATGAGATATATACATATATACATACATATATACACACACGCATATGTATATATAACATATATATTTTCCTTTTTATGGCTGCACCTGCAGCATATGGAAGTTCCTGGGCTAGGAGTTGAATCAGAGCTGCAGCTACAGGCCTACAGCACAGCCACAGCAATGCCAAATCTGAGCCGTATCTGTGACCTATGCCATAGCTTGCAGCAATGCTGGATCTTTAACACACCGAACAAGGCCAGGGATCGAACCCACATCCTCAAAGACACTATGTCAAGTTCTTAACCCACTGAGCCTCAACAGGAGTACACATATATATGTGTATATTTAATGTATATTTATATATTTTATTTTTATATGGGTGTGTAGCCTGAAATCCTGGCATTATAACATCTGTCCTCAGAAGTTAAGAAATAACTATTACCTGAAATTCGTACTGTAGCTGGAGCAAATGATACTTAATCTTTCTCAAATAAAATTTTTATAATAAATGTAAGCACGTTCATATCTTTATGTATTGGTGTTTTGATCCACTTTTTATTTTGAGTAGAAGTTGTGTTAGCCTTCCTGGATTCTGCCTTGTTCCCAAGGCAATCACTTCTCTCCTGCTTTTTTCTTTCCTTGAGTTAATTACTTGTCAGGCCTAGGCAGGAGGTGCCTCCTCCAGTTCCCCTGGGCACATGGAAATAATTGTGTTTTTTTAACCTACAGTAGAAATGCAAGAAGGTGGGGTAGGGGAAGCAGGGATGTTCAAGAAAAATGGTTGTTTAAAGGAGATCCAAGAGCAGAAAATCAGTTGCAAGAAATTTCTGGGTCCCTTTATATGACCAGTACTAGCTTTGTGCTTTTGTGGGCTCTAAGAGATTTTATGACATCAAAGTTGTTTAAATCTCATTGCTTCCTCCCTCTCTCCTTTTCCTCCTTCCTTTCTCTTCCTTAATTTGTCCACCCCCTCTTCCTCTTTCTCCCTCCCTTTCTCATTCTCTTCCTTCCTCCCTTCCTTCCTCCCTCCCTTTCTTTCTCTCTCTCTCTCTCTTTTTTTTTTTTTTTGTCTTTTTAGGGCTGCACCCAAGGCATGTGGAGGTTCCCAGGCTAGGGGTCCAATCGGAGTTGTAGCTGCCAGTCTACACCACAGCCACAGCAACACCAGATCCAAGCCACGTCTGTGATCTATACCGCAGCTCATGGCAACTCTGGATCCTTAACCCACTGAGTGAGGCCAGGGATTGAACTGTCATCCTCATGGATACTAGTCAGATTCCTTTCCACTGAGCCATCATGGGAACTCTGCTGGGGTTTTTTGGGGTTTTTTCTTCTTTTTTTCTCTCTCTCTTTTTCTTTTTTCTTTTTCTTTCTCTTTGTTTCCTCTTTAATACTTTCCAAATTTCCATGAAATATTTGAGATTATGAATTTATAATCTAGTTAGAGACAAGTTAAATTGTTAGAGAGCAATAGAACATATGATAAGGTGATAATTATGCAACCAGTATAACTAAGGGGAAAGAGAAAGGAGGCTGTTCAGGTAGGAGCAATCAGATTTCACACACACTCTGGGATGGGAACTGAACCTCGATGTTTGGAGAACTGGGGCTAAGGCGAAGACTGAGGGAGAGTGTGGCAGAGCACAGCTGGATGAGCAGAGCCACAGAAACTGGAAAGAAGAGATGAGGGCAGGGAAGGTGGACAGCAGTCTTAGGACTCTTCTTTCCTGATGCACCTGTTGGCCACCTGTCCTCTAGCTTCTTTTTATTTCTATTAACAAGGCAGGGAACACTTTTCACCCAAGCTTCACTAGCCAGTGAAGTTTCATGAATTCCAGCCCATCCATTTGAAGGATAGATTATTCTTATTGCTTATTTCTGAAATCTTCAAAGTTTTATCCTCCGCTTTCTAGCAAATACCTACTTACAGAACTCACAATTCCATGATTTGCCCAAATGTGGCCACTAAATTGGGGCAGAATCAGGTTTTTACCTCCTCCATCTGGGAACAGCAGGGAAATTGATGATCAAAGTACCAGCACAACTAGATTATAATTCCTTGGCCAGAAAGAAAAAATTACCCTTTTAATAATAATTATCCCCCCCAAAAGAGAAGGAAGAGATATATTTTAATATAATAGAGCTGTCCCCAAACTTTATTAAAATCAAAGTCCAATTGGAGCTTGGAATGAGCCTTCTTAATACTTTCTGTTCATCTTCTCAGCTTTTATAACTGTTGTTTTTTTAAGAATCGTTCTTGAACAAAGATTTTATGTTTCAGTCCAGGGCAGGTACACCTGACTCTCTTTGTCATCATTTTACAAAGATGTGCACTATATATTCAGTCTCTAATTGTTGAAGATTCTGCTTTCATAATGGGATCAAAAGTATTCAATGGCATCTCAAGTTAAACTGAAGTTTTCATCTCAACTTTGGCTTTGATAACTTAACAAACGCCAAGCAAATATTTTAAGTATAGATCTGGCTTGGACCTGGATGTATAGTCTTATTTTTTTTTTTCTCAAAAAGAAGTCATCCATTTTTTATCATTTCATCAGTACTTAATCACCTATAGCATGAGTGACAATGGGACACCACTTCAGTGCCATGGAGGGTGTGTCACTTGTTAAACAAAAGATCCTACCTGCCAGCCTGATAGTAAACTTTATTCATACTTTCATCCCAGCAAAAATACAAATTACTACTTGGGAGAGACCTTTCAGGGAAGTTCTTGAATAGGTAACATTAAATATTAAATATTTAAGTACTAACGTGCTATTGTGCATTGACTCAATATTGCCTCCTTCCTTCATTCATGTGGTGATTGAAAGCATGGGCTCTGGAACAGATTGCCTGGCTGTGAATGCAGACTGCACTAATTACCAAATACGAGAGCTCGAGCAACTTTTATCATTTCTCTTTGCCTTTGGTTTCCTTATGTAAAGCGCTGATAGTAATAATAATACCTACATCATAGTGTTGTTATTTGGAATAAACGTGAGAATACATGTAAAAGACATGGAAGAGTACTTGGCTTATAATAAGCTCGTAGTAAATGCTAGTTTATTATCTCTCCCCATTAATTAACCCCATTCCATTTCACCCTTGGGTTGAACATCATTTACATGATTTTCTAATGACTATTTCCAAAGCATGTTATCATGAAAAATAGATCAAATGAGCTCTGTTTAATGATTTAATTAATTAATCATTTGGGCTTTATTTAAATTAAGTCCTAGACATTTTTATCTAAGATATATTAATTTGCTTGGCCTATTTCCTAGGCTCTTGTGAATAAAGGATGCTTGAATGGAATATACTCTTTATACTTGCTCCAAATTATCCTGTCTGGAGGCTCTTTGAAATGGCACCACTGTCAGGCAATTCAACAAACAAGCAAGCAGTGTAGCCCACCTGGCTGTATTTTACATAATCAATAAATGGAACTTGAGTGACCTTATCTTGAGTTAAGATATTTAGTACATTTTGCCTTCTTTAATGTCCATCTGAGATTTTTAGCAGCTTTTATTTAGATTGGAAGGTAGTTTTCAGACCTTGGGGGATCTAGTCAAATGAGTGAAAGAAGAAGCAAAACAATGGGTTGCCTTCCTTGGTGGGTTTTGGGTGTGGATTTTCTTTTCCTTTCCATTTTTTTTGTTCTTTTTGGTAATGAATCCAAAACATTTATGATTTGCCAAGATTATGTTCTTTGAATCTGGAAAAGTAACACAATGTAACAGAAGTAATATTCCAATCCACTGACTAGCCTGTATGATGACACTTCGGAAAGCAAAAAATGGGGGACCTCTTTCCAATTTGCTTCAGTTTTTTAAGACACAAAAGGAAATTTGTATCCCTTTTACAGCCTTTGTTCTTTTAATTTTCTCTTATTATTATATGTAACAGTTATAATTTAATAAAGCTAGTTGAAAAGAATTTTTTTTTCCCCATAAAGATTTATCTTGAGGGAGAGTTTGAGAAGGCTAATTTCTTTTTCTTTGTTTTTGGAGTGAAAGATGTTTTAGTTCATGTATTTGACTTAGTCTTCTCATTTATTTGGAGGATATATTCTTTATTTCAATACCATCTTCCTTCTTGAGACATTCAAGATGGTTCCAAACAGTACCTTAGAAAAGGGATAGATATGAATTTATGGGTGGGAAGAGTTTGGGGGGGAAAAAAGAGTCAAAGATACAAAAGAAATACTCTTTTTTTTTTTCCTATAAAAAGGATAGAAGGTGAGTGGTCAATGAGAGGTTTCCATTTTAAAGTGTTAAAATAGTGTCATATTCTCTACTCTTCTGAAGTGTGGAGTTCTTAACTTCTTCCCAAATGGTCTAGTATCCAGGCCAATGATAACTTGATCATGGTCTACTGCATCTCAAATTGTCTGGTTATCATCCTTGCATTGTTCAATCAAAGCAAAGCAAAATCCTGGGTCACATTACTCCTGCACCTTTGGAAATGATATTTATGATCTAAAATTGAATGTCATGTCCACAGATTTCCTGGAAATTTGCAATCACATCCTCTCATTGAAAAGAGATTAGTATAGACCAGCCCAAATCAGAGAATGTCTCCAATAGAATTCTCTCGTATAGAATTATTGTCTTTGAGGTAAATGATGTCTATATTGATCAAATTCATAATTAAGGGTTTCAAGGAACTATTTGTTTCAGGAAGGCAAAGCATGACCATCCAGATTTCCTTCGTGACGTGACTGGGATCCACAGAAATTATGGGCTTTATATGAAATCCCCCCTCTTATTAGATATGAAGTGAAGGGCTGTAAGTTAAAGAGATGGGATGGTAAATACCTCCAATGTTCTTTCCTCAAAACATAATTATTGAAATGACACTTTTTCTTTTGTCCTTTTATACAGTTTTAAAAGAATATCATCTAGCATTGTTTATATTATTTCCTTGACAATAAGTAGTATTTAGCCCCACGGAGCTTCTTATTCAGTTACTATTTTTTTCTCATATCATTCTCACAGATGTGTGTTTGTTTCCTTTCTTCCCTACCATTTTGAAGATACTAATAATAGAGAAATACTCTAGTATATGTTTGTACTTCCCTGAATACTTAACACTATGCCTTCCTATAGTTGGTTCTAGTATGGGCCAATATTTATTGATTGATCAATTTATAAAGTTGAGATGAGTACAATAGATAGATCATTTGCAATTTAAGGTTCAGGTTGTAAGTCTATGTCTTGTGATAGGTGAAAAAGTGACCTAAGGCAGGTCACATAATGTAGGTGAGCCTCAGGTTCTTTGTAGCCCAGCGGGTAACCAGGCAGATCAACTTGGATAATGCGTGTGGAAATGCCTCAGCAACTGTATTCCTTCACGTCTTCACCCCCTGTGCTCTCTACCTTGCTTTGGTCCTCCCTAATTTCTCAGAGATTGAGTTAAATCAATTAAATTTGTATTGCATTGGATAGAATGTGGAAAATTTAAAAAGCAAAGGATAACATGGACTCTGGGGGTGAAAAGCCAACATGATACAGTGAATTTAAGTTAGCGACAAATGGAAGTGTCAGTTGATTGTGACTATACAACCTACAGCTTTGGCATAATAGTTTGGATGTTGGAGAAAAAAATTACACTGTTTCTCCCCTTCCACTCTCATATTGAATTGATTCTCTTTGAGGTAAATGATGCTTATTTGTAATTAGGAATATGCAGGAAAGCTGGATAGGAAGAACACATAGGGCTACTGAGGAATTCCCAGAGGGGACAACCACCATCATTTCTCTTGGTTTATATCAAAGTTGCCTCAAGAGGAATGCAGTGATGGTCACCTGATTTATGGTGTCCATGGGGAGGGTAGATTCATTACTCTTTTGAGTGTGTATTGAGTGACTCTCTTTTAGGATTGTTCATCTTTATTTGGGATGTTAGACTTTACATTTAAAAATGCTTTATTTTTATTGAGATATTCCTTTGTGCAGGTCCCATTCACAATGAGTGTAATACGTGGTAATGAACAGATAAATCATCCCCAGCCAGAGTTTTAATGCCAGGTTACAGTAATTTTGCCCTGGGTGCTGAAATCCTGGCACTTTCAGGGTTGTAACCCTGTAATGTTATTTCAGTGAAGAAATAATCACACTTTTCTCTATCTCTTAAATGTATCTTCTGGCATTTTCCAGGGCATTAATCATAAAATCTGTATTTGATAAAAGTAGAAATAGGAAATAAAAAGAAATGAATTAGATTCCAAACAGCCTTGAAGGAAACTGTGTGAATGCAGAGTATGTGGAGAGGTAAAGTCTTTGGACTTTTGACATGTTAAATCGAAAAATCTTAATAGTGAGATATTTCTGTGTGCCTTCAGGATAAGAAATGTTGAATAAAGGTGAGTGAGGTAGATCCCATCTTCTTTTTATTTTTTGTGCTTTTTCACATAATCATTTTCCTTAAATTGTGCGTTTTAAAAAATGCGTTTTTTAAATGCATTTAAAAACAGGAGTGCATCTTCTCTTCAATACTTAAGTGAAACTCTAATAGTTTGAAAATAGCCATGGGAAGGTAGTAAGTGGATTTAATTCACATTTACAGGATGGAAATTATTCAATTAGCATGGCTTGCATGGCCCAAATCTTTACATACTTGATGGAAAGACAGATTATTAAAAATAAGGATGAAGCAATGTATTTAGGAAACTGAATATTATAATTACATAAATAATCTCAGATCTTTGAGGTGTCTAAGTAAAAAGTTAAGGGTCACAAAAGACAGGTGTGCCTGAAAATGGTTCAAATTCAAATGGAAATGTACAATGCAATACAGTAAAGTACCCCAGATCAACTTTTATATAAGCTATGTCTTGTTTTTGTTCCCTAGACCATTTGCTAGGTCTAGGGTGACATGGAGGTAAATTATTTAACCTTCATTTTTAATTTAACCTTTTTAAATTTATTAACCTATTTTTTTTAATTTAACCCATTCTATTTAACTTATTTTTTATTTAACCTTTATCATTGGTACTCTCATTTTTTTTTTTTGTCTTTTTAGGGCCACACCCAAGGCACATGGATGTTCCCAGGCTGGGGGTCCAATCAGAGCTGTAATCGCTGGCCTACACCACAGCCACAGCAACACAGGACCTGAGCCGTGTCTGTGACCTACACCACAGCTCATGGCAACTGAGCGAGGGTAGGGATTGAACCCACCCATGGATGCTAGTCCAGTTCGCTGACCACTGAGCCATGACAGGAACTCCTCATTTTTTTAACATGGTGAAAATATTAGCTTCTTGCCTCTTCTTGAGTGGTTGTGAGCATCAAACATAATTATGGGTGCAATTGCACTTTGTAAAATGCCTCCCCATACCAAAGTAAAATAGTATCCATCATCTTGGCTTTTTTTTGGTTCTGCTTCTCAACACAGTAGTTCTTACCAACACATTTTTAGGGTTCTGGGAACTTACAAATCAGACAGATATAACAGACTTGTGATCCTGTCCTCTCTATCTCATGGCCCTTTAGGGCTGTTCAAGAACATCTCTTACCTGGTGTCTAATTACATACACTTTGAAGAGTTCCTTTCCTCAGTAAATTGTCCAGATAATATGAATTCTAGTTTAAGTGGAATATTGCTATTGGAAAAATTCCTTGAGAATAGCACAATGCCTCCTATATATTAGGGCCTTAATATACATTTGTGGATTGATTGAGTGGACTTGTGGATGAATAATAGCAAGTGATCTGAATATGACCCAATGTGCAATACCATGACTGCATGTTGGCGCTTTGTGTATGTTGTTCGTAACAGCAGTGATCTCTCTACTGGTCACCCAGGCTCTCTTGGGCATCTCAGCTCACATTCAGTCTATGCATTCAAAGACTCTCTCGTCTGATCGTATTCCAAGAAAGGGTTGAATCTCCAATATGCCACTAAAAATCAGTAAAAATCAGAAAAATGAATCAACAGTATTGAGCAGCTACTATGTATAAACATTGCCTTAAGAGTTGCTGTTCTAGCTACATAGTGAAATGAGTAAAGTGCATCTCTAAATGACCATAAACGCAAATTAATGCTGTGAAATTATAAGAACGAAAATGTTCAAGCCCATAATTTGGCTCAGAATATAAAAAGCCTTTAAAAAAAGAAAGGGAAACCATAATTTCCAGTAATGAACAGGACAACATAAGCATATAAGTAAATATACCAGTTGATGCTATAGCTGTTGGCCAGGTTGGGTGCCCTCCAGCTGGAGTCTGGAGTTTTAATCCCCATCTGGGACACACAACCCTGCCAGATAGAGGCTCAAACATACACTTCTGCATAAGGCCAGGCCCTGGAAAGCTTTCTACTTAGCCCACCGGTATGGGAAAATGGGAAGAAAGCTTATCTCTGGTTTGATAATCTGGGTGACAATTTTAACTCATGTTAACAATCAGGATATAGATATCTCATTATGTCCCACCCCGCAAAAAATCTCTTGTGCTATCTATTTGTAGCTACACTCCTCTCCTTCATCTTTAACCACTGGTGATCTGTTCATCCTCCAGAATGTCATACAGATGAAATAATAAAATGCATAATCTTATATTGGCTTCTTTCTCTGACCATAATGCCTTTGAGATTAATCCTACGTAAATATAATTCCTTTCTAAACAATGTTGAGTAACTTTCCATTGTATGGATGTAACACAACTTGTTTATCCATTGAGTCGTTGAAGGACTTTGGGTTTTTCCAATTTGGGGTTGACAATGAATACAGCTCTATAAACATCGATATACATTTCTCTAGAGTATATCTCTGTAAGTGGGGTTGTTTTGTTATATGATAAGTATAGGTTTAACTTTATAAGTAACTTCCCAGCCCTTTACAAGGTAACAATATCATTTTGCATTTGCACCAGGAACCTATGAGAATTTTAATTGCTCTGTGTTGGCACCAAGTCTTGGTCTTTTCAGTATTTTTAATTATTTTAGCTTCTCTAATAGATGTGTATCTCACAAAGACTTTACTTTGCATTTTCCTGAAGGCAAATAATGAGAAACATCTTTTCATGTACATGTTGCCTTTTGTATATCCTTTCTCAGGAGGTATCCCAGTTACTTTACTCTTTAAAAAAATTTTGTTTTCTGCATGTTGAGTTTTAAGAGTTTTTTAGTTTTTTTTGCATATTTTGAAAATATTCTCTCCCAGTTCTCTGGTTTGTCTTTTCAGTCTATTTAATAGCAACTTTTTCAGAGCAACTTTTGAAAACGTTCAATTTATCATTTCTTTTCTCTCATAAATTGTGCTTTAGGCATCATATCTAATGCCTAATGCCAGGTCACAAATACTTTTTGTTGTTTTCTTCTAAAATTTTATAGCCTTTTATTTCAGATTTAAATCTATTTTAAGGTAAAATTTTGTATTAAATTTAGGTCAAAGTTTATGGTTTGTTTATGTTTTTAGTATTAGATTTTTTTCAAAAACATTTATTGAAGAGATTTGTTTCCCCATTGAATTTCTTTTGCATCTTTGTCAAATGTCAATTGACCATATTTATGTACATCTATTTCTGGAGTCTATGCTGTTACATGGATCAATTTCCAATATTACACAGTCTTTTTTAATTTAATTTTATTTTATAATGATTTTTATTTTTCCATTATAGCTGGTTTATAGTGTTCTGTCAATTTTCTACTGCACAGCAAGGTAACCCAATTACAAATACACGTATACATTCTTTTTTCTCATATTGCCATGCTCCATCGTAAGTGACTAGATAGAGTTCCCAGTGCTATACAGCAGGATCTCATTGCTTATCCATTCCAAGGGCAATAGTTTGCATCTATTAACCCCAAATTCCCAGTCCATCCCACTCCCTCTCCCTCCCCCTTGGCAACCATAAGTCTATTCTCCATGTCTATGATTTTCTTTTCTGTGGAAATGTTCACTTGTGCTATGTATTAGATTCCAGATATAAGTGATAGCATATGGTATTTGTCTTTCTCTTTCTGACATACTTCACTCAGTATGAATCTCTAGTTCCATCCATATTGCTGCAAATGGCATTATTTTGTTCTTTTGTATGGCCGAGTAGCATGCCATTGTGTATATACACCACATCTTCCAAATCCAATCATCTGTAGATGGACATTTAGGTTGTTTCCATGTCTTAGCTATTGTGAATAGTGCTGCAGTGAACATGCGGGTGCATGTCTTTCCTAAGGAAAGTTTTGTCCAGATATGTGCCCAAGAGTGGGATTGCTGTGTCATATGGTAGTTCTATGTATAGTTTTCTAAGGTACCTCCACACTGTTTTCCATAGTGGTTGTACCAGCTTACATTCCCACCAACAGTGCAGGGGGGTTCCCTTTTCTCCACATCCTCTCCAGCATTGGTTATTTGTAGACTTATTAATGATGGTCATTCTGACTGGTGTGAGGTGGTATCTTGTGGTAGTTTTTATTTGCATTTCTCTAATAATCACGGATGTTGAGCATTTTTCCATGTGCTTGTTGGCCATCTATATATCTTCTTTGGAGAAATGTCCATTTGCCCACTTTTCCATTGGGTTGTTGGCTTTTTTGCTGTTGCATTGTATAAGTTGCTTGTATATCCCAGAGATCAAGCCCTTGTCAGTTGCATCATTTGAAACTATTTTCTCCCATTTTGTAGGTTGTCTTTTTGGGATTTTTTTATGGTTTCCTTTGCTGAGCAAAAGCTTGTCAGTTTGATTAGGTCCCATTGGTTTATTTTTGCTTTTATTTCTGTTTCTTTGGGAGACTGACCTGAGAAAACATTTGTAAGGTTAATATCAGAGAATGTTTTGCCAATGTTCTCTTCTAGGAGTGTGATGGTGTCTTGTCTTATATTTAAGTCTTTAAGCCATTTTGTGTTTATTTTCGTGCATGGCATGAGGGAGTGTTCCAGTTTCATTGATTTACATGTGGCTGTCCAGGTTTCCCAGCACCACTTGATGAAAAGACTGCCTTTTTCCCATTTTATATTCTTGCCTCCTTTGTCGAGGATTAATGGACTATAGGTGTCTGTGTTTATTTCTGGCTTCTCTATTCTGTTCCATTGGTCTGTATTCTGTTTTAGTACCAGTACCACACTGTCTTGATTACTGTGGCTTTGTAATGCTGCATGAACTTTGGGAGAGTTATGACTCCTACTTGGTTTTTGTTCTTCAGAATTGCTTTGGAAATTCTAGGTCTTTTGTAGTTCCATATAAATTTTAAGACTGTTCTAGTTCTGTGAAAAATGTCATGGGTAAATTTGATAGGGATTGCATTGAATCTGTAAATTGCTTTGAGTAGTTTGGCCATTTTTACAATATTAATTTTTCCAACCCAGTAGCATGGAATATCTTTCCATTTCTTTGAATCCTCTTTAATTTCCTTGATTAATGTCCATAGTTCTCAGCATATAAATCTTTCACCTCCTTGGTCAGGTTTATTCCCAGGTATTTGATTTTTTTTTGGGTGCAACTTTAAAAGATATTTTATTTTTTATACCTTTTCTAACAGTATTATACTGTCTTAATTACTGTAACTTTACAATGACCTTATGTTGACTAACTCACCTTTGTTCTTTTTTTTTTCTTTTCATTTTTTCAGGTATTCCAGCTCCTTTGCCCTTGAATATAACTGCACCATATTAAGTTTTCCGATTCATGAACATGGTAAGTCTCTCCTTCTATTTCAATCATATTTGGTTTCTTTTGCCAGTATTTTGCAGTTTCCAATGTGCATATCCTTTATATGTTTTTTTTTTTCAATTTCTACCTAAGCATTTCAATTTTTATAACTGTGTAAATGGTATTGCTTTTAAAAATTTTGTTTGGCAATTGTTCATGATATTATGTGAAATAATATTGATTTGTGGGTATTGGTTTTGTATCTTTTGACCTTTCGAAACTCAGGTTACTTCTGTGTGTTGTCTTTGTTGTTTTCTATGATCTTGGGGCTTTCTACATAGACAGTTGTGTCTTCTGTAAATAACGACAATTTTATTTCCTTCATCCAGTCTGTATGTCTTTTATGTCTTTTTCTCACTTTATTGCCCTGGCTAGAACTTTCAGTATAATATAGAATAGAAGTGGTGAGAATGGATATCCTTGTTTTTTTCCTGATCTTAAGGTAGAAAGATGTCATCTTTTACCACTGAATATAATGTTTTCTGTGAGTTTTTTCTAAAGACTCCATCATTTTGAGGAAATTGCCTTCTATTCCTAGTATGCCAAATGTTTTTATTACGAATAGGTGCTGAAATTTGTCAAACACATTTTATGTTTTGATTAATATGGTCATGTGGTTTTTATTCTTTATTAATATTATAGATTATGTTGTTTAATTGTTTGGAAACATATTGAACCAGACTTGCTTTTTTCGATTGGGTTTCCCATAAACCCCAATTGGTCATATGTGTTATTCTTTTATACATTATTAGAATTGATTTGATAATGACTTGAGGAATTTTGTGTTTATATCTTTGAGGGATATTCATCTGTATTTGTTTTCTTGTACTATTTTCATCATTTTGGAATTAAGGTAATGCTGGCCTCATAAATTTAGTTGGAAATTGTTCCCTCTTCTCTTTACAAAAGATATTATGTAATTTGTGTTCATTTCTTTTTTAAATATTAGAATGTACTTATAAAATCTGAGGAGTTCTTTCTTCAGATGGTTTTAATTACAGGACTATTCCAGTGATCTGTTTCATCATGAGTGAATATTGTTGGATTGTTTTTGAAGAACTTGTCAGTTTTATCTAAGTTGCTTAATTTATGTGTGCAAAGATGTTTTTCATATTCCTACCTTTTACAACCTTTAAGGTTTTAGTGTAAAAAATTTAAGTTGATCAGGCCTATAGCCTTTATTTTAGAGGAAATTCAGGAAATTCAGGAAACATATGAATATATTAATAGACACAACAGTGAGGTATTCAGAAAGATCTGGATATAAGGAAATCCTATGATACAAATTCCTGGTTTCTTTAATTTAAAAAAATACAAAGAGAAAAATGAAAAGGGAAAAGAAACCTACTGATTAAAAAAAAAAGAAAAATCTCGTAATAAATAATATATGAACAATATTTCATTTCAGATTTAAATAAACACACTGCAAAAAAAGTAAAGATTTATGAAATAGTCAGAAACATTTGAAAATGACTAGATATTTTGCAATATTAAGGAAATATTTTTAAATTCTTTAAGTGATAATGCTAACATTAAATTACTTTAAAGATTGAAAGATGCACCTTGTTATAAATTGGAAGAATTACTACAATTAAGATTTTAATTACAGACAGTTTAATCCATAAAATCAATAAAATGTTAATATAAATTACATTATCTTTTCCCCATGGCATCTTACAAAACTTTTTAGGGAGATATGCTTAAAGAGTTGCAAATGCAATATTTTAGTGGGTCACATATATTACAAAATAATTCAGTGGGTAAGAGTGAAAAGGAAGTAAAGACACAGTTGAAACAAGAATAGCCATAACTTCATAATTTTTGAAATTGAGTGTTGGTCATCTTCTCTACATTTTCCATAATAAATTTTCATTATAAAATATTTTCATCATAAATGTAGTCTGTAATAAAAAACTTTTAAAGAGCCTTTCAATAATGTACAAAACAACTAGTTAGTTAAGAAACCTAATTGTAATACAAATACTTATGAAAAATTGATAGCAATTAAGATATTCTCCAACACTTAACAGACATAGAAAGACCACTTAGAGGAAAATGCATATATATATATATATTTTAAAAAGATTAACAATGAATGAACTGGACATTATTTTCAATAAATTAGTCAAAGATTACCAGAAATTGATCATCACCTCCAGCAACAAAACAAACGTTTGGAAGTAAATAATGAAAAAGTTTAGAAACTGATAAATAAAAAACAAATCTACAAAACCAAAAGCTGATTATTTAAAAATACTATGAAAAGCTCTGGCAAGATCTAGGAAGAAAAAAAGATGCAAAAGACACAAATAAATAATATTCAGAATAAATAAGCTTCAAAAATATTTCAAATGAAGATATTATTATAAGACATTTCATGCAAAAACATTTAAAAGCATCCTAGAAAGATATATTAATACAATTACCTCATTAGTAAATAGAAAATCTAGGTAGACCTAAACTCTTTATTCAGGGCCAGATTTTATTATATTTGAACTTTACTGTACCTTCAGGAAGTAACCAATAGCATGTAAAATTTCTAGAAAATTTCAAATGCAGAAATATTTCCCATTATTTAATAAGACGAGAAATAGCACAAAATAATATTAGGAATACAAATTATAGTCCAGTCTTATGAAAAAGAACACAAAAATGCTAAATCGAATACTAACAAAATGAATCTAACAATAAATATTTAAAAATCATTATAAATAAATTGAGTTTACCCCAGGAATGCAATAATTGTTTAACATTAGAAAAGCTATGTAATAAGGTAACACCCATTCATTATAGAAACAAGTTATAAGAAGCCTAAAACAGATATAACAGAAGGGATATAAGACTTTTATGAGAAAAACAAAGTATTTAAATAAATTAACATGTTTCAGTTATCAATTAAAAATGCAATATAATAAAAATGTTTGTCTTATACCCATTAATCAAAATTATAAAATTTATGGAACTTTAGAAGCAATTCTAATATTAATATGGAAAAATGTAAAGAATAGCCAAGATAATTTTCAAGAGAAGCAAGTTATTAGAACTTTACTTGATATCAAGACTCATTATAAAATAAGAGTAATTAGGAATTCCCATTGTGGTTCTGTGGGTTAAGAACCCAATGCTGTCTCTCTGAGAATCTGGGTTCAATCCCTGGCCTCACTCAGTGGGTTAAGGATCTGGCACTGCAGGGTACATCACAGATGAGGCTCAGATCCAGTGTTGCCGTGGCTGTGGTATAGGCCTCAGCTGCAGCTCTGATTTAACCCCAGCCCAGGAACTTCCAAATGCCACCAGTATAGCCATTTTTTTAAAAAGGGAGTAATTAAAACATCCTGAAACAAAAATCTGCTAAAGTAAGGATTTCAAAGTTGTGGAAAAAAGATTAATTAATTTACTACATTAAAGTTCAAAATTAGATTATGTTAAATTTAGATAACATTGAAATTTACATAAGAGAAAAAGCATGATAAATAGGTAAAAAGAAAATCTATATACATAATAGGAAGATATACTAATGATACATACAATGGAGGAAAGAATTAGTATTGAGAATAAATAAAGAATTTCTAGGAATTCCCATTGTGGCACAGTGGAAATGAATCCGACTAGTATCCTTGAGGATGAGGGTTTGATCTCTAGCCTTGCTCAGGGGATCAGGAATCTGGCCTTGCCATGAGCTGTGGCGTAGGTCACAGATGTAGCTCAGATCTGGCTTTGCTATGGCTGTGGTGTAGGCCAGCAGCTGTGGCTCCAATTCAACCCCTAGCATGCGAACTTACATATGCCATGGGTGCGGCCCTTAAAAGCAAAAAAAAAAAAAAAAAAAGTAAATTATATTTCCATAATGATACTGTATAGCAGCTGAAATGAATATGTTAGATCTAGAAATAACACTGTAGCTAAATTTCAAACATATGACTTTATGTAGCCAAATCACAAACATAGGACTAAAATTGCAGTGTGATGGCAGGTATGTAAATTTTTAAAACACAGTGCAATGTTGTTTATGGATAGTCATATATATGTAGCAAAATATGAAAACATGGATGACAAAGACACCCAACTTCTTTTTTTATGGCAGCCTCTGAAGAGGGATGGAAGCAATAGGAAGGGAAGAGAGAGCTTCAATATTGTAGTAACACTTTATTTCTTTCCAAAAGTAAAGACTTGCAGTGAACTATTTTAGATCAGAATAGAGGCTTTCACAGTATGTTTGAAATATAATATTTGGGGGGAAATCCTATCTCTGGCCCTCAACTCTTATAGCCTGCTGTGACAAGGGCAGGAGGTTTTATAGGCATGAATGGTTTTTTCCTGAGCGATGACAGTGATATGTGTGAAGGTCCTTAAAGGGACAGTCATACTCCAAGCAAGCCAGGGAGGGCCTCACATTCCATGATCTCTGCATCTAGTCACTGGACCCAGAGTGTCCCCTGTGAAATTCAGCGGCTGTCACTCTGGCCTCACTCCACTCATAAATGATTATAGTGCCCATGTTCAAGTGCCATGTCTTGCTTTCGTCACACACAAAAGCAGGGATGCCAAAAGGAGCCACCTAAGGTGGATGTCAATCTTGAGCCATCACAGGGAAGGTGGCAGAAGCAAGAGAAGACGCAATTGCTCTGCTAACGGCCACACTCATTTCCTTTCTTGATGGGGACTAGCTTCACTGAACCAATTTGATCTGGAACCCAGGCATCTCCAGGCACTGCCTGTCTCAGCAACAGAGAATAAAAATCACCATTTAAACTTGAAAGAGACTCACAGTCTTTGAAAACAAACTTACAGTTACCAAAGGGAACAGGTGTGGAGGAGAGATAGACTGGGGGGTGGGTGTTGGCATATGCACACTAAGATATATGGAATGATTGGTCAATGGGAACCTACTGTATAGCACAGGGAACTCTACCCAATATTCTGTGATAGTCTATATGGGAAAAGAATATGGGAAAGAAAAAACATTAAAAATAAACTTGAAATCTGTCTGTACATGGATGGACATTCAGAAGTGAGAAATTTCATGAACCCCTAGAATGTTAGGATTCAGAGTTCAATTAAGTCATTCCTTTCTTCTTCTTTCAATTCTGCTTCTTCTTCTTCTTTGGGCCATACCCACGGTGGAAGTTCCTGAGCCTGGGATTGAACTCATCCCACTGCACCATCCCTAGCTGCTGTAGAGCCACTCCTTCTTTTAGGTGAGGAAACTGAGACACACACACACACACACACACACACACACACCCCTTCCCCGAGTGATTAGGTGTCCTGCCAAACATCTATAGTGGAAAGACAAAGTCCAGGACCCAAATGATTTAATTAGGAGCTGAGTGCACTTTACACAACTATAAAAAAATTTTCCATAGCAAAGCTTCATGGATGATTGGGATTCTCTCTCTCTTTTTTATTCTGAGATAAAAAAAAAAAAAAAAGAAAGAAAGAAAAAAAAATATGGTGAAAATCCCACAGGAGCTGAAATTGCTGAAGACAACTAGCTCTTTAATGATGATGTGCAGCCAGCTGCCTTTACTCTTCACTTATCTCTAAAGCTGGATGGCCGGGTCCCTCAGAATGCTCCCTGACAGGTCCCTGTGATTTGTATCAGCTCACAAAATTAAAAAAATGCAGACTTGCAGCTCTAATTTGCCAGAATCCTTAAGATCTCTTTTATCATGCCCCACTGCCTGGGTGGAAAGCATCATTCTCTTTAGTGGCAATCTGCTCTTATCATTTTTTATTCAGGTGGCAGGCACGGTTCAGGTAAAACATGAAAGAGAGTGATTGGAGCACAGCGTCTTCCGACGCCTCAGACCGCATTACTCAGGCAATTTTGATCCTTTTTTTATTTGGCCACGTTTAAACAGGCTTCTTTTACAGCTCAGGAGACCAAACCATGGCCCAGGATACAAATAAGGTGCATCAGAAAATAACATGGCATTTGGAATCTGAAGTTACTCCCTTCTAGATGCCTTTGACCTTGGGTTTCTAAATCTTTCTGAGTCTTCTTTTCCTCATCTATGAAATAGGGAATACAAAAACCATACTCATCCCTGGGTTGCTCTAAAGGGGAAATGAGCTTTGAGGACTGTATACGTAAGTGCTTTATATATTTTAAAGTGTTCCACAAATGTTAGCGCCACATACTCATTTTCTATGTGCATTTTTAAAATGCCATCTTGTCTAGAAATCAATTGCTAAAAATTTAGACATATTAAAATTTCCCAGTAAATATCTAACCGCTCATGTCTTTTCTGAGTTACTAAAAAAAAAAACAAAAAAACAACCCAGTATAGATTCTGGTTTTAGTTTTTTTAGTCATGCCATTCTGAAAAGTAGATGTAAGGACAAATTGTCCAAGAGGCAATGGTCTCATTTACTACAAGATTCTGGAGAGGAGAGAGAAATTGCTTTTTTGCTCCAAAACCATGGCTATTTATTTTACTTTATGAGAAAAAAAATCATTGAGAAAAGGGGAGTTCCCATCGTGGTGCAGTGGTTAATGAATCCGACTAGGAACCATGAGGTTGCGGGTTCGGTCCCTGCCCTTGCTCAGTGGGTTAAGGATCCGGCATTGCCGTGAGCTGTGGTGTAGGTTGCAGACGCCACTCGGATCCCGTGTTGCTGTGCTGTGGCTCTGGCATAGGCAAGCGGCTACAGCTCCAGTTGGACCCCTAGCCTGGGAACCTCCATATGCCGCGGAAGCGGCCCAAAGAAATAGCAAAAAGACAATAAATAAATAAATAAATAAATAAATAAATAAATAAATAAATGTCAAAAAAAAATCATTGAGAAAAGAAGATAGCTGCCGGGGCCACCAGGAAGAAATTCAAAATGGCAGTTGGTTTGGGCATCTTTGCAGTTGGTCTAAGAGTTCGTTTAGAGAAATCTCCATCTTTTTAATTGAGGAAGTAGAGCTCAATTTATTAAACTTTTAAAAAGGCATTCCCCTGTGGCTCAGCGAATTAAGGATTGGGCATTGTCACTGCTGGGACAGGTTGCTGCTGTGGTTCAGGTTTGATCCCTGGTCTGGGGAATTTCTACATGCCTCAAGCATGGCCAAAAAGAAAAAAATAAAAAGAAATAAAGAATAAAGAGCACCTAAAATTGACAGGGCTTAAAATGACTGTTGATATGCCAGCTTGAATGAGGTCTGGTCTCTACCTCCATGTGCTACTTGCTTAGCAACCATGGTATTTCAAATTCAATTTCCTTTCACTGTGTGAACAGCTACAACTCTCACTACTCACTATCCAAAGCTCATAACTGGGACATATTAGGGTAGTCAGAGGTTTATTCGTTTTTTTTTTTAGGTGTTTTTTTTTTGGCTTTTTTTGGGGGGGGTGTTGTTTGTTTTTGTTTGTTTTTTTAGGGTTGCACCTGCAGCATATGGAAATTACCAGACTAGAGGTCAAATCGGAGCTATAGCTAACAGCCACAGCCACACCTACAGCCACACGGGATCCAAGCCATGTCTGTGACCTACGCCACAGCTCACAGCAATGCTGATTCCTTAACCCACTGATTGAGGCCAAGGATGGAACCCACATCCTCTTTGATACTAGTTGGGTTTATTACTGCTGAGCCACAATGGGAACTCCAGAGATATGTTATTCATTCAAGGAAAACAGTGCTACCACTCACCTCCAGATTCTACTAATACTTAACTGTTCTACTCTCTCCCTGACCCTAGATCCAGCTAAGATAGCTCTCAGGTTAAAAAAAGTACCAATGCAAAAAAAGAACGTACATATGTATGTGTGACTGGGTCACTTTGCTGTACAGTAGAAAATTGATAGACCACTATAAACTAACTATAATGGAAAAAATAAAAATCATTAGAAAAAAATAAAACTGCCAGTGAAATCCTGTGGTTCCATGGAACTCCTAGCACACTGCTTGATAAATGTTTGTTGAATTTTATTGAACGCCCAAAACTTTATGTAAGTGTATGAAATGGGGAAGTTCTTTATAACACAGAACATCCTTATGACATAGGAAGACATTCCTAATCAGGCCCCAGGACAATAGTTATTTGTTGATTACTATATTTCTCAGCCATGTGGTTGAGGAAAGTACTGTTTTCACCCTCATCTAGAGGCATGAGAATAACTCCTTGAGGACAGGCACTGTGTCTTCTACTTTTCCCCCCATTTTTATGTAAAGGGCCTGACAAAGTGATGAGCACGCTTTCCAGGCTTAGAATCAGAGGATTACATCTTTGAAACTGCAACTTAGAGAGTCCTCAATTTACCCATGAGAAATCTCTAGAAATAGGACTTGCAAGAAGATACAGCTTAAACTAATGCAAGAATTCAGGCATTTCTAGGACTCACAGTTCCCAGCTTGGTGCCTTTCCAAAGATCATGACTGATGCATCAGCAGATCAATGGTTGGAAAAAGTCAAGACCACTGTGTGTATTTCAGGTCAGTGATGACACAGACATAACAGTCTTCATGAAACTCCACCAGGAATCTGAGAGGCAGGTTCTGTTCTGATTCTGCCATTGGCTTGAAGCCCCAGAGAGAATGCGTATATGAATGGACAATAGCCAGACAATTTATGACAGTAGAATTTTGATTAGCAACCTCTGCAGCAGCCAGTCAAGGAAGCCAAACCACAAGTTCTGCAGCGGTCAGCCCAGAACTGTCTTGGTCAGTGGCTGCCAGCTTTCTGGGTTTTTTTTCCCCTGCTTTCAACTCAGGACCAAGTAGAACAAGCCATAATTATGCTTCCCAAACCAACCACAAAATGTGTCCTTGTCTAGTTAGTCTGACTCCCTTCCTCCATGCCAGCAACCTCCAATGAGGGCACACATGAAGCCTTCCCTTTGTCTCCCAGTCCCTTGCCTGCCTTTGAGTCTCTGCCAACACAAGGATTGAGGGCTGACCCTGCTGCTACAGGAAGTTCTAACTAAACAGGCTTTGTTCCATTCTCTTTGGGTTGATCTTTTATTTCCACCTTTCCCACTCGCTACTGATTATCAAATCTGTGGGTCTCCAACTCCTGATGGGAAACAGTTATTGTCTCTTCTCAATGAGGAGAATAATGAAAGACCAGCTACTCCTACTCTCTACACACAGGCTGCCCCAGGCTTTTCATTGACTCGAATGTCTATCAGCTGCCCCAAGGGGTGGTTTCCACCACTCCTCTCCAGATTTGGACCCCCAATATCTACCGTGTGGCTGCTGCAGTTGGTGGCTTCTGGGAATGAGAGGAGTATCAGTTTCCCTTTCACATTGTTCCCTTGTCCAACTGGTGTGCACTCAGGGAGCATTGTGTCCATTGCCTGGTCATACTGTAGTTACTCTTAGTGTTACCATCATGATCAAAAATTGCATGTGTGGCTCGACGGGTTACAAACCCAACTTGTATCCATGAGGATGCAGGTTCCATCCCTGGCCTCGCTCAGTGGGCTAAGGGTCTGGTGTTGCCATGAGCTGCAGGGTAGGTTGCAGACTCTGCTTGGATCCCATGTTGCTGTGGCTGTGGTGCATGCCAACATCTGCAGCTCTGATCCGACCCTGGGAACTTCCATATGTTGTGGGTGTGGCCCTAAAAAGCAAAAAAAAAAAAAAAAAGAAAAAAAAGAAAAAAGAAAGAAAGAAAAGAAAAGAAAAAATGCATGTATAAAAGAATTAAAGCAGTCAAAAATTATTATTATTATTTTTGGCTTTTTAAGGCCGCACCCACAGCATATGGAGGTTCCCAGGCTAGGGGTCTAATTGGAGCCTATGCCACAGCCGCAGCAACACTGGATCTGAGCCATGTCTGTGACCTACACCACAGCTCATGGCAATGCCAGATCCTTAACCCACTGAGTGAGGCCGGGGATTAAACCTGCAACCTCATGGTTCCTAATCAGATTTGTTTCTGCTGTGCCAGGAAGAGAACTCCAAAAATTATTTTTAAAGGCTTACACTGGGTTTACTTTATGTTTATTTGTGGGCCATGTTTTATCTATGTTTTGTTGGGGTTTGCCTAGCCTTGCAAATATCTATTTCCCCATCAATCTAGACCAAGTAAATATGATTGCTTAGCAACAGGTGAGCATTCATATATGGATTGGCCTCTGTATTGCAGTAAAATGTAAGGGAGGCCCAAAGCACTTACAACAGATGGAAATATTATGATTACAAATAAACTTTTTAACAGAAAACCTTAAAATCTTAGCCCTGGAGTCATTTTTTTTTCCCTTTAAGTACAATCTGGCCCTCCATAACAATGGGTTTTGCCTCTTTGATTCAGCCAACTGTGGAATTCAAAAATAGGGATGGTGGACTGTATTATGCCATTTTATACAAGGAACTTAAGAATATGTGGGTTTTGGAATCCTTGGGAGTCCTGAAACCAATCCCCAGTGAATACAGAGGGATGGCTCTATCTCTTTACCAAGTAAAATGAAGCTGAGGGCAGTTCCGGGTGATTTGCCTGAAACCTGATACATCTCTTAGAAAAAGCTATGTCCATCATAACCACACCATATGTTTAACTCTGTTAAAGTGTGAAAAGGGGCTCACCTCCAGAGTCCTCTCAGCTCAGAGGGAAGCAGATGCTACTATTCACAGGTTTTAAAATCAGACTAATTTGCCTAAACTTGGTGGTATTTATAGGAATCTATTTCCCTTCATTTGTATTTATTTCCTTATTCACATATTCAGATGTCCATTCTTTGCTAGGCACCCTGCTATGTTCAGAATATAGTGTTTAACATGACTTAATCCTAGTCTTCAGTGTGCTTTGAGCGTATTTAAGGACATAGAGAAGATGAAACTGAAAGGATAAATGTATACATATTCACAGCCTGTCTTCCCCTTCCCTTGGCTCCATCTTCCCAACTGAAGATTCTTGCTTGACAGGCATCTCCACATTTCACAGTAAAGCAAAAAGCAAAGGAAATGCAAATAATGTGGGGATGTCAAGTGGATTATCACAATAAAATTCTGCATTATATGAGAGAGAAGAATAAGGACAAACCACATGGGCTAGGTTTGGGAGAGTTCCAGGGACAAGAAAGACACAGCAAAGGAGATTAACCCAGTTTTGCTTTTGTTGTTCCTGTTGTTTTAAGCATCTCTCAGGCATGAGAAAGATGTTGAAAACAAAAGATACAGCTAAAGAAAATGTTTGAAGTTTTTTTTTTTTTCCCACCCCCTGGTACCCCTGGTATTTTTGCAAGTGAGGAACATTTTGAATTGCTCTCAGCAGTTATCTTTGAAAAAGTAATGCTGTTCAGAGACTGGACCATATGGAGCCCCAGTTATATTCTAGTTACATAGATAAATGAGCAATTACAATCCAGAATTATCAGTACTCTGATCAGGGAAACATAAGGTGTTATAGCAAAAGATAGGAAGGCCTCTGATAGCTCAAAGAAGGATTCTCAGAAGAATAATATCTAAGCTGAGATCTGAAGCATTAGATATCCAGACAAACACAGACATGGTAGGGGATCAGCAGTGGACTTAGCAGAGCACAGGATTGCCAAGAACTGATCATTCTTCATCATGGCTGGAGCAGAGTATATGTGGGAACAAAGGGAAATAGCACCTTGGGAGTGGCATTTTCTATAGATAACTTTCTGATTAAATCCAGCATGTAACCTGAGGTTTCCTTTAACAAGTTCTCCTTTCACTGGTGTAAAATGCATCTCCTCAATGAGACTGTAATTTAACTTCCACTTTGCTTAAGTTTTTAGTTATAGATCCCAGGGCTCTATAGTGTCCAGGGAGTAGGCTCAGCAAATAATCAAACTAACTAATTGTCACTTTTTATATCTACTATGTGCCTGGCCCAGCACATATTTCATCTTCAATCCTTACAATAACCCTAAACATATGGTTTTATTCATTCATACTTAAGGAATAAATAAATCAATGCTCAGAGTCCATTAATTTGCACAAGATTCCACATCAAAGTGGAGACAGAAGCCACACTGGTTTTCACTATACTAGGGTGCTTTTAACTTCTGTAAACACTCGAGGTCTCAGTTTTGCCATGAAGTTCAGTACAAATATTAATCTTTCTTCCCCACACCCCACATAGTTGCTCTTCCTCACACTCCTCCAGCCCATGTGCCTTGCTACTTTACTTGTTCAATAGCTTCTAGCATCACTTAGTACGAGTAAGGATCTTAGAGGGTTAGGAAGGCTTTGCCACTCACAAAATCTGTGCCCTTGGAAATATTAACTTTAATCTCCCTAGGACTCTGTCCCTCATCTGTTACATAGGGATTGGATGGGTACCTATTTCATGGGTGGTAATTAGAATTCCATGACCTTACTTAGAAGAGTAAGCTTAGTGTTTGGCATCCAGCCAGACAGCGCTGCATTTTAAATTCCTTTCGTGGGCTTTCTCAACCTCAACCGTGTTCTAAACTTTTTCAAACACAAAGTATTTAGGACCTTTACCTTCATGGTCACATCCACAGAGTTTATCATTTGAGATAGCCATGGATTCTTAAATTAACAAAATGCCAACTCGTTATCCATATGGGCGTGTCTATCTTATGCATTTGACTGTACACCATCATCATGTGACATTAAAAAGGTATTCAAGATTTCCTTCTCCCAGAGTTCCCGTCGTGGCACAGCAGAAATGAATCTGACTAGGAACCATGAGGTTGTGGGTTCAATCCCTGCCCTTGCTCAGTGGGTTAAGGATCCGGCGTTGCTATGAGCTGTGGTGTAGGTCGTAAATGCGGCTCAGATCTGGCATTGCTGTGGCTCTGGCATAGGCCAGCAGCTGCAGCTTCAATTAGACCCCTAGCCTGGGAACTGCCACATGCCATGGGTGTGGCCCTAAAACGACAAAAGACAGAAAAAAAAAAAAAAGATTTCCTTCTCCCTCACTTTCTGAAAAGAAATAAATTCCTTTGCTCTCCCAAGACCCTTATGGTAGAAATAATCAAAAGATTTACATCTTCCAGAAAGTAGCTCCATGCTGACATTTAGAATTTCTGTTCCTTTACACAGCAAGTAAGTGCAACTCTTCCAGTGGCACCAGTCAGCTCTGAGTCACCCTTATCTCCTCCTTTCACCCAATTAATAATCAAAAGGCCAATAAAGGGAAGAATTGCACATAAAGGGAACATTGCACCTTTAAGAAAAATCTCCCTGCCAGTGCCTCTCAGGATGTCAATTTTGATCTTAAGACTACATTTTCTCAAAAGGATGCAGTATGCAGAGGCAAATGTCACAGTGAGTAATATGCAGATTGCCTCTTGATACCCTGAGCACCAGGCTGAGACCCCAGGCATTTCTCTCTTATGATGCTCTAGAGGAACTTCCAGGTCTAGCAGAGCCGTATTGAAAGATGAATTAGGGAATCTTTCTTTTCCCACGGACTGAACTCTTTCCACAAACTCAAGTGGAAGATGTCTTTGGGACTGAAGGTTGGTGCATAATGACAGTGTAACCAGCCAGTGTGACTCAGGAACAGGGCATTGGTATTTTTGTCCTGGGCAAAGCACACTCACATATACACACACCTGTCTGCAGATTCCAATATTCAGGAAGTTGAATTCCAAGTTAAGTTTGTGAAAAGATGTGAAAGTATGTATGAGGTTTTTGGTCAGTTTCCCTTAAAGCAGTGCCTGAGATGGACATTCTGATGCATGTGGTTGGTTGAGGAAGGGATACCAGGAGAAGAGGAGTCAGGGGAGTGGGTGAAGCATGTGGAAGAGCTGAGCAAGAATGGGGTCTTCTTTGGAGAAGAACCTCAGCCTGATCACACAGGGAGCTCCGGATTTTGAGTTAAACCTGTGTTGGTCCCACCTGGAGGCAAGGGGCTGGGCATCTTGTATCTTTGCAGGTCACCCCAAGGTGATAGAGAACCTCTCCAGTGAAACTGCTCCCTTATGGCAGAGACCAGACTCCAAAGAAGTGCACAGCTTGCAGTTTTTTAGCAGAGAACACTTCAGCCAGGGGATGGGTACTCTGTCTGGGTAAAGGGAATCTGGGTGGCATCCACTGTACTTGGAATAGCTTTACCCTTTTGATATTTGTGGATATTTTGATATTTGTACCTCTATAACTGCCTCTCTAAATGACATTATTTAAATCAAATTAAAGTGTAGCGCAGTTAAATTACACAGTTGTACAGTAGGCTTTTAGTCCTCTGTTATGCTCAAGGTCTCCCCCCGCCCCCCGCCAAGGAAGACTTGAATGTTGCACATCAGCTAATAGGTAAGAGTTGCTCTGAGGAGAAAATTTACCCTTTTCTGGATTGTCAAAATTAGCTTAAGCATTTGATCTGGAAGATGTTATAGCCTAAAAAGGACTATTTCTATGAGCAAGGTGAAGCTATTAAACAATGAAATTGAATTTCAAAAGCTGTATGCAGAAATCAGCCTTAAGGAGTTCCTGTTGTGGCACAGCAGAAACGAATCTGACTAGTATCCATTAAGACTTGGGTTTGGGAGTTCCCGTCGTGGCGCAGTGGTTAACAATTCCGACTAGGAACCATGAGGTTGCGGGTTCCGTCCCTGCCCTCGCTCAGTGGGTTAACGATCCGGCATTGCCGTGAGCTGTGGTGTAGGTTGCAGACGTGGCTCGGATCCCGCGTTGCTGTGGCTCTGGCGTAGGCCGGTGGCTACAGCTCCGATTCAACCCCTAGCCTGGGAACCTCCATATGCCGCAGGAGCGGCCCAAGAAATAGCAACAACAACAACAACAACAACAAAAAAGACAAAAGACAAAAAAAAAAAAAGACTTGGGTTTGATCCCTGTCCTCGATCAGTGGCTTGGGGATCTGGCATTGCCTTGAGCTGCAGTGTAGGGCACAGGTATCTTGGATCCCGTGTTACTATGAGTGTGGTGTAGGCTGGCAGCTCCAGCTCTGATTTGACCCCTAGCCTGGGAACCTCCATATGCTGCAGGTGTGGCCCTATAAAGCCAAAAAATAAAAAAAATTTTAAAAAGAAAGAAATTAGGAGTTCCAGTCATGGCGCAGTGGTTAACGAATCCGACTAGGAACCATGAGGTTGCGGGTTTGGTCCTTGCACTTGCTCAGTGGGTTGACGATCTGGCGTTGCTGTGAGCTGTGGTGTAGGTTGCAGACACGGCTCGGATCTCGCGTTGCTGTGGCTCTGGCGTGGGCCGGAGACTACAGCTCCGATTGGACCCCTAGCCTGGGAACCTCCATGTGCCGAGGGAGCGGCCCAAGAAATAGCAAAAAGACAAAAAAAAAAAAAAAAGAAAAGAAAAGAAAGAAATTAGCCTTAAAAATGTGATACTCTCTCCATGGTCCTGGCCTGGGAGTAAGGAAGTGGTCTGCCCTTCTCCTCACTGCTCTTTCCAGCCTGTCCTCTCTCCCCACTCCTGAGAACCCGAGGGGTGAAGTCTGTTGCCATAACTATGCTGCATGACAAGCCATCTCAAACACCAGAGACTTAAAGTAATGAGCATTTTTTTAGTTATCAGGCCTTCAGTTTTCTGGTTTAGGCTGGTGTATTCGTTATTTACTTCTACATAACCCTCACACGTAGCAGCTTAAAGCATTACTTGTTTACCACCTCACATTTCTCTGTGTCAAGCAAGGATTTGGTGCAGTTTCGCTGGGTCCTCTGGCCCTGGATCTCTCGCAGGATGCAGTCACCATGTTGGCTGGGGCTGCTGTCATTTCAAGGCTCCTCCATGGGTCGATCCACATCCCAGCAGCATTAAGCCACTGTTGGCATGCTTCAGGTTCTTGCTGGAAACTTCACTTCCTTACCAGGTGGACTTCTCCATAGGGTTCCTCACAACAGAGCGGCTTTGCTTCTGCCAGGAGCAAGGGCCACAGGAGAGAAAGCAAAAGAATGAGCGTGATGGAAGTCAGTCTTCTGTAACCTGATCATGCAAGTGACATTTCATCACAGTGCTGTATTCCCCTCATTAGAACCAAGACACTAGGTCCAGCCCACACTCAAGGGAAGAGAGCTGCCCAAGGGCAGGAATTCCAGAATCATGGGAGGCAATTCAAGGTACGGCCGAATCACAGCCATGCTCAGTTCTGTTTGTTTCCCTCTGGGCTTGATTGGACTCATCGTATATCTGGGGCTCAGCTGCTACTGGCTGATCAAGATGGGTTTGGCTGTGGTGACTTTATTTTGAGCCCATGTCTTTCATTCTCCAGAAAATGAGCTGGACATATTCTCTGGGTGTTGGCAGAGGCATTAGGAAAACAGGCAGAAATGCCCCCAAACTCTTGAGATTCAGCCTCAGAGCTGCTATACCATTTCTTTCACTGCATCCTGTGGGCAAAACAGTCCATGAGACCCAGCCCAGATTCAGTGAATGGGGAGGGGATCCACACTTGACAAGGAAGCTACAGGGTCACATTCAAAAGGACTTGAATACAGGGAGAGCTAGAAACCTGGGGCCACTAAGGCCATCCAACTGGTACATGTCAGCAGAGTCTCCTCCTATTCTTTTTATTGTCTTTTGATTTTTAGGGCTGCACCCATGGCACATGAAGGTTACCAGGCTAGGGGCTGAATCGGAGCTATTGCCGCTGGCCTACACCACAGCCACAGCAACGCAAGATCTAAGTCTTGTCTGGGACCTACACCACAGCTCACGGCAACGCCAGATCCTTAACCTACTGAGTGAGGCCAGGGATTGAACCCACATCCCCACAGATACTAGTCAGGTTCATTACTGCTAAGCCACAACAGGAACTCCTCCTCTTATTCTTGAAGGCATCATTCATCCACCTAAAGGGCACTCCCCTTATGTCTTGAAGTTTTGTCACTCATTGTCACTCTATGCAATGCCATTCCTGTTGGAATTCCTAGGGATGTTGATGTCCACATAATTAGTGTTTCCCAATGGGGGCACCAATGTCATTTGGGGGAACACATTCTTCACTTATGTGAAACTATCCCCCTGGATTGAAGGGCATTTGACTTCCCTGATCCTGTCCCCTAAATGCCAATAATGCTTCCAGGTGTGAAAATGCCCCCACAGAGAGAAATGTCACAGTTAAGCAAGGGGAGGAGGCTAGAATGAGCCACATGCTACTGAATTAGAGTCAGTAATGTCAGTATGAATTCATGTGTAGCTTAGTGTAGATACAGATGGCTGCATATAGGAATGCTTATAGATACGGTTGTATATATATTGGCATGTGTATATATGTATGTAAATGTGTGTATTGGTATATACATGTATGTGTGATGTACATGCATATGTGTATGTCTGTATACATGTGTATACACATGCACACATACATATATATATTGTCTTTTTAGAGCCACACCTGAGGCATATGGAGATTCCCAGGCTAGGGTCTAATCGGAGCTACAGCTGCTGGCCTATGCCACAGCCACAGCAATGCCAGATCCTACCCACATCTGTGACCTATACCACAGCTCACGGCAACACCGGATCCTTAACCCACTGAGTGAGGCCAAGGTTTAGACCTGTGTCCTCATGGATGCTAGTCAGGTTCGTTTCCACTGAGCCATGATAGGAACTGCCACACATATATTTTTTTGCTTTGTCAGCTGAGTTGCCCTAAAAGCAACAAACTCTAGTAGCAATGAGCAAACCTAGTACTCAGATTTTTTTTTCCACATCTGCGGCATGCAGAAATTCCCCAGGCCAGGGATCCAACCCGTGCAATGGCAGTGACCATACCAAACCATTAACTCTAGGCCAGCAAGGAACTTCTAATTTAATCTTATTTTTTTGCCTCATATCTTGACTTCTAAAGCCATTGTGCAATGAAAGGAACCAGAGCTCCTTTGAAAAATGGCTGATTTTAGACCCGAAATAGGAAATATACAAGATGAACCTGGAACATATTTGAGTCCTAGAAAGTACATGCTAAAAACAAACACAAAACCTCCCTAATGATGGGAGATTGTGAAAGGAACACAGGAGCGAAACAAAAGAGCTCCCAAGGCCAGAACAGTCTGAATAACAAAATAAGCAAAGTAGTATTGGAGTTTAACCCAAAATATAAGTATCTGCCAGCTCATACTGATATAAATAAACAGTGATAATAATCAGATAAATAAACAAATGAACAAACCTCCCATGCAAAATTCCAAATAATTTATGTCACTATTCTGTGCTCCAGTTGTAACTCCTTCTTCCTTAAGTGTGGGCTGCAAATAATGACTTCCTTCCCAAGAGCAGAGAATGTTAAGGGAGAGAAAAGAATCAATCTGCAATGGAGGAATGTAAGAAACACATCCTCTGTCAGTTTATCCAGTCTACATCAGCAGTGATCAGCCTTTTGACAATTTGCACCCAGGATGGGGTGTGCGGAGAAGGGAGTTTTATTGCTGTGAATTGGGTCTTCCCCATAAAACCCATAACAATCCCATTCTAATCATGAGGAAAACATCAGACAAATCCCTCTTGAGGGAGGTTCTAAAATGTCTGTTGAGCATTCCTTAAGGTTGTCAAGTTCAGCAAAAACCAGGAAAATGAGAAACTGTCACAGCAAAGGGGAACCTAAGGTGACATGATGACTAACGGTGATGGGATCCTGACATAGAAAAGGAACCTTGGGTCAAAACTAGGCAATATCAGTACAGTGTGAACTTCAGTTAATAACAATCTATCAACACTGGTTCCCTAATTGTGACAAAGATACCATAGTAATGTAAGATGCTGATAATAGGGGGAACAGGGTGTGGGGCAGATAGAAACTGTACTAATTTCACGATGTTTATATAAATCTGAAACTACTCAAAATTTTTTGAAGTTTATTTTAAAAAGGTCCTAGGACATTTTCAAGATACCCTCCCCCAGATGAGTGACTGCACTCTCTATTTGAAAAAAAAAACCAAGTGCTGGAGGGGTTGTGGAGAAAAGGGAACCCTCCTACACTGTTGGTGGGAATGTAAACTGATACAGCCACTATGGAGAACAGTTTGGAGATACCTTAGAAACCTATACATAGAACTTCCATATGACCCCGCAATCCCACTCTTGGGCATCTATCCGGACAAACCTCTACTTAAAAGAGACACATGCACCCGTATGTTCACTGCAGCACTATTCACAATAGCCAGGACATGGAAACAACCCAAATATCCATCGACACATGATTTGATTTGGAAGAAGTGGTATATATACACAATGGAATACTACTCAGCCATAACAAAGAATGACATAATGCCATTTGCAGCAACATGGATGGAACTAGAGAATCTCATACTGAGTGAAATGAGTCAGAAAGACAAAGACAAATACCGTATGATATCACTTATAACTGGAATCTAATATCCAGCACAAATGAACATCTCCTCAGAAAAGAAAATCATGGACTTGGAAAATAGACTTGTGGCTGCCTGATGGGAGGGGGAGGGAGTGGGAGGGATCGGGAGCTTGGGCTTATCAGACACAACTTAGAATAGATTTACAAGGAGATCCTGCTGAGTAGCATTGAGAACTTTGTCTAGATACTCATGTTGCAACAGAACAAAGGGTGGGGGAAAAAATGTATGCGTGTAAGGATAACTTGATCCCCTTGCTGTACAGTGGGAAAAAAAAAATTAAAAAAAAAAAGAAAAATACTGACATCGATATCCTTCCAATGCTTGTCATTTCCTTGACTTCTTTTTCTCCAATGATCCTGTCCTCTACCCCACGCCCATCTCAGCCAGTCACACTGCCTGTCACACCTCAGACATTTTCATCACTCTTAATGAAAAGACTTCATGACCACAGTCCCAAGCATCTTTCCCCTTTCTCCAGTATTTCTCTCTAGCACCCCTGCTCCAACAACTCTTCAACCACTAGGTCATGACCTTTGTTCTTTCCACCTTGGCACTGTCCCCAACCCTCCTCATGATCTCATATCCCTCTTTCCCTGGCTTAAATTCTAGAATCAATCATGAGAATTGCTCCCTTGGATCTACTCTCAATGCTTTTGTTTTCTCTTGCTTTGACCTATTCTCTTGGCGAAACTCCCGCCATAACTTAATTAGATTCTCCGTCAATTCATCTTAGGTACCCATTTAGCCAAGCACAGCTGGCTATAATGTCACCTGGCATGAGTGCCTTGCTTGCCTGCTCAGTGTACTCTCCTACTCTCTTAGACAACTGTTTCGTGCTTTCCCCTCTCTTCTCAAGCCTCCAACAGAGCTTTCCTCATCCTCACTTGCAGCTGATGTTCAATCTCCTTGTTTCACTGAAAAAGCAGAAGCATTCAGAAGGGAACTTGCACAAGCTTCCATCATCACATTTACCATCTCACTGCATCTGTGCCCATTAATCCTATTTTCTCCTCTGTTATAATAGAATAATCAATCAAATTGTCAACTAAGGCTAAACTATATCCTTAGGTACCATATCTTTTCTTTAAAAGTATGAGGGAGTTCCCTGGTGGTGTAGCATATTAAGGATCCAGGGTTGTCACCACTGTGGCTTGGGTTGTTGCCATGGTACTTATGGGTTCAATGCATGGCTTGGGAACTTCTGCATGCTGTGGGCATGGCCAAAAATTTTTTTAAATAAAATGAACTAAAAGTATGGGGGGCTTATTTTCTCCTTTCCTGATTCATAAACTTTTTCTTTTCTACTGGATCTTCATCACCAGTGTTATTTGTTAACCAAGATGTTGTTATTTCCTCCAACTGAGCAACAAAACTCTCTTTAGTCACTTCTACCTTCAGCTCCTGCCCCATTTTTTCCCTTCCCTTAATAGCCAAAGTCCTTTCAAAAGTGTCTAATACTCTATTTCCCCAGTTGCTTGCTTCTTATTCTCTCTTCAACCCATTCCTGGGAGACTTTTCCTCTACTGCTCCACCAAGGTCAAATCAAGGTCCATGTCACCAGTGACCTCTGTATTCCCAAACCGATGGTGGATCCATGGCAGATACTTGGCACATTTGATCACTCACCCCTCCCTGAAACTCTTTCTTTATTTGTCTTCCAGGATTTCACATATTTAGGGTTTTCTTCCTACCTTATTGGCAGCCCCTTCTCAGCCTCTTATACTTGTTTTCTCATATCTTTCCAATCTCTTAATCCCAGAGAATCCCAAGGCTCTGAACATACACCTCTTCTCTATCCATCTACACTTAACTTTCTATGTGATCTCATTCTCTCTAACCCATTCTTCTCCACTAAGCAAAAGTTCTTTCTCTTCCCTAGTATTCCAGTTGTGCCTGAATATATTCTCTTGTGCTTTGTTAAATGCATTTTTCCTATCTGCCACCTACACCCATTGGTCTCACTCGTATAGTTCTCCTCTATTTCCTAAAGGGGATCCCTAGATCAAATAGTTATGTAGCATGATTAATTGGGGGGAAACTTCTACAATATAAATATTACATCAGTAACAATCCGCTTTTTAAACCCAGTACTTGCATCTGTTTCTGAAAGTGAAACTTTGTGACAATCTCCAAAGACATTGGAAAATACAAACAAAATGGTATTTGAGGATGATTTCAAAATGGTGACATAACCCCAGTCAATAGTAAATACAACAACTGATTTATAATTAAATATAAAGCAACTCTAATTGTCTTAATAGGCATCTGACTGGAATCCACCAGTTTCTAAGACTCTTAGAAAAGGTGTTTTCCTCCTCCAATTGCATTTTCCTCTTTGGCTATAAAACATCAAGGGGAGAAATATGAGCTCTTGCTTTATGATCATTGACAAGCATCATTTCCTTTTTCTGTCAAGGGATGCAGTGGCATTCTCTTGGTAGCACTTGTGGCTTTGCAAAGTTTGGCTTAACTCTCTTGATCTCTGTATATATTTACAACAACACAAGCATGTTATGTTTTTAGAACTATGTCATCTGTTGCTCTTGTTTGAGCTCAGCTGGGGAATAGGAAGGGAAACCATGTTTTGAAGAAAGAACACAGCACCATTTGGACAGCTGCAGACATGAATCCCTGAAGAGGACACCTGGGCTAGGTTATGCCTGCGATTCTCAGATTCTTTGGCCTCAAATAGAGGCCTAGACATAAAAAAGCAGGGCCAGTGAGATGGGGTAGCATGGGGCTGGCATCGATTGTGTTGGTTGTGGCCATGCTGTACTGAAATCTCTTGCTTTCCACGGTATTAGATCGAAGGTATTTTAAAGCTATTTCTGGGTTTCAATACACTACCACTGTTAGAGGCTTCAAGCCATATAGGAATGAAAAATATTCTCTCTACACTTAGCCCAGAAAACACTGAATCCTTGCCTTGCACCAGTTACAAGCATGCACAATAGCCATGAAGTTCTTTAACCATCTCATTTCTGTCCCCTGAAAAAGATATCACTTAAGTCAGCCTGATTGACCCTTTGGATTGATATCAATTTACTTAAGTGCTCGTTTCTTTAAGAGCTTTTACTGTATTCAAATACAGTTCCTTGAGTCCAGCTAAAAAGCACAGGATGTTTATTAACTGCTTAAAGGGATACAACTTTTCAAATAAAAAAAAAAATGTCTACTAATTTAAACACTCAGAGTGGCACTGTTTCCTCTTGACTACTCAACCCTCCTCTCCATATTAACCCTGCTCTTAAAAACATGATGAACCTCTTTTTTTTTTTTTAAATCCATAAACATCAATTAACCGATTGGCTGTGCTTTTTTATTACCAAGTTCAGAAACTAGAAAGAACACAAAAGGAAACCCAAATCTTTGGCCCATATCCCTGACCTGGCTATGAAGGTGAGGAATTTGGCTATTTTCCCCAAAGCTCTTTTCACTTTGCCAAGGTGATGGGGTTGGTCAGGTCTGGCCAGTTCCCACAAGCAGGCAAAACTGGTTGTCAGTGGAAAATGGGGATGGGGTTATTCTTTTCTTTATTTTTTGACTGCACTCACAGTATGCAGAATTTCTTGGAGCCAGGGATCAAACCCACATCACAACAGTGACCTGAGTCATAGTAGTTAGTACACCAGATCCTTGATCCACTAAGCCACCAGGAACCCTCCCCCACCAAAGGTTTCTTGACTGAGTTTGCAATAGGCTGCATACCATATCTCCTTGGAAACTTCATAGTGATACACAGCATATTATAATTTTTGAAAAGTCCTACAGTGCCTATTTTAATTTGTTTAATCTTGAGCTTCTCACACTTCGTTGACCAAAGAATTCCTTCCTCCTTCCATAGAGGAATTTCCTTTATGCTTGGTTGCTGAGGGAGGGCCATATAGGGATGGGTAAAATTCAGGCTTTTATAGCAGGATGAGAAACTATTGGAGGGCTTTGAACAGAGGAAGAACATGATTTGATATGATTTATGAGGCTTCCCTGCCTGCTGTGTGAGATGTGACTAAAGTCATGGGGAGTCCAGTGTAGGAAGAGGAGATGGGAGACTGTTGCAATAATACAGGTGAGCAAACAACACTAATTTACTAATTTGAACCAAATGATGAAGATGTAGATGATGAGAGGGCATCAATTTCCAGGTGAATTTGAAAGACAGTTTTCCGTATTTGCTGATAGATGGATGTACAGGAGAAGAGAGAAAAGTCGAGGATGATTCAAAGTTTCTGCCTGAGCAGGTAGAAGACTGTAGGAGGAGCAGATTTGGGCATTTGGGGGGTAAATCATGAGTGTAGTCCTGGAGATGTTAATTTTAAGATGACAATCAGATGTTCGGCAATAGCCAAGACATTCTCTGGGATCTTCTTTCTGAACTTGACTTGGTTCAGTGCTGTGGTTCTCAACTTTGGCTGTTCATTAGACTGCCTTGGGAGATTTAAAGATTCCCTGGTCGAAGATGCTCCCAAACCAATTACTTTAGAATCTCTGATGAGGACCAGGGCATCAATACCCTCAACACTCTCCAGGTGATCCCAATGCATGGGAAGGGTTGAGAACCACAGGTTCAGTGGTGCCCGTGGCTTCTGGGTTTGGAATGGTCATGGGACAACCCTATTAGATGTAGGGGCAGGATGACTATGCTCTCTGCACATCAGGAAACAGGAAACAAGGTGGGCGCTATTGCTCCCACGTTCTCGCTGACTCATCAAGCTCTCTCCTTTTACTTTCTCCAAGTTTCAAGAAATGTCTGGACTTCTTGCTGAGGCACCTTGTTTCACACATTCTTCACTTAAATTAGGCAGCCTTTATGGTGCCTGGAGTTTTCTGGCCCAGAGCCTGAGCCTTTTCTCCTGGCCTCTGGAGGCCCATTACTAAGTTACCTGAGAACATAACAGTGCTTCAGAGCCTCCCTCACAGCCCAGCCAGCAGCACTTACAGTGGAAGCCAGTCTGAAAACAACAGGAATTCAACAGCACTGGAGGGGGTGGGGGTGAGAGAGCTACAGAGAAAGACAGTTTAAAGGGCTTCTGGTTACAGTCACCAGGTCCTTAGAGGAGAAGGTAGAGATATTCCTGGAACCTGAATATTTGCCTCCATTAGTGAAACCCACGCATACGGGTACCACTTTAGTGGCTAGAGTCTGTATAAACACCTTCACACACACGACACACATCCAACACCCAGGCTGCTCACTTACAGATACAGCAAATGCCAATACTCCTCATCACATGCCAATACTCCTCATTTACAAACCCTCTTAAAGCAAACCTCTCAAGAGAGAGTTTCACTGTGCTTACTCACACTGCAGATGAAAGAAAGTTAGGGTTTTTTTTTATTGACTTTCTCTGCTCCAGATAATTCATGAGTTAACCAGTGAACTTTGGGATTTCAGGCCTCATGGCCCCAGAAGGGAGAACCTGTAAAACAAACATCCTTCCTGGTTCCCTGGAAGCAGATAGGGCATCAATATACCCCATTCAGTTACAAAGCCATTCCTGAGAGAGGGAGAAAATGAGCATGAAGACGGCTCTCCAAACCCCTTGGCCAGTGGATGGCTTTATCTAAAGCTCTGCTTCTTAACTCAGAGTTGTGGGAAGCCCTGGGGTAGCACCAATTCCTCTTTGAAAGTGTAGCAGATGCAGTCAGTACTTGCCTACATTTTTGCCATGACCTCGCTGGTGCACTGCCGCTCAAATGTCAAAATCCACTGTCTGCACTGCTTTGCCAAAGGGTTTTCTCTGGACTAAGAAGCCCTCTTCGGAGTTCCCTACTGGCTCAATGGGTTAAGATCCGGCAATGTCACTGTTGTGGCTCTGGTTACCTGCTGTGGCAGAGGTTTGATCTTCTGCATGCCCAGGGTGCAGCCCCCCATCCCCCAAAAAAGAAAAAAGAAGCCCACTTTGCCACTCCTGCAGCAAACTGGAAGTTCTAAGGACCTGATGCCACAAAAAGGAACTCTCCATCTATGAGTGGTGGGAACTGGCTCCCTGTTCTTTGAGTGGGTTCATTCTGATGCATGCTCTGCTCTGGGCTTCTACAATTCTCCATTGGGATTGAGCCTACCTGGCTTGATAATGCACCCTCTTTTGGCTGCTTTTTTTCCTACCTCCTTTCCCACAACCCTACCAAGGCTTCCAGGCTCAACCCTGAGATAAACTATTTACACTGAAATTTCTATTCAGGATCAGCCTCTGGGGGAACTTGACCTAAGACACACCAGCAAGTCCCCTGCAACTGTAAATGACAAAAGATGGACAGAGGGCAGTTTACGCAAAAGTGATCTGAATCACCAAAATGTCTGTAAAACTGTCCTGTTATCTAGATTTGATTTATAAGGACAATTTGGGGAATTTGCCTCTCTGCTGGGGTTCCAACCGAAGTGACCATGTAAAGGAGAAGCAGATGCACTCGGCCTGCTGCCTCACGCATTGGCTGGATGAGCAACGGCTATAATTTTGCAGGAGGGAGACAATAAAAAAATTCTCATAAACCTTTTTATTGTGTAAGTGACACTGGTTGTTATAGTCAGCAGTCAGAAAGCTACCCGGAGGACAGAATTTTTCTGCCTATTAATGTGGAGAAAATGGCTAGCCTACTTCCCAGTCTCATTGTAACATTGGAGATGCTAGGATTCATTCCAAAGAAGACGGGTATTATACCAAGAAAGAGTAGCAAGTGTGTGTTGCAGGGAAGATAATAAAACCTAAGCATTTCAGAACTCTTGGGGCAAATTGAATCCCTGGGAATTGAAAAATAAAGGCTTGGTAAGAAAAATAGACTTTTTTTTTTTTTTTTGGTCTTTTTAGGGCTTCACCTGTGGCATATGGAGTTTCCCATGCTAAGGATCAAATGAGAGGTGTAGCTGCTGGCCTCCACCACAACCACAGCAACTTGGGAGCCAAGCCACGTCTGCAACCTACACCACAGCTGATGACAATGCTGGATCCTGAACCCACTGAGTGAGGCCAGGGGTCAAGCCTGCATCCTCTTGGACACTAGCCTGGTTTGTTAACCTCTGAACCATGAGAGAAAGTCTGAAAAATAGACTCTTTTTAAAGTGGACTGGAAAATCACATCTTTCTCCATCTTATGAAGGGGAAGTTTGTCTGGATCCCAAAGTACTGCTGAAACCATTCCAAAACATACCAAAAACAAAAAACAAAAAACAAAAACAAAACAAAACTTAATGAGCATGTACAGTTTTAGTATTTATAAATCAGGCCTTTGTCTAAAGATGTCCTCTTCAGTGTAGACACATGCCAACATAGGAAGTAACTGTGAACAATCCTGATGTAAAAAATATACCCAACATTCCTCTGTACTTTCTCCCTTCTCCCATCTTTTCCTTCAGAGTTGATGTCACCTCCTTTATAGCCAGCCAGCCTCTGTGGGGCCAGCCAGGGTACAGTGTCACCCCTCACTCCATACCCTCCACTCCTGTGCAGCTCAACGAACTGGGTTCTGCATCCCTCACATGGTGTGGAGAGCTTTGAATGATTCAGGGATCAGCTTTACTGTATTATCAGCACCGGAGCTTAAATAATTTTTGTGGTGTGCTTGATGTGTTAGTGCAGAGAGCCCAACCTCAGTCAGTAACAAAGGCCAGCATCTGCAACTTCTCTTCTCCCCCCCATATCTTAGATATTTAACAAAATGAAAATATATTTCTTATATAGACTGCAATCCAATGCACGTCAGTGGAGGGTCCAAGGGGATTAGTTCACAAGGTCATTCAGAGACCCATGCTCCTTCCATTTATTAACTCCATAGTCCCTTAGACAGGACTGATTGCTTGGTTGATTGGCTTTACTTTATAGAGCAGTTTTCGGTTTGCAGAAAAATCGAGCAGAAGGTAAAGAGATTTTTCATGTTCTCCCTGTCCCTACCCAGGCACTGTCTCCCCCACTATCAATATCCTCCACCAGAGTGGTACATTGTTATACTCTATGAACCTACGTGGACAAATCATCATCTCTTAGAGTCCCTTGTTTACATTAGTGCTCACTCTTGATGTCGTACTTTCTATGGGTTTGGACAAATATATAATGGCATGTTATAGTCCACCTTCATAATATCAGTTTTCACTGTCCTAAAAACCCTCTGGGCTCCATCTATTCATCCTTCCCTTCTCTCTAACCCCTGGCAACCACTAATCTTTTTACTGTCTCCGTAGTTGTGTCATTTCCAGAAGGTCATACAGATGCACTCGTACAGTATGTAGCCTTTTCAAGATTGACTTCTTTGACTTAATAACCTGCATTGGCAGTTTCTTGTGTCCTTTCATGGCTTGATATTTCATTTCTCTTTAGCAGTGTATAATGTGCCATTGTCCGAATGAACCATAGTTTATTCATTCATCTCCTGAAGAGTGTTTTTCTTCCCTCCACATTTCTGGAAGTTGGCAAATTTTGTTTTTAAAAGGCCACCTAGTAATTATTTTCAGTTTCCTGAGAGATCCAATCTCTGTGTTAACTACTGTCATTTTGGCGCAAAATTTCCATAAACATATGGACTAGCTGTGCTGTAATTAAACTTTATTTACAAAAACAGGATGTGTTATGCAGATTCCTGCCCAATGCCCTTGGAGTCCTCCACTGGTTCTCATCAGCAGACAAGGGAAAAAGAGACAGTGGAGGATCTGGATCATGTGGTTAGTATCTTTAGAGAATAGGCTCATATCACTGTAATCCTTGTTCCTTGGTCAGATCACATGACCTCATCAACTACAAGGATGTCTGGGAAATGTAGTTTACTGTGTGCCTGGATGAGAGGGAACAGGGTTTTGTGAGCTGACAGCATTCTATGCAAGCGAGAATTAATCGCTTTGTATAATACAGTGTCTCTGGAAAGGATATTCTGAGATTGCAAATGGTTTTAAGTGTTCTGGAAACACAATTCCTAAGGGAATTGGAAACTTCCTAAATCTACTATGAAAGAATTTTGCATGCAAATTATACTATGTTTGAAAGGTGCATTGTTTAAGCAATGTCAGAACAATTATTCTTTTGTACATTAAGAATACTCAGTGTTGAGAGTTCCCATTGTGGTTCAGTGGTAATGAATCCAACTAGTATCCATGAGGATGTGGTTTCGGTCCCTGGCCTCACTCAGTGGATTAAGAATCTGGCATTGCTATGAGCTGTGGTGTAAGTTGCAGACATGTCTTGGATCCCACGTTGCTGTAGCTATGGTGTAGATTTGCAGCTGCAGCTCCAGTTCAACCCCCAGCCTGAGAACTTCCATATGCTGCAGGCGCAGCCGTCAAAAAAAAAAAAGCTCAGTGTTGGAGTTCCTTTATGGCACAGCAAGTTAAGGATCCAACATTGTCACTAACAGTAGCTCGGGTTGCTGCTATGGAAAGGGTTTGATCCTGGGCCAGGGAACTTCCATATGCCATGAGCACAGCCAAGAAAGAGAAAAGAATACTCAGTGTTTCCATGTGGGTGAATTCTGCAAGTCTTAATTACATATTAAAAGGGATCCTGCTGGACTTCTGCTTGTAAACATTTGGTTAATAGGAGTAATAAATCTCTATGTCTCTTTAAATTTCATAATTTTTATTTCCTTTAATGGATATTGGTCTTCCCCCAAATCCTGTGAAATTAAAGAGATTTGACTGCAGTCATAAGCTTGGCTAATAAGTTTTGTTTTCTTATGTAGCATGAGAGGACAATATTCTAAAATTAAGGGTTTACTTCTCTGCAGTAATTCCTCAGATTGGTTATTTTCATGGGATCCGATAACAGAAAATAGTTACTTTTTAGCCCTCAAGGTCTGAAAGGTGACCATGTTTAGTAGCATTAGCAAACCCAAGGGGCTGAAAGGATATAAATGAAATTTCATCAGATACTCTTGCCATGAGGAAAAGAAAAAGAAATCCACCGTAATTGTTCTGGTGTCTGTATTGGGTCAGAAGAAGTAAAAACGAAAGAAATAAATCTAAAGCTCTTGTCTTCACTTTTCAGCCTTCAAGCCTTCTAATGAGGCAGAGCTGTGCAGATAAATCTAAAATTTTAATAAGAAAAAATGAAAAATATATGGCAGTTACTTCTCCAGTGCCCTTCTAGGTCACCCTGGAGTTCTTAAAGTTATTACTCCTGATTCTGGGTATATTTCGTATACTTTGAAAGAAACTTGTTCCAAATATCAAATCACATTTAAAATTGCCTTTGTTATTTTGCTTTGTTTTTTTAGATGCTGATTTTTTAAAAATTTATTTTACTGATGATGTTGGCCCCTGGCAGGTTAACAATGTATCCATTGGGGCAGTTAATCTTGAACTTCAACATGCAAAAGAACCAGCTGGAAGGCTGGTGCTTTCCCGATCCTCACTCTCAGAGATTTTGAATCAACAAACGCTGAGGCAGAGCGTCAGAGTCTGCATTTCTGACAAGCTCCAGCTGATTGATGCTGCTGATCTGGTACCACCCTCTGAAGAAAATCAAGTCAAAAGTCTTTCTATTGGAAATCAGACTCAAACTGGCATAGCAAACAAAAATACATTGACTTACAGAAATCAAAAATCCAGGGAGTTCTGTCTTGGCTCAGTGGTAATGAATCCTACTAGTATCCATGAGGATGCGGTTTCCATCCCTGGCCTTCTCAGCGGGTTAAGGATCCAGCATTGCCATGAGCTGTGGTGTAGGTCATGGTGGTTCGGATCTGGCATTGCTGTGGCTGTGCTATATGTGTAGGCCAGCAGCTGCAGCTCCAACTGGACCCTGACCTGGGAACTTCCATATGCTGCAAATACGGCCCTAAAAAAAAAAAAAAATCCAGGCTGTCAGCCTGAATTTGGACACTACAGATTCCATTTTTATCTCAATAGATAACCTGAGGACTCAGTTTTCACCTGTTCTTCTCCAGAATCCATTTTCCCTGTGCTGACATTTCCTCATGATTGCAAATGGTTAGACGTTACATTTTCTTCTTTTTTGTTTGTTCGTTTGTTTGTTTGTTTTTGTCTTTGTTTTTGTTTTTCCTGTCTCCAACTTTAACTCTTTTTTTCTCGCCAGTATTGGCTTTCATTGAATCACACAGTCATCTTGTCTATGGATGTGAGATATAAGTTTAGGTTAACTCAGACCCACTCCTGAATTTAAGGGTCTCAGGGGGCTGCCATATCTGTTTTTCTGCATGGGGTTTCTCTGAAGTGGAAGCCATGGGGGCTCTCTCAGCTTGAGTGTAATTGCAGCTTAGACCTGCATAGGCATTGATGTCCTTGCACCTCCCAACTAACAGGGCATGGAGTTCATGAATGGCAGCCCCACCTCCCAGCTTTCAGACAATAATTACGTGTAGTCTGTAACATTTAGAGGCTCCCTGTAGAACTTTGTCCCATCTGAACACTCTGGAAACCAGCTGTGTACAGTAGACTCTTTTTAGATGTTTCCTCTTTTTCTGTCTCTGTCTCCCTACTCCTCACCCCACTCCAGGAATCACCTCCCAAATAAACCACCTGCACCCAAGTCTTTGCCTCATGTGCTACTGATAAGGACAGAGTAAAGGGACAAAGTGGGTGATTAAATTATTAAACCCAGTAGGGGATTGTAAGCAGGAAAAAAAGTATGGGAGACTCCTCTAAATTAATGATCACTCAAGAAAGCAGGCTTGCTTAGCAACAGAACCCATGCAACAGAGGCATGAGACATGCCTCCAAACAATAAAACAATGGTGAAATGAGACCCACATCCCACCCAGTGAAGTTAGTAAGTTAATGATTCCTAGGGCTTGCTTCTTTGCACACACTAAAAACAAAAATATAGGAAAAGCTGATGTGCTGAGACCTAAGATGATTTACCATATTTAATATACCTCACCTCTTTTGCTCATTTCCATTGTGCTATGATAGTCCCAGTTAGACCATGTAGGGACCAAAAAAGTCCACTGCCCAACATGGAGGAGGAGCTAATAATGGAAGCTTGAAGTGTACTCAAGAATAAGAAAGAAGGTGGTTTTCTCTGCCTCCCTATTCTTCCTTCAATTGTAAAACTGTAGCTACGAAGTTCTCAGGGTGAAGCCCTCCCTTGCCCACCTGCTTGTGTTTCTCATAAGTGTCCTGTACTAATAACCTCTTCCCTTACGTGTCACTCAGCATCCTGCTGAATTCCTTCTGTGCTGAGACACAAGAACTTACACTTTCCTAACTCCCAAGTCACATTCTGCCAGTTCCACTGCTTTGGGGAAAATCCAAATTATAACCCTGCCTAGATCATGTGGGTTGACAGTGGGGGAGAGGTGGTTCTTAAGAATAACTCTGGAGTTTTGTTTTATCAAAAGAGAAGTAGGTGAAAGCAGACATGGAGAAGAGACTGTGGTTGCCAGGGGGAGGGGGAGGGAGAGGGATGGACTGGGAGTTTGGGGATTACATTGAGAATGGACAGACAATAAGGGTACTAAATACAAACTCCTGGGATAGACCATGATGGAAAATAATATTTTAAAAAAAGAATATATGTACATGTATGACTGAGTCACCTTGCTCAACAGCAGATATTGGCACAACATTGTAAATCAACTGTACTTTGATAAAAAAAATAAACAATAGCTAGAAACAAAAAGAAGGGTGGATGGATGCTGAGAAGGAAAAACAATATATTTCCTCTAAAAAACAGTTAATTTCTGGGCCTGGGTAAATGCTGAATTTCAACTCAGTCAGAATATGAATTGGGGTTGAAGTACTGCATGCAGTGGTTGGATGGCCATGGCACACCAGCTGTAGACACCACCCATCCAGCAGATAGGTAGATGGAGAGAGAAGGATGGGAGCATGGATCCCATGTTAATTTGAGATGTGGTTTTGGCTAATATTAAGTTTAAGACACCAGATCTGCTTGGCTACCCTCAATCTCAAGTAATCCTAAAATACCTCTTTCAAATTCCTAATGATGTCGCCACCCTAACTTGCCTAGAACTGTGTGTTCAAGGCTTTCTACCATATGATGTATCTCAACTTTCTAGTTCTTAACTAAACTCCAAGTCTCAAAGCTTTCCTGTCATGTGTCCCATCTGCTAAGGGCAAATCTCCACTAATGCTGGCTGTTGGAGTGACCACCCTATAGTTATTAACAAGTGAGGAATTCCCATCGTGGCTCAGAGAAAATGAATCTGACTAACATCCAAGAGGATGCAATTTCGATCCTGGCCTTGCTCCAGTGGGTTAAGGATCTGGCATTGCTGCAAGCTGTGGAGTAGTTTGCTTATGCGGCTTGGATCCTGCTTTGCTGTTGCTGTGGCTATGGTGTAGGCCAGCAGCTACAGCTCTGACTAGACCCCTAGCCTGGAAGCTTCCCTATACAGCAGGTACAGCCCTAAAAAGACAAAAAAAAAAGTGAGAATATACCATGCGTTCTATCTTTCTTCAGCCAGGAAATAACTTCATCATCACACCCTTCTGGAAAACATTAGCCAAAGATTTTACAAAAATGTATTCCAAGGACCTTTTCTCTCATGAGAGGTGCTTTCACCCAATCTTTGAAAATGCTATGCATTGCCTTTCCTTTCCGAGCATCACAGTAAGCATTAGCTTAGTAGGAGCTCTGAGATCATTGGGTTTCAAACAGTATTATCTTTATTTAATCCAGATTTTTCCTAACTTAGTTGATTCCAGCTATGTTTGGGATTTTGTTGTTGCTGTTTCTATATCTGTTTGAATGTGGAACTATCAACAACTCAAGACTCTCCAGCACCTCTGGAAATTCTTCCCTCGTCTAAAAGTGACGCTAGAAATGGGAAGCTCTGTTACTCTTGTAGACAGAAGGAGGATACAGTTTGGAAATTCATCCTGGCAGAAGCTGAGACCCAAATCTGCTTGGCTACCCTCATGTGGGTCTGGGTCTATACTGGCTTCCAGGATTGTCCAATACTCCCACCCCTCCCCCTGGGTGTGGCCACTATCATCACTTCCCTAAAGGAAAGAGGGGTATTGACAACAAGAGTCATTTCTTTTTAAAAATAATTTTATTGAAATAGAGTTGATTTACAATGTTGTGTTAATTTCTGCTATAAAGTACAGTGATTCAGTTATACATATACACATTCTTTTTCAAATTCTTTTCTATTATGGTTTATCACAGGATATTAAATATAGTTCCAGTGCTATAAAATAAGACCTTATTGTTTATCCATCCTATACATTTTTTGTGTGTCTGTTAATATCAATCTCTCACTCCTTACCAACCCACCCCCTTTCCCCCTTGGCAACCACAAGTGTGTTCTCTTATGTCTATAACTTTGTTTCTATTTTGTAGATAGATATATTCATTTGTGTTGAATTTTAGATCCCGCTATAAATGATAGCTTATGGTATTTGTCTTTCTCTTTCTGACTTACTTTACTTAGTGTGATGATCTCTAGGTCCATTCATGTTGCTGCAAATGGCATTTTTTCATCCTTTTTTATGGCTGACTAAAAGGATCATTTCTTTTATGATCCTTTTCTAGTATTCAATGGAATCAGAATTTGAGCCATCATGTCTGACACTGTTTTAGCATCAAATGTGCAGATGTATTATTTTTTGTCACACGTTACCTGGGCAACTCGGGTTATTGAGCAGAGCCCCTGCATTTGGACTAGACCGAGTGCTGGTGAAGTATGCATACCCTTCTAGCTGTAGATGATTGAAATACATAGCCTTCGAGTTATAGTACTTACTTTAAACATAGGAATCACCATCTACTAAACCTGAAAACTACATGTTATATTTGTAATGGTGGAGAAGGAGTATTAAGTTCATCAAGGAAAAGATTTGCATGTGAATAAAACTAGAAAGTTCAGCAGTAACTCCAAAGGTGCTTTTTTTTTTTTAATGTGTTGTAGTATTTTTTTCTAATACAGTATTATAATGTAACATACATTAAAAATCCAAAATCTGGAGTTCCCACTGTGTCGCAATGGGATCGGTGGCATCTTGGGAGTGCTGGCATGCAGATTTCATCACCAGCCCAGCACAGTGGGTTATGGATCCGGTATTGCTGCAGCTGTGGCTCAGGTCACAACTGTGGCTCAGATCTGATTCCTGGCCCAGGAACTTCATAGCTTCAGGGCGGCCAAAGAAGAAAAAGAAAATCCAAGATCTTTGAACCACATAAATTTTCTCTTATTACCCATCTCAAATGGTAGCATCTTCTCTTGTTAAATCTAATTCCCCCTTTCCTGCTTTGCTTTTCTTCATCACATCATCACAGTTGTCCAATCATATATATATTTGTCTGTCCATCCTCCCTTTGATACAATAGCACAAAATATGCCCCAGGCTTGGTGTGTTCATGACTCATAGTAGGCCTGATATAAATAATTCTTGAATATATGAGCACAAGTATTAGCTGATTATCCTACTAGTTTTATTTTAAGAACTCATACACCTAATTTGTCTTTCTCAGATAAGTAGATAAGTGAATGCATTTGGCAAAGAAATTGAGGTTATACTCATGATTTTTTTTTTAATTGTTATGGCCACACCCACAGCATATGAAAATTCCTCAGCAAGGGACTGAATCCAAGTCACAGCTGTTGCAATACCAGATCTTTTAACCCACTGCACTGGGACTGAACCCATGCCTCTGCAGGGACCCAAGCTGCTACAGTCAGATTCTTAACCCACTGAGCCAGGGTGAGACTTCTTAGACCCCTGATTTTATTTCCCCCTTTATCCTTTATTTTATTTTTCTTTCTAAAGCCGCACCTGTGGCATATGGAAATTCCCCGGCTAGGTGGCTGAATGGGAGCTGCAGCTGAGGCCTACACCACAGCCACAGTTATGCCATATCTGAGTCACATCTGCTACCTATGCTGCAGCTTACAGCAATGCCAGATCCTTAACCCACTGAGTGAGGCCAGGGATTGAACCCATATCCTCAACAGACACTGTGTTGGGTTCTTAACCTGCTGAGCCACAACAGGAACTCCACCCCTTTTCTCCTCTAAGGTTTTAAAGCTTTTATAAAGTGGTGGTTTTTGTTTTTGTTTTTTTTTTTTTTTTTGAAGAGGATTTGAAATTTCAGTGCATCATCCTGTCAGGGTACCTGGCAATTTTGAGGTCCAAAGGATGAGGAAAGTTTTACTGGGTAAGTGCAATTTAATGGCAACAGAAATTGTGATTGGCTGCCACCCCCCGCCCAAGCAAATATTCTATAGGATTATACTTTTTATTATTATAGAGAAAATTTGAAGTTATGCAGAGAATTCATTGGTATAACTATAGATATGTTTCCATTTGTATAGTTTTGCTTATTCTCCAGTCTTTGGTGTTGTCAAGACCAGGCTCAAATTTCTAAGCACATTAAATGGGCCCCTTGGAAAATTATCTTGGCTTGCATTGCTGCTTCTTCATTCATGAGTAAAGGTGACAGTATCCACTACTTGGGATTGTGGTAAAGATTAGAAAGAAGATATGCAAGAAACTAAATTCAGCAGACAATAAATTGTCATTATTTTTATCATTGAATCAGCTTATTTCATGAACTCTGTTTTCAGTTCCTAGGGCTGCAGTAACAAAGTACCACAATGAGATGGCTTAAAACCGCAGAAATTTATTATCTCACAATTCTGCTGGCTAGAAGTCCAAAATCAAGGTGTCAGCAGGGCCATGTTCCTTCAGACAAACCTAGAGGAGAGTTCTTCCTCGCTGCTTCCTGACTCTGGTGCTGGATGTTAATACTCAGTGTTCCTTGTTTTGCAGCTATTATCATTGTAAATTCTGCTCTGTCTTCTCACTGTATTTTCCCTGGAAGTGACTTCATATGACGACTTCTAAGGACACCAGTCTTTTTGGATTAAGGGTCCATCCTAATGACCTCATCTTCCCTTGATTACATCCACAAAGACCCTATTTTCAAATAAAGCCACATTCACAGGGACCAGGGTTAAGATACAACATATCCTTTGGGGCAACACAATTCATCCCATAACAAATTTAGACGAATGGATTCTCCTCCTAGCCCACTGCCTGTCTTTGTACTTCTGCTCTAATCCTTTTCACCTCAGCAACTTGTTGCCACTGCATTGCATTCTTAGCAAGGAAAGTTTTCTCCAATTCAGAGAAAACTGCAAGAACAGCAACTTGTTAAAGCTTTCAGAAAGAACAAGGGAGCCTGACACTGCCAGGTCCTAAAAGGCAAACAGCTTGGGGAAAGAGATTTAAAGCTCATAAATATCAAAGAGGCTCTGGAATATTGGGGGCAGAAGGAGCAATCCTAAACACAGTAAAACATAAATAAAGTTGCATTGGGTTCACTGGCTTGACACCCAGGACAAAATTATCTTCCCTTCCAAAACTAGCGTTTAGCACACATTGGTCTGGAATGGCTATTGTCTTTGTGGAATACATTATTTTTGTACAGTTTATGGCAGGAGTTGACCCTTAATGTTACATTATTCTCTATTTCCACTCAGATACATACAAGTACATTCAAAGCCTCAATAGGCCCTTTTTTTTCATTTTTTTTATTACTCAAATGAATTTATCACATCTGTAGTTGTATAATGATCATAAAAATCTGATTTCATAGGATTTCCATCCCACAGCCCAAGCACATCCCCCCACTCCCCTCAATAGGCCTTTTGAGGCTGATCTAACCTGACCCGTACCTAAAACAAAGTCATTTACCTGCTCCCAACATCTTTATCTTTTCTTATTAGAGAAAGAATACATTGCCATTTTATACATAGAAAATAAATACATTAATTAAAATGTCCTACTCACTCATTGCTTTTAAAAAAACTATTACCTATCTTTAGAAACCATGATTTTTAATGACTTCCTAGTACTCCATTGTCCAATTACCATAATTATTTTAGTCAATACCCTGTTATTGACAATTTATGTTGTTGACATCTTGTATTCTTACAAAAATTGCCATCATGACCATCTTTGTACCCAAATTGTTATGTGCATTGTAGCATTATTTTAAATTCTGTATCTTTAGTTCCAAAATTTATAGAGCCCAAAAGCCAAAAATCCATTTTTTTTTTGACATGGAGCTGTGCTAATCTTTTATGATGAAATTAAAATGGGGTAATCGCAGTTCAAGCAGACAAAAGGAGAATTGGGCAGCCATTGAGAACGTAGTCTCACATACATCTTTGCACCACTGAGAACTTGAACCTTCTTTGAACCATTCTAGATCTAAGGACACCACCAGCCATATTCGGACAATACCTGCCAGGTGCAACCTTATGGTCTCAAGGTCTTCTTCCCCTTACAACTGTGCAACCATTTCAGACCAACCAATCTTTGCTTAATAAACAACCTTACTTCTTGCCAGCTCCAATTATAAGTCTTAACAAACAATTCATGTAACCAACTGTAACCTTGCAGCTTTTGCTATTATAAGCCTTCCCCATTTTGTAACATAGCAGGACACACTTTTAGTGTTTCTGAAATCTGTGTTTCCCTGGCTACACTCCTAACAAACTCCAAATAAGCACCTTTTTAATTTCAATCAGGTCTCCATTTCTCTAATTTTGGTTAACACCTAGAAGAGGGAACTAAACACACCTGCAGCCACTCAGGTGCCAGTGGCTTTGACCTGTTCTTTTATGATGGTCCATGCATGGGGTCACTGATAAGGGAGAGAGAAACAGGCACTTTTTGCTTCTGTATTCTTAGGCTAATGTTCACTCATCTTCCTACACTTTTTGCTTCTGTATTCTTAGGCTAATGTTCACTCATCTTCCTACAAGAGAGAGTCTTTCTGGGGCTGTTTTCTGGCTTCTGAGAGGATTGAATGTAATTTCCTCATCTCTTATTCTCAGAGGTCTTGGAAAGAGCCCTTAAGAAAATCTTGGACTTCAGCCCACATTGATTTACTATAATCAGCCAGCAACCCGGTCTGTGGTAGACCAGACAGTGTGTGGTGTATAGGTGATGCTCCTCTCAATCACTGTGCCTTGATCAATCAGGGCAATTAGAGGTCATGCTGTTTTATCTCCTCCCCAAAACTCCCATCTTTCAGACTCAATCAAGAAGCAGGAGGTGGGCTTCTCCTTACGCAAATCTATCCTGGCTGTGTTCCAATCAAACTTTTTTATTCTTTCTGGCTCCCCTCCTCCTTAGAGGACCTCCATTCTTCAGTCATGTCTTTGGCAATCTAAATGACCGATGGCTTTTTTGCATGTCAGTATCAGAGCTTGAAGAGAAAGGTAACCGCACAACCCTTCTGATCAAGACAATAAGGTAAAGAATTTATCTGGACACCATTTTGCCAGATGACAGAGCATAGGCCAAAGTCAAGGTAGAAAACTTCTAATCCAGTGATTGCTTTTTGGAAAGAGTTTTCCCATCTAAGATTATGACCAAGTCTGGTAAGAAAGAACAAAATAGATTAAGTGCATTCTGCAACAAAGGGGGATTCATTTATGCTTTCCTGAAGATGACATTTTGCTCTTCATAGTGTGTTGCCTGGAAAAGTTACCTGGGTGCCAGTTAGAAAAGCAGATTCTCTGGCCAAAACCAAGCATTCTGAACCAGAATAGGCATTTTAAACAAGAACCTCAGGTGATTCATATGCACATAAGGCTTGAAAAGCTCTATTATGTAAAGGGTATGTGCATTTAGCTGCCTGGAAGAAGCTCTTTCAAAAACTGACTCTGCTTATAAGACAGAACAAAATGAAAACAAGCCATTAAAAACTTTTTCTACCAGGAAGAACATTTGAGTTTTTTGCAGGATCTACTTGTACTGTTTATGAGGATGGGATTAATGTTAAGGGATGTGATTTATTTGCCTGGATCTACTTCTATTTTTAATTACATACTTTTAGGTAGTTTAATTTATTGAAAAGTAATACAGGCACATGGTCAAATTTTCAAAGAGCATTAAAAATGTATATATTGAAAAGTAAGACTTCATCCTTAGAACTTAGTTTCATTCTTAGAGGCAATCACTGCTAATAGTAATTTTTTTGTTTTTATATAATCTTCCAGAAACATTCTAATATGTACAATATTCCATTATATAGATCATGTTTTCTTTATTCATTCTTCTGTTAATAGACACATAGATTGTTTCCATGCCTTGGCTGTTATAAATAATTCTGTGATAACCATGGAGGTGCATGTATCTTTCTGAATTAGTGTTTTTGTTCTCTTTGGATAAATACCAAGAAGTGGAATTGCTGGATCATATGATAGTTCTGTCTTTAATTTTTTTGAAGAAATGCTATATTGTTTTCTATAGTGGCTGCCTCATTTTCCATTCCCACCAACAGTGCAAAAGAGTTCCCTTTTCTCCACATCTTCACCAACACTTGTTATTTCTTGTCTTTTTGATAAAGTACATAAACACTTTCTCATAAATAATCCATGGATACTTAGGGAAAATGTAACCTCATTAGTTTTTTTACTTAAGACGTCTATTTTCTTATTTATTTTAGTGTCTACTAAATCTGTCCAAAATCACAGAAGTATAATAAATCCTCCTAAATCTATTGCATGTCTAGATATATCTCTTGTTTCCTCAGTTGGGGCTGTATCTGTTTTGTTCTTCTATTTTCCAGCGTACTTAATCTCATGAGAGTTATAACTTTTATCAAAAACTATCCGTGTACTGTTTTTATGCCTCCTGCCTTCAATTTGCCTTTGTCTAACATTAACATTGCCGTTCTTACCTTAGATTGTATTTCCCTGATTAACTTAACACATCGCCCTTTTCTAACCTTTTTGAATCATTTTCTTTTATATATAGGTTGTAGGCTACAAATAGTTGGGTTTTTGCTTTATGACCTATCTGTGAATGGCTACATTCTACTATAGAAGCCAGACTCCATTGTGTTTATTGGCAGAATTGATATACTTCTTATGCTTGGATGCTTTCTTTCTGCTTATTTATTTTTATGTTTCATTGTGGTTTCGTTTGCTTTCTCTTCCTTGCTATATGCCTTAGTTTCCTTTGATTTTATCTTTTCCTCTTCTTTAAAATATACATCTCCTATGTGATAATCCTCATGGTTACATTTAAGATTTTCAAAAATATTCTTCAACTTGAAATCCTTTATGCATTAAAGTTAAAAACAAACTAATAAACTCTGGTTTCCTTTTTATACAAGAAAAGCAATTTTCTTGTATAAAAAAATACTTTTACATTATTCTGCTTGCTATCCCCCAATATTCATATATTTATTTTTATTTATTGATTGATTATTTTTATTTTTTATTTATTTTTATATTTATTTTCAGAGCCAGGTAATTATAACTAAAATATATTTGAATATTAAAGGATTATCTTCAAGAAGACACATTTGAAATTGTCATCCAATTGTATGTCCAAATTTATCACAACTTTATAAGCAATTTCGTTTAAAATTGCCTCTGATCATCACCCATATTTGAATGTAATGACTTCATTCTTGAATTTTTGATACTTACTTCTCTCCTAGCCATCTGGAGCCCAGGGTCAAGTTATTTTTTTCAAGAAGGCCACTTTGGCATTATAGTATCCCATGTAGTATTGAACCTTCAATATATATGAACATCTTTTTGTAGCATATATACATTCAATAAATAGTAGCAGTCAAATACAAATTAGATAAAAAACAATTTCCCACAAAACTAGATAGATGTGATTGCATTACTTCCTGTCATTTGTGTTGCAGAAAAGAATTTCTTATTCCACCTTTTTGTGTGTGTGTGTGGTAGGGGGGCGCACACCCACAGCCTGTGGAAATTTCTAAGCCAGGGATCAAACTTGTGTCACAGCAGTGACCTGAGCCACAGCAGTGACAATGCTGGATCCTTAATGCACTGATCCACAAGGGAACTCTAGCTTCTTGCTCCAGTTTAAAGAGACAAAAACTGGAACTCTTAGGCTAAGTAATTATTAACCTTGTATGCTTTTTGGAATCACCTGGGAAACTTAAAAAAAGTTTGGAGTCACCCTCAGAGAGCCTCGTGCCCTTTTAAATTGGAAATGGCCAGAACATTTTTAGAAGGATGCTGGCCCTAGCCACCTGCAAGTAATGCTTCCTGATCTTTTGCTACCTTCGTTTTTCAAGGTTTTATATATTTGGGATGCATAGCACAGCACCACTCATATTATGAATACATGCAATAACAGTTTATAATGTCTACAAATAATAAAATGAACGTTTGTGTGTCTATCATCCATGTTAAGAAACAGAAAATTGTCAAAGGCTTTTAAACTCCTCACCATTCCCTTTGGGACCAGCTTCTTTTATTCGGTATTATGCTTTTACTGTCCATCCATGTCAGTGTGTCTGTAGGTAATTATTTCATTCACACTGCTGTATAGAATTCCATATGAATATACCTCAATGTATTTGTTCATTCTGTGGAATGGATGCTAAAACAGAGTAGTTAGAAGTGTTTTGCTTTTGTAAACAATATTTCAATAAGTACTTTTTTTTAATGTTTGCCTGGTGTATTCAAGTAATAGTGTCTCTGTTTGCCTACTAATGGGATTTCTGGATAAGGAGGTATTAATATCTTCAGCCTCAGTGGATAATTCTAAGAAAGGTTTCTAGATTGAATCGAATAGTTTATATTCTCTCTACACTGTCATCTTCCAGCCAAATCTTGGTGCACTATGTCTTTCTACTTTTTGCCAAATTGTGGGTTGTACAATATTTTACTGTGTATTTATTTTACATTTCCTAGATAATTATTGAAAATGATCATCTTTCCTAATGTTTGCCCCTAATTTATGATTCTTATTTTGTGAAATGTCCATGACTCTTGAGCATCTTTTAATTATGCTAATTTTCTATTTTTAGTACTAGGAGTTAATAATAACTTCTAGATATTAATCCATGGAGGATTTGGGGGGTATGTATAAAATTTTTCATTTTTCTTTGTACTCTTATCAAGATGTTTTTGATGAACAGATGGTCTAACTTCAGCACAGCATAGGAATTTTTTTTTAAGGTTTGCAGGTTTATTTTTTTGTTGTTTTAAGAAATTTCCCCTTACTCCAGAATAAGAAAGTTATTGTTATTTATTCTAAAAGGTTTTAAATGCACCTTTAATTTTAAGGTCAGAATCAAAGTTGCCTCTGAATTGAGGTAAAAATCCAATTGCACTCAGTTTCCATATCGAGAAATTGTTGTGTGAGTGCCATAGATTGAAAGCCCCATCCATTCCTGAAATCTGCAATGACACCACTGTCATAGAGCAAGGTCTGTGCTTTATGTCCAGTTCCTCTGTTTGACTCTTTTTCTCAATGGCCCACTGTCTTAATACTCTAGGTTTATAATGTCTTCATTTCTGGTAGGATAAATTTCTTTGTTTTTTCCTGGGAATATTTTGATTATTCTTTGTCACAGACACTTTAAAATTTGCTTGTTAAATCACACACACACACACACACACACACACACACACACTACTCTGAATTTTGATATTCAAATTGCACTAAAGAGAGATTATATAGATCAGGAGCTGACAAACAACAAACCACAGGCCAAACCTAGTCTGCTGTCTTTTCTTGGCCTCTGTTTGTAAATAATATTTTATTAGAACAAGCCCTGTCAGTTCCTTTAGCTATTGCCAACCACTGCTTTCAAGATACGAAGGCAGAGTGGTGTAGGTGATAGCAATTCTGTAGTCTGCAAAGTCTAAAATACTCCCTGTCTGAGTCTTTATAAGGTTTGCTGACCTCTAATATAGATCATTTGGGTGAATAATTCTATTTTTATGATTTTGAAGTTTTGTATCCAGGAATGTGATCTAAATCTGGCTTGCTAATTCTACTTAAATATTTCTTAATAAAGATCTATAGTTTTCCTCACAAGGAGCTTCTACATATTTTGTTAGATTTATTACTACTTTGTATTTTATTCTAGCAATTATGAATTGTATCTTTTAAAAATTATAATCTCTAATACTTTGTCACTTGTGAATAGAAATGCAATTATCTTTTGTATAACAATGCATAATGATTTCATAGCCAGATAATTTGCCAAAATGACTTTAATTTTAATGTTATCTATACTATTTGTATTTTCTAACTTCACATATGAACTGTGAATAATGAATGCTCTATTTCTTCTTATAAATCTACATACAACTGTAGCAATTTTACTTGTTTTAAGAAACAAGCCAAGATTTCAACGCAATATAAAAATAAGTAGTGATACTGGGCAAGTTATCTTCCTTCTGCTTTAAAAGAAAATGCTTTAGGAATTCCTGCCATGGCTCAGTAGGGTGAGAACCTGACTAGTGGCAGTTCCTGTCATGGCTCAGTGGAAATGAATTTGCCTAGTATCCATGAGGACGCAGGTTCTATCCCTAGCCTTGCTCAGTGGATTAAGGATCCGGAGTTGCCATGAGCTGAGGCATAGGTTGCAGATGCAGCTCAGATCTGGCATTGCTGTGGCTGTGATGTGGACTGGCAACTGCAGCTCCTATTCCACCCCCAGCCTGGGAACGTCCATCTGCTTCTGGTGTGGCCCTAAAAAGAAAAAAAAGAAAATACTTTAATTTTAACTAATGTGTGTGATAGGTTTTTAGTAGATAAACATCTCAGATTAAGGATTTCCCTTGCAGTGCTCATTTGCAATGAATTTTATCATAAATGGGTATGGAAATCTACTAAAAATATTGCCTGTGTCTTTTGAAATGCTCATCAGCATTTTGTTGTTATTGTTTTGGTCTTTTTAATATTTTAATTTGTCAGTGAATAGAATTTCAAGTGTGTGTCTGTGTATTTATATGTGTGTGTGTATTTTATTTCATATTTTTCTCTCTTTGCTTGGTAGGTATAGTGTTTATTACATTCTTTTAATAGGTCCTCCAGGCACCTTAGCACAATGACTAGCTTAAGAATGTCTAAAATTAGTCAATATTCTTATCCACTTTCTCAAAAATGTAAAGACCTCAGAGTATTTTAACCTGAATCAATCCTCATTCCCATCTATTCTCTGTTATTAGAACTAAGACACAGAATGACTTAATTTATTCTATTCTCATAGATTAAGGTATTGTCATTAGTGTTTGGAAACAGTGTTTGGAAACAATTTTTGGTAATATGTACCCACATCTTGAACAATTTATTTATCCTTTATTCCTACTTGTATTTTCCTTCTTTCCAAAGGCCAAGATTCCTTAGTAAGAGTCTTTTAGTAATAGGTTAAGTTTTCATGAGCTTTTAAAATACCTTTATTTTGCCATCATTCTCAAAAGGTAATTTCACTGTATAGAAAGTTCTAATTGAGTTATTTTTCTCTCTCAATGGTATCTTGAAAATACCATTATTCCCTATATCTGACTTCTACTGTTAATGTTGAACAGGCAGCTGCCCATCCCAATTTCTGTAATTTCCCTTTTCTTGAAAGTTGTTTTCTTTCTTTTTAATTTTTTTTCCCTGCAGTTTTAGTGTTAAGGGGTTCAGGTGATAACATGTTTTATTTTCTTTTTAATCCTTCATTCTAGTGTGGATTCACTGTGCTTCATGAATCTCATATGACTATTGGGCTTTCATTAATTCTTGAAAATTATCAGATTTTATGTCCTAAGCATCACCTTTCTATTATACTCTCTACTTTCCCCCATTTTTAAAAACATCTCACCACATCCACCATGTTGGCTTGTTGCATAACTTCTCTGATACCCTGTACTGCATTCTGGATCATTTCTTCAGACCTATATTCTCAAGCACTATTTCCCTATGAAGCAGTGGCTAAGCCTCTGTTTCCCAAACTGAGGTGCCCCCTGACCCTGACTTGCCTTAAAGTGACACGTTAAATTCTCAGGGTCACGGAATACTTTAAATGTCTGAGGGGAGCACAGCAAGACTCAACCCTGCATGGCGCTAAGACATTGTGCTACTCCCTCGAAGTAGTTCACAGTTTCAGCCTTCTTCTTGATGAGGTTGTGACTTTTGCAGGGGTTGTGATGCAAACACATAGTACACAAAACAGTGGGAAATGGGAAACGAGCCTGGTCAGGTCCAGCATGAATCTATGCTTTGAAAAGTTGTGCAGTGCCCACCACGTGCATGTATTTTGTTAGTTAAAAATGGTTATTTAGGAATGAAATAGAACTGTTATGTTTTATTCAATTTATTATTAATTTTCAAATGAATCCTAACTTCTGAGGATATGTATTTGTTGTTTCCACCTAACTACTTGTAGATGGAACAGTACGCTATTTCTTTGAACCTGAGAACATCTTAGGAAAATTACCAAGGGCACCATGAAACATGAAAGTTTGAAAACCCTTTGTTTAATCTATTTTTAACCTTTATCTTTTGATCATGATGCTTTCTTTTCATCTCTATAAATGTAATTTAGTTCTCTTTTCAAAACCACTTGACCATTTTTCATAGTCTCTTGTTTCTTGCTCATATTTCCCCACTCTTCTATTTTTAATAAATAAAACATTTTGCATACTCATATGTATATGCTTTTAAGCAATCCTGTATTATTTTGGTACTTCTAATATTTACTTTTTAGATATCTAATTGCATATGTATATATTTGGTAATGATGATGAAGATTTTATTATTTTTGAACTGATTCTCAAGCATAATGTCCCATTTCCTTGAGTATGGTTGACATTGCTTCACTACAAATCAGAGTCTTTGATGTTTTATTTGTGACAGTTTTTGACATCTAGCATGAATACCTTCATATACAAGGTATTGGTGTTATTCCTGGTTCAAAGGAGTTCTACCACCCCTGGATGCCTTTAAAATAAATTCTTAGCTTGATTTTTTTTTTTTTCAGGCAACATGGGAACTATGAATTCCTTGTGAGGAATGATAAATGGTTACTATTTCTCAAGGCATTTTTCTCCTACTTAGCAGCACCCTTAAGACAAGCAAATCTCCTAGCCACTACTTTACAGGCAAGAGTTTTGCTTTTCATAAATCTAACTTTTCAAAGGATGGTGTAGGCCTTTGGAACTGTGGCCTTATTCTGGCTTGAGTGGTCTGTAGGTTTATCTTCCTTCCCATGCTGACATTAAAATAAAACTCAGGGGAGTTTTTCAAACTGGCTTTACATGAGAGGATGTTCATTATATTAGGGTGTTTAGGTTATCATATTGCTGGGAAGGGAAAATTGTCTCCTCCTTGAAAAGGGATCCATCATGATTGTGTTCTATTGATATTTGGTATCTTCACCTTGTACAAGGGATGTGGATAGAATTCCATGAATGGTCCCTACATTTCCATGTGCTTAATCCCTAGACAAATTCCACAGTCTAGTAGGCATTCATCTGGCTTGGCATGGCTGCATTGTGTTCTCTGGCCACCTCAGGAGCAATTCCCTGTAAGAGAGGGGACATCATGTATCACATCTCGAAACTAAAGATGGGAAGTGCTACAGACTGAGCTTCTTCTTGTCTAAGTCAACTGCTGATCATTTCCCAATTAAATCCTTTCCTCCTCTTGCCTCAGTTAGCAGAATCCCCCAATACTGGAAACATATCATAGTCTCGTACTTCTAAAACTACTGTAAAGTCATTCCCTTCTTTTCTTTGGGAGGGGACTATTTTATTTTTATTTTTAATGTTATCTCTTTTTTTTTGTCTTTTTGCCATTTCTTGGGCCGCTCCCATGGCATATGGAGGTTCCCAGGCTAGGGGTCAAATCGGAGCTGTAGCTGCCAGCCTATGCCAGAGCCACAGCAACGCGGGATCTGAGCCGCGTCTGCAACCTACACCACAGCTCACGGCAACGCCGGATCCTCAACCCACTGAGCAAGGCGAGGGATCAAACCCTCAACCTCATGGTTCCTAGTTGGATTCGCTAACCACTGAGACATGACGGGAACTCCTCATTTTATTAAGATTTCTATTTTTTTATTATAGTTGATTTACAATGTTCTGTCAAGTTCTGTACATTCTTTTTCTCACATTATCCTCCATCATGTTCCATCACAAGTAACTAGATATAGTCCCTTGTGCTATACAGCTGGATCTCATTGCTTATCTACTCCAATTGCAATGGTTTGCATCTACTAACCCCAAACTCCCAGTCCATCCCACTCCCTCCCCCTCCCCCTTGGCAACCACAAGTCTATTTTCCATGTTCATGAGTCTGTTTCTTTTCTGTACACAGGTTCATTTGTGTCATATATTAGATTCCAAATATAAATGATATCATATGGTCTTTGTCTTTCTCTTTATGACTTACTTCCTTCTCTAGTCTCACCCATGTTGCTGCAAATGGCATTATTTTGTTCTTTTTTATGGCTGAGTAGTATTCCATTGTGTATATATACCACATCTTCGTAATCCATTCATCTGTTGATGGACATTTAGATTGTTTCCCTGTCTCGGCTATTATGAACATACGAGTGCATGTATCTTTTTCAATGAAAGTTTTGTCTGAATATATACCCAGGAATGGTATTTCTGGGTCGGAAGTGGACTACTTTAAAGAGGTTTTAAAAATAATTCTGGAGAAGAGCCATCAGTGATGATTAGCCTGACTAGACATGCAATCAGGAGCCTTTGCCTATCGGTTACTGGAGCCAACTGAGAGCTGATACCAGACTTTTAGTATGTTTCTTTCTTGGCCTAAAATGTAAATCTTGTCAATTGTTGAGGTTGACAGGAAATGTTCTGGCTTTGTCCAAAAAAGTTTGAGATATTGACTTTTGTTCCAAGTCCCTCCCCATACACCAAGCCAGAGCATGAGAGAGACCACCTTCAGACATCTTATTCCCTCCCATTCCAATGCAACTGGATTGCCCACTTTATGGGATATTAACCCTGGCTGAAATTATTGGGCACATGAGTGTTCTGAGTTCTATGGATCTAGGGCATATCAATCGGCAAACAGCTCTAGCTTTCCCAAAATAGCTGAGCTTAATTGAATGTAGAACAATTGGAGTATATTACATAACTTTTTTTATTGCAGACAAATGAATAATAACTGTGAGAGTTGCTATCTAGTACAGATTTCTTCCAAAGCTCTGCTGAAGGATCCAACACTCTCCTCATCCCAGAGGGTAATGTGAATCATAAAATGCTGCATTCTCTAAATTATTGAGATGCAGAGGAAATAAGAAAATAAATTTTATTCAAAGCTAGGTTGGATAAAAACAGATTCTAGGCAAAATAAAAGTTTAAGCTTTTACTTGTCTACAGGAAAATGTTCTGATTTAAACAAAAACCAAAAACACTGTCTGTAAGAAAGATCAAGCTAGACAAGAATTTTTTAGGCACCTTGAGTTGGGGAGAAGGGCAAAAATCTATATTATCATGAGACAGCTACCATATATATGGAGGATAGGATTTAACCCACATTATCACCATATTTGTGATGTATCCTAACATCTCTGATTGTTATGATTTAACACCCATTTTCAGAAGGGGAAGTGGAAACTCATAGATGTTAAGAGTTTTGTCCAGTTTCCCCATTGCGTGCCGAGGCACTTTGAAGAATGGTCATCCTGAATCCTTGTGCCAGAGGCTAAGACAACCAGGTTATAGTGCCTGCTTGGCCCAGTTTCTCCTATGCCTCATGGTGAATAATCAAGAAATTAACTTTTTGGCTAATCATGAGTTTGTTTTCTTTAATGAGTTCAATCTGGTACAATGAAATGCACTTTTGGGAAGGAAGATAATTTTGTGGCAGCTAAAGTTGGGTGTGAAATAATGAAATATTATTCCAGCTTTATTTATATATTTTTATTTTTTAATTTAATTTTTTATTATAGTTAATTCACCATATTCTGTCAACTTCATCTGTAAAGTGACCCAGCCATATATGTATGTATATATATATATATATATATATATATGCATTATTTTTCTCACATTACCTACCATATTGCATCACAAGTGACTAGATATAGTTCCCTGTGCTATACAGAAGGATCTCATTGCTTATCCACTCCAAAAGCGATAGTTTGCATCTACTAACCCCAAACTCCCAGTCCATCCCACTCCCTCCCTCTCCCTTGACAACCACAAGTCTGTTCTCAATGTATGACAGTTAGTTTTAAAGACAAGACTTAGTTCTGAGACACAGACAAGACTCCAAATGATAGATTTCCTGGAGAAAGGCCAGAAGGAAGGGCAGTCATAGGAATGATTTATACTAAATGCTCATCCAAGTTCTGAATTAAGTTCTACCTTCAGTGTAACCAAAAAGATATGTATTGAGCATATGGGAATTATATATTTGAACAAATAGAGCCCTCCAAAACCTTACAGTGTAGTATAATTAATGTCTGATTCTTGATAGGCTTGAATGGTTTCCTGCTTTGTATGAATGGGATAGTACTTCTAAACTGTGGTAAAAACAGTTGAGACAGTTGTGCCTCAGGAAGTAAGAACGTCAGTTTCCAAATAACTCTACAACACACCATTTTCTATATTTCTTCATACTTTGGTAGTGCTAGACACATGGTAAATGGCTTCAGTTCTCCCTGAGTGGCTTAGGGGAGAACAGCCAAATACAAATTCAATGAAGCTAAACAAGTGATTTTTACCTCATGTTCTTACACATACTTTGTTTTGCTCTCAAGTTATAATGGAATTTATCTCTCTCTACTTAAGTGCTTTGACAAACACTCTATCTAAATATTTAGATCAACACACACACACAACTGGGCTGGAAGGCTTCTTATCACAGCACTCAACTCTTTATTTCATTCTTTACAATGACATGATGGGAGAAAAATGCATTGAAAATAAGAGTTATAGAGTAAAGAAGAAGAAAGATGGTATTTTTTTTCCTGTCACTGAGGGTGAGGAGAAGGATAAGGGAATGTCTCCTACATTGCCAGCTGCAACTTCTCTTTGTCACTGGGTTTTAAATTCCCTCATCAATGGCAGCAACAAAAACAACAACAAACTGTGCCACTCATTTTAGCACCTAATCATAGGTCAAATTCTGTTGTTCTCCCTTTTTAAATATTTTAACCTTTTTTTTTCTATTATTATGCAACGTGGACCACATGACTCATTATGGAGTCAGTCAGACCTTTGCTTGTATTGCGTGGGCCAACATTCCATTGGCCAAACTAAATCACATGGCCAAGCCCCAAGTCAAGGGTGGGGAAAATCAAGTTGGCCTCTGGAGCAGGGAGCTAAAAAGTCACATGGGAAAGAACATGAGGACAGGAAGGAGTAATTTCGAACCTTTTCAGTCAAGCTACCTTCTCTCTATATAATCTCGGGCAAGTTATTTAAACTCTCCACATTTCAAATTACTCATCCATAAAGTAAAGTGGACAATATCTCCTTCTTAGTCATAAGGGTTTTTTTTTTCTTTTTTCTTTTTAGGGCTGTACCTGTGGCATATGGAAGTTCCCAGGCTAGGGGTCGAATTGGAGCTGTAGCCACTGGCCTACACCATAGCAAAAGCAACACTGGATAGTTTGCATCTACTATGTGCCTCAGGTCATGGCAGTGCTGGATCCTTAACCCACTGAGCAAGGCCAGGGATTGAACCCACATCCTCATGGATAATGGGAGGGTTCTTAACCTGCTGAGCCACATGGGAACTTCTTAGTCACGTTTCATCACATAGGATAATGAAATAAAGGACATAGCATTAGGCCTGGCTCTTCCTTTCAGTAGCACCCAGTATGTAAATTACCTGACTAGCACTATATTAAACTTCGTAACACTGAGAGCTCTGCATCCAAAGAATACACAGCTTCACAAAGTGTGAAAGAGGAACTAGAAATATCACACTGGAGACTGGGCAGTACAGGAGGAAACCCTGGCCTCTGCCACATCCATGATGATATGATTATTTCCATATGGATTTTGAGCTCCCTCCTCCCCTAAAAGTCAAACATGCTGTATGCTTATTTTACCTGCCCCCCCAAAGCTGGGACTTGAATGTATTGTGAGCCTCTGCCAATCTCACCCCTCTTGTAGGTCTTTGACTCTAAAGCTAAAAATAAATCTCACGAAGAGCACACTATCAGAGAGTGGGAGCAGCTGTACCATTTCTGAAGCAGCACTGACAGTCTTATGAGCCATGGAGGTGAGTACAAGAAATTCAAGTTTTCTTGCACTAGCAGCAGTAACACTAACAGCAGCAGAAGGAACTTCCAGGTCAAGGGCATTGTGATAGCTATTGCTGTGTGGTTTGAGGACCTCCCCCAGCTGCAAAGCTTGAAGTATGATTCTGCAGTATTTCATGTGCTCTCCAACATTCTATTTTATTTTCTACCTAAATTAGATATTTTCTACCTAATTCATCCAGTTGGTATCATAGCCTGCAATAAAGAATACATTGATATGAAAATTGGTAACAAAAGTGGGCAGATAGCAGAAGGAGATAATCAAGACACTCTCCAAGACATTTGGGAAAGAAGAGATTGGCTGGGCCTATTGGCAGCAAGGATTCAGTTAGTATTCAAGGCTAGGCTCTGGCAGAGCTTGGAGAAAATTTAATTTAAGGCTTATCTGTGGTTAATAGGAATGATGTCACAGCTTTGGTAGATCAGTTGGCTACTTCAATAAAACAGTATAAAAATATTCAAGGACTGAGGCATAAAGTACTGTTTAATGGTATTGGACTTGAGAGAAGAGATCAACAAAGTCATATTTCTTCATTTTCGCTATAGGCTGAAAACCAAAGAGACTTTATTTCACTAAAAGAGTCACTACCATTTTCTATGATTTCTCTTAATCTCCTTTCTCTTGCAACTCCAGGTCTAGAAATAAAACAAAATTTTGACACTGGCAGTTGATACAGGACAATATAATTATGTTATATGCCTGCTGAATTTGTAGTCTTTGGGGTCTTTTAGAGCTGGGCTATTGACGATGAGAACTGGAACAGAGAAACATGGGAGACTTCAGATAGTTTGCAAGATTTCAAATCCTCACTCCCTGCTATGCCTCCCTGGCTGGCAGAAAGAACCTTTCACCTCTGTCTGATAAGGCTAGTTAGACACATTAAAGATCTTCCACCAAGAAAGTTCCCTTGAAAGGAGATGTAAATTCTCTCATTTCACCCAACATCTCTCATGGTCTCTAGATTTCAAGGAGAGTCAGATTCTTGCATATCTTGGGGACCACTTCTGAAACATATATAGGAAGAGATGGCTGCTTAACATATGAGGGGTGAGAGATGCTAATTTTTATCAATAAAAATGGCAAATAAGTCTAAGAATTTATTTCAATGATATGCGATCAGAGAAACAAAAACAATTTTTGGTCTCCCTGATTTTATCAACATCGATGAATGTGCCAGAGTTGCTGACTCACTGCACTCACGTAGCTGCCAGGGTGCTGATGATTAAGTTGAAAGAAATCTGAACGTGAATGTCAAATAAAATTTATCATATATGACCTCTTGGACCCTTCCAAATGATGGCCCTCAAGAGAGCCCAGCAGGGTCTTCATTTGCTGACGGGTTGAAACATTCACTTGTGAGATAGTCAAGTATAGGGGATGATCTTGGCCTATGGGCAGCTGGTGGAAGGTGCTGCTGAAGCCAGGATCCTGGATGGCAGAGGTCAAATTTAGGTGAGATGATCAAAATCTAGCATAGTTTTCCAGGTGCTACATGATAGATTGATACTATATCCCTCTTCCCCCAGGATAAAGCAGTTCATTAATGCAGAATATTTTAGGCCAGGTTCTTGGTAAGCAGAGCTCGAGATGGTGGAATATGAAAGTTATTATTTGAGATGTTTCTTTCAGAAGAATGGGACAAAGGGAAACAGTGTAGGTAGGAGGAGGAGCTAAGCAAACATATTATTGGGGTGTACTGATGATCCATTCCCATATATGTGTGTAGTGGTGGGGTGGGGGTGCTCAGTGTAGACATTATCCACCTGGAGATAGCATTGGATTCCTAAGTTAAGGGCTCAGCCCTACAAGATTGTCCCCTCTTCCCCACCCTACCTCCATGCCGGTCGCAAGCCCAGGTTATTATTGCCTGTGCTTTTGACCCACCAGCTACAACAAATTGGATATTCCAATGACCTCCTCCAACTCAGGATGCCAATTCCAAGCACAGGTTGTGACCTGTACTTCTGTCAAACAAGAGGTTCTCATGAGCCCCTCCTTGGGTTCTATTAAGTTGCTGGAGTCCCTCATAGAACTCAGAGAAATATCATACTTACTAGACTATCAGTTTATTATTAAAGCCTATAACTCAGGATCAGCCAGATGAAAGAAGTGCACAGGACAAGGGATGGGGAAAGAGCTAGAGCTTCTGTCCCCTCTTCAGGACATCATTCTCTCAGCATCTCCTCCTATTCACCAACCTTGAAGCTCTCTGAACCCTTTTCTGGATTTTTATGGAGGCTTCATTACATAGACATGATTGAGTAAATTGTTGGCCATTGATAATTAACTCAGTCTCCAGCCCTCTACCTCCTCAAAACTTTCAACCCTCTAATCACCTGATTTGCAGTCCTGGAAAAGATTTTCCATCCTTAGGAACTTTCCAAATTCACTCCATTAATATAACAAAATATACTATTATCACTCTCATCACTTACAAAATTCCAAAGGTTTTAGAACTTTGAGATGGAAACTGGGACAAAGACCAAATATGAACATTTGACCCTTAAACAACCAAGTATTGAAATGCTTGTGTTCCTTCATATGCTAATGTTTAAACATACAGTCTATTCAGTTTCCCATGCATGGGTTCAACCAAACATGGATCAAAATTTCCATCTAAGGCTGATTGAATCCCAGGATGCAAAACCAGTATGCCTGACTGTCCTACACAATTTTACATGAGGGACTTGCACATTTCCCAGATTTGGGTATAAGTGGGGGCTCCTGGAACCAATGCCCCTTACATACTGAAGAATATATTCATTTTTTTTTTTTATAAATCACAATATCAACCACGTGGGCTCAGCTGGAGTCCATCCTGATCACACAAAGAGCTCTAGAAGGTAAATTGCAACAGAGTTGATTCCACTCCCAAAGACAAGGAATCTCATCAGTCTCTTGTACCTGCAATTCCATCTGTCATTGGCTACAGGCTACCCTAGAGGAAATGCTACCCTCCAGGCAACATAGCTCCTATATACCAAAGGCAATTCTTGGCCCACATGGTCAGCTCCGAGCTACTTGCAGCCAATAATCTCAGAGGCCGGGGGATTGAAACGCCAGCCCAATAAAGCAGGTCTGGGCAGGGAACCAACAGCATCTCTATAGAGCCTAACAGGACATTATTTTCTGTCAGTTGTATCACATTTTTTATTTATATTGGCTTTCCCATCTACTAAAATCAATAAGTATTTGTCCATACCTGCTGCTGCTCAAAGCTATATACCCCTTTCTGCTACGTACAGATTAGTTTTCCAACCTCATTGGAAAAATTACACTCCCCACTAGGATGTGCCATCTCATTACATTTTCCCCTTCTAACCAGCCTGTCTATTTCATTTCAGATGCTACCATCCAATACTCCTAAACCACCTGATTTCATGGGAATGCATGTTTGCATTCTGGTTAAAAATAGAATGATTCTGTCAGCAACATATGGTGTTTGAGTGTTCAGTCCCATCTACCAACGCCCTAATATCCAGAATGTCAAGATCAAACCTAGCTAATGTCTATCACTTTGAAATCAATGTTTTGCTGTCTCACAAATTTTATACCTTTGAGGATAAAAGGTTTCATTGGTTCAAAGAAAATGCTTCTGAATTCCTCAATCAAAGGTTGTTAAAGAAATGTTTGTGTTGTCCTCCCCACCCTTACTTAGAATTTTATTAAGGGACATCCAGGACTTAAAGCCAGAACTGAAAGCCAGAATCCAATACCTAAAGTCTTTTGCTTTTGCTGTTTTGGCTAGCTTATTTTTGATCAGGTGTCTGATCAACAGCAAAATGAATCGTTCCTTTCATGGAAACCCTGAGTCCTCAATGCCTGAGAGGTTAATGCAGACAGTGTCTGGTTGCCCTGAGGTCCAGGCTGTACTTTCTGGCCACATGGGTGGTTAATGCAATCAAGGATGAGAGTAATTAAATTAAAAGTCTGCTTTTATTGCTCAGAAAAGGCAGAAAATCCAATACTCTTTGACAGCCTGGAGCTGGAGGCCTGGGTCTAATGTGATCAAGGCTAGATTGGCTCAACTAGACAGCATGTCATTTTGGGAAGCAAAAAGCCTCCATGCTGGTCACAAGCTGCCTCTGTCTTGTGTTTAGAAGCCTTTAGTAAGCAGTCAACATAATCTGCATTCACTTTCACAGGTAATTTGAGCCTGGTACCTTCCTTTTTCCTAGTTAACTAGCCTCCTGCTCAGTTAACTCAGTTAACTAGTCCCCTGTTGCGGTTAGCCTACAGTTGCTCTTGTACTCAGGAAACCTTAGGTGCCTGATCTTTTCCTCTCTCCAGACCTCTCCCACTCTGACCCACTTTAGGAACTGCCTTCTTGAGTTCCTATTATGGCTCAGGGGGAATGAATCTGGCTAGTATCCATGAGGATGCAGGTTTGATCCCTGGTCTTGCTCAGTGGGTTAAAGATCTGACATTGCCATGAGCTGTGGTATAGGTCACAGACAAGGTTCAGATCTGGTATTGCTGTGGCTGTGGCACAGGCTAGCAACTGCAGCTCTGATTCAATCCCTAGCCTGAGAACTTCCATATGCTGTGGGTGCAGCCTTAAAAGACACCCCCGGGGAGTTCCCGTCGTGGCGCAGTGGTTAACGAATCCGACTAGGAACCATGAGGTTGCGGGTTCGGTCCCTGCCCTTGCTCAGTGGGTTAACGATCTGGCGTTGCCTTGAGCTGTGGTGTAGGTTGCAGACGCGGCTCGGATCCCGCGTTGCTGTGGCTCTGGCGTAGGCCAGTGGCTACAGCTCCGATTGGACCCCTAGCCTGGGAACCTCCATATGCCGCGGGAGCGGCCCAAGAAATAGCAAAAAGATTAAAAAAAAAAAAATTAAAAAAAAAGACACCCCCGAAAGAAAGAAAGAAAAAGAAAGAAAGAAAGAAATTGTCTTCCAAGAAGGCAAGTGTGTAGAAGTCTTTCCCACTGGAGTGTTGAAGAATACCGATTTGCTCAGCCTGTCTCTACTATGAAGCAGACACAATATATGCCCTTGATTATTATCCTTTGAATTAGGTCTTTGGTTGGGGGGGGGGGTCAGGGTGGATAAAACAGAAATAAAGAAACTCATTAGAAGCTACTGGCCAATTATTTAACCTCTCAACATCTCTAAAGTGGGACTCATTATTTTTAACCTCGAGACTATCTGAAGGTTAAAAATAATGTAACTTGCATTGAAAGTCCGCTAGATTTACTTATTTTTGTTGTTATTACCACCATTAATCCAAGTACAGATGATAGAATGTAAAAGGGATCCGATGATGAGCCAATGGAGGGACAGTTCTGTCCTTAGCCATCTCTCTATCAAAAATAGCTTCTTGTAAAAGTAACTTTCCTGTAATATGAATTTCACCCTAAATGTGACTCCTCTCAGATGTTAACGTACCTTAAGCTGGAGGCTCTCAGTATTGATTTCACATAGGAATTATAGAGAATACTTTATGGCTGGGTCTCACCTCTGTGGGGACCCTGGCAGATTATAATTAGTCTGGAAGCCACTTGGGCACAAGAGTATTTAAAAGGTCCCAGTGATTCCACTGTGCAGCCAAGATTGGGAGCCATGGTACCAAGCCATTCCCAACTGTGGAAAGGAGGACTTTCAGGAATTTAATGAAGGGCTCTTCACATAGCAGAAACCAGGAAAGAGTATTGCCTACTTGAGGAGCAGCTGCCTTTTCAGGAACGCGGAGAGGGAGCTCCATGAGAACCGCATGTGATCTCCTAAGAAGGGAACAGACCCTGCAGGGTAGGAATTCTGGAGCACTCTGTGGCTGTGCCTACTCTGTGTGAACCCTGGCCTCAGCTTGCACTTGTCATGGTGACCCTGGGGGGAATGAATGGGTTGGCTCCAGGAGACGGTTCTGGGTTGTAACTTACTTTCCCTGTGCCTGTCTCCCCAGCTACACTCTGAGCTTCCTGAGGGCCAGAAATGTATTTAACTTTTCTCAAATACCCAGTTAAACTTCACGAAATGGACTTGGAAAATTCCATCGAAATTTAATTTGGAAGTGTTTGATTCTAAACACCTATAGAGTCTCATTGAGGGTAGGATAGAGTTTCATTGAGGGTAGGACAGAGTCCTGTGAACTTTAAAACTTTAAATGGAATTCCCATCGTGGCTCAGTGGTTAACGAATCCGACTAGGACCCATGAGGTTGTGAGTTCAATCCCTGGCCTTCCTCAGTGGGTTAAGGATCCGGCGTTGCCATAAGCTATGGTGTAGGTTGCAGATACGGTTCGGATCCCGCGTTGCTGTGGCTGAGGTGCAGGCCAGCAACTACAGCTCCGATTAGACCCCTAGCCTGGGAACTTCCATATACCACTGGTGTGGACCTGGAAAAGATAAAAAAAAAAAAAAAAAATTTAAATAGGCACAGGAAGAAGATTTTTGAGACACATCACCAATTTCCATAGGGCAATGAGGATCTTTTGCCTTAAAAATACAAACAAATGTATATGCATATATACGTATAATTTGCATTTTTGTATATGTATATATGTTTATGTATATATTATATGTGTGTGCATATATGTGTGTATGTGCATGTATACATGTGTGTATATATACAGATGTGTGTATACATGCAGATATACACATATATACATAAAACATATACACACACACATATACAACTGAGTCACTTTGCTATAACCTGAAACTAACACAATATTGTAAATTAGCTATGATTCAATAAAATATGTATTTATAATAATATATAATTCAACTTCTATAATATACATAAATAAATTCATAGGTCTTAGTAAACTAAATGGTGGGGAAGTTATTGGATAGATCATTTTATCATGAATTCTTCTGTCACCTTAAATCTTTTCTAGAACAAGTTATGAAATAATTTAAGTTGGCAGCTAAAGAGAGAGATGAGTAAATTAATAACACTGAGATCTCTTTTTTGTATATAACACGGTTAAAGGAATCACTTAAAAAATGTTCGTTCTTCTAATGTTTGCAGGACTCTATAATTTGTCCCATCCAGCCTTTGGCAGAATGTCCCTATACTAAGACGTTAGAACTTAACATATGAATATATTGGATAATTGTTCTTTAGAAAGAGGCATTAAAAAGCATTTTTTTATTAGTATCTGTCAAAAGATTCTTTATTTCAGCTAAAGTGGATGTGTACTACCGCATAAGAATCATGGCATTTTAGAACACAAATGGACCTTGGAAGTTTTATCAACCCAATTCACCCACTTTGTAGATGAGCAGGTTAAAAATCAGAGATGCTGAGAAACTTGCCCAGAGTTGTCCAGGAATCTCCTAAGAGATTAGGGTGCTTATTCAAGCCTTCTTGAAACCCTGCCTTACCCACTTCAAAGACACATATGGGCAGTTATTTTCAAGTCTTTTGTCTTAAAAAATCCTGGGGTGGGAGTGGAAGCAGGGAATGATTTCATGTGTGATGCCAGGTTACTGAATCATCCTCTCCCAGATAATCATCTTTAAGAACGTCTCTAATTTTTCTTCTTTTTCTTTTTTCTTTTTAGGGCCATAGCTGCAGCATATGGAAGTTCCCGGGCTAGGGGTCAAATCAGAGCTGCACCTGAGGCCTGCATCACAGCCACAGCAACAAAGGATCCAAGCTGCATCTGCAAGCATTGCTGAAGTTTGCAGCTACGCCAGATTCTTAACCCACTGAGTGAGGCCACGGATCAAACCCACATCCTCACGGACACTATGTTGGGCTCTTAACCTGCTAAGCCGCAATGGGAACTCCACCTTCCCTGATTTTAAAACACCTGCATTGCTTCCATCCAGCCCCAGTCTCTGGGGCATCCATCTTTTCCTTCCTTTTCTTCCTCATTATTACATCTGCCTCCAGAATGTGGTCCAGGGGATAGATGGGGAGAGAAGGGAACTGAGGGGGGAAAAAAGGAGGAATGAGGCTGGAAAACTTCTCTCTTTTTTTTTAGGGCCGCACACGTGGCATATGGACATTCCAAGGCTAGGAGCAGAATAGGAGCTGCAGCTGCTGGGCTGCACCACAGCTACAGCAACACAAGATCCAAACTGAGTCTATGACCTACACCACAGCTCACCACACATGCCAGATCCTTAACCCACTAAGCAAGGCCAGGGATAAAACCTGCATCCTCATGGATCCTAGTCAGGTTCTTTAACCACTGAGCCGTGATGAGAACTCCTGAGGCTGGAGCACTTCTAAGTGAGCTCAGTGCTGACCTAATTGGTGAATCCGTGCCATTTCCACCTCCTCTTACCCCATCCTCATCATTCTCCTCCAGCTCCTCCTGGGTACACAGCCACATATACCTCTGAGGCCGTTCCTCCAGCTACTGTAATTGACAGGGTAGACTGACCAGGGGATCTGCAGAAATTGACAGCCTCCCTTGAATAAGGGGTGAAGCCAGCGCAATGCCCCTTCGGTCCCATCAGTCACTGGAAACAGAGCAAATATTCTCCCATCTGACTTAATGAGTCAAAGGGATGTTGCCTAGCTGATTGAGGGCAGCCAGAAAGTGAGCGGTTGTTTCTATTACAACTTGTCATCAGCCATTGATCTAAACAGGGAAACATTGGGTTGCAGCAACCTGACCAAAGATCAAGGCAGATGTTTTGTTTAGCCCCATGGAGAGATGCTGATTTGGGAAAGAGAAATGAAGGCTTTGTTCAAGATGGTCTGTTATTACATTTAATATGAAGTTTTTATCTTTGCCTCCACAGAGGATCTGTGGCATTAGAGTGGAGATCAGAAAAAAAGACAGTGTGTTCCTTAATTGGATGTGGGAGGAGGAAGAAGGGAATCTTTGTCCTTTCCACCAGGCATTTCTAGCTCATTCTGGCATTTTTGCCTGGCATGCGACTCCACACTTTCCCCAGAGCTGCCTCCTCCTCCTGGGCAGAGTCCCTCTCTGAACACTATGTGTGTGTTACATTGGCCACAGCCACTCCTTATCACATCGCCCTCTTTCCTTTGCTTTATACTGTTGATGGTCATCCAGAATCATCGTCTCTTTGTTCATTGCTTTACCTGTATCTGCTTCTAGAAATTCAACTGCTTGGGTGAACAAAAACCCAAGCTTGCTCGCAATATCCTCCCCATCCACCCTGGTACCTAGAGGGCAATAGGGTCACAATGAATATTTGGATAGTCAAGTAATTTTTCACATGCAGTAGCTCAAATCTTTTAAAACAGGTATAATCAGATTTAGCTATGGAAGCAATGGGAGGAGATTTGCAGAACCAGGGAGACCTCAGAGTTCAGGTAACAAGAGATCCCAAATACAGGAGAACCACGTGGATTCAGACATCAGAGTACAGAGTGGTCAGGGTTTCCTGAGAGGAGTATGGGTAGTTCTGTAGCAACTGGGACAAGAAAAATCCAGAAAGTAGGCAAACTCCTTCATCTTCCTAGAAGGTTTCTCTTTTTATCTGTCCTTTGAAAACAAGAATGTATCTCTATGTGGTACACATATACAATGAATTAGTACTCAGCCATAAAAAATAACGAAATGACGCATTTGTAGCAACATAGGTAGATTTAGAGATTATCATACTGAGTGAGGTAAGTCAGACAGAGAAAGACAAACATCTTATATCACTTATATGTGGAATCCAATAAAAAACAATACAAAAGAACTTAACATATAAAACAGAAACAAACTCACAAATTTTAAAACTAATGTTATGGTTACCATAGGGAAGCCATGGGAGAGGATAGAGGAATCAGGAGGATGGGAATAACATACATACACTACTGTATACAATTAATGATTAACAAAAACCTACTGTATAGCACAGAAAATTCTATTCAATAGTTTGTAATAACCTATATGGGAAAAAAGTATGGACATCTGTATGTGCACAACTGATTCACTTTGCTGTACACTTAAAACTAATACAACATTGTAAGTCAACTCTACTCCAATAAAATTAAAAAGAGGAAAAGAAAGTGTATCTCTAGAATTCATTAGTTTTGAAGTTTGTCTTTGTCTTTGAAGGAAAATTTTGGCTAGGAAGGGAAGGGAGATAGAGAGGGGAGAGGAAATTCTGATAAAAATGCCCTTGCTAGTCTTAGGGCATTGAATAGGCTTTGAACAGCCTCACAGGCCCTGGGTTCACAGACTTTTGTGAATAGACACTGAGGAGGATTCAAATAAAAGGTAATTTAAAGGATGTATGGAGTTCCCATTGTGGCTCAGAGGTTAAGGACCTGATGTAGTCTCTATGAGGTTGTGGGTTCAATCCCTGGCCTTGCTCAGTGGGTTAAGGATCTGGTGTTGCTGCAGTCTGCAGTGTAGGCTGCAGATGCAGCCTGGATCCAGTGTTACTGTGGCTGTAGCATAGGCTGTGGCTGCAATTCCTATTCAATCCATATGTCACAGGGGTGACCATAAAAAGAATTAATTAATTAATTAATAAAAGGGTATAAAGCATGTTGATTGCAATGAATTTGCACATTAGAATAGGCATTCAGGCAAATGATCAACAATGATACAGGACCTTCAAATTAAGAACGACATTTCCTTGCATCTTAAATTAATCATCATCACCACCATTTGATAACTGTTTATTGAACATTTAGAAGTATGCTTCTTAAACCAAGGAAGGTAACTCCTTGGAAAGGCACATGGTGTGCTCAGATCTCTCCCAAAGAATAGGTGTGAGTCACTGACTCAGTGTTTGTGGAACGGAGATGAAGTTTTATATATATATATATATTTTTTTCTGTCTTTTTTTTGTTGTTGTTGTTGTTGCTATTTCTTGGGCCGCTCCCGCGGCATATGGAGGTTCCCAGGCTAGGGGTCAAATCGGAGCTGTAGCCACCAGCCTACGCCAGAGCCACAGCAACGCGGGATCCGAGCCGCCTCTGCAACCTACACCACAGCTCACGGCAACGCCGGATCGTTAACCCACTGAGCAAGGGCAGGGACCAAACCCGCAACCTCATGGTTCCTAGTCGGGTTCGTTAACCACTGCGCCACGACGGGAACTCTGAAGTTTTATATTTTTAATTTTAGAGATAAACCATGAGACTTTCAAGAAATGTGGTACTAGGGACTGGGCTGTTTGGGAATAAGTCTCTGGGCTCTGTTAACTCTTGCCACAGTACTTCCATTGCCATTTAGAAGCAATTCACATCATCTTTTATCTTTATCCATTTGGTACCTCTTTTCTCTGATGCATTTGGAGTGTCTATATCTATAACATCTTTTTTTTTTTTTTTGTCTCTTACCTTTTTAGGGTTGCACCCATGGCGTATGGAAATTCCCGGGCTAGGAGTTGAATCAGAGCTGTAGCTACTGGCCTATGCCACAGCCACATCAACGCCAGATCTGAGCCACATCTGCAACCTACACTGCAGCTCACAGCATTGCTGGATACTTAACCCACTGAACGAGGCCAGGGATTGAACCCTAATCTTAATGGATACTAGTTCGGTTTGTTACCTCTGAGCCACAACAGGAACTCCCATCTATACCAATTTTGAATGAGATGTTTAGGTTCAACAAATATTCCATGAATTTCCCAGGCTTTGCCATTAGGTTGGGGCTATAGTGTAAGTTTTGGTCAATGGATCCTAAGTAGAAGAGATGGATGTCGCCTCCAGCTAAGCCAGTTAAGTGCTGATGTGTCTTCTTCTTCTCCTTCTCCTCTTCTCAGTAAACCTTGGACCGCGTGTTGAGATGTTGGAAATCCTACATGAGGGAACCTGGATCCCTGGGTTACAAGATGGAGGCAAGCCTCCATCATCCAGCATCTGATTTTGCATGAGACAGAAAGAAATTTTTATTGTGCTAAACCACTGGGATGTCAGGATTGTTTGTTACCATGGCATGGGCTATGACATCCTTACCTAATGCCCCATCACAATCATTTCAGAGTAGGGATTCCAGCTGAGAGTGGTAAATATCTGTTTCTGACTGAACACAAAGATGTTGGATGTTACCTTGTCTGTGAATTCAAATCCACAAGGCTCTGGCTCAGGACACAAGAGACTGGTCAGGTTTGCTCTGATGTTCTGGCAGGAATTTCAGGAGATCCTCAAATTAAACTTAAGCTATTCCTTGTTTAGCTTCTCAAACTAAGCCTGACAATTCTCTTTTTAAAATTTTGTTGAAATATAGTTGATTATAATGTTATATTAATTTTTGCTATACAGCAAATTGATTCAGTTATACATATGTATGTACTTTTTCATATTATTTTCCATTATGGTTTATCACAAGATATTGAATATTGTCCCCTGTACTATACAGTAGGATCTTGTTGTTTATCCATTCTATATATAGTGGCTTGTATCTGTTAATCCCAAATTCCCAATCCTTCCCTCCCCCACCCTGTGGCAACCACAAGTCTGTTCTCTATGTTTGTGAGTCTGTTTCTGTTTTGTAGATAAGTTCATTTGTGCTGTAGTTTAGATTCCACATATAGTGAGAACATATGACATTTGTCTTTCTTTTTCTGACTTACTTCACTTAGTGTGATAATCTCTAGGTCCATTCATGTTGCTGTGAATAAGCCTGACAACTCTTAAATGTTAGTTGAAATTCCATGAGTATTAGAGTCCTGGAGATTTGGTTTGTTACCTCTGAGCCACAACAGGTAATGAGGTACCAAAAGGAGAAAACTGTGCCAGGACTACAGTCACTGGAAGTCCTCATCTCAAAAGAGCTGAAAAGGCAAGCAGACCTTCCCCATAACAAGGGACCCTAAATCATGCTCTCACTGGTGAGTGTTCCAATTCATTCTATTGAACTGCTGCTATCCCCAACAAGAATATTATATTGCCTTTCATGTTAAATTGTATTGCAGGAGGCTGGCAAGAAACTCAGTGTACAAATCAAGGTTCAGATGAACACACTTGATAGAATGGAACTGAAATGGGGCAAAGGTCGGGAGCTTTAAAAGTGCTACAGTGCTTTGGAAACCCAAGACCCTCCAATATTTCATCATTTGTCAGAGGTGATAATGCTGAATTACACACTTTAGAAAATGAACACAGTGAGCTAAGCCTCCTATTGAGTAGTGAATTACTTGCTCTTTTTTGGATGCTGTGTTAACTCTCTCCAGACATAAGAATCCCCTTATAAACAAAGGCTGTGTCTTAAACATTTATCTTTGCTGACTTTAACCCAATACCAGAACTATACTGATAATAGCAACTAGTATTTATAACACTCAACACAAGGCAGTTTTATTGTGTGCATCATATGCATGTTAACTTACTTAATCCTCAGAATAAACCAGTGGAGTAGGGATTATTATTAGCCCTAGTTTATAGGTAAAACAAACAAACAAAACAAAAAAACAACAACAAAAAACTAGAAACCTCAAGTATAGGAGATTTAAGCAAAGTGCCCAAAGGCATGTGTTTAGGAAATACTGAATCTGGGTCTGAATCAGGTAACCTGACTACAGAGTGTGACATTTAATCATCCTGTCCCAGTGTCACTTTTAAGAGTATTCGTGAATGGCAGAAGGAAAGAAAGAAGGGAGCCTGGAAGGGAAAAGACATGAAAAAAAAAGCGATAGAAGAAGGATGGAAGGGAGAAGGCAAGGATGAAGTGATACTGGAAGGAGGCATGAAAGTGTGAATGGAAAGAGGTGTGGGGGGAAAACTTAAGAGAAGGATGAAGCAGATGGAAAGAAGAAAGAGAGGAAGAGGAAAGAGAAGGCATTATGGATGGATGGATGGATGGATGGATAGAAAGAAAAGCAATTTAACTGGATGGATAGACATAAAAATAGGTCTTCTTTTCCTCTTAACAGAGCTTCCAATGTTGCTGTTGAGAAAGTTCCTGACACCTACAAAATAAAGATTCATGGCAAAGGTGATCTGAGCTTTCCTGAGAGTAAAGTGGTTTCATTGTCAACTTTTCTCAACCTTTTCCTTCTCACGCACACTGAAGGAATGTGCTTCCCCTGTGCTCTCTCTTAGCCCAGGATTTCTTCCTTTTGGCCTACCCTGGATTTTTTTTTCCTGAATATTACCTCCATTAAAGGCATTTGGAGATGTCAGGGTCCTATCTTCCTTGTGCTCCCCAAGGTTGCACAAAAAGCATCAGTTGGGGTTGTTTCCGAGTGAGATTGTACACCCCTCTGGACCTGGATGTTGCTATTGAGTTTTTGTTGTGAGACTGCATTATTCATTTAGCACTCAGAGACTTTGAGTCCCTGTTCAGTCCTCTCTCCCTTTCCTCATGCCAGATGCCCAATATACCTATTTTTACAAATGATATGGTGTGGACATCATGCATAAGGGCTCAGAGATTTGTAGGGAAAAAAGGAACAGAGAGTATGTTGTTGACCATGTAAAGCTGCTTAGGCTGGTTAAGTTGGGTATTGAAGGGCAGAGGTGTGTCTTGACAAATTTAGTAAGCAAATGGATCTCCAGGGTTTGGAAGATAAACCGTGCCTGGTAAAGCAGAACCACTTATCTTCCTCACTTTGGCTCTTTGTGGAATCCTAGTATGGGCATTGTTTTAAGTTGTGTTCTCTGGGGATCAGACCCTGAGACAAGAATGCAAGTACCAAGAGAAGATTTAGGAGATTGCCCTGGGAAACACTGCTGGAGGATAGATGGAGCTAGACAGAGATGAGGAAGCTGGCAAAGGGTCACTTATCAGTCAGCTTACACTGTGAGCAACTGGAGATGAAACCCACATGGACTATCCCACCTGAGGGGCGAGGGAGCTGATGTATTTATACACCAAATGCTATTAGTCATTGCTTGAAGGCTGCTCTGGTGGGAGCAGGTGCATTGCTTCTGGCACCTGCTGTGTGCTACACAGATGCCAAGGTAGCACCAGCCATCAGAGAAAGGCCTGCAGCAAAGACTGCAGGGGCTGGAGGTGGATGGGACTATGTGCCCTGAAACGATAAGCAAGACTGATGGGTGCAGACAGGGCTTGCCCAGCTCCATTCAAGACTAAACCAAGAAAGGGAATCATCATACCTGTATTTCCTTAATGCCTTTAACCAGTTAATCTCAGTAAAGTGTTAGCACAGCAGTATGAACCCTAGATGATTAAATCTACTTTAAATGTGTGGAGACTGTGTCTTGGAGGAATTAGTTGTCTCACCCCAGATCTCATAACTGCAAAGAAGGCAGGGTCAAAACGGTGTCTTATATCTTCTGCCTTTGCCTCCAGGACTCTTTTATATTACATTGTAATGTCTCCCTGTCAGAGTTAAATGCAACATGGACCAGAGCTTTCCCTCCCTCCCTAAAATCTAAATATGGAAAAAGACAGAGAGAGAGTTAAGTTCACGTACTTGCTGTGATGGTTCCAGATGCACAGGGCGTCTGGTAGGTAGTGAGGCTCTGGATTGTTCCATCTCAGCAGTGATTGATTTCCCACCTCTTAATAGAACATACTCTTATAGCTCTGAGCAGTTTGGGGGAAAGATTTAATTTCAGTTTACATTTTAGATAGAAAGGAAAGTAAAAAGGCTGTGAAATTCAGACATGAGCCACATTACATCTGTGGTGATTTATCAATGTTATTTCTAGAGGACATTGAGTGGAGCTGCTAACAGATAATAAGTGATGTGGGGAGATAAGGCCTGGGGTCATGGACTTGAAGCCAAAGAGAGGAGCTACTAGTAGCCCCACTCTCTCTTGACCACTGGGGTGATCTCCCAGACAGTCCATTTAGGCCCGTCCCACTCCCAGTCTCCTTCCAAACCCTCCTCCCAACGCACCCATCCATTCCCTTCAGAGACCTTGCTCTCTGCTTTATAAATGGACTGCCAGCCCATGTGCATCACCCACTGCTGGGTTTCCCTTCCTAGATAGACAAAGTCTTTCCTGACACCTTCTAGAGGTGCAATGACTCCACACCAAATAAGGAGCTGGTCAAGACTTTAGGCGCAGGGAGAGAGCTTCTCTCTGGAGGATAGGTGACCTTCAGCATCTTTGCAATCAAATCACTTCCCAGACTGTAGGAACTCATTGCATATCTCAAGGTAATCTCTTGTTTCCAAATTCCCACACATTCTAAATCTTGAGTAATTGTGCTGTTTCGATAAAGGTGATTCGTTCCATGTATAATGTGATGGATTGATCTTCATACTTCTGTAAGTCTTTTGATGAAAAAAGAAAAGAAAACATATTAGCAAAGATTCTTTAAGCAGGACACATCTTGATTTATAGATGTGTAGAAAATAATTTTGGATACATAGGTCAACGCACGAGGACATTGCCCTTTCCTCATCTTTCAGATTTAATTGCATGACTCAGCTTTCCCTCAGCTCACGAGTTACAGAAACCATGAAAGTCTGGCATGATGGAAAGCAGCCCCATCTGTTGTTCACCGGGGCATGGACTGCCAGAGGCTAGCCTCTCAGCTTGTAGAGACTGTACTAGCAAAACACAGTGTCCCTTCTGTATACTCAGCAATTTCTAACTGCTAAGAGGAGGACAGGTGTGTGAGCCATGTTTCCCCAGTGCTGCAAGTCAGGAAGGCAGGGGAGGGGGAAGAATAAGAAGAGGAAGAGGAAAAGGAAGAAGAAGAAGAGGAAGAGGAAGAGGAATAAGGAGAAGAGAGGGGGGAGGAGTTGGAGGAAGAAGAAGGATGGAGGAAGAAGGAGAAGAAGGAGAAAGTATTATCTCCATGGCAGTTCTCAAACACCAATTCTTAAAACAGGATTTGCCTCACTTATCTTCTCAGGCCTCATTTTTAAAATCTTCCTTGATGTTTTCTTTCAAGAGATTTGACTTGAGGAGAACAGGATGTCTGCAATGTGACAGCTTGCCAAGGGTCTCTGGCTGAGTCATGGAACAGGTGAACCAAGAGTATCTCACCTGGGGATGAGCTTGGCTTCTGATGTCTAGTTTTACACTGTCACCTTGAGACCTTGACTCTGTGATTGTTTTCTTCTAGCCACACCCTCTCTTCTTCATGGGAGGGGACTGGTGGAGAAAGAATACAGTCATGTGAAGCTCAGAGTAATAGCATGCTTGAAAAAAAGCTGTTTCAAGAAATGTACTTTCCAATTACATTCTGCTTGACAATCATTGTTACTGGAATAATCCTGATAATGGTCAGAGTTGCCTATAATGGTTCTCAGCCAACTACAGACACATATGCTGTAAGTCTTCCCTTTGCTCTTCTGATAGCACAACTTTGGGGTTTCTTTACGAGCGTGCAGGCTGACTCAGTAGAGATCATTTGCCTTGGGATAGATGCTGAAGCCAGGTGTGAAGACAGCCATCCTTCTCTGCCTCATTCCTTTTCCTCTCACTGGAGAGCTGATTCACATTCCTTTCAGAAGCAGGTGGAAGAGGAAAAGAAGAAATACTACCAGCAACAAAATCTTCCCATGTAGCTCTGGACAACAGTGGAAGAGGAGATGCAGTGTCCACAGCAGACAGGCAGTGGGCCTGGCTTTGTTTCCATTTTTGTATAATCCCAGGCACATTGATGAATAGGAGAACAAGATAGGGTACCGGGGGTAAGGGGAAGAATGAAGTCAGCTAAGTAAATCAACATGGGCTATTCAGAAAGAATAGTACCTCTTCTTTCTCCTCTCCCTGATTAAAGCACCAGAACCTGAAGTAGTGAGAAGGGAAGTGGAGACAGGGGAGGAACATGAGCTGTGATTGTTCTGGGCTCGTTGTGGGGAAACCAGGGGTGTCCAGCCCATACCACCTGCAAAGGCCACCACACTTGTTTTTACCCTTTGCAATGCAGAGGGGAAGTGATAAAATTTGAAATGATCCTTGTGTCGACTAAGACATTGACCAAGCTGACAACTGAGACGCCACTTAAAACTTTCCTGACCCTCCAGCAATTGTGCTACACGGATTGTGGCCCATTGAGACTGGGGTATGATTTTTGTAAGAAAATGAAAAATAAAGATGTATTCCCTCTTTGGGGTTATTAAATACTGTCATACTGAATGAAGTAAATCAGACAGAGAAAGGCAAATATCATATGATATCACTTACTTGTGGAGTCTCAAAAAAAAAGGGTACAAATGAACTTATTTACAAAACAGAAGCACACTCATAGACATAGAAAACAAACTCATGGTTACCAAAGGGCATAGCATGGGAAACTATACTTATAATAATCTATAAGATAAAAGAATCTGGAAAAGAATATATACATATATATGTACATATGCATGTGTGTGTGTATACATGTATGACTAATTGTGCTGTACACCTGATCTTAAGACAATATTGTAAATCATCTATATGCCAATAAAAGTCTCTGGCATTTGAGGAGAGTTAGGGTTAAATTCCATTTACAGTTTTACTGTTGGCATTTAGGAGTTAATTTAAAGACTCTTTAGGATCCACTATTTAAGCAACCTGGACTGCATAAAAATGATACGAGTTCCGATATTTTAAACACATGTGCTCTATTTGCCTTTATTCTGGAATGATTTAGGTAATGAGGGTGAACTAAATCACCAGATTGACATTCCAATTCAGTGCCTGTTGCTGAGGGACGCTGTGTGTTCCCGAACCTGCAGCTGCTGTTATTATCTGATCTGCCTCATGGACTTCAGTGGATAGTTGCCCAAACTCATAAAAAATGTCTCTGCAAGGTCTATTGAATGTCGCTGGTATCTGTAACGTAATAATCAAAATGAATTGTCGCTCTGGTGGTAGAATGAATACACAAGGGCTGATTAATCCACTTGCAGAAACCCTGAAATGAAGATAAAAAACACAGTAACAGCCACCCTTAATATTAACCCCGTGGGGACTCTGTTATTAATTGGTCTGCATGTGAGCACAGCTTTTAATCAACTGGTGGAGTTTGAAAGCTTACACCCCCCCGCCCCGCCCCAAAACTGCTCATTCATCTCTGAGCTGTGAATTAAATGTTGAACAAATGTCAGGGAAGGTCCTTTTATGAGCTCATCTTAGGACATTTCATCTACATCCATATCTGGTAATAAAGCAGTGAAGCTGCTCACCTGACTGAGCCCATGTCTGGAGAGAATTTGCCTTCAATTTTTCATAGAAGAAGGATAAAGGGAAAGCGCTATGCTGCAGGGTAAACAGAGTTTTGAATCTAAACTTGGGTAATTGAGGCCAAAGTAAGCATTCTTATGGGAGGAAGGGAAAAGGATCTTAATAAATGAAAATAGTGGATTCAAACATTGGGATGATAAACACGTCTGCTATGTTGATCTCAGCAGAGATCCTTAAATATTTGCATTTCAGGGAATTATTTGAAAACTCTCTCTCCTTAGCAATGAACATATGAACATGTGTGTCCCCCAGGTGTAAACAAAATCCAGGAGGTTCATGTACCCTCTAATGGCCATCCTCGGATTCATAGGGAAGAGCCACCAATTTAGATGCTTTCATAGTAACAAATGACTTTTTTTGTAACCCTCTCTACACCTGCTATGATTGGATTATGTTTGTTTCCTGCCTTTCTTGGTGTCTAGAACCTCTGTCATGTCAGGATCCATGTAGATCTTCATTGCTAAATCCCCAACATATAAAGCAAAGCCTGGGACACAGGTAGAACTCAATAAATATTTATGAAGTTAAAAAGCAGAATTCTCATCTACTGAATGTTTAATGTTCTTGTCCAAGTCTTAATAATGCTAAGTTAAAAAAAAATGGAGAACAATTTTTCCAAAATGAGGAGAATACTGATTGCTTCCAGGCCTCCAGTCTTCGTGACCAACCTTTCATCATATATATCATTGACTTAATGGATTTGTGGAAAGCACTGTTTGTGATTATGTTTGATTCATTTAGTTCTGTAAAGCAATGCTACTCCAACTTTAGGCCACATGGGGGTCACTTGCAATGTTTGTGAAAACTCAGATTGCTAGGCTCCATCCTCAGATAATTCTGGAGGACTGGCTTTGGGAGCTGAAATCCTGCCTTTCTACTCCAGATGATGCTGACACGGCTTGTCCGTAGACCACACTCTGAGGAGCAAGATTCCAAAAACCCTATGAAGTGATTCTAATGATCTCATTTTCCATATAAAGAATCCTGAGAGTCAGATTAGCTCCGGCTCAACAGAGCTAGAATCCTGAAGTTTAGACTGTGGGTTCTGTTTTTGTACTATTATATTAGGATGCTGCTCCACACATGGGCCAGAATAACATCCTTATCACATCTCCCCTTTATATTCCTCATTGGATTCTTTTTCAGGAGATATGACTCCAAAGTAATTAAGTTCTTAATTTGTTTTAGTATGGAAATACTGTTCTAATAGCATTAATCACATTTTTCAGGAAGGAAATTCTCCTCTAATGCCTTCATTTTATCAGAGGTTTCCTTTTGCAGTTTTATCATGAGTGTGTTAATTTTTAAATAGCTGTGATCATGATGGATGTAAAATTTGTGTTCAGTTTTTATTTAACATATTGAGCGTTTTAAATAAAATTCTATTTTTATTATTTTAATGATGGTTAAGTGAATATACTAAAACGGACATATTCTACTGAGTAGTCCCTAAGAGAGGCTCTAAGTCTACTCCATTGCAAGGGAGTGGCTCAAATATACTTGGGATGACTCTTTTGGAAACCATCTCCAAACTAGATTTAAAGAGATTTAAGAGAAGGTTTATTCAGCCTCAATCTGGTTACCCAGCATCATCCCTCACTGTTAACCTTAGTTGTCTCTATAAGACTTTATCTGTTTCCAAAAAAAGCAAATAGGTCTTTAAAGAATTAATACTAGCCACCACTGAGGGGCATGAAGGAGATGGACAGGGCTTGGTGATGGAGGCTGGCTGTTTTGTGCTGTCATTCAATTCCTGCTGAAATGACCTATAATTCCTGTAAAAACACACTTTTTCTTTTCCAGTAAACTAATCTTAACTTCTTATGGGAATATAAATATGTAAGATAATAAATATAATTCTGAGGAAAAAATGGGTAATTAAGGGGTCTAAGTCCACCAGATTTTATGATGGTATAACAATTAAACCAATTTGGTATAGGAGTATGAATAGAAGAAGTAATAACTGAAGAGAAAATAATCCCAAAATGGGTTTAAATACAGGATTTCAAAAGACCAAGATTTTAAATCAATGTGAATTAATGGATTTTTCAACTCATGGAACTGAGATCAATTAGTTAGATATACAAAAACCATAATTTAATGGATCTGTATCTAAATTGTTGCATCAAAAAGATCCAGAAGGAGGAAAGATTTAAGTATTTAAATAAAGCTAACCTACAAAAGCACTCAAAGAAAATACAGAAGACTGATTAATTTGAATTGAAAATGCAGAAATTCTATATTATAAAAAAAGGTTAAAAGAAATGGTCAACCTGGAAAAAATATTTTTAGCGCATAAGAAAAAAAAAGGCAGAGTTTGCTAAATTTGTAAAGTACTCTTTCAAATCAATAATAAAAGACCAGATTTATAGTGGAAAGATGCACAAAACATCTAACCAGAAAACAGAACTTTAAGTAATTGATAGACATGTAAAAAGTTATGCAACATCATTCCTATTAAGAAAAGGTACATTGAAGAGTTCCCTCATAGCCTAGCAGGTTAAGGATTCAGCAATGTCACTGCTATAGCACAGGTTTGATCCCTGGCCCAGGAACTTCCTCATGCTATGGGCACGGCCAAAAAGAAAAAAAAAAAAGAAAAGGTACATTGAAACAAAATTGAGCTATTTTTTGCTTCTCTAATTGGGGGGCTACCAAAAGATTTAATAATTCATAATATTATTAACAGTGGTTAAAAATCCAGATGGTCTCATATACTCTTGATGAGAGTGTAAATTGCTATGACTTCATTTGAATATCAATGTGATAGGTAAAAATCAATCACAAAATAAAATGTACATACACCTTAAGCCAGGGTTGTTACTTCTAGGAATGTAATTCCACAAGTACACTCACAAATGTGCGATGATTATATATATACATATCAGTATATTCATTATATAATGATCTGCTGTCGTTTAAGAGATGAGAAGCAGCCTTAAGCCCATAGGTGGGAGAATGGCTACATAAATTATGAAACATCCTTGCAATAGAACACTAGAGAATTGCAAAGAATAAGGCAGACCTCTGTGTGCTTTGTCAGGAAAAATCCTTGAGAGAGATATTGTCAAGTTAAAAAAGAAGAAGAAAGGCAAATTATAGAATAGCATATAGAATACATGTAGTATGCCTCTGTCTTTTTAAAAAACTTAATGCTAAAAGTTTAAAAATAGTACCTAATATGATGGATGTCCATGAAACTTATTGTGGTCATCACTTCATGATGTATGTAAGTCAAATCATTATGCTGAACACTTTAAACTTATACAGTTCTATACGTCTATTACATCTCAATAAAAATGGAAGAAAATGACCAAAAATAGTGTCTAATATTAAGTTGTCCCCAGGACTAAGTACATAACTCATTAGGATATTCTAAAGATGAAATGAGATAATGTACATAACAACCTATGGGGTACATTCCAGTTATCCATTGCCCCATAAGACGGCACCCTAGCCCTTAGCAGTTTAAAATAGTTTAGTAAGAGTTTTCCTGCCACAAAAATAAAAAGTTCATTCTTCTTTGTATCTGGGTAGTATTCCATTATATGGATATTCTGCGATGTCTTTGCCTATGTACCTCTTTATGGACATTTATATTGTTTCTAGTTTTTGTCTATTACAAATGAAGCTGCTGTAGACATTCATGTACAGGTTAGGAGCATGAAATGACAAGCCACAGATGAAGAGAAAATAATTGCAGAGCATCTGAAAAAGAACTTGTATCCAGAATGTATAAGGGACCCTCAAAGCTCAAAATACAAAAATAAACAACCTAATAAAAAATGGGGAAAAGATTTGAATGCACACTTCACAAAAGGAGACAACAAATAAACAGATCAAAAGATGCTCATTGGTCATTTGGAAAAATTTGAATCAAGATGAGCTATAGGAGTTCCCGTCGTGGTGCAGTGGTTAACGAATCCAACTAGGAACCATGAGGTTGCAGGTTTGGTCCCTGCCCTTGCTCAGTGGGTTAACGATCCTGCGTTGCCGTGAGCTGTGGTGTAGGTTGCAGACGCGGCTCAGATCCCGCGTTGCTGTGGCTCTGGCGTAGGCCGGTGGCTACAGCTCCAATTCAACCCCTAGCCTGGGAACCTCCACATGCCGCGGGAGCGGCCCAAGAAATAGCAACAACAACAACAACAACAACAACAACAACAACAACAACAAAGACAAAAGACAAAAAAAAAAAAAAGATGAGCTATAACAGCATGCCCATTTTAAAACAGTTTGGAAGTTTCTTAAGTTAAACAGAATGGATGTGTATACACGTATAACTGAATCACTTTGTTGTACAATAGAAATTATCACAATGTTGTAAATTATCTATACTTTAGTAGAACTTTAAAAAATGAAAAAAAAAAAAGTTAAACATATCCCTACCATACAATTCACCTATCCCACTCCTAAGGATTTATTCAAACTGAATTTTGATTTCTGAGTCATTGCAATGTTCCTTTTCCTATAGTGTAGACGTAAGCAACTCGAGTTTGGAGACACTGTTTTTTAATGCTCATTTTATCTTTCTTTTTTTAAGTTTTATGGAAGCATTATTGATTTATAAAGTTGTGATAATTTCTGCTGTACAACAAAAGGATTCAGTCACACATATATACACATCCACTCTCTTTCAGATTCTTTTACCATATAGATTTTCACAGAATACTGGGTAGAGTTCTCTGTGCTATACAGCAGGTCCTTATTGGCTAATCATTCCATACACCTTAGTGTGTATATGCCAGTCCCAAACCCCTAGTCCATCCCTCCCACCCACACACCTGTCCCTTTGGTAACCTTAAACTTTTCAAAGTCTGTGAGTCTGATTCTTTTCTTATGTTCATGTCCTCTTATGTTTTTATTTGATTCAGCTCTTCCTGGCATCAACTATCAGGTCTGGAACCTGATAGTTCTGTAAATGGAATCTTGTGAATGAGAGGTGGGCAACAGAAAATATTCCTGGATCTACTTGTTGGTGGAGGCATATAAAACAACACAAAAGTTGTAGGGATTTACTTATTCCCCTAATTCTGCACGTTGACTGGGTGGTTTTTCTACTATGCTCACTGGGGCTCATTCACAAGGCTGCCCTCAGCTGCACATTGGCCGAGATTCTCCCTCCACATGGCCTACTGTGCTTCACCATGTCATGGCAGTCTCAGGCCAGCTTTGCAAGGGGCAAGCCCCAGGGTTCAAGAACTTTGCTGGATTCTGCCTATATCCTATTCCCAAGTCACATGACTAAGTAGCAACATCAATGTGGGTCCATATAAAGCCAGGGAGGGCAGGAGGGGGCATTTGTTGGGAGCCATGACTGTAGAAACTACTGTATATACATTGTGCATAATCATTTCACCAAAGAAGAAACTGAGCGTTAGAAGCAAATGACTTACCAAAGGTCACATGGCTAGTGGAGCAGAGGAAAAAGTTCTCTCCTGTTCCCTTGACTCTACAGCCTGTGTTCTGATCGCCACTTTATGTAGAATACCATTGTTTTCCCTACTCCAAGCAATTTTCTTTATTTTCTTTTTCCTTTTTAGGGCCACACCTATGGCCTATGGGATTTCCAGGCTGGGGGTTTAATCAGAACTGCAGCTGGGGTCTACGCCACTGCCATAGCAACGCCAGATCTGAGCCTTATCTGCAACCCATGCAGCAGCTTGCAGCATTGTTGGATCCTCAACCCACTGAGTGAGGCCAGGTATCGAACCCATATCCTCATGAATACTATTCAGATTCTCAACCCACTGAGCCACAACAGGAACTCCTCTCCAAGCCATTTTCCACATTCTCTTTGTCTCTTTAATTTTAACTTCAGTTTTCCTTAGGCACCATTTTAAACTAACTAGCTTTCAGGCATGCCCAGATTTCTGCTTGCTCTCCCACTCCGTTGGTCCAGTTAATCTTTTGGCAGAGCCTTTTTTGGAGAACCCCTGCCTTTCCCCATTTCTCTCCCTTGAACTGCTTCCCAGATTGTCTTCTCACTTTGTCACTGCCTCTCGGAATCCCAGAAATACTTCAAAGTCTAGGCGGCATATCACACCTTAAACTCAGCTTTCCTCAAGCACCTGAAGTAAAACTGGTTGTTGCTAATGACTTCACACTTTATCTTAACTCCTTTAGCACACACCGCAGTATTTAGGTATGCAGTTTCTATGTGACTTTCAGACTGTAAGTTTGCAGTGGCCTGAGAGTGGGAGGCTTGAATAATAGCTCTGTAGGCACCACTCAGTAGACCATAGCATGTGTGAGGCATTATTGAATAGTAAAGCTTCGTTTTCTTCTCATTAGTATTTCTTCTTTAAATGTCTTTTTTAAAAAACTCAATTTTATTTTATTTATAGTTTTGCAACCATCATCACAACCCAATTTTGCAGCATTTCCATCCCAACCCCCAACCCCCAACCCATCCGTCCCCCCATAACATGTCTCCTTTGGTAACCATAAGTCTTTCAAAGCCTTTAAATATCTTATACTAGTGCTTCTCAGACTTCAGTGAGCATAGGAATCACCCAGGAATCTCATTCAAATGCCTGTAGTTTCTAATTCCTTAGATCTACCTTTGGGTCTGAGATTGGGCACATTTGAAAAGATTCCACGTGATACTGATGCGTTTCCTCTGGGGAATTTACATTGAGTAGTAATATCCTATAAACACAATTCTGAGGGTGCCACATTTAAAGTAACAGAGCAGGAGTTCCTGTTGTGGCTCAGTGAATTAATCTGACATAGTGTCCATGAGGATGTGGATTCATTCCCTGGCCTTGCTCAATGGGTTAATCATATGGTGTTGCTGCAATTTGTGGCATAGGTGGCAGATGTGGCTCAGCTCCAATGTTGCTATGGTTATGGTATAGGCCTCAGCTGCAGCTCTGATTCAACCCCTAGCCTGGGAACTTCCATGTGCTGCAGGCGCAGCCATAAAAAGAAAAAAATAATACAAAATAAAATAACAGCAAGGGTTTTGTTAAGCAAACAAATACTTATAAAACAACAGCAAAACAGTTAAAGTCTGAGTATCCTGATGCACTTCCTATCACCAATTTCAAATCTATGTATTTGGCCATGGAACCCTCCACCAATCCTGGTTTCTGTTTTAATATGTTAAACCGAAGAAGTACAAATTAATCATATAAGTTGGAGTGTCTCTGCAGCTTAAATATCCTCTTAATTTATCGAAGAAGACTTCAGAGATGATTCTGTTTCTCCAATATCTTCGTTACATTCACCTCAACATCAGTCTTGGTTCTGTTCTTGTCTCTTATCCTGACTGCAACCAATGGATCACATTAAAATACAAATGTGATTGGCTCTTTCAGTTGAACCTCATACATGAGTAACATCTGAACTTTGTAAATGGTTCATATGGCTCCTGCCTACCTCTCCAGGGCTTTATAGTCTATAGAATCCTGTTATACCATATATGATAATTTAGATTTGTATTCAGTAAATATCCATCCAGTGAGGACAGGGTATATTCTCCAATCCATTCTTTGGGCTTTTCCATGTAATTTGCTTTGGCCAATGGGGTGTTAGTACTCATAACATGAGCAGGGACTTTAAATATGCTTGGGTAGTTTGACTCGATTTTTGACTCAGGTGACCTGCCCTGAGAAGAACAAGCCTGGGTAGCTGCTTCCCCATCCACAAGGTCCTCAGAATAAACACGTAAAAGAATACATGAAACTAATCCACATTTTGTATCTATGCCCAGTTTCGCCACAACTTGAACCTGAACTATTCTTCTGAGCTCACTGTAAATCAGCCAAACTATAGTCAGTCTCTAGATTCTTAAGTATGAGAATCAAACTTACAGTAGAAAGTCATAAAATTCTGAGGTGGCTTGTTGCACAGCTTTTTTTTTTTTTTTTCATTTTTTAAAGTTGTATTTAAAGTATAGTTGATTTATAATATAGTGATAATTTCTACTCAGTTGTACGTATACACATATCCATTCTCTTTCAGATTCTTTTCCCTCATAGCTGATCACAGAATGTTGGGTAGAGTTTCTTGTGCTGTGTAAGAGTTCCTGCTGTGGTGTGGTGGGTTAATGATCTGGATTTTCTCTGTGACACAGCACTTTTTTATAGAAATAGCTGGCTGATGGATCACAAATCTTTAAGTTCCTCTGGTTTTCCAATCTTCTTTTTCCCTCAGGACTTCCAAAATGTACCTTTGGTGTGATTCACTCTTTCTCATCACTCCTGGTTTGGCTGTCCACGACATGTTTTCATGGTCTCAGTGCAGAAGAAACTTCCTTCTATGAAAAGACTTCCTTGCTCCCAGATTTGGCTAGCATACCCCCCTATGTACTTCAGCATCATGGTACATTTGCCTAATAATAGTTCCTAGACCAAATAAATAAATAAATAATAAGGAGTTCCTGTCGTGGTGCAGTGGAGGCGAATCCAACTAGGACCCATGAGGCTGTGGATTTGATCCCTGGCCTTGCTCAGTGGGTTGGGGATCCAGCGTTGCCATGAGCTGTGGCGTAGGTAGCAGGTGAGGCTCAGATCTGGTGTTGCAGGGGCTTTGGCTTAGGTCGGTAGCAACAACTGCGATTAGACCTCTAGCCTGGGAACTTCCATATGCTGCGGGTGTAGCCCTAAAAAGACAAAAAGACCAAAAATAAATAAATACATACATACATAAATAAATAAATAAAATAATATTTCTTAGCAACTATAACTGCATAAGTATTTATCTTTTTTTTTTTGTCTTTTTGCCATTTCTTGGGCCGCTCCCACGGCATATGGAGGTTCCCAGGCTAGGGGTCTAATCGGAGCTGTAGCTGCCAGCCTATGCCAGAGCCACAGCAATGCGGGATCCGAGCCGCGTCTGCGACCTACACCACAGCTCACGGCAATGCCAGATCCTTAACCCACTGAGCAAGCCCAGGGATCGAACCCACAACCTCATGGTTCCTAGTCGGATTCATTAACCATTGCGCCTCGACGGGAACTCCCTTTATCTTTCTTTTCCACTTAATTTTAAACTATCGGAATTCAGGAAGAATATCTACTTGCTAATTTTGAAACCCCAGTGCCTAGCACTGTGCGGGAACATTTTAGAACCCTCGATGAAATTTTGTTAAGGAGTTGCCATTGTGGCTCAGCTGGTTAAGAACCAGACATAGTGTCCATGAGGATGCGGGTTCGATCCCTGGCCTCACTCAGTAGGTTGGGGATCTGGTGTTCCTGCAAGCTACAACATAGGTCACAGATGCAGCTCAGATCTAGTGTTGCTGTGGCCGTGGTGTTGGCCTGCTGCTGCAACTCCAATTCAACCCATAGTCCTGGAACTTCCGTATGCCACAGGTGCAGCCGTAAAAAGAAAAAAATAGAAATGATGTTGAAACAACTCAGTTTAGGGTATCAGCATTTCATTATGTGAGCTTTTTATGTTCCATGATGTTTTGCTCTTACCTGAGATTAAGGCCAGGTTAATAACTGCTCATAGAGAGCAGAGTTGTTTGAGCTCCAACACACACACAAGAACAACAACAAAAAATAAGTAATGGATTTGAATAATTCTATACTGTGTGCTTTATACTTTCATATAAGCTGGGAAGGAGGAGAACTATCAGCATCGATTTTTTTGAAAAAATCTGCTTGATGCCCCGGAGATGCTTGTATTTCATGATGGCTGAAAGGGACATTTTGAGCAATGAGGTTCATGGAGACAAGAGTTAATTTAATTTCTGTCAAAAGATGGTAAGATGAGAATGCAAGAACGTCTAGAAAAAGAGATGGTGACTCCTTTGGAGGAGACAGCAATGGACTGAAACATCCCACATTTGGTTGAGAGAATCTTCCCTTTAGCTGGATATTAACTTTTTACAGGAATTTGCATTGTTATGTGATTACGTGATATGTCAAGTATCTTGGACATTTTCTCTGTTCCAATTTTTAGTCCTGCTCTTTGTATTGAATTTCTATCTCTTAAGTCCCTTTGGAGTTGTAATTATACCCATGAAACATGCTGTATAACCAATAATAACCACAAAAACCCTTAAGTTTTCTATTTATTTATTAAAATATTTATTTATTTATTTATTTATTTATTTCTTGGTGTGGACGTTCCCAGACCAGGGATTGAAACTGAGCCACAGCAATGACAATGCCAAGTCCTTAACTAATAGGCCACCAGGGAACTCCAAGTTGCCTATTTAAAGAAAAAAAAAGGAAATGTTACAAAAGAAAGAAAGACTGTGCAGCTGTTCCAGATTAAGATCTAAAGAGAAATAAAACTGAAAACTGTACATGATGTCTAACTAGATCCTATACAAGAGTTAAATGTTTCACAAATGATATTAGTAGGAGAATTATTGAAATTGCATGTGGACTGTAGATCATATAGAGATATTATATCTATAATGTTAAACATTCTGATTTTGATAACTGTTCCATAGCTATATTAGAAGCTATCCTTGATTTTAGGATCAAGTGTTAGGGAATAAAGGAGCATGTTGTATCCTACATACTGTGTAATAGTTCAGAGAAAAAGAGAGGTTGATAAAATAAATGTAGCAAAACATCAAACATTGATAAATTTAGGTGAAGAGTACATGACATATCTTTGTACTATTCTTGTAAATTGTCTTTAAACTTAAAATCATCACAAAAATTTTATGAGTTTTCATTGTGGCTCAGTGAGTTAAGAACCCAGTGCAGTCTCCACGAGGATGCAGTTTTGATCCCTGGCCTTGCTCAGGGGTTAGAGATCTCGTATTGTTGTAAGCTGCAGCATAGTTCGTAGATGCAGCTTGAATCCCATGTTGCTGTGGCTGTGGTATAGGCCAGCAGCTGCAGCTCCAATTAGACCCCTAACCTGGGAACTTTTATATGTAGGTATGGCCATAAAAAGAAAGAAAAAAAATTACACAAATTTTAATAATTTAAAAAATCAAATGGTGGGATTTATTACCAGGTCCTACCCATTCTGATGGGCTTTCAGCATTTAGAAATCTTGGGAACACAAGCAGGCACTAAAACCTATGTTCAAACGCAACTCCAAAATTTGGGACACCCATATGGAGATCTTTCATGGACGATTTCAATAATTTCCTGTCCTCTGTTACTGGGATAGTTCGGTTATTTTCACCTAGATGGGGCATTGCAGGACGGTTGCTATAATCCGGAGTTTATGTTGGGACAACAGAGAATAGATCCAGAAAACAGTGGTTCTAGAGTTTCTGTCTGATGAAAATTCGGGAACCACTTTCTGCCTGGGGAGACAGCAGTGGGCTAGTGTTAAACTGTAGACACATGTATTATTCTTATTTATAGTGGGCAGTTCTTTGGATATACTTTTGGAAGTAATAGTAAATAATAAATAATAGTAAATAATAAAGAGGAGAAGGCCCTCGCAGACCACTTAGTGCTGCCACTTCATACATCAGATTGGATGTCATTTCCTTTGCTCAGATATTACTGCAAAGTCCGGAACAAAGAGCAAGTGCTACATGGTGTTCGGAGTAAGAAACAAGCTGAGACTGTCTGACATAGAGTTCCCTCAGAAGTAATTTCATAAAACAAAACTACAGAACAAAACATTCCTCCTAAATGAGCAATAAAATATCAAATAAGCTTAGCTCTCATTTTTTATATATGCAAATATCCCTGCCAAAGAGGACTCTAAAAGCTACGTGCAAATCTGTTCATGAGTAATTTACTTTTTTGTGAAACTGATCTGAAAAATTATTTAGCTCTCAAGCTTAACTGTTTACTTTCTCTAGGGCTTTTCTGCAAATAAACATTTTTCTTTTGTAGTACTTGGCCTGCAATTTTCGGGATGCATTATGTATTAACATAAAAAGTTCTACATTGTCCTTATAGAGCATCCGTTTTACTTTTCTTTCAGATGGATGATTTATTTATTCAAAACCTACTCTAGTGGATATATTAGTGCCATATCCCTTTAGCCTTCCAGGAGGATATCTGTAGATTCATTAAACATTTCCCACTTGAACATCTGGGACCCTCTGCCTAAAGGCTTTTTCATGCAGCTGGCACAGAGTGAGGGACAGACCAGAAGTGCTGAGGAGTTAATGTTCCCAATAAGGGTATCAACCAATGAGAAGTGAGAACTGGCAGATAAATAGCCCAGCTTCTCTACGCCCTCAGTAGAATTCTGAGGTGAGAGCTACACAGTCTCTCAAAAGATTCCCAATGGTTTTAAGTCCCAGTTGTACCCTGCAATAACCTCCTCAATGACAATCTTTATTGGCCACCTTCTCTTTGCTTTCTGAATTTTTTTTTTTTTTTTTTTTAGGGCTGCACATGTGGCATATGGAAGTTCCCAGGCTAGAGGTTGAATTGGAGCAGCTGCAGGCCTATGCCACAGTCATAGTAATGTGGGATCCAAGTTGTGTCTGTGACCTACATTACAGCTCACGGCAACACCAGTGATTGGGGCCAGGAATTGAACCCACATCCTCATGGATAATAGTTGGGTTCATTACCACCGAGCCGCAACCAGAATTCCCCTTTGCTTTCCATATTTCCCTATCTCTCCCCTGTATTTCCTGTGATACAGCCAAAGAAATTACTGGACTGAGGTTTTGTCTCTGTGTGTTCACATCAAGATAACTTCTTTGCCTGAGGTACTGGTCTAGACATGGGGGGAGATAGTGTAACAAGGCAGAAAAAGCTCATTCTCTCATGGAACTTACCTTCTTGTGGAAGCAGAAGAGATGAACCAAGTAAAATTCAGACATGGGCTACATCAGGGGGACTGTAGAGTAAATACGTAAAATAGGATAGTGGAATAAAACATGGGTATGGAGAGTCTACTTGAAAGGAATATTTGATGAAGCTTTCCACAGAAAAGAAAATCAATGGACTTGGAGAATAGACTTGTGGTTGTCAAGGAGGAGGGGGAGGGAGTGGGGTGGTTGGGGAGCTTGGAGTTAATAGATGCGAACTGTTGCCTTTGGAATGGATTAGCAATGAGATCCTGCTGTGTAGCACTGGGAACTGTGTCTAGTCACTTGTGATGGAGCATGATAATGTGTGAAAATAGAATGTGTACATGTATATGTAACTGGGTCACCATGCTGTACAGTAGAAAAAAATTTGTATTGGGGAAATAACAATTAAAAAATTTTTTAATAAATTAATTAATTAAAAAAAAAAGAAAGGCGTAATTGAGCAGAACTAGAAAATAGAGAAAGGGTGGGGTTTGCCAATATCTTTGGGAAAGCAGACCAGGCAGAAAATCTAGAAAGAGAACAGTCCTGAGGCAGCGAAGAGGCAAAGCAATCCATGAAACAGAAGGAAAATCAGTTTGACATGACAGTAGAAAACAAGGAAGAAAACTCTATGACCTTAAAGACAGAAACACTAGAAGCAAAGATAACATGGCAAAACTTTTTAATATTATATATTTATATTTTGGTTGACTTGTATGTTTCTGTGTACAACGAGTACAATATTAACTCACTGGGAAATATGTATTCATTCAACAAATGTTTACTCAACGTTTAGCAGGCATAACTTCTGTGTTAGAAGTATAGGATATGGAACTAAGCAAACTAGAATCATTGTTCTTATGGACCAGATTTTCGGGGGGGGGGACCGTGGAAACCTTTCTTTTCTTTTATTTTAAATGACTACTATTAACCATGATTTTTAAAATCATCTTTTACTATACCAGTGAAATTTTGACTCAATTTTATAACTTTTCTATCAAGTTTCAATTATTAGAACTTACTACAATCCTATATAATACTTCAATGCATAACTTATCTAAAGCTGGGAGTATAGTATTTTATTTGTCCTTCTCAACTTTGGGAATGATTTATAATTTTGGCTCATCAGGAAAAGTTCCCCTCAATATTAATATATTTATTTATGTTCACAGTTGCATTTGTATTTCTATACTTATGTAGATACATAAATATGTCTCATATATCTGGACACGTGGACCAAAACAAAATATCATGTAGCACTTCAATCTCAGGGCTTCACAAATATTTTCTTTTTCTGTCTTTTTTTTTTTTTTTTTTTTTTTTTAGGGCTGCACCTGTAGCATATGGAGGTTCCTAGGCTAGGGGTAGAATTGGAGCTACAGCTGCTGGCCTACACTACAGCCACAGCAACACCAGATCTGAGCCACATCTGCGACCTACGCTACAGGTCACGGCAATGCCAGATCCTTAACAAGCTGAGTGGAACAGGGGATCAAACCCACATCCTCGTGGATACTAGTTAGGCTCATTACCATTGAGCCATAGCAGGAACTCCCTTACACATATTTTCCAGTAGTTTATTTGTTTGTTTTTGTTTTGTGTTTGCATCGTATTGTCCTCATCTGTAATAGGGCCTTTGGACTTTGTCATGTTCCATGTGTCTTCCAACAGTTTATTCAGCTCAATGAAAGCTCTGGAACTAGCATCACAAGGGGCAGAAAATTAAAGTATCCCTTTGCTGTAACATTCCTCCAAGGTTCAATGAGATGAAGAATTGGAGGAAAGAAGAGAGGTAGATGTCTTCCCTCCAGCTTTAGTGACTTAGCAAAACCAGCCCTATGGATAGGTGGACAGATAGTCTTTGTAATATTTCTGATGTTAGGAATGACTAGGCAAATTGTTTCTGTGCCTTGATTTTCCTTTAGTACACAGTCTGATTCAATGACTTCATACTGTATCAGTGTGAGGTATGACAAGAATTATAAATTTTTAAGGACTTATAACAGTAAGCAAAAAGACATACCCTAAAATCTTATTTTGCAGCATCCTTTTGGCCTATCAGGACACCAATCACAATGACTGGGCTATGCTGCACATATTCTCAACCTTGAAAGGAAATTCAGAAGGGTATTAGTGCCAGTTTTGCCTTTACCTAAGAAGACAAACCCAAAAACACTCTTGATTTAATTGGAAAAGCCCCAGGATGAAGGGCAGCTGTTCATCCCAAGATCAAGCATTCTTGCTTTATTCTGCATCTTCAGCTTCATTCTCACAAAGTGATTACTTTTTCCTGCCCATCGAGAGCCTTGGCACATGATCAGAGTTTCTGACTCTCAAAGCTGTTCATATTCATGATGATTTTTACAGCCCATCTTGCAGACACTGGGAATTATCCACAAGCATCTCATCTGCCCCTGGAACAATGTGGAGCGTTTGAGTAGTGCCCCGTGAGTCAAACGTCCTTCCTTATTTTTAGAATCAAAGCCCACAGTCTTCCCACTGTGTACTGACGTGATTTCATATTTAATACTTTTTCTAATGGAAATTTCCAATATTGATCTGTTTCATAGCAAATGACTTTCATTTGAGACTATATTTAACCAAAACAACCCAGCAACCATGATTCCACTGTTGGGAGAGTGGGGAATTGCCCCCCTTGACTTCTTGTGGCTAAACTTGTAACAAAACTGACACAAGATGGATTAACAGAGAAAAAGAAACAAATTTTAATCGTATGCATGGAGGTCTTATAGAAATGGGACCTAAGAAGTGGCCAAAGCAGGCAGGTTTGATGTTTTTTAGACAAAGAACAACGAGTTTGTGAGGAATTGATTGGACAAAAAGCTTAGGTTTTGGGTGCTTAATTAGTGAAGAACTTGAACGAAGTTTGGGCTTGAGGTAGCAAATTAAAGAAGTAATAAGCAGTTCCTATTGTGGCTCAGTGGTAGCAAACCCGACTGGCATCCGCGAGGACATGGGATCCACCCTGCAACCCACTCAGTGGGTTAAAGATCCCGCATTGCTATGAGCTGTGGTGTAGGTTGCAGACATAGCTCAGATTCCATATTGCTGTGGCATAGGCTGGCGGCTACAGCTCTGATTCAACCCCTAGCCTGGGATATGCCACAGGTGTGGCCCTAAAAAGACAAAAAAAAAAAAAAAAAAAAAAAGACAAAAGAAAAGAAAGAAATAACAAAGTTTATATAGACTTCTTTGTCCTATATTCTATACCTTTGGGGATAAGGGTGTCCTTCTATCTTCAGATGCAGGGAGTGTACTTTTCAAAAGGGAGATTTATTTACTGCTTTCTGGGAGACAGAGAGGAGGGCCAGAGTGTCACTATCATGTTGGCCATTTCTTAAGTAACTTTAGTTCAAAATAATCAATATGCCATCAAGGCACATTTGGGGCAACCTCCCTTTGGCCCCAGCACTGCCAAGGAAATGGAAAAATTAGAGGTGAGGGCAACTGTTTCAAGCAGATAACATGCTTTGGTTTTTATTTTATTTTTTTTAATATTTATGTATTTATTTATTTATTGTCTTTTTGCCTTTTCTAGGGCTGCTCCTGAAGCATATGGAGATTCTCAGGCTAGGGGTCTAATCAAAGCTGTAGCCATCGGCCTACATCATAGCCACAGCAACTCGAGATCCAAGCCTTGTCTGCAACCTACTCCACAGCTTACGGCAACGCCGGATCCTTAACCCACTGAGCAAGGCCAGGGATTGAACCTGCAACCTCATGATTCCTAGTCAGATTTGTTAACCACTGAGCCACGATGGGAACTCCTGCTCTGGTTTTTGAGCAGTTTATTTCTTATGACCCAGGTAGAGGCAAGCTGGGATCAAAATATCTCACCTGTCCTCAAAGTCTGAAGTCGTAGCAAAATATCTTGTAGAAGTTCTCATCGTGGCTTAGTGGTAATGAACCCAATTAGTATCCATAAGGACGTGGATTCCATCCCTGGCCCCACTCGGTGGGTTAAGGATCCAGCATTGCTGTAAGCTGTAGTGGAGGTCTCAGACACAGCTCAGATCCTGCATTTCTTTGGCAGTGGCATAGGCCAGTAGCTGCAGCTCTGATTAGACCCCTAGTTTAGGAACTTCCATATACCATAGGTGGGCCTTAAAATTTTTTTTTTAAATAAACAAAAATATCTTGTAGATCTTCTACCCCAAGGGCTTCACAAGTACAGATTCCAGAACTAGTGAAGCTTGAAGCTTTTGATGAGGAAGCAAATAGTCACCTGAAACACCAGACTTGGTTCTCAATCCCATGGAAACCTATTTACGGAGGCAGCAAAAGAAAGGGCATTTTTGTTCCCTTTCTCAGTCCTTCTTCCTGAGGCCCCGATATGAAAATTCTCCTGATGTCTGTGACCTACACCCTACAGCCAACTTGTGACACTGAACTTAAGTCCCTCATTCAAGGTCTCCTCAGATGACACCTTCCAGGATTACAGTTTCCTCTGTTTTGGGTGTCAGTGCCCTGACCCTACTACCAAAGTATTCAGGTTTCGGATTGAAGGATAAGAGGTACTAGAGGTTTTGTACAGAACTTCACATCGTTCATGTAGCATCAAATCTATCAGCACCAAAGCCTGGTATTCCCGCTCTCAGTCAACAACACCTGTTTCGTCCTGGCAGCAACAACCAAAGGAGGAAAGAATAAGGTCCAGAAAACAAGCGGCAAAGCCCTATTGCTGATGTTGCCACACCAGCTGTGTCTTTCTTAAGACACAACGAAGGCAACAGAATCCTCGAACCCAGAAGTGGCATCAGACTGGAAATACCAGGATGTGGAAGTGGAACACTGTTATTTTTTTTCTAAATTTGATATTGTTCTTCCCCCAGGGGAAAAAATCTTTCCCTATTCTGAGCAGCCCAACCTGAAAATAACCCATTTAGGAGCATATCAAACAGGACATGATTTTTTTTTTTTTTGAGTGTAAAGTATTTCTATTTTACGTGAACTAGGTTTAAAATGCATGGGGAAAGATACAATTATACAATGTAACAATTACAGAGGAATCCTCCCTGTGAGTTCTGGCAAGCACTGGGTTGCTTTGGCTTGTGCCTGGATGCCCCACCTGGAACCATGAATGGTAGCACTCTCAGCTTGGAGGCAGCCACCTAGGGACAGAACTAAGACACCTAAAGGCAAGGGGAGGCCCCCTGGGAACTGGCAGTTGCTCTAAAAGTGCTTTTGCAGAGACAAACAGAGGATACCCACACCCCAGTAGGGCTGTTTAGGAGCAATAGTGGGCTAATTACCAAGGATGTGTCGCATAAGGTAAATAACCTCAGTTCTCAAAGAAAAAACATAGAGCTGAGTAGAGAGCAATGCAAGATCCATCAAGAGAGTGAAAAGAGTCAAAAGGCCCAGGGAAAGGACCCAACAGAGTTGGTCCTTCTCTGTTGACACCCAACAGAGAAGGCAGCTGGTAGGCCAGCACGTCAGCATTTGGGTGAACATTGCCCTGAGTGGTATACCAGTTACCTCTGTCTGCTTGGTCAAAGAACTAATGCTGGAGTTCCCATAGTGGTGCAGCAGAAACAAATCTGATTAGGAACCATGAGGTTGCAGGTACAATCTCTGGCCTCACACAGTGGGTTAAGGATCTGGCATTGCCATGAGCGCTGGTGTAGGTAGCAAAGGTGGCTTGGATCTGGCATTGCTGTGGCTGTGGTGTAGGCCAGCAGCTATAGCTCCAATTGGACTCCTAACCTGAGAACCTCCACATGCGGAGGGCAAAACAAACAAATAAACAAGGAACGCTGTCTGTCCAGATGGTAACCCCATGACAGGTGGAAATTCCAAAACAGATCAGGGTGCAAACGACCTGCCTAAACTCCTCTGTAAACTGGTTCTTCCAGTGAGAAGGAGCCACAGGGGAAACTCACTGAAAGTGCTTTTGGCTAAAAGATTGGATTAGAGGACAATGCTCATAGGTACCCTGCTGAGACCAGCTCAGCAGGATGGGGCTGAAGAATGGGTGCTGGAAACTCAAGGAAAAAAGTTAACATAAAACAAGACACAGAAACATTTATCTTAAGTAAAGGTGGGAACCTGGGGACTCAAGGTCTCAGGGACCAAGAGCACCGCCTCAAGAAACCACACTGCTTTATTACGTGAGGAGGGGGCTATGGGTGGAGGATATAGGGTTTGTTTATTATTTTATAAATTCTTTTATTATTTTAAAAGTCACTTAGCTGGTAGAAGGTTAAGCTTTTACTCTGACCTTTAGGCACATAATAATTAGCATTTGAGTTAGCTATCTATGCATAGCATTCCAGAGAATCCTCACTGTACTTCCGCAAAATGGCAAGCCTATTTGTGGCAACCTGGTGCCTAGGTTTGCACCTTGGTTCTCTTTGCTAATGCATATTCTGCTAATAACCGCTCATAAACCACTTGGCCATGAGGTTCCTCTTTCTCTTATTCCTTAGAGGACATATCATGCTTGTGTAAACGACATGCCAGTCTGCACAGGTCTGGCATGCCTAGACCAATGCATTATGTCCTCATTCAGCTGACCCTATGAATAACTTATGCCTTTAGGTCTTTGTTCTTAAGCTTAAGTCATTTACCAGCACTGAGACTGTTTTTCAAGCTGGAAGGTGGGATAAAGTAAAGCAGGAAAATGGGATAAAGTAAAGCAGGACAAGATGGAGTTTTCAGCAAAGAGGCCAAGAAAATATTGTAGAAACATGTCTCACGACAGTACCCCAGATCTTCATCCCAGTGACAGCTCCTTATTGGGGTTTAGGAATAGTTCGGGGGGGAAGAAAAGAACTAAAGCTCTTCCTTCTGTGGGATCATTCTTTCTCTTTGCCAAATAAATTAATGAAAAGCAGAGAGCTGACATTCATCTAAGTTAAAGGAATAAATTATGTTCAAGTACTTTGCAAGCCCCTATTGTGACATGTTAATTTTTATTTATCCTTGTATATTTTTCACAGAGAGTCACCTCTAAATCAATACTTCAGTGCCCTAAGTTTATCTTATGTACTTGAAACGACATTAAACTGTCTTTCTAGAGCAACTTGTCCATAAGTCAGATGTTACCCTGTCACAGTGTAACAGGATTTTATTGTAAGGACTTAACAGCTCAGAGGGGCACAAGCTATTTTAGGAAGGTTACCTCCTAGCACCCTATCCAGAATATTCCTGGATTGACAAGTATAAAATTTACCAAAGTGGGCCATCACCTCCCTTCCTTATCAGCCATTTAAGATGAGTCCCACTCCCCACTCTTTTCTGTCTCAACAGGAAAAAAAAAAAAAAATTACCTGCAAACATCTCAGGGTGAGATGCCCCAGCGTTTCAGGATTAGAGTTATAGAAAATAAGAATCAAGTTCATTAAACATTTCCTCCAGTGTATAAGGTCTGCTATCAATCCGTCCCGAAGCAAAGAAGCAATATTTGAAGTTATATGGAATGTAAATACTAAGAGCCGTGCAGAACAACCAGCCTCACCACACACAAGGGTCTGAAGGGGCCCAAACTGAGCTGGGGTTATTGCTTTGTTTGCCTGGGCAGGATTGCAAGCATCACGATGATTATATTCAAAAATCCCTTGTCAGAAAATGACAGGACCCCATGCCCCCCACAACTTGACATGATTACCTTCTGCGTCCAGCTCTGCTTCTTTTTCAAGGTCTGTTGGTAAGAAAATCTATACTTATTTACAGAGGCTCACATTTTACTAAATGAATAGACTTTTTTTGAGAACACACATATGTTCTCTTCCAGATAGACACTGTAATTTTTTTAACTGAGTAAACATTCTACAAGCTTTCTTGTGGTCCTATTCTTTTATTCTAGTCATCCCTTCAAAGCAAATGTCAAAAGTTGCAAACCCCAGAGGCAATATTTTCTTCTACACCAAGGAATATGACTTTTTCCTCTGAAGCTGGCCATGCTACATTTTGTATAAGATTCTGCAAAACATTCACAGAAATTCCAGATCCTGAGACTTTTATTTCTCCACCTGTAAAATGAAATGGGCTAACTTAGAATATACTTGGAGATCCTTTTCAAATCTTAGCGTTAAAAAAAAAAAATGGTCTTTGGGAAGATACGAAGTTATTCTGAGTTTTCTGATGGCCTAACGGGTTGAGGCTCCTGCGTTTTCACCACTCTAGCTCTGGTTGCTGCTGTGTGGCATAGGTTCTTCCGCATACTGCCTATGTGGCAAAAAAGGAAAAATACCAAAAAAAAAAAAAAGTAGAAGAAGAAACTGAAATAAACGTTGCAACTCTCATTAAAAAAAAAAAAAAAGGTGTTCTGTCCTCACATCGATATGCATTTTCTCATGAAATGAACCCAAGATGGATAAAGAATTCTTCAAAAAAATTTGATTCCATGACCTTGATGAGACAACTTCAGAGCTTTTTCAGAGTTCCCTCTGTTGCTCAGCAGTTTAAGAACCCAACTTGTATCCACGAGGATGGGGGTTCAATCCCCAGCCTTACTCAGTGGGCTAAGGATCCGGCATTGCCACAAGCTGTGGTGTAGGTGACAGATGCACCTGGATCCTCTGGTAGTTGCTGTGGCTGTGGTGTAGACCAGCTGCTGCAGCTTCTATTCAACCCTTACCCTGGGAACTTCTATACATCCATATGCTGCAGGTGCAGCCCTACAAAGCAAAAAAAAAAAAAAAAAAAAAAAAAAGGCTAAATGAGAAGATCTCACCAATTCTCTTGTCAAAGAGACTGTCCTAGTTTTGAACTGAAGTTTATGCATAGTTTCAGGCTAAAGTCTTTTTGTTAGGTCACTCAAGAGGGAGAAAGAAAACCAATGACACAGTTTAGAAATTTCTCCTGGAAATGGAAACAGTAGAATTCAGAAACAGAGAGTGCATTTCTCAAGTTCACACAGTGAGGGGACAGCAGATTTGGGACTTGTGACCCTACACCTACTTGCCTCCTAATGAATTATCTACTGAATCCCTGTTTTGCACTAGGCACTGTGCCTACTGATAGGAATCCTAGGAATTTAGAAGAAAAGATCTTGCTCTGAATCAGGGTTTAGGAGAAGAGACTTCACAACATCAAAATGATGGCAGTTGTCATTGGAGCGTAAGTGTCTTAATAAGGTGCGCCCAGGGTTCAGAATTGCCCATCTGTCGGGCACCAAAGATGGCCTGTAGGGTCAAGGAAGACCTCTCCGAAGGGTCACATCTGAGTGAGTCCTGAAGGAAGAACAGGAATGAAGCAGCAGAAGACAAGGGCACCATGGTAGAGAAGCCACAAGCCCAACAGAGAAAAGCAATGCCAGTACTAGGAATAACTGTGTTGGGAGAGATGATTGGAGTTAAGTATCTTGAGGTCTCTGTAATTCAGGAGGAGGGTAAGCATATTAAGAAATTTTAGACTTTGGACTTCCCGTCGTGGCTCAGTGGTTAACGAATCCGACTAGGAACCATGAGGTTGTGGGTTCGATCCCTGCCCTTGCTCAGGGGGTTAAGGATCCTGCGTTGCTGTGAGCTGCTGTGTGGGTTGCAGACTCCACTTGGATCCTTCTTTGCTGTGGCTCTGGCATAGGCCGAAGGCTACAGCTCCGATTCGACCCCTAGCCTGGGCACCTCCATATGCCGTGGGAGCGGCCCAAGAAATGGCAAAAAGACAAAAAAAAAAAAAAGAAAGAAGGAAATTGTAGAATTTAATGTAGAAATAGTAACATATATGCTTAGGACAACCACTGGAAAAAGTGACATACAGGCAGATCTTTTATTTGCTTTGCATTATTATTGCACTTCTTGGGTATTGTGCTTTTTACCAATCAAAGATTTGTGGCAACCCTGAGTCGAGCAAGTCTGCCACTGCCATTTTTCCAACAACATTTACTCACTTTGTGTGTTTGTCACATTTTGGTAATTCTTCCAACATTTCAAACTTTTTCATTATTACTATATGTGTTATGGTGATCTGTGTTCAGTGATCTTTGGTGTTAATACTATGATTCAACATTTTTAGCAGTGAAGTATTAATTTAATCAAAAAAAGCAATGCCAGCCAGTGGCCATAAGGGGGCCACCCTGTGCACAGGATGAGGGGGCCAGCAAGTGCCACATAGCCCTGGAGATAGACCCGGCAGTGCAGACTGTGGGCATCCTTGCTTATCAGCTGCACTGAAAAGCTTCTCATCCCCTGGACAACCCAACTCTGCCCACAGCGATCATATCTGCTACCTCGCTGTTTATATTTATGGCTCCACCCAGGGGGTTGGCAGCAGTGGGTAAATTCCAAAGATGCTAAGGACAGATTTTCCAGGTGTGGGTGAACAATTACATGGAAGAAATGGGGAACAGAAGAGTGTAATTGAGGAAATCCTCAGAGTAGGTACAGGATGGTAAAATGTCCTTGCTATCCCCACTAATTTTCATTTTTTCACTGAAGTGAGTAATGAACTTCCCTGTGGGTTAGCTTGGGTGGGAAGGGGACTGCGGAGCCTAAAGGAGCTAATTTGGGCATGGCTAGAGTGAGCTGAGTGGAGAAACAAAAACAGGGAGTTCCCGTCGTGGCTCAGCAGAAAATGAATCTGAATAGCATCCATAAGGACGCAGGTTTGATCCCTGGCCTTGCTCAGTGGATTAAGGATCCGGTGTTACCATGAGCTGAGGTGTAGGTTGCAGACATGACTCTGATCTGGCGTTGCTATGGCTGTGGCGTAGGCTGGCAGCTACAGTTCTGATTTGACCCTTAGCCTGGGAACCTCCATATGCTGTGGGTGTGGCCCTAAAAAGCAAAAAAAAAAAAAAAAAGAAAAGAAAAGAAAGAAAAGAAAAGAAATAAAAACATTGAACAGCTTGATCAATATGGGAACTAGGAAAGTAATTCCTGGAGCAGTATTTCATGGGAAGCCACTGGGATATATTCACGTTAAGTGCAATGGAAAACAGAGAAGCAGGGAAGGCCAGTTTCCCACCCCTGCACCATGGACTGGCCAAACTCATCCTAGACCATGAAGGTCTACTAGCTACTTCCAAGGTGGTGAGACATGAGGAGAGCTATTGCTCAGTAGGACATGTTTTTGTTCGCTTATTTATATATTCATTTGTTCAATAAGATGATAGTCACCAGCTACAGGAGTCAGGTCCCCCACACTTACTCTTAATTACATTCTATAAATTCCCCCAAGGCACCAGGCTTAAGAATAATTCCTGGAAAAATCTTTAAAAGATACATGTCTTTGGAGTTCCCATTGAGGCACAGCAGAAAGGAATCCAACTAGTATAGTAACCATGAGGTTTCAGGTTCTATCCCCGGCCTTACTCAGTGGATTAAGGATCCAGCATTGCCGTGAACTGTAGTATAGGTTGCAGATGTGGCTTAGATCCTGTGCTGCTGTGGTTGTGGCATAGGCCAGTAGTGGTAGCTCTGATTTGACCCCTAGCCTGGGAACCTACATATGCTGGGAGTGAGGCCCTAAAAAGCAAAAAAAAAAAAAAAAAAAAAGACAGAGAGAGAGAGACACATCTTCCTCTTGAGTGAGGAAGGGCTCCAAGTGTCCAAGTGACAGAATATTTACTTGGCAGAATGACAGGGAAGTGGTGAATATAATATCCCCAGAAAGTTCCAGCTACAGCACAGACTTCTGATAGCAAAGCAGTGACTGACATCCTACTGAGTGGTTTTTTGCAGGGGGCGTTCATGCAAATGCAGAAAGAGGAACTGTTGCAGCGCTAATCAACAAAGTGATATGCCAGTAATTAGGTTTCAACTGACTCACATCCCTTTCTAAACATTAATTGGGGGGAATATGCAGATTGCTGGTTAATAATAGAACATTTTTCATTTCATAGTCATTTTCTTCCTGTTCATCAATTTGTTTGATTGCTTGTGTGGCAAACACTGAATCTTCCCTGTATGTGTTTAGCTATTTGAGACTTAAAAAAAAACAAAAAACAAAAAAACCCAGCCATTTATTAATTAGAGGTGTCTTTAAAGCACAGTGGTAACTCCTTATGGCCTATGAAAGATTATTTTGAAAATTGGGAGCTTCTAACAGTGACACAGTGTTTTTACAGTGTGACAGAGGGGAGAATAGTGTGTCCTCCATCTGTGTGAGGGGGTAGGAGAGGCAAGACTCAAATTCTTGAAATAAATATGTGTTAAAGGTTTGGACCATAATGTACCCTACAATTTACCCACTTTGTGATAAAAATTATCTGCCTAGTCAAGTTACAGAAAATTCTATCCACCCTCAAATCCCATACACCTCTCTTCTTTCCATATTTGCCTTTCTGATGAATTTAACACAATAGGTTTTCTCTTCTAATTTTCTGGCCCTTTCTCTTCCCAAGAGAAATAAAAAGCTTTTTTCTATTCCCTGGAATTATTACTTGGCTATGACTCCTAGCTGGATCGGGGTCTATTTTTGTGCCTCATTTTGTGCTCAGGAATTATTCACATACTGTATGTACATGGCAGGTTTGTGAATGGTACAGAAAAAGGTGGGAATAGACATCATTAATAAGAATAATAAACCAGGGATCTGCCCCGTTAACGGCCTTTAGGTGATGTGAAGGAGAGAAATAAATTCAGTAAGAAGAGCAGAAAATGAAATAATGGAGTGAAAGAGTGCAGGGGGTTTCAGATTTAAGTCTGAATCAGAATCACCTGGCTCCCCAGTAAAGCCCAGGTACTGGGCCCTTAGAGACTCTGCTTCAGTAGGTCAGGGGCAGGCCAGGAACTTGCCTTCATACTGGTTTCAGGAGATTCCAATGCTACTGGTCCTTAGACCACCCTTTGAGTAGAAAAAAATTAGAGAGCCCATGCTTCACAAAAGCGTTTAGTGTATACAAGTCAAAAGTTTTAACCAAAACACAGTTCTGTAACACACACACAAGATGTGCAGGGGAAGATTAGATTCATCTGCTTCCTGTTTATGAATACTGATGTAAACAAAATTAGGCAGGGGAGTTATGAACAACCAGGCAGCAAGCCTAAAACAAATTTTGTTATTGTGGAACTGCCTTCTTTTATCATTTCCTTGTCCCCAGGGAAGCCCCAAGGAGAGATTTAAGAATCGGTGCTGGCTATCAGGTCTGTGTTACAAAGGAGGCAAGGACTACAGTAAGAAAATATTATGAAACTCTCTACACCCCCTATTTTTTCAAAGGTGACATCGAGTCAGATCAACTATTCATCATAAACAACAAGGGCACCGTGAGAAGTTGCCAAAGCCAAATCTCAGGGGTTTAAAAAAAGAGAATATGCAGAGTCCATCTTTGCCTGAAAATGAGAAGATAAAAGACTAAATCTAGCAGAGGCCCTTCTTTGTTGGGAAACACATTTTTTCGTTTGTTTTTTTATGGCTGCACCTGTAGCATATGAAAGTTCCTGGGCCAGGGGTCAAATCAGAGCTGCAGCTGCAGACCTACACCACAGCCACAGCAATACTGGATCTGAGCCACATATGCAGCATATGCCACAGTTTGCCACAACACAGGATCCTTAACCCACTGAGCAAGGCCAGGGATCAAGCCCATTTCCTCATGGACACTATGTGGGATTCTTAAACCACTGAGCCACAATGGGAACTCCTATTTTTAAAATTTATCTATTTTTTATTTAATTTTATTGACTTACAATGTTGTATTAGTTTAATTTTATTGACTTACAATGTTGTATTAGTTTCAAGTGTACAGCACAGTGAATCAGTCATACGTATAAATATCTCCATTCTTTTTTCCCCATATAGGTTATTACAAACTATTGAGTCAATTTTATTGTGTATACTATAGGTTCTCATTAATCATCTATTTTATACAGTGTTGTGTATATGTTATTCCCACCCTCCTAATTCTTCTCTCCCATCAACAGTTTCTCACCTGTGGTAATTGTAAGACTGGTTTTGAAATCTGTGCGTTTGTTTTTGTTTTATAAATAAGTTATTTTGTATCATTTTTATTAGTATATATGATAATTATCTTTCTCTGCCTGACTTACTTCACTGAGTATGATAATCTATAGGTCCATCCATGTAGCTGCAAATGACATTATTTCTGTTTTTTATTGAGGGAACACATTTTGATTTTGTAAAGTCAGTGTTGCCATAATGAATGTGTGTTATAGACCAGATATTGTATTAAGAACATTACTTTATTTAACCCTAACAATAACCAAATAATGTAAGCATAACTATTATTTCACTCTATAGAGTAGAAAATTAAGGCTTAAGGAGGTAATGAAATTTGCATAGAAAAGGACAGTATGTGGCATAGGTGGAATTAAAATCTTGTTCTCTTGGGAGTTCCTGTTGTGACTCAGTGGTAATGAACCTGACTAGTATCCACGAGGCCACCCGTTCAATCCCTTGCCCCGCTCAGTAGCTTAAACATCAGGCATTGCCATGAGTTTGAAGATATGGCTCAGATCCAGTGTTGCTGTGGCTGTGGTGTAGATTGGCAGCTACTGTTCCAATACTATCCCTAGCCTGGGAACTTCCATATGCCATGGGTGCAGCCCTAAAAAGAAAAAAAAAAAAATCTCGTCCTCTTTCCTACTATCTCAATGATTTAACTCCTGTGGTATATCCTCCCTCCCCTCATGTGTTCATGACAATTTTGAGATTCATTGCTAGCACCTCTTCCTCCTGATTCATTTTCTATCTTCAAGCAACATAACTGCCCCCCCCCCACAAAACAGGCTAGGAGGGATGCACTCTATTAACTGTATCCTGGGGGAAATCTACACTCTAGCTAAAGTTTCCCACTATGAGGAAATTGCCCCAGGAGTGAAGATGAAACTATAAAAAAATCTAGTGTCTGTTTTTGAGTTCCTGATAATTCAGGAAAACTTATAGGGACTGTACAGCTTTGAGACGCAATTCTTATTCATGTCTCATGAATATTAGTTTCATTGAACATCTTTATTTGTATACTTAGGGTAGCATTGTGTCCTTTAGGATGTGGTCAATCACAAGTAATGTTAATCTTGGCCAAGAGTGTCTTAAAATAAAAAGTTAGCAGAGTTCCCATTGTGGTGCAGTGGAAACAAATCCAACTAGGAACCATGAAGTTGCAGGTTCGATTCCTGGCCTCGCTCAGTGGATTAAGGATGTGGCTTTGTGAGCTGTGGTGTAGGTCGCAGACATGGCTTGGATCTGATGTTGTTGTAGCTGTGGCTGTGGTGTAGGCCCACAGCTGTAGCTCCAATTGGACCCCTAGCCTGAGAACCTCCATATTCCACAGGTGCGGCCCTAAAAAGAAAAAAAAAATTAGCAAGTGGAAAACAAGATGTCCAGAGGTGTGGTCCAGGACAGAGTTAATGGCTCAGTGATGCCATCCAGGACCCAGGTTCTTTCTAACTTACAATGGTCCTCCAGCCCATCACCATCACTTCTTATCCTCTTTTCAGATGGTTGTGAGGTGGCTTCAAAGGCTGCAAAGCAACTCTGCTTCGGCATGCCAAAAAGGAAAGAAAGGAAGAGCTATGTTGGGAAAAATGGGTTGTCTTTTTTTCTGGGAGTAGAATCTTTCCAGGATGCCCTTTTATATTGGTAGTTATAGTGGAAAAGAGCAAAGAGGTAGAAGGTAATCAGGACCCAACTATGCTGGGCACATAGTTAATTTGGAAAGAATCTGAATTATGTTACAAGGTTGAAGGAGGGCATGGCTGTGGATAAAAATGCCACTGTGTCCACCACCATGGCTATTTCCTTCCAATATCAAGCTTTTTCCCATATAAAGTCCTCGGTTGAGGGCTAAAGAGAATATATTCAGTAGGATAGCACTTGCCTTCTAAAAGATCACAATTTAATCCAAATTTAAATGGTACTACATAGATGAAATAGATGATGATGATGAAGATGACCAGAAATCACAGTTAATGGCAAAGTTTTATGAAAAACTACATATATGGGAGAGAGAACATCCCTTATTCCATCTTCCCAGATTTCATCTTGTGTGAAATCCGTATTCGTGAGAAGGCTTTGATTTGTCCAATGAATATCTGATTGCAGAATCAGAATGTAGGCAAACTATACATTTGCATTTGTTTTCATTTTTGAGAGTTGTTCTACTAAACGACAGAAAGAATTTAATTTCATTCTAGCCCTGAAAATTATTATGCATGGCTCACAATGAATGTTGCATCACTAAATATTAAGAATACTTTTTTAAAGTAAGCCTGAAGGCTGGATCTTTATTGGATTCTCTTCCAGGGTGATTCAAAGTTATTGAGAATGCTGGCTGTAAAGAATGTTCATGAGTGGAGAACAGTCATGGGCCACACACACGGATTCTCTGTGTTTTGGAGTACTTGGATTTAATCCATAGTTTATACTGCTAATCCTGTTATATTCCCAACTGCATCTCTGATTATGGGACTTTTGATGACTTTCTCTTAGGCACTTCTTTTCTGTATCATTTTAAGTAAATACCCAAGTTCATGACTAAGGAAAAGTCATTTTTCTAACCTGTCTCTTTTGTCCCCAGTAAAGAGTTCATTTCAGGCCATCAGGCTCATTTCTGCTCCTAGGCAGCTGCTCAACCTGCATCACCTGTCCAGACAATTTATTTAGATGTCTTAGTAGGACACCGGGCAGAGAGCCTGAAGAAGTGCTAAATAAATGCTGGTTATTATTTGTTTTAAAGTTATTATTTTATTTATAAATAAAATAATAACTTTATTTTAGGTTAAGATTCCTATTACCTCCAAAGCTTTACCCAGGTACTCAAGTGGTAAGTGTGCACACTCTGAAGCTAGCTTACCTGGACCAGGTATCTACCACTTACAGGTACTTTGGACAAGTTCTTTCATCTCTTTGCACTTTAGTTTTTCCCCCTGTAAAATGAAGATAACAAAAGTACTATCCTCAGTTTCATTTTTTAAGGATTAAGAGAGAGAACATTCTGTGACTCTTAGAGTAGCTGTGTTAGCTACTTACTAATTCTATGACTTTCTACCATCACTATGAATGCTGCTGCTACTACAAAAGCTACTACCACTTGTACTAAAACTATTCTGTAGTACTCCTTTTTTTTTTTTTTTTGGTCTTTTTAGGGCTGCACCTGTGGCATATGGAAGTTCCTAGGTTAGGGGTCGAATTGGAGCTACGGCCGCCAGCCTATGCCACAGCCACAGCAGTGCCAGATCCAAGCCACATCTATGACTTACACCACAGCTCATGGCAACTCCAGATCCTTAACCCACTGGGCGAGGCCGGGGATTGAACCTGCATCCTCAAGGATACTAGTAGGGTTCGTTACCACTGAGCCACTATAGGAATTCCAGTTACTACAATTTTTGTTGGACATTTATTTCATCCTCTCTATCAACCTATATTCTTCCTATAGTCCCAAAGTCCTTAAAGGTTGTGTAACAAATTATCCCAAACCTTAGGGGTGTTAAACAAGGTTTTACCATTTTCTTTTCCTTTTTTTTTTTCTTTTTATGGTCACATCTGTGGCATATGGAAGTTCCCAGGCACAGGGTTGAATCAGAGCTGTAGCTGCATGCCTACACCACAGCTGCAGCAGCAGCAGATCCAAACTGCATCTGTGACCTATACCACAGCTTGTGGCAATGCCGGATGCTTAACCCACTGAGTGAAGCCAGGGATAGAACCTGCATCCTCACGGACACTATGTCAGATCTTAACCCACTGAGCCACAATAGGAACTCTTGGTTTTAACATTTTCTTAGATTCTCTGGGTCGGGAATTTGGGCAGAGAGCACTGTGAGGACAGCTCACCTCTGCTCAATAAAGCGTAGGTCCTGAGCTGGAAGACTTGAAGGATGGGACATTAGCTAGAGCAGCCCAAGGCTGGGGATGGCCTCACCCAGGCTCATTCACTTACACACCTGGCACTTGGACTGCAAGGACTCAAACGATTGGCTGGAACAGCTGGAGCTCTTTGGGCATCTCTTGGCAAATGTGTGATCTCCTCATATGGTCCCTGCTGTGTGGTAGCTTCGGGCAGGTAGATATTATATATAACAGCTTGGAGATTTCCAAGGCATGTGTCCAGAGATAAAGAAGAAGGGGGAAACTCAATTGCTCTTTGTGATCTTGCTTCTGAAGTCATACAGCAGCAATTCAGGCTGCCAGTTTTTGTTTTTTGTTTTATTTTGTTTTGTTTGTTTTTTAGGGCCACCCCAGCAGCATATGGAGGTTCATAGGCTAGAGGTTGAATCAGAGCTGCAGCTGCTGACCTTCACCACAGCCCACAGCCACAGCAATGTAGGATCTGAGCCACATCTGTGGCCTACACCACAGCTCACAGCAATGCCAGACCCTGAGCGAGGCCAGAGATTGAACCCACATCCTCTTGGATATTAGTTGGGTTCATTACCACAACAACAGGAACTCCAGGCCCACATATTTTTAGGAGAGGGAGCATGGGTCCTACCTCGCCATGGAAGAGCGTCAGTTGTCTCATTGTAATAGACATGGGAGAGCTTGTGACATGGGAGTCATAGGTGTGGGCATCCTTGGGAACTAAAAATCTGCCATGCCCCAATCAAATCCAGTCTTTAATATGGCGAACAACTTTTCTTTTCCTTGGAAAATCTCCTTGTTTCTCTCACCTAGTCCATTACCTTAGGGAAAGGAGGGTTTTTCCCTTAATCAGTGGCCTCTTAGTTCAGGTGTCCTTCAAAGGGAGGACGGGCTATGTTTTCTAGAGTGGATCCCCCAAGGCCTGGCTCAGAGGTGAGAGTCCTGGAGGAGATCAGTGTTTCTTGCTGATTATTTGAAGGCAGGTTTTTGTTTTTCCTGCTTAATGACTAGGATGCTTACTTTTCTGTTTCACAGTCATATCCGTGAATAGAGTCCTTATTTTCCTCATTAACTGGATTTTATAGCACTAGTTCCTAGGCTTCTAGTCTTCTGGAACTTCCTTTCTATCATTGGCTGCTGTATTCATCTGACATTTTAAATCAAATCAGCCCTAACCCCACAAATGTCTCCTTATTATCTAGTGTATATAATCCAGATGTCAGCCTCCTTGTAAGAAGAGCCACTTACTCCTTTTTTAGTCTTTCTCTTTGGTCTAGAGTCTTGTTCCTTCCCCAATAAGATTCTCCAGAATCACTTCTCCAGCCTTTACTTCCACTGCAATGACCCCCCTGTTTCCTCCTTTTTTCAACTTCTAGTTCTTTGTCACTTTCAAACCAGGTTCAAGACTATTACCCGCCTCTGCCCAAGGAAATCCTATCATTCAATTGGCGCACTCATTGGCACTAACACACACACACACACACACACACACACACACACACGCTACTTACAGAGTCATTTTAGGAGATATTTTTATTGTTTTATTTTTATTCTTGGGGGGGCTGCAACCATAGCATGCAATAGTTCCCAGGTTAGGAATCAAACCCTCACTGTAGCAGCAAACCAGCAAGGACAATGCTGGATCCTTAACTAGCTAGGCCACCAAGGAAATCCAGAAGATATATATAATTATTTTGTCTTTTTTTTTTTTTTCAGAGCCACATCTGCAGCATACAGAGGTTCCCAGGATAGGGGTCAAATAGGAGCTGCAGCTGCTGGCCTATACTGCAACCATAGCAATGTGGGATCCCAGCCATGTCTGTGACCTACACCACAGCTCAGAGCAACGCCAGATCCTTAACCTACTGAGCAAGGCCAGGGACCGAACCCACATCCTCATGGACACTAGTCGGGTTTGTTAACCACTGAGCCACGATGAGAACTCCAGGAGATATTTTTAAATGCCTAAAATGCTGCAACAGAACTGGAGTTCTGCTGCCTGCATACACTCATCCTGGTCAACCTGACCATAGGATTCTTGCTTTCCAATGTGTCTTTGGTATTTTTCATGACACAAACACCTCAGATTGGTTCATATATTGTACACTATCAAATGTGTATTTACTGCCCAAGGGATTACACTGCTGGACAGTTTGGGTCATAAATGGCCAGTGTTATAAAAGCCTCCAAATCAGCTGATATAAATATTTTGCCAGAAGTTGAGACCAGAACTTGGCCTAATTATAAACCTCTAGAAGAAAAATGCATAATCTCTGCAAATGTCACTAAAAAAAAGTGAACTGCCGACATGTCTCAGAGAACTTGGATATGTTTTATCTCCCTTCCCATTCTTAATATTGGCCTATTCTATGAGTGTCTGACAATGGCTTAAGATGTGTATTTTATGCCCTGGTTTTAGAGAGAAAATCGAGGAAGCGTTTTTGGGAAGAGGAGGCATGATGGGTTTTTCTTTTTAATTTTTGATTATAGTTAATTTATAATGTTCTGTCAATTTCAGCTATACAGAAGAAATATATATATATTCTTTCCTTCACATTATCCTCCACCATGTTCCATCACAAGTGATTAGATATGGTTCCCGGTGCTATACAGCATGATCCCATTGCTTATCCACTCCAAGTGCATGATGCATCTTAAGAACTGTTGTATAGATACCCAGATGAACCAACCATGGGTATCTTCTTGGATTTGGCCATGCCACTTGCCTTAGGTTGCTAGAATCACTCCCTTTCATCATTCTGCAGCTCAGCCCCTGGCTTTAGAGTATACATTGTAGTAAGAGACAGTGTGCTTTCATGAAGTGGGTGTGATGGCTTTGTCATGTAACAACTTGGCTAGGCTGAACTACACCACCTAGAATCCTCTTCCTCTATTGTCCTGGTTAGAATGGGCCATCAGAGATAATTTCATGAGCGATTTGGAGGTTGGAGATGATTCATCAGCAATAGGCTTTTATATTTGGAAGAGAAGAGAAGATGCTTTTGTTACTCACACCTGCCATTAATCTACTGGTTCACCTTGTTTCTGGGGGGCAGTGGCTAGGCTTACAACTTCTCCACCATCCTCTGAATATATTCCTTCAACTTCTCCAACTCTCTGGCCAGATGTGTGTTCAGCTCATGACAAAGTTCCAGCTTCTGCAGGACACCCGCACCACCAAGATGAGAGGCAGTAAGACGGCCATGGTCCCAGCCCTTCCTTGTGGGCTCTGCTTGACCTTATCTTCCCCACTTTGCCTTCCTCTTCCTTTCCCAACTGCCTCCCTATGAACTTCAAACTTGTTTAAAATCAGATGTAAAAACAGGTCTTTACAGAGACTGTTTAATGAGCTTCCACATGAGTTGTTCCAGGTCACATCCCTGTCACAAATCCACATATAATCCTAATGGCTCTGCTTCCCTGATTAAACCCCGATGGATACAGTGGGTTAAGTATTCTTTTTCATAGAATAGAAAACATGTCAGGTTTCAAGAAAAATATGCCCTTTCTGGGTGAAGAAAAGAGAATGTAGAGTTTGGGAATTGGGCCAAATGTGGAGGGCTCGAAGCCTTCAGATCATAGGCCGGCCTTTCAAAATATCCCATTTTTTTAAATCCATATGTGGCAAGAACAAAAACAACAAAAGTTCCAGGTAAACCAAGAAGTTTACTAAATTTTGGTGATTCTCTTTAGATTTGATCCTCAAGAGATGGAACTCTTTTTCACTGGAATTTTTTTATTCTCCCTGAGGAAACTCAGAGAGAGAGATCTTCCCAAACTCTGTCTTATTCCTTCTCATATCAAACTGCATATTAGAGAGGTCCCATCTATACATTTATTTATCCAGGCCTTGGCTTTTGAATTGAAAGAACTGTTCAGTTTAGAAATATTATTTCTGCCCTGCACCCTGAGGAGAGAACTCAATCTCATCTTCTGAGAGAAGCAGGGAAGTTTTTGCTAAGCTGGTGTTTGTTGAGGGGGGGATTCTCTGTTTCTCCCCCCATGAAAGACTATTGCAGAAACAAAAATAATATGTCCACTAGATTTCCAAATCTATTACAATTTTCTGTAACATTGAAGACAGTCGTGAAAAGGCAAATTTTCCTTGCCCTCTTCTCATTCCATGACTGGTGGCTACGGAGGCATGCATGGCAGCCTCTTGCTGGACTCTCCTTACATGTGTCAAATTCTTTTTTTTCTTTTTTCTTTCTAGGATCACACCTGTGGTATATGGAAGTTCTGGGCTAGGGGTTGAATTGGAGCTGTAACTGCCAGCCACAGACACAGAAATGCCAGATCCGAGCTGCATCTGTGACCTATGCTGAAGCTTGTGGCAACACTGGATCCTTAACCCACTGAGCCAGGGATCCAACCCGCATCCTCATGGATAGTAGTCAGGTTCTTAACCCACTGAGCCACAATGAGAACTCCCTGCACATGTTAAATTCTTATAGTCGTTAATGCCCACAGATTCCAAGCTGTCTTTTTCCTCTTATCATTTTGACAAGCATTAGCTGTTTCCAACCCATGTTGTGGTTGGAATGACATGGTCCATCATACCTCCCTTAAATTTGTCTTTTGGAGACAACTTTTATATGAGATGAAACAGTGGATGGAATTGTGGTCTGTTGGTTTTTTTTTTTTTTGCTAATTTGCACATTGGTTTTGCCTGAATTTATTAATTTATAAAACTGAGATAGTAATAACCATGTTTAGGGCTGTTGGAATGATCAGAATCATGGTAACAGAGTCATCTGGCTCAAGGTCCACACCTCCTAGGTTGGGTTGTAGAATTTGGGTGAACTTATCAAAAAATTTGTTTGCTGTGGTTGTCATGTGGTGAAGGCCCTTGAGACTGAATGGGAAAGGATGAGAAGGAGAACCTGGAAGAAATTTCTGAGAATCATAAGCAAGAATCAATGCCATGAAATGATAGTAGATCCATCACTATTCATCTCATTTCGTAGAGTGTGTATTTGGTGTTTCCTGCCCCTCATCATGTTCATCTGCCTCTCTCAACTGTTGGAAATAGTCAAATACTGTTGACCCTTGAACAATCATGGAGGTTAATCCACGTATACTTTATAATTGGCCATTGGTCTCCACTGTTTCTCTTCAACTCCCGATTCAGCCAACCATGGGCTGTTGCAGTACCACAGAATTTACTATTGAAAAATATCTATGTGGAAATGGACCTATGCAATTAAAATCTGTGTTGTTCAAGGGTCAGCTGTAGTCCAATGACTTCCCTAGGTGATTACAGTGGTGAGTAAATCAGACATCATTCTCACTTGGGAGATATATTCTTGTCTTATTTGAGCACATGGCTCAAGTCATTTATTTTTCAGCAAGCATTTGGTGAGCCTCCCTTTTGCATGGAGAAGTACTGGTCATCTATCAGTGACTCCAATGGAACATGGATGCGATCCAATCCCTAGGGCCTGAGGTGATTTTCTCCTGCCTCTCAGCAAACCCAGGTCCATCACTTTTGGGCAATAGAGGAAGGAATTCAAACCTTTTAACATTGTTCATAAACTCAGACAATAAGGAAGAAAGAAGGTATGTCTTTGAATACCCATAAACTGGTTTTGCTTTGTGGAAAATCTCTGCGTATTTCTTGCCTAATGTTTGGTAAATCAGAAAAGCATTTCGGGCATTCCCATTGTGGCTCAGTGGGTTAAGTGTTTGTGAGGATGAGGCTTCAATCCCTGGCCTCACAGAGTGGGTTAAGGATCTGGCGTTGCCATGAGCTCAGGTGTAGGTCGCAGATGTGACTCAGATTCCATGTTGCTGTGACTGTGGTATAGGTCGGCAGTTGTGGCTCCAATTCAATTCCTAGCCCAGGAACTTCCATATGGTGCAGGTGTGGCCCTAAAAAGACAAAAATAAATAAATAAATAAATAAATTCATACTGACTATTGGGTCCTGTATATATCTGTCTGGTATAGCTTTAAAATTAGTATTCTTTGAGCCCAGTGGGACAGATTTGACTGGTTTATTAACTGAACCATTCATTCATTCTTAAAGACCTTGTCACCTGATCAGTGACCTTTTCCTCTGCTCCATTTCTTCTTAGCATCACAGGTGACACTGATGAAGGAACTTTTCATTTCTGTCGCCTCCTTAACTCCAGTGATCATCACACCCCCATGAAAACCTGAAGCTAAGCCACTTCTAAAACCCTATTCCTTAACCACTGTATTAAGGCTTAATATCCCTGAACTTCTTTTTATCAGTCTTTTGACCTCATTATTCTGCTAGTCCTATGCACTTCCCTACTTTCTGCCTGTCCTCCTATGACTCCATGATCTATTACTTCAGCTACCTTCCTTGTTCCTTATCTTATCTTTTTTTTTTTCCTTATCTTTTTAGGGCCACACCCTTGGTGTATGGAAGTTCCCAGGGTAGAAGTTAAATTGGAGTTGCAGCTGCCAGTCTAAGCCACAGTCACAGCAAGGCCGGATCCAAGCCATATCTGAGAACTATACCACAGCTCACTGCAAAGCAGGGTCCTTAACCCACTAATCAAGGCCAGGGATTGAACCCACATCCTCATGGATACTAGTCTGTTTCGTTACTGCTGAGTCACAATGGGAACTCCCCTTTATCTTAACTTTAATTCCATCATCCCATCCTGCCTTATAAAATTACAAGCTATATCCCTCCAACCTCCTCTTCCTTCTGGCAACTTGCTACAGAATACACACCACTGGAGAAAGTCTCCTAGTTCTCCTTCATGCCACTCAGCTCCTTGATAGCCAATGATCCTACTACACGACCTTCATCTACTCCAAACTCACACAAGTTCTTCAGTAAAGTCTCCCTCTCCTTCTAAAAGAACTGCTCCTCCAGAGCAAGAAATATATTATCTGTACAAGATATTGTGCCATGCTCCCAGCCCCAGCCCCTACCACAGGCCTTGGCACATTTTCAAAAATCAGTTAACATTTGATGAATGAATAAAGACCTACCTATACTTCTAAACCTCTCAGAGGATAATTCCCTGTTATAAAATAAAACCAAGAGGTTCATTACAACTGTCTCAGCTGCTCCCATCCCATGATCCATCATTAGCATAAGTCTATCCCCCTTCCCAAAGTTAACTATTTTTCTTAGCTGCATCTACAGTAGGTGAAAGTTCCCAGACCAGGGATCGCACCCACGCTACAATAGCAACCTGAACAGCAGTGACAATGCTGGATACTTATCCTGCTTGGCCACCAAAGAACTCCAAAGTCAATTCTTTAATTTGCCCATTTCGAAGGCCTTAATCACTCTTATAAATTACTCATTTTCTCTTTAAATTTTCAAATATTTACTCCACAAAATCTCCTTCCTCTCAGTATATATGCACACACTCAGCTTTCTCCATGTTAAAGAAACCCTCATTTATTCCTTTATTCTGCTTTTTCATTCAGTCGTTTCTTCGCAGAGCAGGTGCTTCCTTTTCTCACCTCCACTTAGATTTTCTACCTCTGTGATGTGCCAAACATACTCAATATCCCAATTATGCTCTCACTAAGAGACCAGTTCCCTAGTTTCCAAACCAAAAAGACATTGATTAACTCACAAGTTGTACTCTTCTTCCTTGGATCTCTACTATTTCTAATTCTTCATTATCCATTTACTGTGTGGGTTGCTTTTATGTCCTCGAATGAAATGCTAGTGTTTTCCATATGTCTGTTCTCAGTTCTTTTCTCCTCCTAGATTCTACACCCTCATCCTGGATATCCCCTCTACAAAGTTGACTGAATTTATAGCCCCTAAAGCTAAGTCTCCACACAGATTTCTATTCTTGCTATAAAGATGTAAAGCTCAAAAAAAAATCAGAAATTGAACCCATCAGAGTTCCCGTTGTGGCCCTGTGGTTAACGAATCCGACTAGGAACCATGAGGTTTCGGGTTCAATCCCTGGCCTTGCTCAGTGGGTTAAGGATCTGGCGTTGCCGTGAGCTGTGATGTGGGTCACAGACATGGCTCAGATCCCACGTTACTGTGGCTCTGGCGTAGGCCGGTGGCTACAGCTCTGATTAGACCCCTAGCCTGAGAACCTCCATATGCCGTGGGAGTGTCTCAAGAAAAGGCAAAAAGACAAAAAAAAAGAACCCATCATCTTATCCCCTATACCCCAACCTGACCTATCATACCACTGCCCAGTCACCCTAAACACTTTCTTCACCCTTACACTTGTAACCATCCCCTTAATTCCATCAGTGCAAACTCCTAATGCCTTCCCAGTCAAGCCTTTCCCAAAGAGTGCTCTGCATAAATAAGCTCAAAAATGCTTCATATTTCATTTTTCTTTTGGGACATCAAAGAATCTGGGAATTCCTGCAGCAAAGAAGGCTTTTTTTTCTTTTTTTTTTTCTTTTAATAGCTGCACCTGTAGCACATGGAAGTTCCTAGGCTAGGGGTTGAACTGGAGCTGCCCCTGCTGGCTTATACCACAGCCACAGCAACACTGGATCCGACTCTCATCTGTGACCTATACCGCAGCTTGCAGCAACGCTGGATCCTTAACCTGCTTATCGAGGCCAGGGATCCAACCTGCATCCTCATAGACACTATATCAGGTTCTTAACCCCCTGAGCCACAATGGGAACTTCAACAAGTTCTTTAATTTTGTTTAATACAGCACTTTCAAATTGACAATCACCACTCCCATTGCTAACAACTGTAGAAATTTGACAGAATTAAATGCTCCTGGAAGCACAATTTGAGGAGGATTGTTCTTTGTCTGCCTTTCTCCACTGTCACTGTGTAATAGATAATGCTGGTACTCTGCCCAGAACTCCTACCATCTTTGTGCCAACACTGTGCCACCATTGCCTAGCTTTTGTGCTTTTGCCACTAAAAGCTCACACTTTGACCTTCCGAGGATTGTCCTTGGATGTGGACCATTATTATGCTCCTGGTTAAGCAGACCCTAAGCAAGGGGTTGGGTGCTTCCCCTGTAATGAGAGCCAGAGGTGTGTCAGAGTCCACATCTCCTTCATTATAGCTTCTAGCCAATGGCAAACGAGTATGTGGTACAGAAGAAGTATGTGATACAGAGGTCTGTGTGATGCTACAGACCTCATTTGAGGATTAAGCTGAGATGAAGCCCCTTCCTGAATACACATCCCTGTTTGGCTTTTGTACCTTCTCCATTCTGCTTCTCATATTCCCTCCTGCATTCTTTTGTAAGCAATGTCTTTGTAAATCACTTGCATACAAATCCCAATCTGCTTCCTGCTCACCAGGAGCCACCAGCTTACTGCAGGCTCTCCCCTTCTATGATCCACGCATCTCTGCCCTCAGCCTTACCCTCTCCATCTCCTCCAGGATGAAATCCTTTTCCTGGCACCTAGGGCCTCTGCCATCTGACCCAGACCTGATATTCCATCTTCAGCTCCTCCTACCCTCTCCAGCAAGCCTAAATCTCACTGCACCAAGCAACTGCTGTTTCCCAAATATACAAGGGTCCGTTGTGGCATTATCACATTGCACAAGCTATATCTCTTGTCACAAGTGGCCCTTCCTAACTTTTCTTTTTTTTTTCTTTTTTTTTTTTTTGTCTTTTGTCTTTTGTCTTTTTAGGGCTGCACCCGAGGCAGCATATGGAGTTTCCCAGGCTATGGGTCGAATCAGAGTTGGAGCTGCTGGCTTACACCATAGCCACAGCAACATGGGGATCTGAGCTGCGTATGTGACCTACACCACGGCTCACGGCAACACCAGATCCTTAACCCACTGAGTAAGGCCAGGGATCGAACCTGAGTCCTCATGGATACTAGTCAAGTTCATTAACCACTGAGCCACTATGGGAACTCCCTTTCCCAACTTTTCTATTCAGCAAACTCTTGCTCTTCCTTCAAAAGTATTTCCAGCTTCCCAGTGACAATTTTCTTAACCCCATCCTTTTTTAGTCAAGCCCTCCGCCCTTCACCTCTATCATGTTTATATATTATAGTTGAATTGTTTCAGTGTTGTCTGGCTTCCTTTCTAATGATGACCTTCCTGAAGGTCAATTATTCTGAAGGAATGTTTCTTGGTTGCTTTGACCACCAGAGAATCCCGTTACGTATAGCAGATGCTTGTAAATATCCACTACCACGTGAAAATCACCTTTCCAGGAATCAGTGACTCCTCAGACTGAGGTGTCTTTGTCATAGCCCTTGTGACCTAACTCATCTAAGAGAGAAATGTGAGTTCTTAGTGGTCCCTGCCTTCCATTTTGCTGTACACGAATTACCTAAGTCAAATCGTACACAGAAACAACTTTCCGAAGTGGAATGCTCGATGTGTCAAATTGCCATCCAGAAGCTTGCTCACCAAATTTATTTGGGCACTTTATGGAAATTAAACATAACTTAATTCTGTGTGAAATAATTACAGTCTGCATTCTTGCACACTGAAGTCTTTACTGTTCAAGCGTATTTACCAAAGAACAGCTGTGTTTCAGGAGGATGTTGCCAGTTCTTCTTTTCCTGATGGAGGAGTGGGTCCAGGATTTCAGCATAGGATGCCCACCTATGATCTCCAAGTACCTGTCTTTGTGGGCTTTCCAGGGGCTCTAGGAAGATAAACATTGTGTCTGTGTTTTTGGTGGCTGTTTCCTTAAAAAGCAAAATTCATAGTTTCCCCATGGCCCCTCTGTTCTCAATTCCAGTACTTGGGTTGACTTTGTAGATAGATATGTAACTTGTACCATCTGCTAAGTCTTCTTAGGCTCAAAGAGGAAACTGGCACCATCTATTATTGCTTTAGCCTTGTCCATGACCTAAACACTAGATGGCATCTGCCTTGTGTTGGGAACAGAATCTGTCAGGAGGTCTCCCTTCCTGGAGGCTTCCTGAGTCTGTCTACAGACTGCTGATCACAAATCAACAAACAAAATAAGAACCGTGCTTCAAATAAATGACTAGGATGTTCTAATTCCAACACTTCCATAAGATATAATTTATTTGGAGGGAAGTAAGTAAATGTTCATTTATGTTACATGTCATGTGTCCAAAAGACCAACACTGAATGCTTTTCTTGGAAGTAGTGAAATGTGACTTTCATTACTTTCCATCCCCTTTATCATCATTCTTTCCTTTCTTTCTTTCTTTTTTTTTTTTCTTTTTAGGGCCCCCACCCACAGCATATAGAATTTCACAGGTGAGGGTTGAATCCAAGCTACAGCTGCTGGGCTATGCCACAACCACAGCCATGTGGGATCTGAGCTGGGTCTGCAACCTATACCACAGCTCTCAGCAATGTCAGATCCTTAACCCACTGAACAAGGCCAGGATTTGAACCTGTGTCCTCATAGACACTGGTCAGGTTCGTTACCACTGAGCCATGAAGGGAACATCATGTCACTGTTTTCTTTCTTCTTTTTATTCAATCTTCTTAACGATGAAACAAACTGCCCCAACATTTACTGGCATAAAGGATTATTTCTCATAATTCTAGGAATTGAATTGGGTAGTTCTGCTGACCCAAACTGACTTGTCATGTGTCTGTTGTGTGGTGTGGGTTGTCAAGGAGATTTTGTTGATCTTGGCTGGCTTCTTTTATGTGTCTCTAGCCTCAGTTGAGGCATTTGGGCAGACGTGACCTTGCTCTCTCTGTTTCATATTCTTTCAGGCCAGCCTGGCATGTTTTCATGATGAAGAGAGAAGGGTGACAAGGAGAAAAGAAGTGTGCAAAAATTTTTGAGGTCCAGGCTCAGAACTTGTTCCTAATCATTTCCACTGCATTCTATTGGCTAAAGTAAGCCACAAGGCAGCCGGAGTCCAGAGATACTCAAGAGACCCCTTTTCCTAATGAAAAGATCTGCGAAGTCACATTGCAAAAAGTGTGGACCTAGGAAAAGACACAGGGTTGGAGCCTTTTTTTATATATATATATAATTTTTTTTTATTTTCCCACTGTACAGCGAGGGGGTCAGGTGATCCTTACATGTATACATTACAATTACATTTTTCCCCCACCCTTTCTTCTGTTGCAACATGAGTATCTAGACAAAGTTCTCAATGCTATTCAGCAGGATCTCCTTGTAAATCTATTCTAAGTTGTGTCTGATAAGCCCAAGCTCCCGATCCCTCCCACTCCCTCCCCCTCCCATCAGGCAGCCACAAGTCTCTTCTCCAAGTCCATGATTTTCTTTTCTGAGGAGATGTTCATTTGTGCTGGATATTAGATTCCAGTTATGAGTGATATCATATGGTATTTGTCTTTGTCTTTCTGGAGCCATTTTTAAAGGCATTCTCTCTCTTTTAGCATTTTGGGTGTGCTATAACTTCAAGGTTTTCATTCTCCACCCTCTCCAACATACCTTCTCGTCCTTAAAACTTGTGCTTGGAAGAGCTCCCGTAGTGGCTCAGTGGTTAACAAATCCAGCTAGGAACCATGAGGTTGCGGGTTCAATCCCTGGCCTTGCTTAGTGGGTTAAGGATCCAGCATTGCCGTGAGCTGTGGTGTAGGTCGAAGACGTGGCTCGGATCCCACATTGCTGTGGCTCTGGTGTAGGCCAGCAGCTATAGCTCCTATTTGACCTCTAGCCTGGGAACCTCCATATGCTGCTGGTGTGGCCCTAAAAAAAGAATAAAAGACAAAAAAACAAAACATAACAAAACATGTGCTTGGAAAATCATGTGAGAAACATATTCACAGATATATGAAGGTCTCTTGAAGCTAAATGAGCTCTCTGTCCTTATGGAAATAATGCTAAGAACTACCTCAGCCCCAACACACACATACAACATAGACTCTCTAAATTAAAGAGAACCATATGCAAACAAGTAGTTCCAAGAAGCATTCTATGTGGCAAGTGGAAATTCTCAGTAAAATTCTTTATATGAGAAGTTCCCATATAAGTTCAGTCAGTTAAGGACCCCACACTATCTCCCTGAGGATGTGGGTTCAATCCCTGGCCTTACTCAGTGGGTTGAGAATTGGCATTGCTGCAAGCTGTGGCGTGGGTCACAGATGCAGCAGCTCAGAATTGTTGTTGCTGTGGCTGTGGTGTAGGCCTGCAGCTGCAGCTCTGATTCGACCCCTAGCCCAGAAATTTCCATATGCCATGAGTACAGCTGTAAAAATAAAAAAAAATTATTTATATGATAGTACTAATAACAAATTATACAATAATAATATTCTTGTGCATTTACTGAGCACTTCCTATGTGTCAGGCTTTGACCCAAAAGCTTTAACTCCTGATCTCATTGCTTTGAGGAAATTACTATTGGTATTATATCCATTTCATAGGTGAGGATATTGAGGCTTAGATGGATTTAAGTAAGGTGAATTGTGTACCCCAGTTATTTGATGGCTGTGCTGGGATTTGCACCTGCACTTGCCTATCACAAAGTAGATGCTCTTCATCATTGCATGCACCCACATATGGCCTTCTCTACAAATTAAGGGTAAGATTAATGCACCATTATCCTCCACCAGTGGTCCCCAACCTTAGTCACAAACTGAAATCACCTGGCTTTTAAAAATACTGACAATTTGGTCCTACATCCAGGAATGCTGGTAATTGTGCTAAACACGAGGATCTTAAAATCTTCCCCAGGTGATTCTAATATGCATCTATACCAGTGCTAAGTATGGTCCACGGGCCAGCAGTTTCAGCATCACCTGAGCTTATTAGAATGCACATTCTCAGCCTCTCCCCAGATCTGCTGATTCAGGATATCTGGGGTGAGGCTTAGGCATCTTGTTTGGAAAATCCTCCAAGTGATTCAGATGCATGTGAATGTGTGTTAAGTACTATTTTACAACCGTGATTCAACTTTGGGCATCAGAATCTCCTGGAGAGCTTAAACCAGGAGATGTCTGGATCCTGCCCCAGAACTAATGAAACTATACTTTCACAGATGTCTCCAGGCAGTTCTAATGCACCCAGGATTGAAAACTGTACCTTTATTCTATATAGACTGTCCTACTTTATGTATTTCCAGTGTATGAACATCAGGATCTATTAAACTTAGAGAGTTTTCTCCCTCTCATGAGAGACATAAACATAATGAACACAAATCTTTGTTATAAAAGAAGTCTGGTGCTAAAACTAAAGAACTGCCTTCACTAATAAGAGCACAGCTTGATACGGCAAGAATTCTAGAAATGACAGATTGATTGGTATCTCAGCTATAATTAGTAGGATATAATGTCAGAGGGACGGTTGAGCTATGAGAGCTGCTATGAAGCCACCCAAGGCCCCAGGACCCATAATGTGCATCCCAGAAGAAGCCTGACTGCAGCCATTATCCTTTCTAGAAATAAATCAAATGTCCAAGCGTAACTGAATTCAAGATTAAACTCAGAAGCTGATGCCCTGCATAGACTTTGGATTTCCCACAGCAAATAAGAAATCACATTCTACTTCTTCCCCAAATTGCCATTTTTGTCCTCCGTTGGCATATCTGAGAAATACTGGCCCATTACTAATTGGCCCCTTAGCTCTGTGTCTTCCAACAGAAGTTAGATTCAGGAAATACTTCTATTACTGCTTATCTGGAAACTTTAAAAATGCCTCCTTTAGTAACTTTTACTGAGAGTCTTCCAACTAAGAGAATCTGTATAATTTTAGGGATCATACTTTTTATTTTTTTAAATTACTCGATGAATTTTATTACATTTATAGTTGTACAACAATCATCACAACCCAATTTTATAGCATTTCCATCCCAAACCCCCATCCCATCCCCTCACTCCCCAACCTGTCTCCCTTGGAAACACCATAAGTTTTTCAAAGTCTGTGAGTCAGTATTTGTTCTGCAAAGAAGTTCATTGTGTCCTTTTCTTAGATTTCACATGCGAATGAAGCATGTGATGTTGGGTGTCTCACTGTCTGACTCACCACACTTAGCATGATTATTTCTAGGTCCATCCATGTTGCTGCAAATGCCATTATTTCTTTCTTTCCTTTTTTTGTCTTTCTGCCTTTTTCTAGGGCTGCTCCCGTGGCATATGGAGGTTCCCAGGCTAGGGGTCTAATCGGAGCTGTAGCTGCCGGCCTACACCACAGCCATAGCAATGCACGATCCAAGCTGCATCTGCAGCCTATACTACAGCTCATGGCAACGCTGGATCCTTAACACACTGAGAGAGGCCAGGGATCGAACCCGCAACATCATGGTTCCTAGTCAGATTTGTTAACCACTGTGCCATGACAGGAACTCCAATGCCATTATTTCTTTCCTTGTTATGGCTGAGTAATATTCCAGGGTGTATATGTACCACATCTTCTTTATTCACTCCTCTGTTGATGGACATTTAGGTTGTTTCCATCCCTTGGCTATTGTATATAGCGCTGCAATGAATGTTGGAGTACATGTATCTTTTCGAGTCATGGTTTTCTCTGGATAGATGCCCAGGAGTGGGATTGCTGGAATGGTAATTCTATTTTTAGTTTTCTGAAGAATGTCCATACTTCGTTTCCCCTGTGCTATGATGGGAACTCCTGATCATACTTTTTATTTTTTTTTTTTTGTCTTTTTAGGGCTGTACCTACAGCACATAGGGATTCCCAGGCTAGGGGTAGAATCGGAGCTACAGCTACCAGCCTGCGCCATGGCCACAGCAATGCAGGATCCAAGCTGCATCTTCGACCTACCCCATAGCTCACGGCAATACAGAATCCTTAACCCACTGAGCAAGGCCAGAGATCGAACCTACACCTCACGGTTCCTAGTCAGATTCGTTTCCACTGCACCACAACGGGAACTCTGCAATCATACTTTTTAAATAAGCTTTCTGTTCAGTTAAAATGTCTTCAGTTTTTACAGTCTTTGATTGGCTTATAGTGCAATAATAAACATTTACTGAGGGCTTACTGGCCAGAAAATATGATACTACATACTATCGGTGATTTAAAATAACTTGAACACAGTTGAGCTTGCTACTCAAAGCATGATTCCGGACCAGCAACATCAGCATCTTCTGGGAACTTGTTAGAAATGCAGATCTCAGAGTTCCCGTCATGGCGCAATGGTTAACGAATCTGACTAGGAACCGTGAGGTTGCAGGTTTGATCCCTGGCCTTGCTCAGTGGGTTAAAAATCTGGTGTTGCTGTGGTTGTGGCTGTGGCAGCAGTTACAGCTCTGATTCAACCCCTAGCCTGGGAACCTCCATATGCTGCCTTGAGTGCGGCCCTAAAAAGACAAAAGACAAAAAAAAAAAAAGAAAAGAAATGCAAATCTTAGATCCCAACCCAGGCCTACTGAGTCCTCTTGATAAGATCTCCAAGGAACCTGTATTAAGATTGATGTTTGAGGGAGTTCCTGTCGTGGTGCAGTGGTTAACGAATCCGACTAGGAACCATGAGGTTGCGGGTTCGGTCCCTGCCCTTGCTCAGTGGGTTAATGATCCGGCGTTGCCGTGAGCTGTGGTGTAGGTCGCAGACGCGGCTCGGATCCTGCATTGCTGTGGCTCTGGCGTAGGCCGGTGGCTACAGCTCCGGTTAGACGCCTAGCCTGGGAACCTCCATATGCCGAGGGAGCAGCCCAATAAATAGCAAAAAGACAAAAAAAAAAATTGATGTTTGAGAAACACTGCAACTAGAAGATGCCATCCTACCTTCTCAAGGAAAAGCACTACACACGTAGATGAAAAGTTAAAAGCATATGAAAGATTAGGAATGGACCAAAATATGGTCCCTGCCCTTAAGGATCTTAAAGCTTAGAGATAAATTAATGTGATAAGTTGAATAATTATCTCAGGCCAAGTTCCATAAAAGTAGAGTTCAAGAAAGAAAGTGGGATACATGACTTATTGTGAGAGAGTTCTCCGGAGAAGGAGAGTGAGAGAAGCAGGATGGGCCGGGGAAGGGGCTAAGTAAGGATGAGGTCCCAGCTAGAGTCTCCATGAAGAGAACATCTGGCTGCGGGCTGACCCTCAGTTGGGAGTGGAGGACATAAACTCTTGGCCAAAGTAGCTTGTATTAAATGAGAGCAACTCTCTAAGGAAGGACAGTAACTGTGAAATGTTAGTAGCCGAGACACACAGCATCTGGGGCAACAGATGCACTGGCCATTAATGGGATTCTGGACAGGGCACCAAGGGCATCCACTGGAATATAAGATTTTAAAAAAAAAAAAGGAGTTTTTAAATACTTCAGGAGTTTCTGCTGTGGTGCAGTGGGCTAAGAATATGACTGCAGCAGCTTGGGTGTCTGCAGAGGAGGCATGGGTTTGATCCTCTGCCTGGAGCATTGGGTTAAAGAATCCAGCATTGCCACAGCGGCAGTGTAGGTTGGATTGCAGCTGTAGCTCGGATTCAGTCTCTGGTCCAGGAACTTCCACATGCCACCTGTATGGATGTTAAAAACAAAGAAGCAGAAACCAGACAAACAGAAACAATACAAGGAATGGTGCCTTGGCAAAGTATATCACTTCCAGTATCTTTTATGTATCGAGAGGAAGAAATAGCCAGTGTGTAATCAGTGATCTAGAAAGATACCACAGAAAAAGTAATATTAACTTAATATTGGAGAACCTAGTTATCCTTTTCTTTCCAATGCCTGCATTTGGTGTTTAGTTCTCCTGTGACACGGTGCTTTGGGTGCCTGGCTTGTTACTGCAGGGGCTTGAGTGGCTGCTGTGGTGCAGGTTCCATCCCTTGCTGGGAACTTCCGCATGCCCTAGGTGCAGCAAAAAAAAAAAAAAAAAAAAAAATCCCCCTGCATTTATGTTCCCTGAGGTGCTCTCACCTTTTCCTTCATCACCATGCATGATTTATGATGACTATACCGTGGACTTCAGAAGTGGCCATAAGACTTAATGGCTACCCAAAGCCTCCTGGCCACAGGGACTGGTTCCAGCAGTGGACTTGGCCAAAATCACACATACGAGAGGCCCAATATCCAGCTGGTAGGAAGGGAGAGTTCTCTTTCTTCTGGGCTGTAGAGCACAAGAAAAAGTCAACCAAGAAGATAGCAAGACTGAAAGAGAGAAAATGAGATTTAATTAAATGAAGCATGAAGCCTGACTCACTGCTGAGAATTCTCTGGATATATGAGCTAATAAATTTATATATATATATATATTTTTTTTTTTTTGCTTAAGCCAGTTTTAGCATACTTTTCTATCTGTTGCAGTTAAAATTATTTTAGGATTTAGATATGAATTCAATTTTTCTTGCTTTTAATATTTCTTGTAGTCTTAACAAGATAAATTTTCCAGTTCTCTTTCTTTTCCTTACAAATCTTTCCCTTTTATTTATAACCACTGCAGAAACACTAAATTTTTTTTTGTTGTAATTATGTTCTATGTTCAGATCATTCCTAAAACTGAGTTAAGAAAGTTTCTTACCAGTTAATTCAAAATTGTGTGCTCTTTTTGAACCCACAAACTTTATAATAGATTAAAATAAGGTGAAAGCTAATACATATTAGGGAAAGGCTTTATTTCTTAATAGAATCTTGAGCAAAATGTCTCACTTTATTTCTTGACTCTGCAAATTAAAAGATTTAACAGAAAATATTTTTACTTGTAACCTTTCTCAAGGTCTATTTTCAAATATTGATAGAAGTATTCTCACAAACTGAAAATACATTAACTTTAAAAAGACAACTACTGAACAAAGCAGTTTAGTAAGTATTTTAAGACAGCATAACAACTAGACAATTATTGCCAGAGTCAAAAAACATGAAGCAATCATAAATACCTTAGGGAAAAAAACCCACCGAAAATGGGAGAAAAAAGAATGTATACATGTATGTGCAACTGGGTCACCATGCTGTACAGTAGAAAAAAAATTGTGTTGGGGAAATAATGATAAAATACCCACTGAAAATAAAGCAATCTGAATTTTCAATGACTTCCTAAGAAATAACTTAGGGTACATATTTTTAAAGCTTGTATAGATCTCTGAGATTACTTATGGCAAAGTTTCAAGAACTAGCGAAAAAGCGATGGGATTGTTCCAGTGAATTTACTTAGGGTTACTTATTTTTTTTTACTTTATTTCAAATTATAGCACTCACAATAACTAACATCAACTGAGTGCTCACCAAATACACACTTGACATATCATGTCTTTCTTAACCTTATGACCATATCCAAGCTTTCATTGAGAAGATGAGATGCATTTTTTTGTTTGTTTGTTTGTTTTTAACTTTCCCAAGAACCCGAGATGACTAATACGTTAGCTTTAAAAAGACAACTATAGGAGTTAACAATGTGGTTCAATGGGATGTGCGGCATCTCTGCAACACCAGAATGCAGGTTTGATCCCCTGCCTGGCACAGTGGGCTAAAGGATCCGGTATTGCCACAGCTGTGGTGTGGGTTGCAACTGCAGCTTGGATCTGATCTCTGGGCTGGGAATTCCATATGCCATATGCTTAGGGTGGCCAAAAAGATAAAAAAATAAAAATAAAAAATAAATTAAACGAGAGAGTTCCTGTGGTGGTGAAGTGGTAACGAACCCAACTAGTATCCATGAGAACGCTCAGTGGGTTAAGGATCTGGCCTTTTGGTGAGCTGTGGTGCAGGTCAAGGACGAGGCTCAGATCCCACCTTGCTGTGGCTGTGGTGCAGGCAGGCAGCTATAGCTCGGATTCAACCCCTAGTCTGGAAACTTCCATATGCCACAAGTATGGCCCTAAAAAGACAAAATGAATGAATTAAAAGACAGCCATAGTAGAGCTGAGCTCCAGAGTCTCTCCATGTCCAGAGCCTGAGCTGAGAACCACCCTACACCTTAGAGCAGCCACTTCAGATCTGATTTTCCTCCCTCCCTCTTGACATAAGCCTTAGCTCTGCAATAGCTTTGAGCTAAGGGGGGGTGACAGTGTTCACATTTACCCACAGAGACCTTTCCATTGGAGTGGGCGGTGGGCGGAGCCAGGATATTAGCACTGACAAGGAAAGGCAGTCAGATGCTCTTCTTCCGCCTTCAGGCCCCCAGCAGGCTGTGCACTGAATCCTGAAAAACAGCTCAAGCTAACATATATTGTTCAGCTTCATGCTGCTTGGAGGACATGCAAGTTTTTGCAGCAATGATTGAAGTGAGCTGGATCAGTGAAGTCAGGTGACAGGTGCAATGGATCTAATTTATGCTTACCCTCAGTCTCACTACCACAGGAATATACATTATTCATAAAGAGGAAGAGCAAAAGGACATTTGAGGTTATTGGCCAGATACCAGATCCAGTGGTCTTGATTTGTCCCTGAATGTGTACTCGACAATAGAATAAAGGCCCCTACTGTGCAGATGGAGGATATGGTCCTAAAGCAGCATTATCATGGAGTTCCCTGGTGGCTTAGTGGTTAAGGATTCAGCTGTGGCTTGGGTTTGATCCCTGGGAACATAGGCATGCCATGGGTGTGGCCGAAAAAATTTTAAAAATAAAAAAACAGGGCATTCCCATCGCGGCACAGCGGAAACAAATCCAAGTAGGAGCCACGAGGTTGTGGGTGCGATCCCTGGCCTTGCTTGGTGGGTTAAGGATCTGGTGTTGCCATGAGCTGTGTTGTAGGTTGCAGATGAGACTCAGATCTGGAGTTGCTGTGGCTGTGGCATAGGCCGGCAGCCACAGCTCCAATTGGACTCCTAGCCTGGGAACCTTCATATGCCGCAGGTTCGGCCCAAAATAAAGACAAAATAAAAACAAGTAAATAAATAAATAAATAAAATCAGCATTATCCTGAACCCCCAGGCTTTATACATCTTCTTGGAGCCTATAATAGAAATCACTTTTTTAGTCTAGAAGTCCTAGATCACAGGAATCTTTTTGTGCCTCTACAGGTAAATAAAAAAGCAGAAGTCTGATCCCTTATAAGACATTAATCTATTCCATTAGTTCTCAAATTTTACTCTGCCTCTGAATAACCTGGAGGGTGTATTAAAACACAGAGACTGATTCCCTAGCGCTGAAGTGGAGTCTAAGAATTTGCATGCTAACAAGTTCCAGGAGATGCTGACTCTGCTTAGGGACCACAATTTGAGAACCACTGCTGTCAACAATACCATTCATGGCACAAGTGACAATGTGAGGTGGACAACTAACACTGATGGAGAAAGGTTTGTATTTGACAAGATTCACCAGTAGAATTCACTGCTGACTAAGAAGGTAAAATCCATTTCCCCAGATGTACTGATTTGATCTGATTTGATTATTTTCCCTTTTTGGAGTACAAAGATGTATTTAGGTATCCTGAATGGAGCAGCTTTCCTTCCTAGCTGGGTCAAATTCCCCTAAGTAGCATATACCTATGATTTAAAGTCATCCTTGCAAAAAAAAAAAAAAAAAGTTCCCATCATGGCTCAGTGGTAATGAACCCAACCAGTATCTTTGAGGACATGGGTTTGATCCCTGGCCTCGATCAGTGGATTAAGGATCTGGCATTGCTGGAGGCTCATATCCCACATTGCTGTGGCTGTGGTATAGGCCAGCAGCTGCAGCTCTGATTCAACCTCTAGCCTGGGAACTTTCATATGCTGCAGATGGGGATGTGAAAAGCAAAAAAATAAAATAAATAAAATTGTCCCATTGCCTTTGTGACGTCTCATGGCTTAAGCAGAGTTTGCAAAGGCCAAAAAAGTCATCAGTTATGGACAAGAGCTTTTGTAAACACTAGACCAGACAGCACAGATTAGGAAATCTCCAAACTGGATAATTAGTCAAGAAAAACCAATACTCTTTAGCAAACACCATAACATCCACTTCCGGGCTTCTGACTAATCAATTGACTGGACCATCTGTCTAAGAAAAGTGAACAGGAGTCAGTGCCCACTATTGGAGGCTAGGAGGAGATGGGATGGTGATGGGAGCCTGTGGGCATAAAGAAACCTGAAGGAGCAAGTCTTTCACCTGTTGCCTTTCCTGCCTGAAGGCTGTCAGGAGCCCCAGCTCTCTCTGTGGGGATCCCTGGGCATCAGCTGCATACCCACAGGCCATCAGCCTATTTGCATCTGATATAGCCTTGACCTATTCATCTTAGAATCTTCTGTTGTGTCAGCAACATTTTTAGTTGAATTTGATTATTAAAATTTTTATTTTTTTTAATTATTAAGAGTGTGGTTTTTTTAGCCAGTAGTATTTATTTTAGTCATCTGGCCTTATACATATACTATATCCCTATATGTTTGTAATATACCTTACACGTGATAACAAATGACCTGAGATAACCCTGACTTAAGGAACTTGTGGGAGGATGACTGGGATGAAAAGACATACAGAGGAAATCATCTTCACAAAGCTTCCAGCCTCAGCCCAGCTAAAATTAAATGTCCTCCATCCAGAGGCTCCCATGCATGGAAATCATCTCCTCATCTGACTGTAACTCACAAGACCAGAAGATTCTAAGAAAAGCATAAAGTGTTGTTTGGATGCTCAGTAACTGTAACAGTGCCTGACACATGGTAGACATTGATGTCTAATAATGGAATGAGAATGCATTAAAAATGCAAGGCAGGAGTCCTTGTCATGGCTCAGTGGTAACGAACCCTGCTAAGATCCATGAGGATGCAGGTTCAATCCCTGGCCTCACTCAGCGTGTTAAGCATCTGGTTTGCCATGAGCTGTTGTGTAGGTCACAGATACAGCGTGGATCTTGTGTTGCTCTAGCTGTGGTGCAGGCCAGTGGCTACAGTTCCAATTCAACCCCTAGCCTGGGAACTTCCATATGCTACAAATTTGGCCCTAAAAAGCAAAAAAAAAAAAAAAAAATGCAAGGCAGCATATAATCCTCTCATCAGTACATAGGGCAATTCAGAAAGAGTGCTCAAGCAAAGTTTTGCTAAACATTACCTCTGTTTTACTTAAGAAAAGATGTTCTACATGGAGGGTACAGCATTAACAAATATATGGAGGCAGGAAGATATGCCCAGAGGTCTGGGATTCAGAAAACTGCTCACCTGCCATGGTGACTTCATCTTAGAGAAGTAAGACAAGGTGATGGTAAAAGTCACTCCAAGTTATTTACGTGGATTAATCCACTGGGCTCTAAAACAATCCCATGGGTTAGTTACAATTACTGGCTCTGTTTTATACATGAGAAAACAAAGGCTGAGAAAATAAGGTATCTGTTCTACATCATTCACTGCTCTAATAGGGCTAGATTTGGACTGCAGTGATCTGTACTTGAAGTCTGAACTGGAAACCACTGCGGTCCATGGCTACCCTAAGATTAAGCAAAGGCTCCTGAACATGAACCAAGGGCCATTGCTCCAAAATCACCGGTGTCATCTTCCTGATCTGTTAAACACAAGACTAGGGGCTGAAGTTGGAGGTCTCTGTAACCACTTGGAAGTCTGGTAGTCTGTAGACAATGTTTCCTAGATTTCTCATTGTGAATTGTAGTAGCAGGAGATGGGAGGCAGACATGTGTGATTGCTGGTAATTCTCCTAATTTTTTTTTTGAAGAACTGTCATACTGTTGTGCATAGCAGCTACACAATTTTATACTTTCACCATCAGGGGCTCAAATGTGTCCATATCTTTACCAACACTTGTTATTTTATTTTATTTTATTAATAATAGCCATCCTAATGGATGTGAGTTGGTTCTGATTTGTATTTCCCAAAAGACTAGTGATATCGAACATTTTTTCACGTTATTATTAGCTAGTTGTGTATCTTCTTTGGAGAAATGTCTATTCAAGTACCTTGCCTTTAAAAAAAAATCAGATTTTTTTTGTTGCTGTTGCAATAAATAAACTTTGTTGTTTTTTTTTTAAGAAAAGTTAAAACTTTCCAGAAAAAATAAGCATGAATGGAAAGTACACTGAATTCCCACATAATCTCACCTCCCCCCACCTAATTTCACCTGTTAATAAAAATCATGCATTAATGTGGTATATTTGTCACAATTGATCAGCCATCGTTAATATATTATTAACTAGATTCCACCAAGCTTGTTTACATCAGGCTTCATTTTTTGTGTTGTGCATTCTTTTTTTTTCCCCCTCTTTTTATGGCTTCGCCTGTAACATATGGAAGTTCTCAGGCTAGAGGTCTAGTCGGAGCCACAGCCACAGCAACACCAGATCCAAGCCACATCTGTGACCCATGTCTTAGCTTGTGGCAACGCTGGATTCTTAACCCACTGAGTGAGGCCAGGGATTGAACCTGCATCCTCATGAATTAGTATCAGTTTTGTCACCACTGAGCCACAAGGAGAACTCCATAATTTATAATTTTTTTAATTTAATTTTTTTTTAAATTTTCCCACTGTACAGCAAGGGGATCAAGTTATCCTTACATGTATACATTACAATTACATTTTTTCCCCACCCTTTGTTCTGTTGCAACATGAGTATCTAGACAAAGTTCTCAATGCTACTCAGCAGAATCTCCTTGTAAATCTATTCCAAGTTGTGTCTGATAAGCCCAAACTCCTGATCCCTCCCACTCCCTCCCCCTCCCATCAGGCAGCCACAAGTCTTTTCTCCAAGTCCATGATTTTCTTTTCTGAGGAGATGTTCATTTGTGCTGTACATTAGATTCCAGTTATAAGTGATAATTTACAATTTTTAAATGACTTATGCTATTGAACATCTCTTTATATGTTTATTTTCCATCAGCGTATCTTTGATGAGGTGTCTATTCGGATCTTTTGCTGCTTTTGAATGAAGCTCTTTGCTTGCTTTCTTATTGTTGATTTTTAAGAGTTCCTTTTTCATTTTAGATAGAAGCCCATTATCAGTTATATATTTTGCAAATATTTTCTCTCAGTCCATGACTTGCCATTTCATTCTCTGAATAGTGTCTTTCATAGAGCAAAAGCCTTTAATTTTAATGAAGTCCAAATTATCATTTTTTTCCTTAACAGATTGTGCTTTTGTTATTGTGTCTAAAAAGGCACAACCATACCTAAGGTCATCTAGATTTTCTCCTAGGAGAGTTTCTAAAACTTTTATAGTTTTTTATTTTACATTTAGGCCTGTGATACATTTGGAGTTAAATTTTGTATAAAGTGCAAGGGCTGTGTCCAGATTCTTATTCTTTTCTTTCTTTCTTTTTTTTTTTTTGGCTTGTGAATGTTCAGTTTTTCCAGAACCATTTTTTGAAAAGCCTTGCTCCTTTGAATTGCCCTTGCTTCTTTTTCAAAGATCAGTTCCCCATATTTACATGGGTCTATTTATAGGCTTGCTATTCTGTCTCATTGATATCTTTGTCTATTTTTCACCAATAGCCCACCTGCTTCTTTATTATAACTTTATAGTAAGTCTTAAAGTGGAAGAATATCAGTCATCTATTTATTTTGTAAACTCTAAATTTTGCATTTTCAAAAACATACGTCTCTGAATCGTTACAAATGCACGTTATTGCTTTCAGTGTCTGCGTAGGAAACTGAGATTACCTCTCCCCCTGTCTGTCCATAAACCTCAGTCTATCACCAGAGTGTAGGGACTTGGGATCTCCAACCACAAGCTAGCTGTTGACATCAACGTCAGTGGACCAAGCATTTTCACTTAACGAAATGTGAACAAATCCTATAGTATTTTCCACAGCCTTAAGACATCTTCTAAGGCCTAGAGTGTGGTACCTGGCAGACACTGGAATGACATGGCCAGAGTAGAGGTAGATTGGAGGAGGTAATAGGATGACAACCTGTCTTACTGACTGTTGAGCCATGTTCGGCGCTGAGTTCTGGGGTGGGACCTCTCAGCTAGCGGCTGCCCTCAGGCTTTAACTGGTTACCCATCATCCAAGATCCTTCACTATACTCACTGACCCCAGCCTCCTCAGTACTTAACTTCATCTCTTCCCGTCTTAGGATGCCACCATCCTCCTTTTAGATCTTTTTTTTTTTTCCTGTCTTTTTCAGGGCCGCATCCACAGCATATAGAGGTTCCCAGGCTAGGGGTTGAATCAGAGCTGCAGCCGCTGGCCTACACTACAGCCACAGCAACACCAGTTCCAAGTCACGTCTTTGATTTACACCACAGCTCACAGCAACGCTGGATCCTTAACCCACTGAGTGAGGGCAGGGCTCAAACCTGCAACATCAAGGATGCTAGTCAGATTTGTTTCCGCCGAGCCATCATGGCAACTCCTCCTTTTAGATCTTAAAGTTACATCCCTGAAAACATTCCTCCTTTGACCCACAAACATTACACACACACACACACACACACACACACACACACATTTTCCCCTCCTGCCACATGTGTTGTAAAAAAAAAAAAAATAGATTTCGTGTCCCAAAGTGAGCCATCATCTCTGTCTAGGACATGGCCAATAAAAAGAGAAATTTAATCTCTGATAGAGTGTGGTCCCTGCTGTACACATTTTTATTTGCTAGTAATCCAAATATAATCCATACTACATATTGAAGGACTCGTCTCTTTCATTTTCTCTGTCTCTTGAGCATACACTGCTGGCTGTCTGCAGCACTGGTCTTATATTGGCTTTTTCAATCAAATCCCTCCCCATCAAAACTCACACAAAAGGAATAGCTGGATGATGAAATATGTACACGTGAATTATACCTCTAGCTAAGGTGGCCCCTCCTCAAAAAAACACAGTCTGATGATAGAATCCATCCAGGCAAGAAACTCAAGAATTTTGCCCCATTAGGCAATTACATCCAAAAAAAGAAGGGGTATTCTGTGCTTCTTGAAGGAGAGAACAATAGTCAGTAGTTCTGTCCCTTGACCAGGATAACACTCCCAATTCCAATGTCATTCTGGGTGAAATGCTCTATGTAAGATTCAATAGAGTCAACATATTCAGTCCTAAGCAGAATTGGACAGAAAATCAGAGTGATTCTTTTCCATGATAATTAAATACTATAGAAATCCATGTTCTCCCTAAAGTCAAACTTTACAGCACAAGGAAATACTTCCTGCAAAAGAAGATGGGCATGGTTTCCAGATAAGTATTCCAGTTCCTAAACCTAAATTACATGCTATCAGTAAAGAAACATTTTCTCTCTTGTCATCACAATGAATAGAAACTCTCTCATGCTTATTTTTTCTTAGAAAAATAGCCATGGAGGGGTTGTATTATGTTTGTTCATAACTGCTTGGTGTCAGCAGACTTTTGAAAGGTATCCATCCCCAACTTGAAGCACTGATAATTTTCTACTTTTTTAGTGGCCACCAGAGTGTGAGGCAGACAGCAGGATAAGCGGCATATCTTCAGCTCACATTTTTTTCGAGTATCCATTAACTAACCTCCTGGTCAGTCCTTTCACTTATCCACAGTTTGGCCATTTCATTTTTTATCATGTCAAAAGAGAGATACAAAGAGAAAATAAAATTCAGAGTCACCAGTTTGGTCACTTTTGAATACATCTAGTTACAAGGCTAGATAGGAATGGATTTTAAGTTACTGACAAAAATTAGAGACTCAGGAATGTTTCTTTTTGGGTCTGTGTTCTCTTTCTGTCTTTGCTGATTCTTAACATAATTAATTATCAGGGAGTAACTTGCAAAATAAGCATTCGATAAACATGAATTGAACGAATTAATATGTAATGCTTGGGTTTGCCCTTTTCTTTTCACATCTCACCTGAATCTCTCTTCTGTCTCTCTTTTCCCCTCTCTCTCTTGCTCAGTCTCTCTCTTTCTCTCACTCATGTGCACACACACACACACACACACACACACAGTGATTTTCAAATTTTAGTGCACACTAGAATCACCTGGAAGTTTCGTTAAAAGTCACAGTCATTACTGGGCACACACACAGGCATACATACACACACAAACTCGTACACACATGGTTTTTGACACAGGACCCAACCCTCTAATGGTGTCTGCACCATGCTTTATGACCTCAAAATCTAATATTATTTCTACTTTGATGCCAGGCTCAGGCATGAGAATACTGGTAGAAACCCAAAGTACCAGAGTCTCCTCAGGGATGCCAGTCATGGTTTTAGAGTTTCCCAGGACATAGGGCCCAAATTCAAATCCTGGATGCCCTTCACACTGGGTCGATAACCAGAGAAGACTGAATCACATCAGCACTGTGCTAGTCATCCACACTCAGACCAGGGATACCTGTTGAAATCTTGCAGCCAGTGCCACAGTGTTTTTATTATTATTATTATTGTTACTATTATTATTATTTCTCTCAAACTTGCTTCATGATGAATGAGCATTCCAGGACCCTGTCAGATGATATCCAAAATTATCCAGCGTTTCTCTGTGAGGAACACCAGTCAAGCCTAATGTTCCAAAGTAGACACTGTAGCAGGTGTCATGCTTGGTACATAAGTTTTGCATCTCAACACATATCCAAATAGATAATGGATCCAGCCAACTTGGGCAAGTGTTGTTAGGCACCTCTGCAAGGAAACAGATGTGCTTAAAAGTTAGCAGATGCGGGAGTTTCCGTCCTGGCTCAGCGATTAACGAATCTGACTAGGAACCATGAGGTTACGGGTTCGATCCCTGGCCTTGCTCAGTGGGTTAAGGATCCGGCGTTGCCCTGAGTTGTGGTGTAGGTTGCAGATGCGGCTTGGATCCCGTGTTGCTGTGGCTCTGGCGTAGTCTGTTGGCTACAGCTCCAATTGGACCCCTAGCCCGGGAACCTCCATATGCCGAGGGAGTGGCCCAAGAAATGGCAAAAAAAAAAAAAAAAGTTAGCAGATGCAGAGTAGAGGTGTTCAATAGATTTTCTGATGGTGGGCACTTTCTGTGTTTTGCACTGTCGGGTACTGTAATCTCTAACCATTGTAGACACTGAACCCTGGAAACATAGCTAGTGAAATGTGGCAATTGAAATGTGGGACTGAGAAGCTAAATTTTTATCTTAAAAAAGTTTAATCCATATACATGTGTATTTAAATAGCCCACATGGCTAGGAGCTGCTGTGCTGGATAGTGCAGCCAGCACAAAGCATTTACAAATGAGCCCACATGGCTTTCCTGGCCCCTTCTCCCCAGAAACTGGCCATGCTTGCAGCATTTCAGTGGCATGTTCTTTTTTTTTTTTTTTTTTCCTACTATGTCTGTGGCCACGGCATGTGGGAATTCCCAGACCAGGGATTGGACCCTTGCCACAGAAGTGACCCAAGCTGCTGCAGTAACAATGCCAGATCCTTAACCCGATGCACCAAAGGGAACTCCTCAGTGGCATATTCCAGCTCAGTCTTTTCACATAGGAGTAATGCATAGATATCTTTTAAAAGAAATTTAAAATTCCTGGACCCTAGTGTTGCCTCTGGATTTGATATGCCTTTGGGATTATATGATCCACGATGGCTCAATTTTCCCACCACTTTTCCATTATTAAGCAGCCATAAAGCCTTATTCGTCTCAGGTAATGACATTGTGGAGCCTTCACGTGGCTCCCTGAACAAAAACTCAGGTCTTGAAGTTGCAGGACGGGGCTAATAAGGGATCATCTGTAGGACCCGAAATAAGCCTTAATATATTACTCTTTTATTCATTTGTCCAGTGAAAATCCTAATACCAAAATCTCCCCTAAAGAATTCATAAACCCCAGTTTGATAGATACTGTTCTAATATCACATTTCAACTGTTCCACTTCCTGGCATTACACATCTGACACAAGTCTCTAATTTCAGAAAATGAGTCACCCTGACCAGTGTTCCAACAGTGCTGACAGCCAGCCTTGGGGTCAGCACAGTCTAGTGTCCAGTGTATGGAATATTCTCTCAACAAATTAGCGTCCACTGTGGAGCTGGAGCTCTTTCCCTTCTGGAATGGTCTGCAGGGACTTTCTTTAAAAACAAACAAACAAAAAAACCTTAAACATCATTGTCACCAACATGCAGTGTGAAATTTCACAAGGAAGTCACTTTGGTCATTCCATATCATTCTCTTGGCTATCTTATGAGCCTGGATCTCTCTGAAACATTCAGTTTAGAAAGGGCTTCCCCAGAACTTCTGGTGTCAATCTCAGAGTCATTTCCACATCTCTCCCCTAACGGACCTCCCTGATCTTGGTGATCAGTGTTCACTGTTCACTCCCTGCAAAATGAGCTGACCTTTTGTGGTTAAAATCGGGTGCATATTATTCAGTATCAGAAGAGTGATTTAGCAATGTGGTTGTACATTGCTCCTTATCACTCATATGCTGGGAAACCCTTTACAACATAATGTGATGCCTTGTAAATAACTTGATGCCCTCCTGCTTATCTGAAATTTAGATATTCTTCTTTTGCTTTTTTTTTTTTTTTTTTTAGGGGCCACACGTGCAGTATATGAAAGTTCCCAGGCTAGGAGTCAAATTGGAGCTGCAACTGCCAGCCTACACCACAGCCACAGCAACTTGGGATCTGAGCCACGTCTTCAACCTGCACCATAGTTCATGGCCATGCAAGATACTTAACCCATTGAGCAGGGCCAGGGATTGAACCTGCATCCTCATGGATGCTAGTCAGATTCTTAACCCACTGTGCCACAGCAGGAACTCCCCATGGAGACCCTTGTCCTAAACTCCTACTCCACAGTTGTTTTTGTTTTAGGAGAAAAAAAATAGTCCAGCCAAGAGCCAGTTTACATGACTAGTAGCTCCATTCATTGAATCAGATTGTTTTTAAAAGGAAATGTTTCTGTAAGAACTTCGTTTCATCTGTGCAAATTTGAAGTAAGAGGCTTATTTCTTCCAGTCGCTGGCATAGGCAAGTGTCACATGGCATGTCACCTTCACATGTAAGCCTAGCTACATTAAAGCTGGCAGAGAAATATGACTCCAGAGAACACTCTGATTATGGTATTATCCCAGTCAAACAGAAATAATATCGGCAATTTGTTTGCTAGGGGATGAAGTTTAATGACTGAACTTCAATCTTTGAAGGGCATAATAGAACAGTAGAAAACATTCTGAAATGATCAGAATTACTGAAGATGTGATTTTTACAAATATAACAGGTCTTTTCAGTGAGAACGTGTCTGGTGATCACAATTCTTTTAAAAACCTTGAAAATCACCTGACATTATTGAAAACATGTAGAGCCAGAGTACGTACAGCGTCCCACCTTACCTGTCTTCTAAATGTGCAGTATCATCTAAAATTAAGATATTTTCTGAATAAGAGGTATGATTTCAATAGGCTTGTCACTTAAGTGTTACAGAGGAGCTAATCAGTAGCCACCCAACCTTAGAAACTTATGTTCCATTATGTGGGAAGGAAATAAAAGAATTAGGAGTCACATCGGTTATGGAGTTCCTGTCACGGTGCAGCGGAAACAATCCAACTAGGAACCATGAGGTTGTGGGTAAGATCCCTGGCCTCTCCTGGTGGATTAAGAATCTGACGTTGCCATGCTGTGGTGTAGGTCACAGATGAGGCTCGGATCTGATTTTGCTGTGGCTGTGGTGTAGGCTGGCAGCTGTAGCTCCAATTGGACCCCTAGCCTGGGAACTTCCGCATGTTGTGGGTACAGCCCTAAAAAGCAAAAAAAAAAAAAAGGAGACTCATTGGTTAGCTTTTACTGTATAACAAACCATTTTGAAACTTACTGGCTTAAGGAGTTCCCTGGTGGCTCAACAGGCTAAGGATCCCGTGTTGTCATTGGTGTGGCTCTGGTTACTGCTGTGGTGCGGGTTCTAACCCTGGCCCCAGCAAGTTCCTATGTCATGGCTGTGGCCAAAAACAACAACAAAAAACCTTACTGACTTAATATGAGAAAAAGATCACTTTGCCATACAGCAGAAATTGACAAAACATTGGAGTTCCCACTGTGACTCTGCAGTAATAAACCTGACTAGTATCCATGAGGGTTAAGGATCTGAAGTTGCCATGAGCTGTGGCGTAGGTCGCAGACATGGCTTGGATCCCAAATTGCTCTGGCTGTGGTGCAGGCTGACAGCTACAACTCTAATTAGACCCCTAGCCTGGGAACTTCTACATGCCACACAGGCAGCCCTGAAAAGACAAAGGAAAAAAAAAAAAAGCGGACAAAATATTTTAAATCAAATATAATAAATAATTTTTTAAAAATTTATCCCATGATTCTGTAAGTTAGTAATTTTTGCCTTTGACCAAGAAAGTCACAGGGTCTTCAGCCCAAATTCAAAGGATGGAGAAATAGGACATCACCTCCCCTGGGAAAAACTTCAAAGCCACATGGTAAAGGGGAAGGACCCAGGGATGGGAACAATTGTGGCCATTTTTGCAAGCAATCCATCTCAAAGACATTCACCAGTTTCAAATTATTTAAAAGAGTGAGTTAAAAAAAAAAAAAAGTCACCTAGGAAATTCCTGTGGAAAAACAACAGGATCATTGTCCATAATTGCTATTGATTAATAACAAGTTACTTGTCCTTGTTTCTCTTTGAAGAGATTTTCCACTTACTCAGTCCCATTTCTACTCCAATCACACCTGACAGCATTTATGACTTGAACCCAGACTAAACCCAGATTGGGACTGGAACCCAGGGTTTTTAAATTAAGATCACTCACCCAGTGTCTGGACTTACTGAGGTTCAGGTTCTTTGTGCCTTAGCACAGAAGGGATTCAGCGAGAAGCAAAGTGATAGGCAAGAAATAGATTTAAGATAGGATGCTTGTGGGAGATGTAAGCGGGCAGGCAAGGAGGCTCTGCCCTGAGGATCAGGTGGGCTACAGTTTAATAATCCAATGGGAGTCGGGGTGGGAAAAGACTGCCTCCTCCTCTTTCTTTGAGTAGTGCTTCCTTCTTGGTATCCAGTGAAGAGTATTTGACCCTTTAAGGCCAAACTAGAACTGTAATGGTGCTTACTGAAATTAGCAGAAGGGTGGTCCTTAAGCTCCTGTCCCGAAGACCCAGACCTGAACCTGAATGCAGAACTCACCCCATCCCCCACCCAATAACCTGAGGCAGATCCTGTGCTTCCACTAGTCAAGCAAGTCTGCTTCATTCTGATGGCCCTCTTGAGCAATTTTTTTGTTGTTGTTGTTGTTTTTTTGTTTTTGGTCTTTTTAGGGCCTTACCCAAGGCATATGGACATTCCAAGGCTAGGGGCTGAATCAGAGCTATAGCTGCTGGTCTACACCACAGCCATAGCAATACCAGATCTGAGCCATGTCTGCACCCTACACCACAGCTCATGGCAATGCTGGATCCTTAACACACTGAGCAAGGCTAGGGATCAAACCCACATCCTCATGGATACTAGTCAGGTTCATTACTGCAGAGCCATGATAGGAACTCCCTCTTGAGCAATCATTAACTTCCAGTGGTCTCCCAAAGTTCCCTAGGTTTCCCTCTCCATCTAAGGTCCCCTACTGGGACTTCTACAACTACCTGCGTAACTATTCTACTCCATCCCTATCACTTTAGTTTTCCTCAGTTTTCTAAAAAACAAAACCAAAAATGGTTAATGGTCAATTGCTAGTAATCACTGTTACTTTGAGAGTTGAGTGTTGGTGTATGTGGCAAATGTTTGTAATGTTTGACCTGGATGGGGAAGTTTTACAGCCCTAAGGGTTTTAATAAAAGACCTAAGTTCTCCCCTGCGGGATGCCATCCCTAAGATTTGGCACGCACTTGTTTAAGAAAGAAAAGAAAACTTACAAAATGTTTTTATAAACAGTACTGCCCTTGTGATGCAAGCTTCAATAAGGACTTGAGAGTCTTAGATGTCTAGACAGGAAGAATAAATGCTACTCATCAGAGACCCTGTAAATGAACTTGGGCTGCCAGTAAATAGCATGGGTAGTGAAACCCCCTTCAGGACTTTGTAAGTGTGGCACTAAAATGAAGGCCCGTGGGCATAGGTGGGGAAATCCTACTAGACCATTGTTGCCCAGTAGCAGTATAATGCCAGCCTCCTGCGTAACTTTTAGTTTTCTTATATGTGCAAAACTCGTTTTATTTTTGCTTTATTGCATTTCACAGATAATACATTTTTTACAAATCAAAAGTGTGTGGTGGGAGTTCCCATTGTGGCTCAGTGGAAACGAAACCGACAAGTAACTATGAGGTTGTAGGTTTGATCCCTGGCCTCATTCAGTGGGTTAAGGATCCGGTGTTGTGGTGAGCTATGGTGTAGGTTGCAAACGTGGCTTGGATCTGGTATTGCTGTGGCTGTAGCTTAGGCTGGTGGCTACAGCTCCGATTCCACCCCTAGCCTTGGAACCTCTATATGCCACCAGTGTGGCCCTAAAAAAAGCAAAAAAGAAAAAAGAAAGGTTGTAGCAACCCTAGGTCAAGTAAGTCTTGAAACTGAGCAGGGCCCTGTGGGGCTCCTGCGCACAAACGCTTTTCTATGTCCCCCATTTCTTGTCTGTAAGAGACTTCATTCAGCCTCCTTGACCTTCCCTGAGTTCCAAAGGGAAGGTTCAATCATTTGCTAATCAGGGAAGGGAGGGGATGCAGAGACCCGGGAGGAGCAGTAGAGAAACAAAAGGGCAGCCTTGGGGCAGGCAGGATCCTGGTTCCCCCTCAAAGGATGCGCATAACAATATCTTTGAGCTCTCTGGCAGAACTAAAAGCCCCAGCAAATGAAAGTCGGTAACTGCTTGATGAGGCCTTCTTCATTCCAGGAAGAAGGTTGAGATGGGATAACCTCAAGGACCACCAGTACTGTCCCAGGACCGCCTGATGCCAGCTTTGAAGAAGAATGAAAGCTTGCATCTACCCTGATCCCTATCTGTGGCCCTCTTTTCCATGCCCCAAATAAGTCCACCTCCTATTCTCTTCCAAAGGAGGGCACAGTCTTTAGGGTATAAATTAGCCTGCTGTGGCCTTCTTTGCCCAGTAAAGCAATAAAAGCTACTTACTTCTTCTCCCAAAACTTTATCACCAGGATTCTATTCAGCACCAGTGAACAGAGTCTCAGCAATAGTCTATTGGTGCCATTTTTTTTTTCCAACAGCATTTGCTCAGTCTGTGTCACAGTTTAATAGTTCTTGCAATATTTTAAATCTTTTTGTTGTGGAGAGCTGTGATTGGTGATCTTTGATTTTTTGGGGAGGGAGGAGTCTTTTTTTAGTGCCATACCTGAGGCATATGGAAATTCCCAGGGTAGGGGTCGAATCAGAGCTATAGCTGCCAGCCTACACCACAGCCAAAACAACACAGGATCCAAACTATGTCTGCCACCTATACTACAGTTCACAGCAATGCCACCTCAATCCTCATGGTTACTAGTCAGGTTTGTTACCACTGAGCCATGATGGAAACTCCCAATCTTTAATGTTACTACCACAACTCACTGAAGGCTTAGATGATGGTTAGCATTTTTCAGCAATAAAGTATTTTTTGATTAAGATATACACATTGATTTTTAGGCATAATGCTTTTGTGCACTTAATAGACTACAGAACAGTGTGAATGTAAATTTTATATGGACTGAGAAACCAAAAAATTCATATGACTCTCTTTATTCTGATATTAGCTTCATTGAGGTGGCTTGAAACTGAACTTGCAATATTTTCAAGGTCTGCCTGTAGTTATAGTTTAAAAGTGAAAAGAAATCGATGGGCTTAACTTTAAGAATATACTTTAGTGCTATGTATCTATGTAGCTCGCCAATAAAGTGTGACACTCATTTGGCCTTTGAAGGCAAAAAGTATGCCAGGGTCATCTCTGTGGTCTGTGTCTAGCACATGCTTGGCACAATTATCTGTAGGCTGTGTGAAAAAGTAATGCACTGTCAACTAAAAAAAATACAACCTGCAAGTTGAGGGTTAAGTTTTATTTTGAGGCTTTTGACTTAAGCCCAGGAGATAGCATCTCAGGTAGTTCAGAGAAACTGCTCAGAGGAGGGGAGCGGGGAAGCTAGGAGTTTTTGCAACAAAGGGAAGGTAGTAGGGACAAAAGTTTTACAGATAAGCAGATTTACAGAAAAAGTTTCTTTCTTTTTTTTTTTTTCCCCTTTTGTTTTTTTGCCATTTCTTGGGCTGCTCCCGTGGCATATGGAGGTTCCCAGGCTAGGGGTCAAATCGGAGCTGTAGCTGCCGGCCTACACCAGAGCTGCAGCAACATGATCCAAGCTGCGTCTGCAACCTATACCACAGGTCGCTGGAACGTCAGATCCTTAACCCACTGAGCAAGGCCAGGGATCAAACCCACAACCTCATGGTTCTAGTTGGATTAATTGACCACTGAGCCAGGATGGGAACTCCCAAGAAGGATTCTATGGGAAGATGTAAGGGTCTGGGCTTACTAGAATCACTCCTTTGATATGCACCTCAGCAGGGAGCCAGTCTTTGTTTCTTTCCTGAGTTCCCTCAGGGCTCACTGGCCACCCTTGGAAGTGGCCATTCTCATGGATGACGTCTTTTGTTTTGTCCACTAAGTGCAGTTCAGTATTTCAGATAGCTCCAAAGAGGAAAGGGGAAATGTCAAGATACAAGGCATAAAAGTGAAGGGGGAGGTGCATGCAGCCATGCACCATTTTTCCAGAACTTTGCTGCTGGTCTTGTGAAGGGTGCTACTAGTCATAGACATCAGTCATCATTGAAAGATTTTAGTGTTTTTCTAGATATGAGGAGATGCAAGAATTGGGCTCATAAAGACCGCCTAAAAATATTTAACTCTCTGAAGACCTGCTCTTCCAGTTTTCCCAGAGCACAGAGTGCCTCACTCCTGGTCTCCTGGTGCTGTGGGTTGGGAGCTGCAGTTGCTCATGTTTTACTCCATGTAGAGGTTGATGGCAAGTGCCAAACTTCAGTTCACAGCACAAACCAACAATAATCATTGAGTAACTGTTGTATAGTATGAGGTGATTCCATGAAGTTTGGGTCTGAAATTCTTGAAAGTAAAGGACATCCAACTAGTTTGTTTCTTTGTTTGTTTATTATTTTTTACAGCCACACCTGCAGCACATGGAAGTTCCCAGGCCAGGGGTCAAATCAAAGCTGTAGCTGGGGCCTATGCTAAGGGCACAGCAACACTGGATCTGAGCCACATCTGCAACCTCTGCCACAGCTTGTGGCAACAAGGGATCCTCAACCCACTGTGCCAAGGATTGAACCCACATCCTCACAGAAACTGCATTTGCACTCTTAAGCCACTGAGCCACAATGGGAACTTCTATCCCAATTAGTTTAATCATTTCCTCTTAATCCTTCAATTATATAAACAGCTTACATCACCTCTAAATATCACTAGGCAGCTTATTGGAGGCCAGAAATTCCTTAGATGCAGAATAATTTCCATGTTTAGACTAGTGTTGGAGAGACAACCTAGAGAGCATTGTAAGAACAGTCCTTGGCTGCTTCAGGGGCCTTCATAAGGACAGATATTTATTTTCCAGCAAATGAATTTCATGTAGTTTATACTTATAACTCCCATTTGACTCAGTTCTATGACAGCCTTTTTTTTTTTTTCCCTGCTATAAAAGCTCTTAGTCTCTGAACTCCGTTTGATGGGCATTTCTTCAAATATTCATAAAGTTTTCTGTAAATGTCCAAGTTTCTTTTCTGCATCCATAAATACATCAGTAAAAGAAGAATCACAAATCAAGCCGAGATAGGTTCAAACTTTAGCCTGAGGTTCTCTCTGAAGTTAACAATCTCTACAGTATGAGTTGCAGGGGGTTTTTTAAAAAGATTTTTTTTTTTCCTAGGTAAGGGGAGATGGGGTCTGAAAGGAGAGGAAGTGTGAGCCAAAGAAAGAATTCTCTGTGGCTGGTAGGCTCTAAAACTGGACCCACTAACCTCATCAATGCTAATGTTATATTTAATGGGCATGAATCCACATGAACTGAGACTATCACCAAGAGACATTTCAGCTTTTTGTGTCCCCATTTAGTCAATAAACCAAAAACTATTGAACATTTACTACTGAGCAGTGCTAGGTGAGGGGCAGTAGTGCTGTAGGAAAAGAAGTCATGATTTCTTCCAACACAATGCTTAAATTTTATCTGCTAAATAAGCCCAAGGTCACCTTGAGCCACTATTTCTCATTTCCTTTTAGTAAAAATCCCTTCAGTGGAGTGGGATTGCCTCCTTATAAGACTTTCCTATCACACCAATAGTATACTATGTGATACTTTGTTTTATTATGTTTAATTATTGTTTTACTATGTTATGACCTAAAAAAATTAAATTATATATAGAGAAAGAAATTTAACTAGGGCACTTTCTGTCTTTAATTTGTCCAGGACCCAAAAAAGCTGGGAAGAAAATAATAAGTAGCCAGTATTTGCACTTTCCAAAGTGAGATGTTAGGTTACAACATGCAGAAGACATCGAAAATAAGAAGTTTTGTGGCTTGAGCCCAATACTCACCTCAAGTATGTGAAAATGTTAGGACAACTCAGAGAACGAGAATGTGGGGAGAGTTGTTGGTTTGCTGTGAATTTTCCCTCCATCACCAGTTTTTGTTTCCAATCTGATGGAGACTTCAGGGAATCTTGTGGAGACTGAACCATATGTGGTGCAAAACACTTAGTGGGAAAGTCTCATGGTGAGAAATTGATTGTGGCCGCTCCATTAGCTGCTAAAGGGAGAAGCTTTGGCTCAAAATGAAAATAAGAGTTTTGAGAGTCCCTAGGACTGGAAGCTTTTATTACTTGAATGAAACTATTTTGTGCCTAAAAGTGATTAGGGCAATTTTTTTATTGTTGGAATCATGACATGAGCTAAAGAAGGGCCAACATTTCATCCAAGTGAAAGTAATAACCAATTTCACCGAGAGTTGATAAAAGTTGCGGAGAGAAAAAAAAAGTGTTCTTTTATGATTGTTCCTTCTAGATCTTTCTCTTTCACCACACCAGTTATGTACATTTATGTGCTTGTTTATTTTCTGTCTTCTCCATTGGAACATAAGCTCCCCAAGGGCAAGGACTTTATCTCTTTTATTTGTCATTGATTCTGCTGAACCTAGAAAAATGCCAAGCATGTTGTGAAGACTTAATAAATATTTACTGAGTGAGGGCGTAAGTGGGTAACCATGCATAGAGGATTGGAAACATTTCTACATGATTTTTTTTTTTTCTTGAGGAGAATGACTTGGCTACATGACTTTTAAAGTACATATAAAAACCCTTATCTATCCTTAGATAGAATGGGAACAGTCCCTTTCCAGTCTAGCCATAATTTACACTGGCTCCAATGGAGGGGGCTCAAAAGTCACATGTCGTCTTCCCTTGTATAAAATCACAGCTGCCTAATGATATTCAGCTTGTGTAACTAATTACTTCCATGGCAGCTTTTCTTCCTCCTTTGCATTTTCTCCTGTGATATTCTACTGCTAATAAAACTGTCAATTTTCTTTTACTTCAATAAAAGGTCACACATGACAACAACCCCCTTTGCCTACTAACAGCGAGAGCCTTTATTAATATTTTAAATGTACACAGTGATATTTCCAAAAGGTCAGATTTTTTTTAAGAGACACAAAATGTCAGTCCAAATTCTTTCCCCTCCTTTTCTCTGCCCCACATCACTATCACTTTACTCTTCAGCCTCAGATATTGTGCTTATTATAAATTGTGTTCAACCAGGAAAATACCAAGTAGGGTACCAGGTAAAGGGCACAGCATGGGAGGCACATGTGTTTACCACCCATATTTCTCTCGCAGCTAAATGTACAGCTCTCTGAATATAAACATTCTAATGAGCCATCACCAATAGGCCTTATAATCTTAGTCCTTTTTCCAATACTGTATTAGTTACCTATTGCCGTGTAACAAACTACCCCCAAACAGAAATAGTAATTTTGTGAGTCAGAAATGTGAGTGTGGCTTAGTGGGTCTTCAGGCTTTGGGTCTCTCAAAAGTTGCAGTCAAGACGTTGGCTAGGTCACAGTCATCCCAAGACTTAACTGCAGGAAAAGTTACTTCCAAGCTCACCCACGTGGCTGTTGATGGAATTCAGTTTCTCACAGGTGGTTTGTCTTCAGATTAGATTTTGGGCAGCAGCTTTCCCCATGGACATCTCCATAGAGTAGTTTACCATACAGCAGCTGGCCTCCCTCTGAACAAGCCTATGAGAGGGCAAGAGAAGGCAGGCAAGATGGAAGCCACTGGCTTTTCTGTCTTTAGTACATTCAAATGAGAGTGTCACCCCCACTGCAGTGTCAGTGAAGTCCTTGAGGGGAGCCGATCCAGTAATAACAAAGAATACCTCCCACCTCACTAGTACAGAGGTCAAATGGAGAACTGGGAATTCTGTCTCCATCTGACAGAAATGAGGTGGTCCTCCTAACACCTTTCACTGCTGGAGCTGTGTAAGAGAAAGCCAGCTGAAACAGGAGGTTTAAATGAGATCCAGAGTCTCATGACATAATGCAAAGGTATGCAGCATTCAATCAAAAAATCATTTGTCATACCTACAACCAGGAAAATCTAAAGCTGAACTAAGAAAGACAATGAATAAATGCTACCACCAAGAATGCAGAGATGGCAGAATTATCTTTTAAAAAATATTTTAAAATATTTAAAAATTTTTAAGATATTTTTAAAATTTTTAAATATTTAAAAATTTGAAAGTTCTATATCAAAATCATTTAACAAGCAATGATAAATATGACTGAAACAAACAAATACGTAGAAACACTCACTAAACAGGAAATTTTAGAAGAGAAATATAATGAAAGATCAAGTAGAAATTTCAGAACTGAAAAATAAACAAAATATGGTCCAGTGAACAGCAGAATAGAGGTCAGAGAGGAAAGAATTAGTGAACCAGACTATAAAACAATAGAAACCACCCATGTGAACAACAGAGATAAGATAGAATAAAAATAAAAATGAACAAACCCTCTGGGACCTGTGACACTAAAAGAAAAAAAAAATCTAATATTTATGTCATTAGAATCCTGGAAAGATAAAAGAAAGAGAAAAATTCAAAAAATATTCAAAGAAATAATGGCTAAAACTTCCCAAATTTGACAAGGACATGAGCCTGCAGATTTAAGAAGCAGAGTGAATTTTAAACAGGATAAATTCAAGTAAATCCACACCAAGGTACATCACAATTAAATGTCTGAAACTGAAGACAAAAAGAAAAAAAAAATCAAAAAAAGCAAAAGAAGTGGCATACCTTACCTATGGGGGGAAAAAAAACTTGAATGACAGTGGACTTCTCTTCAGAAACCATGGAGGCCATATGGAAGAATTATAATTTTCAAGTGTTGAAAGTAAAGAATTGATAAGTCACAATTCCATGTCAAGGAATTCCATATCAAATATCCTTCAGGGAGTTCCCATCATGGCTCAGCAGAAATGAATCTGGCTAGCATCCATGAGGATGCAGTTTTGATCCCTGGCCTTGCTCAGGGGTTTAAGGATCTAGCATTGCTGTGAGCTATGGGAGGTTGCAGATGTGGGCTCAGATCCCAAGTTGCTGTGGCTGTGGCATAGGTCATCAGCTGTAGCTCTGATTCAATCCTTAACCTGGGAACCTCCATAAGCTCCAGGTGCAGCCCTAGAAAGACAAAAAAAAAAAAAAAAAAAGCAAGCAAGAAAGAAAAGAAAATATCCTTCAGGAATGAAGGGAACTTAAGGACTGTCTCAAATGAAGGAAAAGTAAGAGATTTGTTGCCGAAACACACCCTAAAATAATAGTAAATAAAATTCTATAGACAGAAGGGAAATAATAAAAAAGAAATCTTGGGAAATCAGGAAGGAAGAAGCAACACAGTAAGCATAAATGTGGGCAAGCATCGTTGACTTTCCTTCTCCATCAAATAACAGGACCTAATTGACATTTATAGAACACACCACCCAACAACAGCAGAATACACATTCTTCTCAGACATTTACAGAATGTATACTAATACAGACCATATCTTGTTCCATATAAATAAACATCAACGAGTTTAAAATAATTCAAAAGATGCGGTGTATTCTCTGACCCAAATGGAATCACACTAGAAATCAATAACAGAAAGATAACAGGAAAATCTTCCAAATTTGGACTAAACAACACACCTTCTCTTTAGAAGTAATGGACTTGAGGAATTTAGACTTCACTGAAACTAGAACCTCACAAAATGATAATGTGGATATAATTGCCAACCTAGAGATAACTTACAGGGACTGTAACTAAAATTCGGTACTTACAGAGATTCAGTAACTATGCATTATTGCTATCTTCCATGTTCCCTTCTTTTATGGGACATCAGAAAACCCCAGTTTACAGAAAAGTAACCACTATGCTTGGCCGCTACAGGACAACTATTAGTCATTCCAGGCTATTGGGACCTGCCAGCTGGTACCATCTAAGGATCACCTTGAAAAGAATTTAGAAATATGTTGAGATTGAGACTCAGTTTTTGACATCGAAGGGAAGACTTAAAAGAGAATGGTTTTTATTAAGCATATATATTTCAAAATAGGATTTAAGGTAACATGTTTCAGAAGAAATGTGGAAATAGTCAGCTTACCTACCTCAATCAGTGTGGCAGAGAGCTAAGATCTGAGTCCAGTTTCTTTTTTTAGTCCCATGCTCTTTTCACAGTACCACACACTTTCTTTCCAGAGCCAATAGAAGGTCATATACCATGGCTGTGTTAACCTTATTTCAGTTTATACTGCCTCATATTTGAGAATAATTTATTTAAAAATAAACAGATGAAAGATATGTATCCCATACCCTGACATACAGGAAACAAACAAAAGAAATGAGTAACAGGAGATCTGGAATGAAGTTTCATTAATATTATTAATATTTGTATGACTACTTTAAAGTCCACTATCACTCAGAAACCTTGACTCTTTGAGTGGGATTCTTGTTTTCATTTCCTATTGTTAAGAGTTCTTATTTTATCATATGAAATAAAATAGAGATGCAATTTGAAGAGTTAAAAGCACCAGAAGTGAGATACATCTATCTTAAGTAATAATCATTGCAATAGAGGGAACTTAACACACCAGACATCAATAAAAAATGGGTCTCCTGCCTAAACACACCAATTCCAGATCATGCCTGAATTTCCCTCTTTCTCTACCTGCCTTCTAAAATCTCTCAGTTGTAAATCTCAATAAAACCTTCAGAAGGCAATTTGGTAGGAAAATGTTTTAGCTAAATGCTTTCTGTAATGATATGTCTAGAGGATTTAATTCCTCCTGCTTATACTTCTCTCATCTTACAAGAATGTTGAATACCCAAATGTCCCCTTCTGGATGGTTCCTCAAGCAGAACAGTGTTAACTTCCAGTTGATGATCAATTTAACTCCCATGCACACTAAAATGTATTTTTAAGAACTGCACTAAAGTGAAAAAAAAAAGGTAGAAGAAAAAAGGATAGATAGAGGAAACCTTGTAAGAATTAGAGTTCTTGTTTTCACTCATTTCTCAAGAATCCAAATTTGTTTTCATGAGCAGTGTTTAATGGAAGACATTATATGCCTTGCTAGTTTTGCCACCCATGTTACTCAGAGCTAAAATGAGCCAAATCATCAATGATTAATTCAATAGAACCCTAGGAGTCTGAAATATAATTCTCCAAACACAGACTACGAAAAGGGGGTGAAATAAACCAATTAGGAGAAATATACAAGGCAAAGTTAGTGCATTTCAAGGTAGCTGGGAATAGAAATGAAAGAAACAGAGTTTGGAGAGATAATCAAAAAGTTCTATTTTCCTGCACCTCTCCTTTGCCTTGGGCATGGCTGTAGAGATGTCTAAAGGTTTTATACAATCTTTATTCTCTTTGGAAGAGTCCTGAGTAAAAGCATCAACCCAGAAATGTGAAAATGGTAAATGCTGCTGTGCATTTGCTAATGGAATGATTACAATGAAGACTTTACAAAGATGGATGGTGCCAAGTAGACTATCAGAAAATGACCTTACTGAGTAAAACCCAAGAACTGGATGTTCCCCAAAATGGAGTGACGTCACCTTGTGCTAATTCCTTTCTGGTTCTTCGCTGCTGAGTGCCCATTCAGTAGTACCACTACTCCTCCAGCGATAGAGAAAAGGAAGTTTTTCCCCAAATGGGCCAAAATGGATGTCGTTCCTTCCTCTCACTGACATTTTGAATTTGTGCACAGAATAAGTCTACCATCTCCTCTGCATGGTAATGTTTTAAGTATTTGAGAAGAGCTGTCACCTTCCTTTCTGATTTTTTTTTTTTTTTTTTGCTATTTCTTGGGCCGCTCCGCGGCATATGGAGATTCCCAGGTTAGGGGTCGAATCAGAGCTGTAGCTGCTGGCCTACGCCAGAGCCACAGCAACGCGGGATCCAAGCCGCGTCTGCAACTACACCACAGCTCACGGCAACTCCAGATCGTTAACCCACTGAGCAAGGGCAGGGACTGAACCCGCAACCTCATGGTTCCTAGTCAGATTCGTTAACCACTGCGCCACGACGGGAACTCCCCTTTCTGATGTTTTAATTTCCTCACAGCTATATGAAAAAACAAAAAGGTATAAATGTTATAATTTCAACTATATAACATGATTTTCTTAAGAATAAAAGAGACACTAAAATATAATGGAGAAGATAAAGATGATTTTTTTCCTCTTCTATATTTTCCAAATGTTTTCTAAGTGTGTGAAATTGTCTAGGTAATAGAGGGAAAAAATGTATAAAAATGAAAAAGAAATTATGATCTTTCCTCCTGGGGAAAAAAAATGTCAGCAGAAAGAGAAATAAGGAGTTCCCATTGTGGTTCAGCAGAAACGAATCCGATTACTATCCATGACGATGTGGGATTGATCCCTGGCCTTGCTCAGTGGGTCAGTGATCTGGCATTTCCATGAGCTGTCATGAGCTGTGGTGTAGGTTGCAGAGGCAGCTCAGATCCTGCATTGCCGTGGCTGTGGTGTAGGCTGGCAGCTACAGCTCTGATTCGACCCCTAGCCTGGGAACTTCCATATGCCACGGGTTTGGACCTAAAAAGTAAAAAATAAAAAATAAATAAAATAAAGAGAAATGAATAAATTTGCTAAATTTGGCCAAAGAAGAGATCATATAATTCAGACATCTACTCATTTATGTGGTAAATCTGAGGCCAGACTGACTAGGTGAGGAGTAAACCACAGTTATTTCTCTTGATGAAAAGCCAGTCACGAGCTTAAAAATAAGTTTTCTAAGCCCCAATCTAAGGCTCATTTTATCACTCTAAATCCCCAAGATTGCCTTAAAGTAATAGTATAGCAGTTGATTCAATTTCCTTACTCCCACTGGCTGGTGTTCCTTAGATTGCCTTCCTGGATTCGTTCTTTGATGGTCACAATTAAATAAAAGGAATTTGGAGGGATCACAAAAAGGTTTTGTTTCCCCATATCTCTCCTTTGCTTTGGATACAGCTGTGAAGAGGTCTAAAGCTTTTCAAAGTTGAGTCCTCTCTCCCTCTTCAAGAGTCATTAGTAAGTGTATCAACCCAGAAAAGTCAAAATGCCTTGAGTTTAACAAAAAGATAACATTGAAGCCTTTGTAAAGATGGAGATGGGAGTTAGTTAAAACTGCTCATGTTTCTGTGGTTTGAGTTATAGACATATCCCTCTTAACACCCAGTTTCAAGAAAGTCAAGGAATAACCCAGTCATTACACTCACCCTCCATTTAGTTCTGACTCATCCACTAACCACAGGTTTTCAAACACTCATGTCCCCTGAGAAGACAGGTCAATGCAGGCATGAAATGGCCTGGATATAAAGTGATGTTAAGGTGCTTTGGTGAGGATTACCCTGAGCCACATGCTCTACACTGGCTCTACACTACCTAACTTTCCCAGCAGCATTGAGCTCCAGTGGTCCACAGCGATAATCTGCTCAATGAACCCTTTTCCTTCCCTTACTCACTTCCTTACTTCCCTTCGAGAGCTTCCTGGGATCACATCCCAAATAAGCTGATGGCACACATGACTTTGTTTTTGGGTCTGCTTCTGGGGAAACCAAATCTATGACAACCCCATAATACACACACACCTAAAAATGAAACAAAGTAGGACCCTATGGTTCTTCCCCCATGTCCTCTACCTGTCTTTGGTCTGCAGAAAAACTTATATACAAGGAACAGATTTAATCAGAGAAATGAGAAAGTGCAGAGACAAAGGAAAATGAGTCAAACAGGACAAAATAATAGTTCAGTCATTAAGCAAAATCAAGGACATTTAGTTCCCCCTCTAGGGCTGTAGATTATATTTTGAGTCATATCCTTTGAGCTGTCTTGTGGACACTGAAACCCCCACCATGTGGAAGAAGTTGCATGACTATAGCCATGACATAAGTTGTCACAATTCTAAGAACTGACCTCAAAGAAATGGGAACTGGAACTGAAGATTAATCATACTTAAAAAAAATCAAGATAATGCTTGTCAGACCATTACACAACCAATTTCAAGATGTCAGAGCTGTGTTGCTTTTACATGTGGCCCCCTCTTTCCACTTATATACCCCTAAATTCCCCTTTAAAAGCTCTTGTCCCCTGAATGTCAGCAAGGGAATTGGCCTTTTGACATGAGTCCACCCTCTCCCCAAGTTGCTGGCCTCAGAAACAAAGCCAACTTTTCTTTCCACCAGCTTTGCCTCTCCAGTACTGGCTTTCCAGCTGCAAACAGCCGGACACCACTTTTGGTAACAAACCCACACCTGGGACTTGAAGGTATGTTATTGAGTACATCAGTTAGATGTAATCCAGAAGGCAACTGGGGAATAAATGTCTTATCTATTCCTGAACACGACTGAACAGGACCCTCTCTTGAGTCAAGTTTCATTGGAATTTGACTGGGAAACAAATGTCTCCTGTGAGTTAAGCCCATCCAAAATTACATCTTTGGTAATTCTGTCATCCCTTACAGGTTTATCCTCTTCCGTAGGTACCGTGAAACAGCTCTATTTACTAACTTGGGTGGAAGACAGATTTAGCTTGTCAAAACTGTCATTATAGGAGCCTTAGTGGAACTCACAGGAGTATGTTACTTATGTAGCAACAAACCTTGTACTGAATAGTGACACACTATCTTTCCTTTGTCCAGGTGTGTCACTTTATAATGATTCATACATTACTTCTCCAGAGTTTCCCGATAAAATCCTGGGTTTAGAAGAGAAGTGAACCCACTTGCCAGAAGCAAATCCGTAACCCACACCCAAAGTAATGAGGGTGTTGGGCAACCCCCTGAATGAGGAGAACACCAGAGATGTGATTTAGATCACTTATATATGACAGTTCTTCCAGGTCTTTGTTTCCCTTTGGCCAGTTATCTTGTTTTATCTTTCACGCCTGACCAGACCCAGGGCCCTTGCCAATCTGCGTGAGCATCTTTGGCCAAGATGAATGTCAAAGCAAAGCATTGTGGTAAGGTTATCTAGACTTATTAGATAACCCTTGTGCCTGTTGTTATTTCTATCTTGAAGTATAGATAAGTGGCTGGTTATAAATATTTATTCTGAATCCCACCTATCTCTTGCTTCAGAAGGTGTAAACAAGAGGCTAGCTGTAAATATCTAACCTGGAGCCCATCTGTCTCCTGCCTCAATGGGACAAAAATAAGGCCCAGGTATCTTTCCCAATTAGTTGAAAGCCCCTGAAACTCAATTGAGTACTGCCTCTTGCCTCCTGTTATCAAGCTCCCTGACCTCACTGGAACATCTTGGAACTCAAGCTGTCCATTTTATGTCCTGTCAGGACCCTGCTCAGTAACCCATTTTCACCCAATAACATTATTCTTGCATGTACTCCAAACAGCCAACCATTTTGTTATTCTTTTTTTCTGAGATTCTCAAAAAGAACACTTGAGTAAAAGCATTTCTGGGCAATAGAATTTACTGAAGCAAGTGTCTTAACAGCAACTATATAGGAAATAATGTAATAGATGTGGGGGTCTTCTTTGTCCTTGACCTCCCCCCACACTCACTGCTCAACTGGCTGTTCCCTCCTCTTCCCACAAAATTATTCAAGACCTCCTCTGTTATGTAAATGTGGAGGCTGGTCTGAGCCTGATTTCCATACTACAGCCACACATCAAAGGCTTTTTCCAGAAGAGCTAGCCTTTTGCCACAAAGGAATTTCTTGCATCTGTTGCTAAGAAGATAAATATTTTTTCCTATGTTACTCATGTGAAGTTAAGGAGGGATATCTTTATTGGATAAACAAAGCACCATTGATTTCTGACCCCCAGAAAATGCAGATGAGGGAGATGCATGGCTGCTTGAGGCCAACAGAAGACCCTGCTACCTCTTGAGATGCCCTACATATGAAACAAAATAAAGATCAACTTAGGGTTCAAAAATAGTGGTCAGTTTGTTGCAGGATTCTTGTACAGAGAGACGGGACACCAAGGCTTTTTGCCAGGAAGCAGCATTTATTTATGCCAGCACTGGCTCAGCAGATTCACATCCAAAGGCTGAGCCCCGAATGTAGGGGCATGCTGCCTTATATATTCTCCATTATTTTCCCTTTTACATTTTGGTCCCTTTGTACCCCTTATGAGATAACATACATTCTGTAAATACTGGTTGGATGGCCTATGTTACAACATTGCACATGGATACTGATTTTGTCTTGCTGCAGCAGAGTTATGCATGCGCATACAGATGCTGGTTATGCCACATTGATTTCCCTTTGTTCTGGGAGGGCCCTTACCACAAGTAGGATATGATTATATTGAAAAAAACACCCAAGGAGTTCCCATTGTGGCACAGCAGAAACTAATCTGACTGGTGTCCATGAAGGTGCGGATTCGAACCCTGGCCTTGCCCAGTGGGTCAGATATCCGGCATTGCTGTGAGCTGTGGTGTAGGTCGCAGATGTGGCTCAAATCCTGAATTGCTGAGGCTGTGTAGGCTGGCAGCTATACCTCCAATTTGACCCCTAGCCAGGGAACTTCCATATGCTGAGGGAGTGACCCTAAAAAAGAAAAAAAGAAAAAACTCCCAGCTTTAAATATACACACATATGCACACAAATGCATCACAATATAATCACAGTCACACAATTTAGTTTTAGTTAAAAAAAAAATTGTCACATACTACAAATTTGCGTAGTGGTCAGATTGTGAATGCAGGTTTAAAGATGTATGATGATTATTTTTTTCATTGGTGCTAGAGCTTCTTTCTGAGTATAAGTATGACCTCATTTGGGAAGATATCAGCTCTAAATTTAAGACTTTCCATGAATGTGAAGTGCTCAGTGAACCTTCCTCTGCCCCACCACCCTCATCCCACTACCTAACTCACTATAATATGCCTTGGGTAAGTATCAGCCCAAGCAGGAGTGAAATAAAATATCACCTTCCATAGCAGTAAACAAATGAAGAGTGTCTGTTGTAGCTTAGCAGGTTAAGGACCCAGTGTTTTCTCTGTGATGATACAGATTCTTGATCAGTGGGTTGAGGATCTGACACTGCCTCAAGCTGTGGCATAGGTCACAGATTTGGCTCAGATCCTATGTTGTCACGGCTGTGGTGTAGGTGGGCAGCTGCATTCAACCCCTGGCCTGAGAACTTCCATACACCACAGATTTGGCCATAAAAATTAAAAAGAAAATGATGTCCAGACATCAATGATTGAGGCTACCTCTGAAGGTGAGATATTCCCTAAGGGAACTCAGGAAGGAAACAAAGAATACCTGCCATTGAGCAGCCATCTGACTGTGGCCATCAGACTGTGCATCCTGAGGAAACTCGGGATGTGAAAACAGAGGATACTGGCCCCAGAGAGCTGAGATGCATATCAAAGGAATGATTTCAGTAAGCCAAGACCCTTGCCTCTTCCCATAGATAGAAAAGTGTTAATTTCCTTGAGATATCTGGTTTTCTTTTATTAATGGTAATCTTTTATCCATATTACCTGCCCCTTGTTGCAAAATTCCTATTATATCCTAGCTATCCCCTTACCTCCTTGGAACAAGTTTCTGGGGGTTACTTGAAAGGCTGCCTCCTGGATTAAGTCCTTAGTTTTGTCTACCAAATAAAACGTAACTCTTAAATTCCAGGCTGTGCATAGTTTTTTTAGTCAACACAGCAAAACCCCTATTTGAGTAAATCATCTCTTGCACATATATATCAATTAGTATATGAGAAGACATGCATAAAATGCAGAGCATTAAGGTGAAAATATACAACCTGGCTAAATAGATGGAAAGGCAGATTAAATAGATCAATTGCTTTCAGAACTGCCCCTAAGCAATGAATCTCTTTATCCAATTATTACTTTTTTTCTTTTTTTGGTCTTTTTGCCATTTCTTGGGCCACTCCTACGGCATATGGAGGTTCCCAGGCTAGGGGTAGAATCAGAGCTGTAGCCACTGGCCTACGCCAGAGCCACAGCAACGCGGGATCCGAGCCGCGTTGGCAACCTACACCACAGTTCACAGCAACACCAGATCCTTAACCCACTAAGCAAGGCCAGGGATCAGACCTGCAACCTCATGGTTCCTAGTTGGATTCATTAACCACTGCGCCACGACGGGAACTCCTCCAATTATTACTTTTATTCAATTGTGTAAACAAGTAACCCCTGAATAACCTCCCCCAGTAAGTACACTGTCTTGCTGTGTGTACTGCATACATTTGCAGAATCACATAAATTTCGAATTAAGGGAACACTCTAAACCATATCATCTAGACTGTATGATATCTCACAGTTGGTGGGTTATATAAGACATTGAATTACTTGACAAGAAAGTGCCACAAAAAAATAAAACAATTACAACCTCAAGCCACCCTAAATGTAGCTCCTCTTAAAAGGCTATCAGAGTATGTCCAAGTTGGCAGTTTTCACTTTTCCTCTAGAAACTGAGTAGCATCAATGCTTTGTTGATGAGATATTAAAAGAGAAAGTACCATCCTTTTATTAATCATAGGTTTGGAACAGAAGAGCTTCTTAGATGACTAGGTATTTATAGCCACAAAGTATGGCAGGTAGACTCCAAAAACAATGGGAATCAATTCCTTCTTGCTCATGCTGCACCTCACATCAAGAAATAAGACCTGGAGTTCTTGTCCTGGCTCAGTGATTAATGAATCCAGTTAGGAGCCATGAGATTGCAGGTTCAATCCCTGGCCTCACTCAGTGGGTTGAGGATCTGGCATTGCCATGAGCTGTAGTGTAGGTGGAAGATGTGGCTCGGATCCTGCATTGCTGTGGCTCTGGCATAGGTCTGTGGCAACAGCTCCAATTAGACACCTAGCCTGGGAACCTCCATATGACATGAGTGCAGCCCTAGAAAAGACAAAAAAAAGACAAAAAAGAAAAAAAAAAATAAAAGAAGAAGACCTAATCACCCTCCCCTTGAAAATGAGTTGGCCCTAGTGACTTGCTTTAGAAGTGAGGCTCCAAGCTTCCAAGGATAGGTCTCTCAAAGATTTCCCCCGGATCTCTTGGATGCTCACTCTCTGAACCCAACCTTCATGCTGTGAGAAACCCAAACTTCACAGAGAGACCATCTATAGTGTTTTAGCTGATGGTCTCAGGTGAACTCCTGGTGACCAGTCATGTGAGCAAGTATCTTAGATGTCCAGCCCAACCAAGTCTTTAGGTGGTCATATCCTGATGAGCCATCTGACCACAGCTGGATGAAAGAGTTAGAGTGAGAACCGCACACTGAGCCGAGTCAATCGGTATAACCACATGACATACTAATGTGGGGTCATCTTACATTGTTGTTTCAGGCCATTAAATCTCAGAGCAGTTTGTTACACACAAGTTAGAGGGGAAGAGGAGGGAAGAAATCAAAAAAGAAATTTCTAGAAGATCTATCAGATTACATAAAGAGGACCTAAGCCACACCTACAAAATTTGCATCTCAAGAGGAGGAGTGTGTGTTTTGAAAAACTTTCTCAGATTCAGTGAGTTTTGACATGAACCAGTTAAAACGGGGCAGTGTTGTAGCTTGCAAACCTCAAGTATTTAAATTACCAAATAATTCTGAAACTCTCTCTTTTAGCAAATATATAGCAATCTCAATCTGTATATATGTATGTGACTATAAGTGCTGGTAAGTGATTCTATGAGGATAGAAATATTCATTCAGTGTAGCATCAAAGTTATTTTTGAGTTATTTCACTTAATTAAAACTCATCTTTATTTTATCCCATAAAATGTTGCTTCTTGATGTGGACTCTAAATTTGAGGGTTTAAATCTGTAGGAGCTGTCTGAACCTTCTAATCTTTTCATTGCCATGCTTTTCATTTGAATAATTCAACTTTGAATTATTTAGAGGAGTGTTTAAAATGAAAACTTATTACCTCATTTCTTTATGTAATTTGTAATAAGTGGTATATCTTTATTTACTTGCAGTGTCTTAATATTTTTGGTTTAGAATGACAGGGGTAGAAAAACTTTATCTGGAAAGGGCAAGGGAATAAATATTTTTAGAGTTTGAGGGTCATGTAAGGCTCTTGTTATACAACTTTTTTTTTTCTTTTAAACAAACTTAGCTCTGGGGTGTAAAAAAGAGGCTTGTGGATGTACTTGGTTCTTGTGCTCCAATTTGCCAACCACTGATTTAGAAAAAAGTTTATATGCAGAATGTGACATGAATTTAAAAAATATATATCTAATATATAAAAAATATTTTTAAATGCTGGATTAAACAAAGTTAAGCAAGTTTTTTTGTTGCAGAACTTCTCAGATCCTTTACTATGTGAATGTGTATTGCACGTCAACAAAGGCTAGATGTACTGTCCTACATTTCCAGCACATTCTTAACTTGGAAATAGCATTTGCAAAGTTTATCTTAAGCAACTAATGTTTTCCATACACCTCTCTTGGAAACACACATTTAGGTTATGGAATAAAATCTGAATTCTGAGAAAATTTCTGAGGGGTGTACGTGAACTAATGAGCTGAAACACCAACTTTCTTTTAGTCTAGCAAGCAGTAGGTTCTGGTTAATGTGGTTCAAGGAGGAGTTGTTTCCATGTTGAAATTTAGTTCCTGACACCATCCTGGATTAAGTGCCTGTTGGGCATTACAGTAAAGCCCACTTTTTTACAGGAAAGTCTTCTGAAAGGTGCCTGCCAATTTCTTATGGATGGTGTGTGGATATTTAGGTCAAACCGAAATAGCAGCATCCACACTCAGGCACATAACTGCCTACTAAGAAAATTACCTCCCTGACCAGGAAGTTGCTAAGAACAAAGTCATAATTTTCCTTCCTTCCTTTTTGTTAAATGTGTTTGACAGCTTCAAAATAGAAACTACTAAGAATGTTATTTCCCCCCTGATGTGATAAAAGTCTTGCTAAAAGAGGAATTAAAATGATTAGCAAAGATGTGAAATTTTGGTGACCTCAGCTTTTGTTGCCCATGGAGTTTCTTAACCCCTTAACTTGTTGGGATCACTCCTATTTCACTCTACCAACAAATGCTTCTATTTCTTTTCAGCTTTTCATTTTGTCATTTGAGTTTCAGGATAGTATAATGGAAAGAACATTGGTTCATATTGCAACTCAGTTATGCATTCATTATATGACTTTAGGAAAGTTACTTAACTTCCCTGAATCTGTTAGTTTGTCAGTGAACCTAAAAAAGAAAAAAAAATTAAAATGACACACAAAAATTAAATAACACAGCATAGGTAGAGTTGCTATTAGGCCATGTCATAGCAGGTGATTAAAAATTATTGTTTTTAACTTTTTTCCTTTCCTTCCCCATTGCCTAATTAACTCTCAATTCTAAGACTGTGCAACAGAATGCACGTTGTCTTTTTTTTAGGGCTGCACTTGAGGCATATGGAGGTTCCCATGCTAGGGGTTGAATCATAGTTATAGCTGCCAGCCTACATCACAGCAACTCAGGATCTGAGCTGCATCTGCAACCTACACCACAGCTCATGGCAATGCCAGATCCTTAACCCACCAAGCAAGGGCAGGGATTGAACCCGCATCCTCATGGATACTAGTCAGGTTTGTTAATCACTCAGCCACCACAGGAACTACCAGGATGCACTTTGAATAACACACACAGACACACACACATGGGAGTAAGCCCAAGATCTGCGATAATAAGCAGAGGAAGCTGTGGCTAGGGAGGGTCATTTTTCTACATTATCAAGGATATACCAAAGTTTGTGAAGGAGATTCAGAACCTAGTGATCCCCAAGGGTGAGAAGCTGTGTTGCAGAACCATAAGTGGTGGGGAGATTGGTTTTCTCCAAACAAATTTCTCAGAGCTGAGACTCTTATTTTTGTGAGCTCTGCAGCATCTGAAAACCTTCCAACAACCCCTGAAAACCTTCCCTGCCTTTTCTGGTCACTCGAGTATTCCTGCCAGTTTCGGCGACTGGAAGTCTGTAGAACATACATAGTCAAGACACTCTCCTCTACTTGTTTTAACCGTTTGTGTGTGTGTGTCAAAACATTGTGCATGTTTTGAATTTAAATATTTATATCACTACTGCTATAAAATCTCACCCCCCCAAAAAAAGGAAAGTGCCTAAATAGTTCCCCACATGCTTCCAGAAATAGGATTTCTCTATAGTTAGCATATTCTCAGGGTCCATTGATGAGAAAAATTTGACCAGAATCAATTCTAGAAGAGATAGAGAATCCAAGAAATCCAGCTGCTACGGGGGGAAACACTTCAAAAAAACCAACTCCCTGCAAAAGCATCAAGCACAGAATTGGTTTCCCAGGGAATTTAAGCTAAATCTTTAAAGATCAGATCATTCTAATGTTCATTGTTTTGGGTTTGTCTAAAGTACAGAAAGAAACAAAAAACTTCAAACTACTTTTTCTTGGAAGATACAATAACATTGCTATCAAAATCTGACAAAGTTAGTACAATTAAAAAACAAAACAAGAGAGTCCCCATTGTGGCTCAGCAGGTTAAGAACCCGACACAGTGACCGTGAGGATACAGGTTCAATTCCTGGCCTTGCTCAGTGGGTTAAGAATCTGACATTGCCATGAGCTGTGGTGTATGTCAAAGATGCAGCTCAGATATGGCATTGTTGTGGCTGTGGAGTAGGCTAGCAGCTGTAGCTATGATTAGACCCGTAGTCTGGGAACTTCTATATGCTATGGGTGTGGCCTTGAGAAAAAAAAAATGATCTTCCAAATTAATTGCATAACGAGAAATGATACTGTTGCTGAAACTCAGCCTCTCTCCACCATTGCCAAATAGAAATGAGGAGAGAGGTTTTGGGTGAAGGAGAAAAAGATAGCTTTATTGCTTTTCAAGGCAAAGGGGACGACAGTAGGCTAATGCCATAATGATGTGTCCCACTTTGAAAGGGATTAGGAGGCAGTTTTATAGTTTGGGGAGTGGAAAATAGGGCCAAAGATAAGGATCAGGGTAGAGGCAAGCTTTTATTGTCTTTTTAAAGCTGGTGTTTAGTGGCCCCCAGGACTGGTTCTAGTGGTCTTCCTTCTTCCTGGGGTGAAGAATGCTTCATCAAGTAATTCTACCATTTGTTGGGGGTTTTAGTTTTGCAGAAAGGCTCGAAGATATTGTTAATGTATATTCCTTAAGGAGGAACCAAGACCCTGTCCCAAGACTGCATTATTGTCTCTTGACTACTCCTCCCTGGTCTCTGCATCCTCTCCCTTTACTGATTAGCAGTTGCCCTTTGGAACTCAGGGAAAGTCATGGAGGTTCAGACTTATTCCCTAAAAACAAGAAGTGGAGGACAGAGAAAGGCTTGTGTGCCTAGGAGCCACACAGGGCATTAGCTCTGTTATAATACAAAAAGCCCACAAAAATAGTATAAGGGTTAATAGAGCACTATGGTAAAAAAAGAAGAAGAAGGAGGAGGGGAAGAAGGAGGGGTAGGAGAAGAAGGAAAAGGAGAGGAAGAAGAAGAAAAGGAAGAAGAGGAAGAAGAAGAGATTTAATACAAAAATGAAAGAAAGTATTGACATAGGAATTTTACTAATATAATATTAATATAATTCACCATATAAACAGACCAGAAATGAACAGTCATCATCATATGTGCTATAAATTTCTTTAATAAAAATCAAAATCCAGTCATGGTCTCAAAATAAAAAATTGCAAAGTAGGAATAAAATAATGTTCTGAAATATAAATGATCACAACCCAAAGTCAGCACCAGGTCTATTAGGGAAACACTAACAAGCATTTTCATTAATGTTAGAAATAAAATTTTGGTGCCATTATCACCATTATCACTTAATGGTGCTCTAGAACTACCAAAAATACAACTAAACAAAATAAAGAAAAAGTTTGTAGTGAGAAACCAAGAAACGAAATGATCACCTGCAGATGTTACTATGGAAAGTTATAAAGAATCTGAATGAGGAGCTCCCTGATGGCCTAGCAGTAAAGGATCCAGTGTTATCATTGCTGTGGTGTGGGTTCAGTCCCTGGCCCAAAAACTTCTGCATAACTTGGAGGTGGCAAAAAAAAAAAAGAGAGAGAGAGGGAGAATCTAATTAAAAACTACCAGAAACAATACAAGAATTCACAAAGTATCTGGGCACAAAAGTAATACACAGAAATCAGTGGCTTTCATGCTTTCAAATAATCATAAGATATAATGGAATAAGAGACAACAACCAAAAAGGGTAGGTTATCAACCAAAAAGAACAAAAAAGATACATACATGAGTTTAACAAAAAGATGCACAACCATAAAAAAAAAAATGCAACACTAGTGAGATACAAAGAAAGGAGAAAAATGAAAAATAAATCCTGTGTTCTTAGCATTTTTATACTATTAAACTCTCTTGGATTGGCTCTAAATTGAAGTTGGTGATCCATATAAAAAACTGAATAGTATTTATTTGAAACTAGATAAAGTCACTCTAAATTTCATATGAAAAATAAGCAGGCAAAAATAACTGGCTATCCTGGGGAGCAATAAGTAGAGAGGACTAGAGCTATAAATACTGAAGCATATTTTATGGCCAGTAATTTAAATAGTGTGGTACTGACACATGAATAAGAGATGAATAGCAGAAGTCCAGAAATATCTATATACACGTGGCAAAATAAGATAACATTTCAATTCCAGGAGAGGAGAAAAGAAGGCTTATTCAACAAACACCTTGGAACAGCTTAATAGCCTTCTGGAAAAAAAATATATATATACACATATATACCCTAAACTCCATAATTTAACTTTAAAATGAAACACATTTCAGATTGTTTTTTTAAAATTTTATAGCAAATAAAACAGAAAACTGCCAAAAGAAAGTGCATGAAAAAATTCATATAATTTTGAGGTAGACAAGACTCTTTCAGTGTGAGAAAATAGAGACAGAGCATACAAAGAAAGATTGGTAAGTTAAACTATATTATATTTTTCCTTTAAATGAAAAATAACTATATTATTAAAATTATTATTTATTATTAAAATAATTATATTTAATATAACTGTATTATATTTTTCCTTTCAATGAGTTCCCATAGTGGCTCAGCAGAAACGAATCTGACTATTATCCATTCGATGCAGTTCTATCCCTGGCCTCACTCAGTGGGTTAAGGATCCAGCATTGGCGTGAGCTCTGGTGTAGGTCACAGATGTGGCTCAGATATGGCATTGCTATGGCTGTGGTGTAGGCCAGTGGCTCCAATTCAACCCCTAACCTGGGAACCTCCATATGCCACAGGTGCAGCCCCCCCCAAAAAAAATTTGTGTTCTGAAGCACTATATACAAAGTCTAAAGTCGAACAATAAATTTAAAAAAAAAAATCTGTGACATATCACAGAAAAGAATTCCCTTACATGCAAAGAGTTACTACAAATCAACTTTTAAAAACTCCAATAGAGGAGTTCTTATTGTGGCTCAGCGGGTTAAGAACATGACTAGGATCCATGAGGATGTGGGTTTGATCCACGGCATAGCTCAGTGGTTTAAGGATCAGGTGTAGATCACAAGCTGCAGTGTAGTTTGCAGATGTAGTTTGGATCTGCAGTCGCAGTGACTATGGTATAGGCTGGCAGCTGCAGCTCAGATTTCACCCCTGGCCTGGGAGCTTCCATATGTCATAAATAAATAAATAAACAAATATAACAGAAAAAGTAAACATAGGGTTCATTAAAAAGTGTCAAATATAGTAAAAATTTTAGCTTCATTAACAGTAGAATGTCGTTAAACTTTGACATTTAACTTTGCATATCAAACTTTGACATTAACATGAGCAGATTAGGAAAAATCATAAAGTTTGAAAACACATTTTATTAGGATCATTGTGAAGAAAGTCAATATTTTTCATTACCAGTGAAAGTGTAAATTGCAACAACATCTATGCAGAGCTACTTAAAAAGATGTATCAAAATCAAAAATGCATATGCCCTTTGAAATAACAATTCACCTTCTAGGCATTTATTCTATAGATATGCAGTTGTCAAATGACAGATATGCAGCTTCATTCCTTGGAACATTGTTTATAACTGCAAAATATTATAAAAACCTACTTGTCTCTTAGCAAGGACAAATTAAAATTTCAAGAAATTCATTAAAATAAAATACAACCTGGTCATTAAAAAAATAGCAGATCTATTTGAACTGATTTGAAAAGATAACCTTTAAAAGAATCAAAGTGCAGAACTGCATGTAAAATATGTACTGTTTGTGTGATTACAGAAAAATAATAGAGATGATCTCCAGAAGGATATGCAATTGACTGGTATTTGTTACTGCCTCCAGGGAGGGTGAGCTGCAGCTTCAGAAAAAGAAGGAAGGTGACTTACATCAGGTTCTCTCCACTGCTTTTGATGCCCTCTCCATCCACTCTAATTCAACATCTTTTGTGTGTGTGTGCTTTTTAAGGCCACATCCAAGGCAAATGGAATTTCCCAGGCTAGGGGTTGAATCGGAACTACAGCTGCTGGCCGACGCCACAGCCACTGCAATGCCGGATCCCCAACCCACTGGGCGAGGTCAGGGATCAAACCTTCATCCGCATGGATACCAGTTGGATTTGTTTCTGCTGCACCAAAATGGGAACTCCCTGATTCAACACCTTAATTACCCCAAAGTGTGTTTAATGTGGACTTTGTTTTTCTGTTCTTCCCTCTTGTTTTTTCTTCTTATTTGGGGGTGATTTACAAAAGGTGTGGAGGGTACATGGTACCTTTATTCTATCATCTTCAAGCCAGAAATTTCTATTCCCTTTTGTGCCTTTTGAATTTGTAACCATATACATCTACATCACCTATGAAAAACTTAGCCAAAAAAAATTTTAACAAAACCAAAATTAGCAAAAGTCACATGTTTAATTTAGGTTAATGAGCCTGCCTAAGCTTGGTCACAATTATGATCTAGCAAAGTCCTTAAATGGCACCCACCATGTAAGACAGAGAAGAGGAAAGAGGAGATGGTCTTTAAATCCATTCATATTTTCAGTTAAATAAGAGTGTTTTGTTCAGGTTTGCCTATGGGTATTCTGAGGGGAAGATTTCAATAAGCATAACTTCTGCTGCTTCACACTGTTGAAGACCCATTGAAATATTTTCCCTGCAGTTAATAGCCCCATGGAGGCACTTGTAGATAACTGGTTACCTGACATTTATGGCAACTGAGCCTAAAATATAATTTCACTATTTTAAATTATTTGTTGTTATGTGTTTTCTGTTACCACTAATTTTGATGGTCATTAGAGTTAATGCTGAGCCTTTGATGGGAAATGCAACTCCAGTTTTGCTATTACTTTTGAAACTTTATTCTGCTTTCTTTCACTTCATTTACTACTGAGGCTTCCTTGAATACCTGGTGGTAAAATTGGTAAATTGCTTTCATAGCACCTAAATTTTGGAAGAAAATCCATGGTTCACAGAGATATCCAATATAGCCGTAAATTGCAGTTTTCTGGCTCTGTATTTTTCTTGGTATTTGGCTTAGTTGCCTCAGCAAATAATTATACATTTACTTTATAGTTATACAAGACAGCCAGCATTTTATGGATCGCTATATTCTGGGGAAACACGCCAAGCAGACTTCTTAAGTCAATGTGAAAATTTGTAGAACTCAGCAGTTTCAACCAAAGAGTAAATACTATGATGTCAATTGCCAATCAGAAAATTAGAGGGGACAAAATTCACTCTGAATTAAAAGGTTTTCCACTTGCTACTCCCTAACATCCTCCAACAGGCATGAAGTCTGGAGTCGACCAAGGAAGCCGAGAGCAAAATGGGGTTTACATATACAGCTCCTTTGATTCCTCATGACATGCTAATTGCTTCAGGTTTGGTGTTGCAGGTGAGGACCAAAAAACAGGCAGATGTGGCATCTCTTCTTTCCATTCTATGCTGCTATTAGTTCCAGTGTTCATAACTTATGCACTGTGGATGGAAAGCATGCCAGAAGTGGCTACACTCTCCACTGGAAAAACGGAAATCCAAAAGACCAGTGGAGTGAGAAATCTGGGATGGACTTGAAGATCCTTGGTTTCAAATAACTGTCTTCTTTTATCCCACTTATTCCAACAATAAACATCCTTTGAGCACCCACGGACCATGTGGAATTGTGCCTACTAGAGTCTACCTGAGTATGGTGATGGCACAAAGGGGAGTATCTGGGAGTCTACTGCCTGGGAACAGAGAGGGAAATCTTGCCAAAAGGTAAAATAGATAAGCTGGACTTAGAAGAGTAGACATATGATATAGAGAAGTATCTAGGGCCACCACTAAATGACCTCAGAGAGAACTTTTTGATTTTTTATTTGGGCAGAGGCATAGGGAGTTTGCACAGGAGCAGGAGGAAGTGAAGTCAGAGGGAGGGCAGGGCCAGACTCAAATCTGGTCAGGTCTACACCACCTATAACAGGGAAGTTGTAGGAGCTGCTTTAGTTCCTCTCTTACTACAAGGCAGTGAGAAAATGGTAGGGGTTTTCACTTCCCCTGTTAGCCTATGCTCAGGTGTTATTGCACTTTTGAAACTCTCTGGCATGTGTATACCCAAGAGCCTAACGTTTTAAATTCTGGAACTAATATCAGCATGATATAGAAAAGAGAGCGAGAGAGATAGAGAAATTGAGATGTTATCTTATATGACCTTTATTAATCATCATGGCAATACCAACCTGGGAATTTTAGATTTGATTTATTTGATGGAATCTGCAGACCTAGAAACACTGCCTGCAGACCCAGTCTTGCACTCAGCTTTGTGACTCAGCTTCACACATATTTGGTGGCCATAAAGCAATGACTGAAAAACATGTAAAAGAAAATTTTATTTACCTCCAATTTTCTAATTTTCAGTCCATATCGTAATATTCACTCTTTGGTTGAAACTGCTGAGTTCTGCAAATTATATTGTTGCAGATCATCTTTTTAGAATGCACATTCAGTGCTTTCACCTTAGGATCCACCCAATATCAAGTTCAGTTGTTTTTGCAAGCCCCAATTTTAATCACCATTCTTCGAGATCTGTAAATGTACCTCTCAGGGTGGATTTACCAAATCAAATATCCCTGTTCCATCAGCATATTTTCATATGTGTGTGGACTATGCATTGTACTTCATTGGCATTCTTCTCAGAGCCCATAAAAGAGATCTTTTGCACATAGCAGGAATTTAGCAAGTTGGAAAAAATGATGCAAATGGTGTTCCTAGTGAAATAAGTTAGTCATATTGAGTTAAATATATAAAACCATCTGGATCCAGAATTAACCATCCAGCGTAGACACTTAGATGCTATCAGTTTAACCCCTGTAGGAGTTCCTGTTGTGGTTCACTGGTAACAAACCCGACTAGTATCCATGAGGATGTGGATTCAATCCCTGGCCCTGCTGAGTGGGTTAAGGATCCAGCTTAGATCTGCTGTTGCTGTGGCTGTGGGGTAGGCCAACAGCTGCAGCTCAGCTCCCATTCAAACCCTAGACTGGGAACTTCCATATGCAGTGAGTGTGGCCCTAGATAGATAGATAGATAGGTAGATAGATAGATAGATAGATAGATAGATAGATAGATAGATAGATAAATTTAACTCCTGTAATGAGGAGAGGGCTCATTTGGGGACTTGTCAAATCAGTTTCTAAATTCCTTAACAGGAATAAATGTTACCAAAGCTGTTGCCCCAGAATCTTACCCCTGCCCCTTTCTCAAGCAAATGAATTACTCTTATCTGTTTCAGGAAGAAACTGCAAAGAGAAAAAAATAAGAACCAGTTAGAACTAAATAGGCCCAAGAAGACAGAGATTTTGACTTCCAGTAGACCTTGAGCCTCATTATATGCTCATAGTAATACATTAGCATCTAAATGACGTGCCCTTGGGCGACCGGACAGTAGGTAGTTGCCACGACAACAACCAGAAAAGCCCCTACAAGGACTTAAAAAGAGAGTTGCATCAGTTCTGGGCTCTAATCACACATCTGTTCTTAGATAACTTAAGAATACTCCCCCCTTCTTTCCAATTCCCTCCTTTTTACCTCGAACCTTCTATGTATTTTCTGTCTATGCCCAAATTGGGTTTAGCAGTTTGTTTGCTAACTAGGTTCCTGCTTCTCCATTCTTTGCTTCTCCATTCTTTGACTATCAAATAAACCTTGTGCATCTCATCATCCAATTTGTTACTGGCTCTCAAATCCTTTTGGAAAAATAACCTCCCTGGCTGAGACAGGGGGTCTTGCCCTTGGCTAGAACACCGGTGTAGGTCTGGTTGACCAATCTGGTGACATAAAGACAGAAGTGTGTTTCGTCAGACCGGGAACTTCCATATGCAGTGAGTCGATGAAACTTTGAAAACTATACTTATGAGCTGCCTTTCCCAATATATTATGCAGACATCACAAGCAGCTGTGGGTGGCTTTGTTTTCTCACAGGAGAAAGAGAAGCTAACTGCAGCACAGCTGTCTCCAGGTATTCCAGCCACCTCCTCCAGGGAGTCTGGAAAGCAGCTGACTTGTAAAAGTCCAGCCAAGTGACCACTTGAGAAGCGATTAGGGATGGATGATAACTGTCTCTCAGTAGTTCTGCTGAGCTCAGCTAATGAGATTTTGCTTGGATTTAAAATCAAATTTTAGTCTGTCCATTAGGAGATAAGAAGCTAATGTATCTTAAATCCGGCTTGCCTTCCTCCTCCCATCACTCTCGCTGCTGTCGTAGCCAAGATTCCTCTATGGTAACAGGACAAGAGTCAGCATTTATTATATCAGGTGCTGAGTTCAGACAAAAGTTCTTTTCCTTTGTTCACCAGGCTGCTTTCATATTTGGAAAGAACTCTGCCCCCAAAAGGCAGTTTGCCCATCTGTCCAACTCTCATTTTGCTCTCCATGAAGATGGTGTCTTCTTACTCTATGTCTCTTATAGACACTTATCCACATTTATACCCATGGCATAATAGAACCCATGTCATCTCCTAAGTCTTTCCTCATGCACTTCTTTGTCTCTTAAAATGATATTAAAACTTTAGGAAAAAACTTAAAAAGCAGAAAATGAGTTCCTTTGCTTTATTATTTTATAATGCAGTTGCTGTGATATATTAGAATATTTATGATATAGTTACTCCTGTAGCCAATTACACAGTTCCAAAGGGTGTCTTAATTAAAAAGAAAATGTCGTTGTTTTCCATACCAATTATACAATTATAATAAGAAATGTTTGATAAGAATGTGAATAAAAAGTTGTCAAGAACTAGTGCTAAAACTTAAAAACTTTACAAACGCTTTCATACAAATGTAAATTCTTTGTGGTAGAGTCCATCTGAATATTCATTAAAATAATGTGAGAATGTGAAAAGTTATTACCTACCCTGAGTAGTATATCTGTCATTTGTGCCTAAAATTATGTTAAGTTCTTTGACTACTTTATTTATTTGTTTATTTGTCTTTTTGCCTTTTCTAGGGCCGCTCCCGAGGCACATGGCGGTTCCCAGGCTAGGGGTCTAATCTGAGCTATAGCTGCTGGCCTATGCCACAGACACGGCAACGAGGGATCGGAACCTGAGCTGCCTCGGTGACCTATACCACAGGTCACGGCAAAGCCGGATCCTTAACCCACTGAGCAAGGCCAGGGATCGAACCCGAAACCTCATGGTTCCTAGGCAGGTTTGTTAACCACTGAGCCATGACGGGAACTCCTGACTACTTTATTTATTTAGAAAATACTTCTTCACCTGTTGTAATACATACAGACCAAGTAATTTAATTAGAAAGCATTGTTTTAGAAACTCAATTTGGGAAATTTCCAGCTATATTAAAGTGTGTTTCATCTAATTCACAATAGGACCTATATTTCACCATAACTAGTAGCATTTATTGTTTCCTTAGTAATGGCAGACCTTGTCCTATTCCTTTGTGTCTTTTTGCATCAACCTGTTGAGGTAGGTGCTAACACTACATTGCCCATTCTATAGATGAGTATATTGAGACCCATAGGTTTGAGTAACCCATAAAATTTCTAAGTTCAGCAAGTGACCATGCTGATAGACCCAATCTCTAGTCCCAGCCTGTGTTCTAATCCACGTGAATATCCCATCCATCTTTCAAATGCAACCTTGCTAAGGAGTGACCTCTAGTCATTATCATTGGTTTGCTGCACCTTGAATGGTGTAAGGAATACCTCAGTGGGTGAGGCTAATTGTTCCAGGACCCTGGGTTTCTCATGCTGGCAAAATATGTTCACCTTTTTAAAGTTGAGAGCATGAGGGTTCTAATTCTTCATTTTGCTTTGAAAGAGTATTTTTTAAAATATTCATCTATTACCACTATTGTTGCATAAAAGAAAATTTTAAGATCAAAAATTTTGAAAGATGTACTCTTTAAGTAGATTAAGTCATAGATTAAGCTTTATCAACACTTGACATCACTGCTATTTAATTTCTCTTTCCTTTGTGGACTAGGAGGAGAAAAAGTTATCACAGTTTAGCAGTGATCCATAGATTCACTTTCCAAAACTTCTGATCTAGGTTACATAATTTACTTTGTGTTTTGCTCCCCTCTTCCCTTTTAATTTTTTTTTTTTTTTTTTAGGGGCCGCACCCATGGCATATAGAAGTTCCCAGGCTAGGGATGGTGGAATCTGAGCTTGGTTGCTGGCCTACACCACAGCCACAGCAACATGGGATTCAAGCCACATCTGTGACCTACACCACAGTTCATGGAAATGCTGGCTCCTTAACCCACTGAGAGAAGCCAGGGATTGAACCCAAATCCTCACGGATACTAGCTAGTCAGATTCGTTTCCACTGCGCCACAATAGGAACTCCAATTTTCTTCCTCTTCTTTCTCCCCCCTCCCCCTTCTGTGCTTTTCTACCCCTGAGAGTCATCAGGGACATAGTCAAATAGAAGCCAGCCAACAGGAAGAAACAAAGACCAATGCCTGGAAAACCCACATGGAGAGTGATCATTCTGAGGATACGTAACAATTAATAATGATGGAAGGTCATTATTAACCCAAGTACCCTGTATCAAAAGTTTTGCCATCCCTGGGATATCTTTTTGGCTCCCTCTGCTTTATCTTCCTATACACAGGATTTCCTCTTGCCCTTCCCAAATTAATTCTAATCTCAGAAGTATTTTCCTAAAATCAGTGCGTTCATCCCAATGTCATCATCTGTCATGGACCCTGTCCCTGCCTCCTATTGGCCTTCTTCTCTGACCCTCCTTGCCCCTCATGTGGGGTATCAGTGAGGCATAGTCCATGCCATTTTCACAAGCTTTCCAGTGAGTGCGTGCCTTCAGGGGTAATTTATTTTACAATCCATGTTTTAGCAGTTTCCCTACCCCCATGCTTCAGTTTTTCCTGGAATTACTTTCCCAATAAAACCTCTTGCTCTTGAATCCCTATCTCAGAATGTGTTTCTGGAGGAAGCCAAACTTAAAAGACTATCTTAATTTATTTCAGAGTGATTTTGGTCACTGCTAAAATCACATCTGGAGGAAGTGAGTGCCATACTGAAACAACTCTGTAACAAAAAAAAAAGAAAGAAAGAAAAAGAAACAGCCTTCCTAGGGAAGCTGAACAGAAATCTACAGAGCAGGCTGGGGCCTAACCTGGACTTTTGGCAGCTACCTACAAATCACTGCTCTTTGCTGAGTAACTTACCCTTGCCTCTTATTGTTATTTCATTTTAGGCATTACATAAAGAACCAGTTTGTGAATATTGAGTTTAGACCATATGTTGGCGGATATAAAATGCTCCAGCTGTGTTAAGATGGTCCCATATAAGTCTATAAGCACTTCAGAAAGTCTGGTGGCTATGAATATGAATGTGTCCTTAAAACTTTTCTAATACTTTTGTCCAGAGTGATTCATAAAAGACCTTACATAAGCGCTTTGATTCATTTTCCTTCAAGGATGAATTTTCATGATAGATAGAAGTCATTTTGGTCTAAAACACTGATTTTTCTGCTCTAAATGAGCTCAATGAGTTTCCCATCTCTGGAAATACTTGGTTATGTAAGAACATAAATTGTGATACGCCTGTTGAAATTCACTGTTGTGTTGTGAATGGTACATTTTGTCTATGTGAAATGGGATCCATCCATCCAAATTTCACCTGGGGTTGCTAAGTTGGAAAAGGTCATATAATACCTCATCTTCTTTGGTTTTGAACTAGATAAACTAAGAGTGAGATTGTTCAATAAGAGTAAGAGAATCCCTAAAGTGTTGGCGGAAAGAGCAAATCTTCCCTTTTCTCTTGACCAGTTATCATTCAGTTTGGATTTTCTCCTATAATTTCCAATACATAACACCTCATTCAAAACAAATGCCTGTCTTATCATTTTTTTTACCACTTTTTGGCCACTAATGGACTTATTAACTACTGACCTGAATCTCCATTCAAATGAAAAATTTCCCAGTCAATAAGAAGTCACTCTGTTGATAAAGAATAGAGTAAAACAAGTGATAAGACATGCCAAGCCTGGGAGTTCACATCATAGCTCAGCATTTAAGGAACCCAAAAGATCCATGAGGATGCTGATTTTATCCCTTGCCTCACTCAGTGGTTAAGGGTTGCCATGAGCTGTGGTATAGATGCAGATGTGGCTCAGATCCCAAGTGGCTGTGGCTGTGGCTGTGGCTGGAAGTCGTAGCTCCGATTTGACCCCAGCCTGGGTACTTCCCTATGCTGTGGGTGTGGCTCTAAAAAAGGAGAAAAAAAATAAAAGATAAATTGCCAAGTCTGTAATAAGGCTGGAAGGATGCAGACAAAGGAAGAAGGCACTGGAGTTCGCTTCATGCACAGTGGAAACTAATCTGACTAGGAACAATGAGGTTGTGGGTTTGATCCCTGGCCTCACTCAGTGGGTTAAGGATCCAGCGTTGCTGTGAGCTGTGGTGTAGATTGCAGATGTAGCTCAGATGTGGAATTGCCACGTCTATGGCCTAGGCTGACAGCTACAACTCTGATTGGACCCCTAGCCCTGGGAATCTCCATATGCCACGGGTGTGGCCCTAAAAAGCAAAAAAAGAAAAAAAAAGAAAAAGAAAAGGAAAAAAAAAGGAAGATGGCACTAACCTGGTTCCTACTAAAAATCCCCACTTCTGAAGTTAAAGACAAAAAGGACTAAACCAAATTTTCTGAAAAGTTGGCTTGACACCTAATCCTGATTTAGTCATTGTACTTTCTCTTTGGCATGGTGTTTAGGTGAAAAGTCAAGCTTATATTAAGAAGCAACTAAAGAGAATTCTAAGACTATGTAACTGAAAATGAGGTGGTCAAAGAACTGTAACATGATCGCTTCAAGCCTTAGCAAATTACTTCCCACAATTGTTCTAAATTCAAATTGATCACTTATGACAGATGAGCAATACTTTTGAACCAGTTTTGTTCTCTTTTATAAAAATCTATCTGACTTTTGAGATTGTGATTAGCTAAATGGTCTCTGACTCAAGGGGAAATTATCTTCTGTTAGCCTTGACATTTGAGCATTTGGGTGAAAGGAAGCTTCGTGTTTCGCAATTGTCAGAGGAATAAAACAAACCACTTAGTTACCAGCTAGAATCTGTTATAATCATCACAATCTTTTGTAAAAATCAAGTAAATGCAAGGCATTTGAATTCACTATCTCTTATCCTTATGGCAACCAATCAAGTGGGTATTATTATCACTTTGTCTTAGCGAGAAATCAAAGTTCCAAGAGGTTACAGGCTCCACATCTCATAGCTGATAAATACTGGAGTCTATATATGAAACCAAGTCTTATTGGTTCTAAAATCCATGCTCAATGTACTACTAACTTTTAGTGTTCTGGCTTTGATTTAAAGCACATTTTAATGAAATGAAATTTACCTGGAGCCCTAATAGGCAAAGCAGAATGGTCTGGTTAAACTGGGAAGAGAAAGCCTGGAACTTTACTGCTGAGATTCCTTCTCCATTTCCCAATCCTCTCTGCAGGAGTGCCAGGTGCTTTCATGGAAAGGCAGGGCTCTATGGAAGCCCTGTGTTAGGTCTTCTCTCAGCAATAGCCCCACCATAAACATGAGCTTCCAAATGCATATCAGAGATCAGATTGCAAACTCAGATGCCTGCATGTGCTCTCGACACAACCCCCCCTCTACAATTTTAAAGTAAGTCAAAGATTCGTTTTCTCCCTCTGCCATGAGCTTTAAAGTCATAAGTTTCTGTGGACCAATGTGGTTGTTTTAATTGAGTTTTAATTTCTGATTCCAAACTCAGGCTGATAAAGAAGAATACTGATGAAAGGTCATGTAAACATGACAATCAAGAAAAAAAGATGGAGTTCCCGTCTTGTCTCAGTGGGTTAAGAACCTGACATAGTGTCCATGAGGATATGGGTTCTATCCCTGGCCTCGCTCAGTGGATTAAGGATCCAGCATTGCTGGAAGCTGTGGCTTAGGTCACACACAGATGCAGCTCCGATCCCAGCATTGCTGTGGTCACACATAGACATCAGCTCTAGCTCTGACTCAACCCCTAGCCCTGGAACATCCATATGCTGCAGGATTTGACCCCTAGCGCAGGAACTTCCATATGCTGCAGGTACAGCAGTAAAAAGAAAAAAAACAGGAGTTCCCATCTTGGCGCAGTGGAAACAAATCCGACTAGGAACCATGAGGTTGCGGGTTCGATCCCTGGCCTCTCTCAGTGTGTTAAGGATCTGGCGTTGCCATGAGCTTCGGTGTAGGTCACAGATGCGGCCCAGATCTGGCATTGCTGTGGCTGTGGCGTAGGCCAGCAGCAACAGCTTCTATTAGACCCCTAGCCTGGGAACCTCCATTTGCCACGGGTATGGCCCTATTAAGACAAAAGACAAAAAAGAGAGAGAGAGAGAGAGAAATCTCATTGTACAGCACCTAGCAAGGTGACACTATTTACATTTTTGGATATTTCATACCAACACATGGTATATATACTACATGTATGTCAAGTTATATTACATGGGCCTGCAAATATAATAAGTAAAATTAAACTCCTATATGTTTCCCTATGTATTAAACATGAACATGGAAAAACTATGTATCCACTGAGGAATTCTCCCCTGGCAATGCTGCTCAGGGCAGAATGATGTTATTTTAAATTCTTCTCTCATTAAAAGAAAAAGGAGTTTGCTTCTTCAGAGATTGTATGTATTTATACCAGAGCTTAACTGGCATTTCCATCGTGGTGTTTATGAATTGTAATATAGTTTCACTGCAGTTTCTGACACACTCATTAATTTGTTCCCAGCGGCTATTCATTACCAACATCACAAGCAAAACCCGTGTTCTCCATGGGCACTGAGGGTCCACCGGAAATTAAGCAGACAGGGCTGTAGCACATCTCAGAGCAGAGCCAGCCAGCTTCATCTGCCACAGCAGGCTGGAGGCAGCAGAAATGAAAGGCATCTGTGCCTTCTGAGTTTTGAGCTGACACGGAGCAGTGATGCCTTGAAAATGATGGGATTTTGCTGTCTCGATGATGTGCTTCCTCTGATCAGCCTGCTTTGGATGGGTTTCAGACACAGCTTCAGAGTTTTAAGGCAGAGAAGACTTAAGAAACTTTCCTTTCTTTTGACTGGGATTCTGCTTCCGGTGCTGACCCTTCCTGTCAGGGGGGAATTTTGAGCTCTGAGCTGGACTCTGCCAAAGTCTCCTTAGAGGTGTTCACTAGCAGATTCCACAAGAAGAAACAGAGCCTCATTGAGTTCGGCTCCTCAGAAAGTCCTGTTTTTATTTATTTGCTTTTTAGGGCCACACCCAGGGCATACAGAGGCCCTAAAAAGCAAATAAATAAAAACAGGACACTCAGGCTAGGGGTCTAATCGGAGCTGTAGCTGCAGGCCTATGCCACAGCCACAGCAATGCCAGATCCGAGCCAGGTCTGTCACCTACACTGCAGCTCATGGCAACGCCAGATCCTTAACCCACTGAGTGAGGGCACGGATTGAACCCACAACCTCATGGTTCCTAGTCAGATTCGTTTCCACTGCACCATGATGGGAACTCTGGAAAGTCCTGTTTTTAAAGGAGCTCGGTATTTGAACAAGCTGGAAGGAACCTCCACATTCTGCAGGTGCAGCCCTAAAAAGACAAAAATAAATAAATGCATAAATGAATAAATAAATAAATAAATAAAAAAGAAAAGAACAAAACATGAAAACACGAAGCGTTGGTCTGTTTATTCTTTGTGCTTGTCACCTGTCCCCCAGTTCCCTGGGCGAAGACACTGTACCGAGTGTCAGGAAACCTGGTTCTCACTGTGACCAGAGGGGCATGTCTCTAGGCAGCTCAGAAATACTTCTGAGCTTCAATTTCCTGTTCACACTGTAGTGCTGTTTATATCTGCTCCACAGACTGGTAAGGTTATTGGGAAGCATGGATGAGGCAGGATTTGGTGGATGATTTGCCAAGGTCATGTGGACACTGCGTGCTAAGGGATGGAGATCAGAGGGGTTCAAATCAGAGCCCTACTACACAAGAGAAACCAAGTTAGCCCTTGACTCTGAGACGTTTCATCTATAGAATCAGGATAACAAGAAGTTTCAGGATAAGAAGACCACATGGGGTCCTTCTGAGTAGTAAATGTATTATTGGAATGTGGTCCACTCTTGTTCCATTCTAAAGTGAAATACAGGAGTTCACATTGTGGCTTAGTGGGTTAAGAGCCCAACATAGTGTCTGTGAGGATGCAGGTTCAATCCCTGTCTTTACTCAGTGGGTTAAGGATCCAATGTTGTCACAAGCTGTGGCATAGTTCCCAGATGAGGCTCCAATCTGGTGTTGCCATGGCTGTGGCATAGGCTTCAGCTGCAGCTCCAATTCATCCCCAGGAACTTCCATATGCTGTAGGTGCCACCCTAAAAAGAAAAAAAAAACAAAAGTGAAATATAAATGTGAGTTTGTGATCAGCTTAGGGCAGAGCTGGAGGAGAGAGGTCTAGTACCAGATGTAGACATGAGGAGACAAACCTTCTCCAGAGCTCACCCAGAAGTCTGGAGTGCAAAATTTCCACCCTCTTCTCATTCATGTGGCCTCAGCATGTAGATCGGATTAGAAATAACTGCAAAAGGAGTCTTTTGGGAGCTCAGCCCAAACCAAGGGACTTTCCTCCACTCCCTTCTCTTGCCTCACTTCTGGGATGTCAGCATTTGGTCAGCTCCATCTTCAGAAAGTCCCAAGTTGGGCCAATGTTCGCTGCCTCCAACAGCTTCCATCCCAGACTAAAGTACCATTACCTCCCACTGCACCTCTGAAAGGGACGTTGAATAAGCTTCTTGTTTCCACCTTTACTTCCTCCTGTCTGTTCTCTTCCCAGCAGCCAGAACCATTCTTGGTAAAATGTTGTGAAACCTTATTAGCCTCCTGCTCAAAAACCTGGGTGGCTTCAAGCAGAGTGGAATCGGAAATCCTCATCAGAGCTGGAGGGAACTTGGCGACCTGGTCCCACACTGTCCCTTAAACCACCCCGCTCCTTCTACTGCAAGGGCACTGGCCACCTTGCCCCTCCCTGGGAACACAAACATACATATGCTTCTGCCTTTATAACAGGGAAGAAATAAGTCTGACTCTATATTGGATCTGTTTCTCTTACTTTTTTTTTTGTATTTTTAGGGCTGCACTAATGGCATATGGAAGTTCGTAGGCTAGGGGTCAAATCAGAGCTGCAGCTGCCAGCCTACACCACAGCCACAGCAATGCCAGATCTGAGATGAGACTGTGACCCACATAAAAGCTCACAGCAACACTGGATCCTTAACCACTGAGTTAAGCCAGGAATTGAACCCACATCCTCATGGATACTACTCAGGTTCTTATCCCACTGAGCCACAATGGGAACTCCTATTTCTTTCAGTTTAACCTTTAAGTATTCTACTGCTTTTGCTAAAGTTAAGAATGTTGCCTATAGCCTAAAATATACAGGATTGCCCACTCTCAAGGCTCTGATCTTTAAAGGCATAATAGTTTGCCATTCATAGAGAGATTAAAAGTTGCAGAACAGATGATTACATTTATCTTGCTGGACTACATGAACTGCAAGAACAATGAATCACAATTGCAAGAAGTTTGCAACTATCAACTGCATGCTTTTGGTATAAAAAGAAGCCTGAATTCTAACATGGGTAAGATGTTAAGGACACTAGTTCATCATCTTCTCGTTCTATTGGCTTTCTGCTGGTTATTCCTTGACCCAACAACTTGTCTCTCAATTTTTTGGCCTGTGGTATGGCGAGCAGTATGAGCTTGGACTCCATAACAGCTTGGAATAGATTCTCTCAGTTTCCTCTACTTAAAACACTTTCCTAGAGAAGTGCCCCAAGAGTCCATGTTCTCCCTTAGCCAGAGTCCTGCTGAAATGTCATCTTTGCAGAGAGGTGCAACCCTACTTAAAATAGTGTGAGTACATGCCTGCACCACTATATGTGCCTAGACACACACACACACACACACATATGTACTCTCCATTTCCTCATTTGCTTTATTTTTCTGCACAATCTTTATTATCACCTTCTACGTATTGTTGTGGTTTCTGCACATGGGTGGAAAAAGAATTTTCTGTATTTAAACCAAGGTGAAGAAAAGACAAGTTTAATGAGGCAAGAGACAGTGTTAACACAGTGGGCTGAATTCCTGATAATCTGGGAGATCCAACTCTGGGTACATGGTCGTATCTCTTTTTAGAGCCCAAAGACAAAGGAGTGTGAGGAGTGGTCTTGCCGTAACCCGTGATCTGCTGATTGGCTGGGGAAGAATGAGGTCTTTGGATACACTTGCTGGTGGGTTGGGGCATATGTTGCCCCTATAGAGGTGGGGTAAGGAGTGGGCTACATACCTTTTCTAGTAGGGGGCAGGAAGGAGTAGGCAAGGTTGCTGGGGTGGGGAGGTCCTTAAGAACATTTTAACAATTACAGTGAGACAGGTGGGATGATAAGGGTCTGGCAATTCTTATCTTGGCCAGAAGCTTTTGAGTTTTATTTCCTTGGAGAAAGCTGGAAGTGCCACACATATCCTTCATTTAATTTTCCAATTTTATGTGTTCTACCCCCTGCCCCAATTAGAAAACAAACTTCATAAGTTCATAGTTTTTTTTTGTTTGTTTGTTTGTTTTTAGGGCCTACAAGCGGCATATGGAGGTTCCCAGCTAGGGAATGAATCAGAGCTGTAGCTGCTGGCCTACACCACAGCCACAATAATGCCAGATCCAAGCTGCATCTGTGACCTACACCACAGCTCATGGCAATGCCAGATCCTTAACCCACTGAGTGAGGCCAGGGATTGAGTCTGCATCCTCATGGATTCTAGTCAGATTCATTTCCGCTGAGCCACAACAGAAACTCTACGTAAGTTCATATTCTCGATCCCTTTGATTCACTAATCTATCCCCAATGTCCAGAATAGGACATGATATATATCAGGTGTTTAATAAATACATGAAAAAACAATAGCATGAATGAATGAGTTCAGATATGAGAAGACATCAAAGGGCACCAGAATGAAGCTGTTGGAAAAGTGACTAAGTGACTTTAAGGATGCAAAAGTAGTCATAGCCCCAGCTGGCAGGTCCCAGGGGACAGACAGCCACATTAACCTTGATCTCATGAGGACAATGTAGGCTGTAGGAGGACAATGTAGGAGTTACCCAGTAGGAAGAGCCATCCCTTCAAATTCATAATGAAGCATCCAGGCTAAGTGAATTAATTTATATACTATCTGTGTTCTTCTCCATTTACTGCTGATATGCTTTCCCTGATAGTCCACCCCTCTGGTTTCCTCAGCTATGTCCCAGGCAGCAGTTTCATGCTGGTAGGGATGGAGCAGGCACAGGTAGTTGTAGAAGTCCCCTTAAAGGATCATAGAGAGGGACATCTAGGGGATGTCGGGAGATCACCATAAATTAATAATTGCTCAAAAAAGCCATCACAACAAGGCAGGCTTGCTTGACTAGTGGAAGTTTGAGAATTGCCTCAGGTCGTTGGGTGAGGGATGGGATGAGGCTTGCATTCAGATTCAGACCAAGGGCCAGAGTTTGAGGATTGCCTTCTGCCGATTTGAATACACACCTTACAGATACTAAGGAGGAGCTACTACTCTAAGAAAGAGGAAGAAGTGGTCTTTTCCCACCCCCACTCCCCTTGGATGATAAAACTATAGCTCACCTAATCCTGGGAGCACAACCTCCTTGCCCGCCCACGTGCATCTCTCACAAGCATCCTATCTTAATAAATCTATCTCTTGCCCATCACTTTGTCTCTCTGAATTCCTTCTATGTGGAGGCATAAAGCACCTGGACCTCAGTAAGTCCAAATATTGGGTGAGTGATTCTAATTTAAAACGTGGGTTCAAGTCCCCAATCTGGGTTTAGTCTGGGTTGGAGTGGGTTCTGGCTAGATTCAGTCATTAGTGCTATCAGTTTCATGCCTCACAGAATATAATTTTAACAGGTTAATTTCCATCCAGGGCTCAGTTCTCTCATGACTGATGTGGAGGGAAATGTAAACAAAACTATAGTAAAGCCTTCTTTTTGAGGCTGAGAACAGCCAAGAAAAAAAAGCAAGAGAGAGTTGGAAAAACTTATTTGGGAGATGGAAAAATAAATAAATATCCCTAACTCATTTTCTTTAAAAGTTGCACAACATTCAATAGAGTGTATGTACTATAATGTATTCAATCTTTACATTGCTGATGAATTTTTTTCAGCTTACTTTCCATTTTCTTCCTCGGCAAAACTGCAATAAACACTCTACTACATAATATCATTATCTTCTCGTGCTTTTATTTCTGTAGGCAAGAGTCCCTGAAGTGGGATTTCTTGGGCAGAGGGTATCAATATTCTCTTTTTAATTTTCAGCAGTATTTCTAGATAATGTTCCCAAATGTGGTAGCAATTTACTCTCCCACCAAAAATGTGGGACAGCATCCCTCACTTGCCTCCCTGGGGCGGGGGCGGGGGGGAATCTCATTGCATTGGACTGCCAAAGTGATGACTGAAAAAATGGTGCTTTGATTTTAATTGCATTTTTCCTGCTTGTGTTTGAGGATCTCCTTCTAAACTTACTGACTTTTTCTTCTTCTCTGTGTTGTCTATTCATACTTACTGACATGGTTGGTCTTTGATTTTAATTTTATCAATTGAAAGAGTTCTTTGAATAGTAGAGCCAGTACTCTTTTTTGGGGGGTGGGAGGGCCACTCTGTGGCACATGGAAGTTGCCAGGCTAGGGGTTAAATTGGAGCTACAGCTACTGGCCTACTGGATCTAGCCACATCTGCGACCTACACCAAAACTCACAATGCTGGATCTTTAACCCACTGATCAAGGCCAGTGATCAAACCCACATCCTCATGGATACTAGTTAGATTCATTTCCACTGCACCACAGTGGGAACTCCCCATTACTCTTTTCTTATAGTTTCTTTTATAATTGTGTTAAAAATCCATATAGTTTGTGTTTTCACTTTACTAGTGTTATATTTACCATACACTTCAAAAAAATTTCTGTCATCAAAAAAAAAATCTCTTTTTTATGATGGTTTCTGAGATTCCTGTTTTGTTTAAGCATGCTCCTTCATCCCAAAGTTATGAAAGTATTCTCCTATAATTTGTTCCAAGATTAACATATTTTTATTTATTTACCTCTTTCATGCATCTGTAGTTTATATCAGTATGTGGAGTCAGGAAAGGATATCCCATGTTTTTCCATGGAAGTAGCAATTATTACAGTAGGATATAGTCAATAAACCATCTTGAACTAGAATACAACCTTTGTCACATGATAAATTTCCAAATATACCTGGATGCAAATTTTTTTTCAATTCCCCAAGTGCTTTGATGGAATCAGCTTCTGGAAGCCATTAAGATCATCTAAAATGCTGACAGAACTGGACTAGGTAATGGTCCACATACTTCAATAAACCTCCAAGCAGAAAATTCTATTACTTTAGTTTTAGTTTTGTGCCACCTTGAGTTCCTTGACCGTCTAGACACTCAGTGAACCCTTACATGCACCAGGCACACTTCTAAATATTTTTTATAGATTTCTCCTTTTATTCATTAGATTAACCCTGTAAGGCCGTTATTACATTAATGCCCATTTTCAATATTAAAAAGCTGAAGACAGGGAGTTCCTGTCGTGGTGCAGTGGTTAACGAATCTAACTAGGAACCGTGGGGTTGCAGGTTTGATCCCTGGCCTTTCTCAGTGGGTTGAGGATCTGGCATTGCCATGAGCTGCGGTGTAGGTTGCAGATGCAGCTCGGATCCCACATTGATGTGGCTCTGGCGTAGGCTGGCAGCTACAGCTCCGATTAGACCCCTAGCCTGGGAACCTCCATATGCCGCGGGAGTGGTCCAAGAAATGGCAAAAAAAAAAAGACAAAAAAAAAAAGAGATGAAGACAGAGACTTTAGTTACTCAGGATTGCAAAGACAGTAAATATTGGGGCTGAGGTTTCTAGCCTCCAGCAAGATCCCAGAGTCTGTGCTCTTAACAGCTCTTCTCTACAAACAATGTTCTTTTGTTGTTGTATCTTAAACACTCCACTTATCAGCATATAGAAGGTACACAGTGAATATTTATTTGACTGGATTGAACTGAATTCTTCTCCCATAATCCATTAGAATAAATTTGTCTTCATCTACTATCTTTGATGGAGACCCAAATGGCCTCTGCCTTCCTTCATGTGCCTACAAAAAATTCCACCAGAAAATAAAATAAAGTGTGAGTAGAATTTAAATAACAGAATAAGTGTTTAAACCCTCGTTATTGGACTAGAACTTTGACTTAAAAAAAATAAAATAATTTGTTCATACTACAGTCTTATAGCATTTAGAAATAATGACTCGAAATGAGTTTGCTTCTTAAAAACCCTGAGTAATTTCAAAACAGGGTAATTTCAGTAGCTGCAAAGGAAGAGCTCTAATGAGTTCTGCTAGAGAATCTTCTTCTCACCAGGAAATGATTGAAGACAAGGAGATAACCTCTCATTAATTCCTTATTAACTGTTTTAATCAGGATTACATCATTGTCTCACTCCATGCACGGACAGTTGCCAGCAGGCTTTGGTACTCAGATTCATTAAGCTGACAAGGTGGAAAGGTCTGGACAGCCGGAGAGGTTGGTCCTGTGTCCCCACCCCCACCACAGCAGCCATATTTGTTGAAAATGTGACATCCTCATTTCTCAGAGTAGCAATTTCCGCTTCTAGATTATTGCCACACATCCCTCAAAGCCCAGAACAAAGAGCTTCTTTCAGTGAGTTCTCAAATGCCTGCACTGTGGCTCTGAGAAAGAAAGCCTGGTAGAGAGCTTGGGCAAGCAGACACAATCAGCTCCTACCCTGGAATGGAGGGACCATTCACCTCCAGGCAGGGAGTGCCCCCAAGGACAGGGTCATAGAGGATTCAACCTCTTCAGGTCCATCACTCTGTGACAGGGACTGGTCTACCCCCACCGCCCAGAGCTTCAGGAAACACTCCATGTGCTTGTGTGTGGGGATGGGGGCATTTGGGCCCAATGAAAATCACCAAAAAAGGGAGTTCCCATCGTGGCGCAGTGGTTAATGAATCCGACTAGGAACCATGAGGTTGCGGGTTCGATCCCTGGCCTTGCTCAGTGGGTTAAGGATCTGGTGTTGCCATGAGCTGTGGTGTGGATCACAGACATGGCTCAGATCTCACATTGCTGTGGCTCTAGCGTAGGCTGGTGGCTACAGCTCTGATTAGACCCCTAGCCTGGGAACCTCCATATGCCATGGGAGCAGCTCAAGAAAAGGCAAAAAGACCAAAAAAAAAAAAAAAGGAAGAAAATACCAAGAAAGAACAGAGCCCCAGATGACTTGAGATTCCTCTGTAGTCAGCCTTGCAGTTTTCACTGTACTCAACTAATAGCCCTGCAGAGACCCACCTAGATTGCATTTTCAGTCCATGCCAGGTGGACAGGGCACCACCCTCCAACTTCAGGATGCTACAGATGACTGAGGACTGAGCACCCACCACCATGATATTGGCTCCAGGACTGGTGCACGGGGCCCAATCAGAGCCAATAAGATGCATATAAAGGGCTTCTGGGAGGTCACATGTTGTAGTAACCCCCCACCTCCTCCCCAGAAACTCACCTCTGCAAGCAGCTGCTAGGTTCAAATCTCCCATCACCAAATTGCTCTGTGTGTGGCCTTGACAAGTTATGTAGTTTCTTTCTACCTCAGCTGCATTATTTCTAAAATAGGAATAATCTAAGTACATGTCTCACATGGATGATGTAAAGACTAAAGGAGTTACTATAAGAACTAACCTATTATTTTGTTCTTTTTTTTTATTGCCACACCTGTGGCATATGGACATTCCTGGGCTGGGGGTTGAATAAGAGCTGTGGTCTACACCACAGCCATAGCCATGCCAGATCTGAGCAGCATCTACACTGCAGTTCATGGCAACACCAGATACTTAACCCACTGAGTGAGGCCAGGGATCAAACCTGCATCCTCATGGACACTATGTTGGGTTCCTAACCCACTGAACCATAATGAGAACTCCACTTAACAAATTAAGCAGTAAATTAAAAGCCAATTTAAGTATTGTTTATTATTATCTTCATTTTTTTAAATTCCTTGAGACTTTTAGGAAGGAAATTTTCATCCTTGTCCCGGGGATTTGAGGCCCAGAAAATGTAAGGTCTAGAAGTGCCATAGTCAACATAGGGAGGCAATCGTCTGCGAATAAAGCCAAGATGGAGCTCTCTTAGGTAAGAGATGCTAAGAGACATGAAGAGAATGAAAACTGGTCCTGCTGGTATCATTTGTGGTACAGATCTAGCTGTACCTAAAGCCAGCCCTTTTCCATGACATGAAGCCAGTTTGATTTGGGTTTTCTGGAAATTTCACCCTGAGTCTTAGCTGCCTTTCTTTCCAAGGTGGGGCTCCAACTAATTCTGGACCAGCTTTGTGCTCTGTGTGACTCAATGGACCAAAGCTCAGAAAAGAAAGGCTGGAATTGCCCTTTCACAGTTGTACCTCTGGAACAAAAGTGCCTGAAACTGCTGCAGGAGGGGTGTGTGGTTTTGAGAATACAGAGTAGCCTGGGCCTCCATTTCTTCAAGTCTGGGAGAATACTATTTCACAGCATTTAAAATTTCTGCACAAATTGGCATGTGGGCAGAGTAATAAGAATAATCCAAAAAGACGTAACCTCCCCAGGAACTGTAGCTGAAACACAGCCTCTGTACACTGGCACCAGTTAAGTCTCAGAGACAGAGTTTCGGGTGAAGAAGAAATAACAGCTTTACGGCTTTGCAAAGCAAAGGAGGACACAGCAGGCTAATGCCTCAAAATTGTGTCCTGTCCTGAGATGAGAGGGGGTAGCAAGGGGTTTTGTAGGTTTAGCTCGAAAAAAAAAAAAAAAGGCTGTTTTTTGTTTGTTTGGTTTTTTTTTTTTTTTCTTTTTGGGCACTCACGGCATATGGCATATGGAGGTTCCCAGGCTAGGGGATCAAATCGGAGCTACAGCTGCTGGCCTACACCACAGCCACAGAAACACAGGATCCGAACCACATCTGCGACCTACACCACAGCTCACGGCAATGCCAGATCCTTAACCCACTGATCGAGGCCAGGGATCAAACTCACAACCTCATGGTTCCTAGTCGGGTTCATTTCCGCTGCACCACAATGGGAACTCCGTGGTCTGTTGATAATAATACGGGTGGCTGCATTCTTCTCCCTCTATAGGTCATTTCATAGTCATCAAAGCTGGAGACAGATGGTCTGGTGACCGTTTCTAGTGGTCTTCGGTGTGAACACACCTTGACCTTCTCTCTGCAGTGAAGGTTGCTCACAAAAGGAAGGGGATTTAGGGGGTCTTCCATTTACAAAAGAAAATACTAGATGCAATATAACTCTAACTAGAAAGAAACCATTAGTAAAAGAAGGTGTTAGGACCATAGAGTTGAGAGAAACAGAGGCTGGAGCAGTGAGACTGTGAGCAGGTTTATCAACCAACAGAGTGCCCGGGAGCACTGAGCAGAGAGAACTCAAGCTCCCCGCTATTGGGGCAAAGGCTTTTTTTATCGTTAGGGTTTCCTGTGATAGGTCATGTAGTTTCAGGGAGAACAGGGAAAGGGAGCTTGGGAAATAGGGAAGGAGGATTTTGGTCATTAAGTGTGAATTTTAACCGTCCTTTTGGCTCTGTTTATTTTGAGGTTTAACAGCTCCTTAAATTTTCTTGGTCCTGGGGCCTTCATCTATGCCAGTGTCTGTTTCCTGTTTGTTTGGTCAGCTGAAATCGCGTCTGGAGTCTGGGCAGAGTCTTGATGATGTGGCTGATTTCACGTCCTCCATGGTGAACTCTCCTGTATTACAGATACCACTTAACAGAAGGCAATTAAGCCAGGAAGAGATCATTTATGAAAAGCCAGACACTAGTTTATATAAATATAAATCTAACTAGAAAGTAAAAATTAGTAATAAGTTAGTGGGCCAAGGCAGGGCATAACATAGTGGAGACTGTTTTAACTAGTTTCCTAGCTGTAACAGTATTTCCTATCATTAACTCTTGAGTCAGTCTTTTGAGATTGAGGGGAGGCCTGGGAGGCTAAAGAAAAAGACTTTTACTTAAAAACACAAAGATTTAAGGTCTGGTACATGGTTTCAGAACCGCAAAGGCCTGGCCCAAGTACTCACCTAAGGGGTCATAACTGTGGGCCATAAAGACCTGCAGGAGGCACATAAACAGTCAGATGGTCTCAGAGGATGAGGAGAAGAAGGGGCTGCTGGGCCACCTCTGTGCTGATTCAAGAATCATGGCGCCAGCAAAACACTTGTGGGTCCACATGCATTAATCTGCTCAGAAACCCAGAACTGTGCTAAAACCTCAACATTAGCCTGCAGGGATCAATCTCCTCCCTCCCTACCTTTCTGAACTACAGATGTTTCCATTCAGAGACCCAAATTTCATTTGAAATGTCCCACTTTTCATTCCTTTTCTCGTGTGGTTTCTTTGACCAAAAATGTACACATGCATGCACACACACACACACACAGTCCACTCCTTTCTGATTTCTAAGGCTTCCAAAACTCTTAAGAAATATTCCACCTTCTTCAAATCTTGAACAACTTCAGCCTACAGCGTTCTGCCCTTTTCATGAAACCCCATCGTTAAATTACTATTTCTTCAGAAATACGTATGTGTTAGAGTCTGTTTCTGTGAACACTGAGAGAACAGCAGCAAAAATACAAGGTCCTGCCCAGTAGAGTGCTGGTGGTATTTAAGACTTCCCCCAACTCCTGCAAGAGGAAGCCCTGATTTATAGCATTTGCCAATTTCCATGGTGTAAAGACATCCAGTGGGGCCAATTTCAAACTAGCAACAAAAATTGGTAAAAGATGGGTAGTAGTATACTACCATAGTATAGTAGTATTTCTATCCTAAAGATACAATTGCTACAAATAATATCTAGAGCATGGAGTTCCTGTTGTGGTATAGTGGAAATGAATCTGACTAGGAACCATGAGGTGGCAGGTTCGATCCCTGGCTTTTCTCAGTGGGTTAAGGACTCAGCATTACTGTGAGCTGTGGTGTGGCGGGAGCACGGATAAGAATAAAATGTAAAAATGCAAGTGGACTATGATAAGGACTACATATTTATTACCTTTGCTTTCAATGTCAGGCATTTAATTATAAGGTCATATACTCTAATTTGAATGATGGCTTTGTTTCAAAACCCCCTCACAAAATTCCTGAAAATTTAAGAGTTGGCTCTCACCACCCAGTACAATCTAGATACAGCAGACCATTGTCCCTTCTCTAATGGTGCCTACCTTCTAGAAGAAGATATTGAAAACAGAGAGATAAATAACATGTTAAACAATGAATAAAACAACAAATATAAAATAAAGATATATTAAAATATCTGAAGGTACACCTGAAATTAATATAATGTTATATGTCAATCATATCTCAGATAAAAATATAAATAAGTTATTCTCACTGAAATATATACTGATGGCAATAAATATTATGAAGAAAAGTAATCTAGAGAAGGAGATATTGAGCATCAGAAAGACGGGAGTTTATTTTAGGTAGAATGAATAAGAACATCTTCTCAGAAGAGTGGCAGTTGTTCACTTCCATGCGTAAGGAAGCAACAATTCGAAAATTAAGAAAAATACCTTCCAGGTGAAGAGGACAGCATGTGCAAAGGCCCTGAGGGAGAAGTAAGCTGTTTGTATTCATAAATAACAAGGCCAGTGTGGCTAGAAAGGAGTGCACAGTGAAGGATGCTAGGAGAGGTCTTTGAAGAGACAGTCAAGGTCAGGGTCGCACAGAGCTGTGCTAGACATGAAGAGGAATTGCCCTTCCAATCTGAACAGGCTAAGCAGCCCTTGGAAGGATGTCCATTAGAAATACAATGTGGAGAGTTCCTGTCGTGGCTTGGCGGTAACAAATCTGACTAGGATCCATGAGGACACAGGTTCGATCCCTGGCCTTGCTCTGTGGGTTAAGGATCTGGCATTGCTATAAGCTCTGGTATAGGTCATAGATGCAGCTCAGATCTGGTGTTGCTGTGGCTGTAGTGTTTTCCCACAGTTGCCCCTCCAATTTGACCCCTGGCCTGGGAACTTCCATTTGCCACAGGTATGGTCCTAAAAAAAAAAAAGTAAAGCAATGTGGGCCAAGTATGTAATTTTAACTTTCCCAGTAACCACATTAAAAAAAGCAAAAAGAAATAGATAAAATTAATTTTAATTATATGTAACACAGTGTTTCCAAAACATTTTTATTTCAACGTTGTTATGAATGGTGTCTTGACAAAAAAAAAAAAAAAATTTTTTTTTTTTTAATACCTCTGTGGTATGCAGAAGTTCCCAGGGCCAGGGATGGAACCCTCGTCACTGCAGTGACCCGAGTCACAGCAGGGACTATGCTGGATCCTTAACTACTAGGCCACCAAGGAACTCTGGGCCTTGACAAATTTTAATTGGTATTTGAAAGAGAAATAGGTCTTTAACTACTTTATAAATGATAACTTTTTTCCCTTCATGAACAGAATTTCAATTCTATGCAGAGGATTTCAGTTCTACCAGTTAATCCTCATTGGAAAACCTCTATTGATTTTATTCAATATATTCCTTCCACTAGAAATCTAAAAACTTCAGAGGCAAGATCTTCTGCCCATATTGTACCAAACTATTGCAATTTGCAGCAATAAAACCCCGTTGGAGGGAACACAGTCATTAGGCACTTTTAGTCCCACAGTAAAGCTGCGATAATGGGCAGTTATCACTCTCTGATCTTATCATAATGTCCTTCTTTCTCGGGGTCTTGATCTCTCAGAGTCTCATTGGAACATGGCTTATGCACAGGAGCTTGCATCCCGCGTTTACGGCGTATGACAGCAGATGCTTGACTTAAACAGCCTCTTTATTCTCTTCTTTATAAAAATACAGTGCCTTGGCGCCCATCTTTCTATTGAATTGTTGTCAAGTAAAGCTTTACCCAAGGTCAACATAACAAGCCTCTCTGCCAGCTACGAAGGCTGACTTTAATACATTCAGAGGATTTATGTCAGCTTCCAATTGCTAAAGATTGAGCTGATAATCATAGGTATTCAGCAGAGGCATTAGCATTTCTGTCTGTGCAGATTTCAACGCCCTATTAACTATTCTGAGGCATTATTTACCCAGTGGGGAAAAGTACCAAGTTGAGTTAGGGATTCCGCATTGCCCACCACAGGCAATGTCATAGAAATCTCTATATGGAGAAATTAACCAGGGTGGCACATGGCTCCTAATGAATATGAATGCCCGAACATGAAGATTTCAAAAAACAACAGTAAAGCCCAGAGAGAAAAACACATTTCCATGTGAGAGCCTTCTGTGAAGGCCCTTGTGAATGATTTTCTTGGATCACAGTGAATGATTTTCTGTACTTTCAAAGAACCTAAGATCTGGCCCATCCTCCAGAACGCATACCAACATTAGCTACAGTCTTGACTGTCTTTAGGAAAGTTGCTCTTCCTTTTTTTTTTTTTTTCTTTTCGGGGCTGCACTCATGGCACATAGAAGTTCACAGGCTAGGGCGTCAAATAGGAGCTATAGCTCACAGCCACAACCACAGCCACAGCAACACAGGATCCGAGCCACATCTGCAACCACCAGAGCTCACAGCAATGTTGGGTCTCCTACCCACTGAGGAAGGCCAGGAATCTAACCCGCATCCTCATGGATTCTAGTCAGATTCATTTCTGCTGTGCCACAGCAGGAATTCCAAAGTTGATCTTCCTTTAGATGCAAACTGCTACAAAAAGAAAACCACACTGAGATAAATAATAACTCAGAAGAGGGCATGGCGCTCAGTGAAAAGGAGATTGAAAAGGTTGATTTTCTGGGGGGGGAAACTAGCCAATTTAACTATTTAAACTGAAATACAGAGCTCTTTTAAGCACCAGAGATGAAAATGGATCATGCTTGGTTTGCTGACTCCCAATGTACTTTGTGATTATCAAATGTTGAGGCTAATACTCAATTCTAGCCACTGAATTCTGCAAGATAATAGGAGCAGCTAATGCAACAGTAATTTTATGGTCAATAAATATACAACACTTTTTAGAAAAAAAAGTAGTTAACTTTTTCCTTAAAATTTCAAATAACCATCCAAATCACTAAGAAAGAATTAATATACTTGAAATGATACCGTTTGGAGGGTAAATCAATTCTCAAAGGTCACCAGGCTGACCCCACAGTGGCCCTGTGCATTTCTCAATGAACTTGATGTCCCATGAGACTCTAAGCTCCCGAGGAATGAAGGTGAGAATCATTTACTATGTTTTTACACTTTTCAAACCTCCCAACATATTACAATGGACAAAGTTAATCCTCCCAAATAAGTTTAACAGAATTACTATTATTATGAAATTTACCATAGATATTGTCAGAAACTTAGATCTGATTTTTAATGGCCGAGCATTTATTAAGGCCTCTTTTTTCCACCTGCACTCCTACTCTTTATTTAAAATTTCTATTTAAGATCCTAAGCCTGACCATGAACATTCTCTATTCATCTTGTTATCAGGGATTCCAATGGATGTAGAGAGTTGCTGTCCTTTGCTACAAAAATGTAGCCACCCATGGACTTCCCTTGTGGCCTACAGCCAAACTACTTGGCATTGTCTCTGCAAGGCTCTGGGATAGATCCCTAGCCCTGGAACTTCCATATGCCATGGATGCAGAAAAAAAAAAAAAAAAAAGGAAAAGATAACTGTGGAAAGCAGGTGTTTCTTACATATTTCTCACCAAATATCGAAATGTTTACTCTGCCTTTAATTTCAACACAACACAGCGCAACACTCAAGTGTGGTTTTCTTCTAGTGTTTCAGAGTCGCCTGAGGACTCTACCTTCCACTTCATCAAATACTTATTGAATCCCTGTTACATGTAAGTCAGGATGCCCTGTGCTGTAGCACACTCAGAGCTGTGCACACAAAGCCCCAGCCTCATAAAGTCAAACATTCCACAGAGGGAATAATATGTGAACTCATGTTACTCCTTGAATATAAGGCCATTTGGCAAAGCATTTTTCTGAGCAAAAGAAGACTGACTCAAAGTGTTTTATATTATATAATTCTATTAATATGATGAAATTAATGGGGCAAAATTAATCAATGGTTAAAAATACGAGAGCAGTGGTGGATTTCCCTTTGTGGCTCAGCTGTAATGAACCCAACTAGTATCCACAACTCTCATGCAGTGGGTTAAGGATCCTGCATTGCTGTGGCTGGCAGCTGCAGCTCCAATTCAACCCCTAGCCTGGGAACTTCCATACACCATGGGTGTGGTCCTAAAAAAGCAAAAAAAGAGAAAAGGGTGGTATTCTCTGAGGTGCAGATGTGATTGGTTAAGGGCATAAAGGCACTTTCTATTTTCTATCTTGGAAGGAATTTGGGTTACACAGGTGCATGCATTTGTTAAACTCATCACATGATATACTTTAGATGTGTGCATCCCCTTGCATGCAAATTTCACCTCAAAAAAAAAAAAGCAATTATGAATAAATCTGGAACTATGGTTAACGATATGCCACTGCAGTATTTAGGAAGAAATGTGCTAACATCTGCAATTCTCTTGAAAATGCATAAAAAAAAATAAGATGAGTTGATGGATGGAAAGAGGACAGATGGACTGCTGGTAGATAGAAGGTGAATCAAATACAGTAAGTGTTCAGGGTGGACACTAGGTGTGGGTTAAGAGGGTTCACTATATAATTCTTTCAAATTTTCTGTATGTTAGAAAGTTTTAATAATAAATGGTGTGTAAAAAAACAACTTCCTAGAGGAGGAGAAATTTTTTACACGTTTCTTGGAAGAAACAAGAAGGATTTTTAGTAGTAGAAACATCAAAGGAGATCATCTACTGCTGAGGAAATAACAGACCAGAGGGCTAAGAAAGTAACAAGCACATACAGGGAACGGGGCCGTGGTAGAACATTATAGGGAGAGAGTGAGGGGGAGGGGAGGAGCACGACTGAGGTCATGCCATGGAGTCCTTCATGCCAATCTGGGGCATCTTGACTGTCTGGGTATAGTGAACAGCCATTCCGGGGGGGTCTTCTGAGTAAGAAGATCAAGGAGATCAGCATTTCCATTTAAGAAGGGCCTTCGGCAGTGGAAGAAGAATAGGGGCAGAGAGTCATTTGTTGGTGAGTAACGGGAGTCTGAACCAAGAAGAAAACAGAGGAGCTAGAAAGGAGGTGACCTGGAAATAAAGAAAACAGTGGGTGGGGACAGACAGGTCATGGGGTTGAGTCTGAAGGAGGATTCCCAACATGAGCCCAAGGTTACAGCAGCCCTGTGACAAGAGGGGATTTGCTGATGCCTTGCCTCACAGAAAAAGAGAATTAAAAAAGCTAAGTTGCAGAGAAGGCAGCAAAAAGCTTGATACAGGCAATTTACTCAAGAAGCACCAAGGGGCAAAAACGCTATGAAAAGTGTAATCACTTAGTAATCAGGGAGATGCAAGATCAAATAATGTGAAAACATGTTCCCCCATCCTACTGGCAAAAAATGAGTTCCCATGGTGGCTCAGTGGGTTAGAACCTGATATAATGTCCATGAGGATGCAGATTCAATCCCTGGTCTTTCTCAGTGGATTAAGGATGTGCTGCAAGCTGCAGCATAAGTCACAGACGTGGCTTGGATCCAGCATTGCTGTGGCTGTGGCTGTGGTGTAGGCTGGCAGCTGCAGCTCTGATTCAACCCCTAGCCTGGGAACTTCCATATGTTGCAGATGTGGCTATAAAAAGGAAAAAAAGAAAAAGAGAAGAGCATGATAATAATCCGGTGCTGAGGAAGGTGAGAGGCAAAGGGATGTTTAGCACACATGTTTATGAGAGGGTGAGTTGCTAATGATGGTCATGAGGAAGTTTGGTAATCTGTATCTCTGTCTCTCCCAGATAGAGGTAGAAAGAGAAGAGAAGAAAATGCTTGTTTGATAAAAAAGTAACCAGGCTGAGAGGCCAGTGTCAAATGCTTCTGTGGTATTTCCCACAACTGTGGAGTTTTTTGTTCAACCAGTCTGTTTTTTTCATATAGATGCTTCAACTCAACCTCTCTCCCTGGGGCCCAGGGGCAGTCTATGCTCCCAAATGGCCTCCTGTTCCCTTAGCAGGCTGTGAACCAAAATTGTTTACATTCTTCGCTGGAGATGCTCTGAAAGAGTGGAACCTACTTTAAACTGATCCACCAGGATGTGATGAGGCATTTATTTTCCAATCCCTAGTTCTCTCAGAATGAGAGTTATGCCTAGGGCCAAACTCCCCAGCTATTGTGGCCCACTTCTTGCAGCCATGCAAGTTCTTCCAGCCAGAGAAATCCATCTGACAGAGATACCCAAGAGTTTAAGTGTCAAGACACTCTAGTGTTCTAGAACTGTCCCCAAGGCTGTGATGACATACAAGGTGCACTGAGAGCATGAAGGGGGTAGCAAGTCACTAACAGCGTCTGTTAAAGTTGGGTTTAGGTGCATGGCAATAGAAGCTGAGTTTCTTGAGTCTTCACCAAATGAGAGAACCAAATTAAGAGAAAGAATTCCATTTTATCGGCTGTGGCCCCCAGTTCTTCAGGTGGATCGTCCAGATTCCTCAGTATCTTTGATAGACAACACCTCATCCCATCAGGCATGGACCCATCTGCTGGCTGCTGCTGCATGGGTACCAGAGTCATGCACCTCTTCTTGGAGAATTTTTAAGCAATAAGTCCTGCTTCTTTCCATTTTTACTCTGGCCTCATACTCCCACCCTCTCCTCACTGCAGGTCCTCCTAGATTTTATTTGAGAAATGCATTTTGATTGCTTATATTGATTTTATACCCAGATCTCTGGTTTTCAGAAATGGACGAGACTATTTTAAGCTTTAACTATTGGCTGGGATTAGACGGCCAAATGGATTAAGCTTGTAGAGAAATCATTTGGCCTCCTTTAAAAACAAAACAAAAATGTCCTACTGTTTACTTAATGGAACAAAATAGTCTCTACCCAAAAGATCTCTCATGGCCCAAATAATGCATATAATAGTATGGGGATTCTATTGACCCAGCTGGACACAACTATATGTTCTAAACCTGCCTTCTTTTTTTATTTTTTTTTCCCTACCTTGAGCCATTTAAAGACACAGAACCATTTAAAGTTCCAAATTTCACTAACTGTGTCAGTTGGAACACATTACTCAGCCTCTCTGAGTATCTGACAGAGATAAATAACTAGGGATCAGAGAGCTAAGGTCAGAGGGTTATTGCCATAATTAAATGACAGTGTACTCACAGGGACAGTCTCTGTTGCTCAGTTAATATCCATTTCCCAATGCTGCATAATTAATTTATTTCCTAGACATCATTCAAAATCTAGCTTAGATGAAACCCCTTTATAAACTCTTTATTCACAAGGTCAGCACATGTTAAACTCTTTTTTTTTTCCCCCTTTTACTTATTCAAGCGAATTTTTGAGCCTGAGCTGGCCCCAGGGACACCGGCAGGAACAGAACTGTCCCTGCTACATGGAGAGATATATAATAAACAATAGAGTACATGTTTAATTCAATTCATTATGATGTGGGCTACCCAGCATCCTTTTGGAAACTTATGGGAGTATAGAACACAGAAAAATCATAGAAGGCTTCTCAAATGATATCATTGAAACCAGGATGGAAGTGGCAGCAGGGGTTAAACATGAGCTAGAAAGAGCCAGGGCCTTAAGTTTGTTTCCTATGTCTGTGACTCTATTTCTGTTTTGTAAACTATATTCAATACCTTATAATAAACTACAATGGAAAAAAATCTAAAAAAATCTAAAAAAAGAATCATATATATATATATATATATATATATATATATATATCACTTTTCTGTACACCTTAAACTTTGTAAATCACCTATTCTTCAAAAAAAAAAAAGAAAATAAAAACAAAAGTGATTGACAAATTATACCAAATTTACATGATGTAATGGGATTGATGGTGTCTCTGGAGTGCTAGATCACAGGTTCAATCCTCAGCTCGGTACAGTGGGTTAAGCCTAGCATTGCCACAGCTACATCACAGGTTGCAGCTGTGGCTCAGATCCCATCCCTGGTCTGGGGACTCCATATGCCATGGATAAGCCAAAAAAAAAAAAAAGTGGTTGACAATTTTTTCTAAAAGAGCCTATTTCTATCCATCTGGCCTCTGATTTAATTTTTTTCCAAATGTAATAAATATAATAGTTGGTGCTTCAACTTCATACTGATCATTGGAATTTTCTAATAGGTTCATGTGGCTTGTCTCCCCAGTTAGATTTTATACTCACTTGGGGCAGGGCCCATGTGTTGTGCTTTAAAAATTTAAAAAAAAAAAAAAAAAAGTCCTTTTAAAGCCTATCAGTGTCAGGCAAACAAACACTGATGTTCAAAAAATGGTTGAATGATTGATAACAAAAGACACTGAAATTACTGACTGTTCTTAATGTATAGCTCACCAAAAGTGCCTTACAAACTAGTGAGCATTTTTAATTTTTTTTTTTTGAGGTAGAGCATACATACAGAAAGGAACACATATCATAAATGTACATACAACTCAATGAATTTTCACCAAGTGAACATACCCAGGTAACCGGAGCCCATTTCAAGAAAAACATCACAGTCTTCCAGAAGCTCCTTGGGTCCCCTCCAGTTATTACAATTCCAATGTTAACTGCTACTCTGACATCTAACAGCAGGGCTTTGTTTTTTGAAGTTTATATACATTATGTACTCATGTGTGCCTGGCTCCCTTTAATCAATGTTTTGTTTGGAGATTCATCCATGTGCTTGCATGGAGCTGAAGTTCTTTTGTCCCCATTAGCACAGAACATTCTATTGTAAGGATTCAATCTATCCATTTACTCTTTTAACTGAAGTAGAGCTGGTTGACAATATTGTGTTAGTTTCAGGTGTACAGCAAAGTGATCCATTTACTCTTGGTGGCCACTGGTACACTGCTCTGAACACTCCTGTACACATGTAATTGTAAAGATATGCATCCATTAGTGTTGGATGTATGGGTAGAAGGAGAGTTGCTGAGTCATTCGGTGTATATGTTTGTCCTGTCCTTAGCATAGAGACTGCTAAAAAGCTTTCCAAATGAATTGTTCTAACTTTTGCTTTCACTAGCAGTATGCTGCCGAGACCAGCTCAGTAGGATGGGGCTGAAGAACGGGTGCTGTGAAACTTAAGGAAAAAAGTTAACATAGGAGTTCCCGTCTTGGTGCAGTGGTTAACGAATCCGACTAGGAACCATGAGGTTGCGGGTTCGGTCCCTGCCCTTGCTCAGTGGGTTAACGATCCGGCATTGCCGTGAGCTGTGGTGTAGATTGCAGACTCTGCTCAGATCCTGCGTTGCTGTGGCTCTGGCGTAGGCTGGCAGCTACAGCTCCGATTGGACCCCTAGCCTGGGAACCTCCATATGCCACAGAAGCGGCCCAAGAAAAAAAAAAAAAAGATGAAAAGTTAACATAAAACAAGACACTGGAGTTCCCGTTGTGGCTCAGTGGTTAATGAATCTGACTAGGAACCATGAGGTTGCAGGTTCGATCCCTGGCCTTGCTCGGTGGGTTAAGGATTCAGCGTTGCCGTGAGCTGTGGTGTAGGTCACAGACGAGGCTCGGATCCTGCGTTGCCGTGGCCCTGGTGTAGGCCAGCGGCTACAGCTCTGATTAGACCCCTAGCCTAGGAACCTCCATATGCTGCTGGAGCTGCCCTAGAAAAGGCAAAAAGACAAAAAAACAAACAACAAAAAACAAGACACAGAGATTTATCTTAAGTAAAGGTGGCAACCGGGGGACTCAAGGTCTCAGGGACCAATGTTGGAAATTACAATGACTCTGGCTCCGGTTGTCAGTGTCAGAAAGTGAGACACATGGACAAGGAGAAATCTCGACAAAGCTCTTTACTTCTGCAGAAGGGCAGGGGCACTCCAAAAAGTGTGTGCACTGAACAAAGGACCCCCCCCCCATTTATCCCTTACACAGGTGATTTACCTGTCCCCTTCCCATTGGTCAGGTCGGGGCGCACACTCTTCCCTGTTAGCTAATTTGAAACACATTGTTACTGGGAGAAGAGGGAATGGGGAGGAGTGGGGGTCACAGGAAGGCATTTCAGCTAAATGGAGTAACCAAGATTTTCTTTGATAGAAAAGACATTATGTTACTTCCCACACCAAGAGCACCACCTCAAAAAACCACACTGCTTTTATTGTGCTCTTTAGGATTACATCAAGTGAGGAGGGGGGTATAGGTGGAGGATATAGGTTTTTTTAATTATTATTTTATAAGTTCTTTTATTATTTTAAAAGTTACTTAGCTGGTAGAGGGTTAAACTTTTACTCTAGCCCTTAGGCATTTAACAATCATTAGCATTTGAGTTAGCTATCTATGCATAGCATTTCAGAGAATCCTCACTGTGCTTTTGCAAAGGGCATGCCTATTTGAGGCAACCCAGCAGGCCTAGGTTTGCACCTTGGTTCTCTTTGCTAATGCATATTCTGCTAATGACCACTCATAAGCCACTTGGCCATGAGGTTCCTCTTTCTCCTATTCTTTTGAGGACATATCATGCTTGTGCAAACAGCATGCCAATCTGCACAAGTCCAGCGTGCCTAGACCAAGGCATTATGTCCTCACTCAGCTGACCCTATGAATAACTTATGCCTTTAGGTCTTTGTTCTTAAACTTAAGTCATTTACCATCACTGTGACTGTTTTTCAAGCAGGACGATGGGGTAAAGTAAAGCAGGACAAGATGAACTTTTCAACAGAGATGCTAAAAATATATTGTAGAAACATGTCTCGCGACAGTATGCCAAAATATTTATCAGATCCACCTGCATTATAGAGCAAAGAAGTGGTGCCCTCAGTGCCAAGTGGTTAAAAGAATACCTGTGCAACTACAGATCTGTGTATTTTCACAGTCAGCTTACTTCCCTAGCCCCACCCATCTCTTAATAACCTTTGGTGGACAAAGGTCACAAAGTTTCATAACAGTGCCTGTTTTCCAAAACAGTACAGGTTTTAAAAGGAGTCACTGTTCTTTGGTGTGACTTGTAAAGATAGGCTCTTTCTCCACTACCTCCCCCATTTATTTTGTTAAGAGAAGAAAATGCTTGTTTCCAGGAGATGGAAAGATAAAAACGTAACCAGGCTGAGAAGCCAGTGTCAAATGCATATGTGGTATTTCCCACAACTGTGGAGTTTTCTGTTCCTCCTGTCTCTTTTTTTGTATAGATGCTTCAGATCAAGTTCTCTCATCAGGGGCCAGGGCCAGTCTATGCTCCAGAATGGTCTCCTTTTCCCTTGGCAGGCTGTAAACAAACAGACTTCTGGCTCAAATGATGTTTACTGCCATCATCAGCAACTTCTTATTGCTGGCAGCCCATGTCAGCTGCATTAAGAACACATGCAGTTATTAAGTAAGAGGCTGATAGTCTGTTGAGAGTAGAACAGATAGCAAATGCTGGCTTGGCAGCCCTTGAATTTTATAGCCATGTACTTGGAATTCATCTGTTTTCATGGTTCCTTACACACAGTAGGAACTCAGGAAGAATGAATTGCATTGACATCTTGCCCTTCACACCTGGGAGCCAAGTTTATAACATCATAGCTTGAGGAAGATGCTCTATATCCCTTCCCTAGACTGTCAGGCCTCTGAGGGAAATGCCCCATGACCTTGCTGGCACATTGCAGAGTGCTTGACAGAGGCTCCCTAGATATGCATCAAGTCTTCAGTAATATATGTAATTAGGACCAGGGGGAAACATAAAATGGTCTGGATAACTGAGAGCTAAACAGCTCAATGGATGAGTTGCTTCAAGGATCTTCTTTCCTCCCCCTGTGATGGTAGCAGGCATCACAGCCTTTGGTTCCAACAGGGGCACAGGGTTTATCTCCACATATGTTTTGAAACAGAAACACAATGCAGCAAGCATTACATCTATTATAAAAGTGACTTCTTAAAATAACATAGTGTCAGTCATGCTTTTTTGGGCAATATCTATGCCAATTAGATAAGTTTATAGAAGTTTTTGAAGGAAGGACTTTTCCCCCAACTGGCTTCTCTCTGCTATTCAATAAAACCAGCTTACTTATACTCCAAAATGATCTTAAACCAGATCACAAGGGACCTTTGACATATTTAAAAGTGATAATATAATCATATGTGATTCAATCAAGTTAATTTCAAGTTTATTGCTAAGGGATACAAAGACTGGCCATGTTCCTCAGGCAGATTCTAAAATGTCAGTTTTGGCATGTCGAAAAGAAAAGCAAAAAGCAAAGGCTGTTTGCGATGCCCTCTCTTGAAAAAATAAAATTAAAATGTGTCTTAATTTGGATTTCCATTTGAGCATTCTATTTGAGATTTTCCTTTTCACCACCCAGATATTCTGTAAGTGAATGACATTGGTACTTGCTTAAAAGAGGCTCAGAGGGGTTCCTGGACCTGTGTGTGCACCACCCAGGCTCTGCCTTCATTTTCTCATGGCCCTCTTCAAATTATTGGACTGAGATTTGTTCTTTTGGGATCTGGATTATCTTCTGTGGGCATGTTCTTTTTTGAATCCAAATTACTCTGGGAGAGGAGTTCCCTGGTGGCTCAGTAGGTTAAGGATTTGGCCTTGTCACTGCTGTGGCACAGGCTGGATCCCTGGTCCAGGAACTTCTGCATGCTATAGGCATGACCGAAAAATAATATTACTCTGGGAGGAAAAACAAATAAGTTACTAGGACTCTAGTGTGAGTGGATGTATCTCATTCTTAATTTAAAAAATATAATAAGAGTTCCCATTGTGGCACAGAGGAAATGAATCCAACTAGTACCCATGGGTTCGATCCCTGGCCTCGCTCAGTGGGTTAAGGATCCGGCGTTGCCATGAGCTGTGGTATAGGTCACAGATGAGGCTCAGATCCCATGTTGCTGTGGCTGTAGGCCAGTAGCTCTGATTGGTCCCATAGCCTGGGAACCTCCATGTGGCGCAGGTGCAGCCCTAAATATATATATATATATATATATATATATATATATATATATATATATATAAAATAAAAATATAACAACAAAAAGGAGGTATTTTCCCTTTCCCATACTTAATGTTATATTTTTCCTTTAAGATAATTGTAGATTGTGACACTAAAACTGTTACATCTGGAGCTCTTCAGAATGAAGATAGCTGTGACAGTACTGCTCTACAGAGAACCTAGGAGCTTCAATCCCTACGCCTCCATTATCAGTGTGTCATGAACCGTTGACCACCCACACCTCTTTTCCTAACCTTGTTTTGCAAGGTGATTTGTCCACACTTATTTATTGAGGATATTACACTATTTACAGCTTGTACATCGACAGCCTGTCTCCAAAAGTGACAGAAAAACAATATAATTTGTTATCCTTAGTAAATATCTAAGGGGAGGGGAAAAAAAAGATATTATGCAAAGCTTCTTGAAATTCATAAATGAGCTGGGTTAAAAATCTCTGCAGAATTTATAACGTCTGCACAATGCCTTGATCTTGATGTATTACAACCCCACCCCCACTCTCCCATCCACAGTGATGCCTTCAATATTTCACTGTGCTGGCCTAACACACAGCTTACCATTTTAAACTGACAAATCTGAGAGCATAAATTTTAGATGCTTTTTTGCAAAACAGCAAGGCTGAGGACAGACTGTACAGAGGATTATAGCCTGTTCTAACTCATGCCATTTCCACACACTTTCCCTCCCCCAACCCCTTTGGAAGCTTTTAGGGCATATTTCAAACAAATATCAGAACTTTGTGTTTATGCCATGTAATAAAGAATATCTGGGCCTGTCTGTCGGAGAATATCTGTTTTCCAAATCATCTCGGTTATGGAGAGAAAATGGATTCTATTTTGAGTCCAAATAAAAGAGTAGCCCCACAAATAAACATTTAACATCTGTTTGTTTGGGATTTGTTAAGAGACTTCAAGCTATTTATTAGTAATGTAAACTCGATCCACAGGTAGATGCAGCATGATGGGGGATATAGGGAGTGTGTTGGTTGTCTCCAAATATTTCCTCTCTCCCTGATACCTCTTTACCCCTCCTCCCAGGAAGTCCATGACATGTAACTCTTAGAAAAGGTAGATTTAGGGAAGAACGTCTCCAGAGTTACTTCTGTACCATAATGTCAGAACCCCTGGGAATTATTTCCTACTCTTTATGGCAATGGCTTAAATTAGTTGAAAAGTAGATTTTATTTAAAGAAGATAGGATGAGAGTGCCCATCATGGCTCAGCAGTAATGAACCCAACTAGTGTCCATGAAGACAAAAATTCGATCCCTGGCCTCACTCAATGAGTCAAGGATCCAGTGTTGCCGTGAGCTGTAGTGTAGGTCACAGATACAGCTTGGATCTGGCATGGCTGTGGCTATGGTGTAGGCCGGCAGCTGTAGCTCTGATTTGACCCTAGCCTGGGAACTTCCATGTGCTGCAGGTGCGGCCCTAAAAGGACAAAGACTAAATAAATAAATAAATAAATAAATAAATAAATAAATAAATAAATAAAGGAAGTGCCAGAGCATGAGGTGGTGGTAGGGAGAGATTGAGGGAGGACAGACTCAGTGGTTGGAGACCTCTGAGCAATGTGAGTAGAGTTGGTGTGGAAGGCAGAAATGACGCATGTGTCACCATGTCACCATCACTTCTCCCTTGCTTATGGGAGAAGTTCCAATCAACCACGGCACGCCTTCTTGCTAAGGTTTGATGTGGCCTCAGACTCCTGCTGACCCTCCAGGCAGCCACTACTGACCAGTGGAAGTTGGCAGGTAGTTGAAATTAGGCACCACTTCAGGTCATCAGAAAGGACAATGGGGAGAATACCAGTGGATTTGGAGGTTGAAGGATGGGAAAAAGAGATTTGGAACTGGGCTTAATTAAAAGCTAGCTCTGCCTCTTGGGCAATGCTAATAAGAACAATGACCAGGATAGTTACTAAAAGCTACCATTTATTAAGTCCTTATTGCCTGACTGATATTCTGCTGGATGCTTTGCTTAATGCAGTGAAGGATGATTACTAAATTGGGACGCTCTAGAGTCATGTTTCAGAGCTTGAATTTTAGTAGCAGGAGGTAGGTACCAAGAGATCAAGCCTTAGTTTCTCATCTAGAAAGTGGGGATAGGAACGGTGATCACCTCATTTTTTGGTTGCAAAGATAAATGAAATGATATATTAAATTCCCTCAGCATAGCTCCTAGCTTACTCTTGACAAGTAATCAACACTCTATAAAAGATTGCTATGTAGCAACATTATTTCTTAAATTATAAATCAGAATATTTTCTGTATTTTACTCCTCTCTCTCCTCTCATGGGTATTTTATAAGCAAAGAATCCTTCTCCAGGCACACAAAAATAGGAGCAAGCATTTTATTTATTTATTTATTTACTTACTTTTGCTTTTTTAGAGCCACACTCAAGGCATATGGAAGTTCCAGGCTAGGGGTCAAATCGGAGCTAGAGCTGCTGGCGGATGCCACAGCCACAGCATCGTGGGATCCACGCCCTGTCTGCAACCTATACCACAGCTCAGGGCAACACCGGTTCCTTAACCCCTGAGCAGGGCCAGGGATCAACCCCACATCCTCCTGGATACTAGCTTGATTCGTTTCCACTGCCCCACAATGGGAACTTCCGTAGCAAGCATTTAAGGACCTAAGTACCTAGTGAATATCCTATTTTCCTCTTCTGGTGACAAAGTAAGACTGAGGCTGCTGGAAAGGCAGAGAAGCATCTGTGGGGTCACTTGATCCAGAAAGAAAATGGGCCAGAGGGATTAGGTGCACTCAAAGAGGGAAACGGAAAAAGAACCTTCCACGAGGAGGCCAAAGAGTAGGAGGGATAATGTGGATGGTCCTCTCCTGATTCCCTTATGCGTCCCTGAAGAGACAGTGGGTGACTTGGAATCTTCTTTGTGGGAGATGGGGGTGTAAAGCCTCTCACCCTTTCCGCGGCTTCCTTTGATGCCCTAACAAAATGGAACAAGCAGAACCTGCAACTCTAAGTGGGACAGTGGTGAACTCACAACCATGAATATGCCTGTTATAAGCTATAACCTATAAGAATGCCTGTCCAAGGAGTTCCCATCGTGGCTCAGCGGAAACAAATCTGAGTAGCATCCATGAGGACACAGGTTCGATCCCTGGCCTTGCTCAGTCGGTTAAGGATCCGGCATTGCCATGAGTTGTGGGGTAGGTCGCAGACACAGCTTGGATCCTACGTTACCATGGCTGTGGTGTAGGCCAGCAGCTGCAGCTCTGTTTCAACCCCTAGCCTGGGAACCTCCATATGCCATGGGTGTGGCCCTAAAAAAATTTTTGACAAAAAAATAATATTGCCAGTCCAATATAATATAAATCACATACATAATTTAAAATTTTTCTCATAGCAAAATATTAAATAAAAAGGGAATGTATATATAAGTATGACTGGGTCACTTAGCTATACAGCAGAAATTGACACAACATTGTAAATTATACTTTAATTCACAATAAAACAAAAAAAAGATAAAAATAATTTTTTCTATGTCCACATTGTAAAATGTAAAAAGAAATAGGTGAGATTAAATTTAATAATGTGTTTTACTTAACCCAAGGTATATAAAATAATACCATCTCAATATGTAATCAACATGAAATCAGTTGTACTAAATCTTTAAAATTCAAGACATAAGTTAAACTTACAGCAGATCTCAGTTTGGACCAGCCATATGAGCTAGTGGCTGCTCTGTGGGTCAGCACAGGCCCATAACCTTCAAAAGATCCAAAAGATTGAAGGCATCATCTCTATTTTACTGACAGAAAACTATGGCACGAAGTCATATAACTTCACCAGGAACTAATATCTAAAGCCAGTCCTGTTTCACTCCAGCCTCTGTATGATTTTGTCAACTTGCACTGATTTTTTGAGCATCTATATGAAGAAACATGAGTCATTCAGACCTCTCTCGGATGGTCAGCCTGAGACCAGTGAAATTAAGGAAGCACAATTCCATACCAATATTCTACCATGATCACCACTTAAATTTTATTTTTTGCTCAGGATCTTCTTTGCCCATTTTGAAATAATCTATTAAGCAAGGGTCCATACTGTTGTAGAAGCTTATTTTGGCAACAAGATGACAACAGTCTGCTTCTTCAAGTCCAGCAGGAAACAGCCAAAGTCACAGGTGGAATGTTTAGGAAGTAAGACTCCGGCAGAGCAGACCTGGGAAATGGTCATTCTCATCCTTCCTTCTATAGTACAGAATTCTTCAAAGCGTCTTCCTAAATGGCTAGAGATTTAGAGGAGGAAGAAGGAGAGACTGGTATGTCCTACAATGCTGCTTCATGTGTCCACTGCATGTGTCTGGTGGCTCCCTTTCTCCCTCCCTGTCCAGTTTGAGCCTGCTTAGGGGGAAATCTCAAAATTTCCATTTAGAACCTCTCTTGACCTTGGCAAAAGGATGTATGTAAAAGAGGCCCAAGAGAAAATTAAAAATTAAGAAATCAAAGTGTCATTTTACTGATGAGAAAACCTGGATAAAGAAAATAGATGGATGTTCCAACATCACAAAGCCTGTAAGTCTAAGAGGAAGAAGTTGTCAACCCAATAAGAGAAGTTATTTGCATACATATATCTAGTGAAGGACTTGTGTTCAGGATTTATAGCTCCTATTCATCAATCTGAAAAAGACAGTTCCCCCAATAAAAAGGAAAACGAGTGGAAGACATGAATATAAACTTCATGAATGTGACTATATTAATTAGCAGTAAATAGTGTGGTGGGCTACGTTCATGAATAAAAATTTTCATAGAAGCCTTTTTGATAATTGCTAAAACCTGGAAACAAACAAAAGTCCATCAGCAATAGGATGGATTGAAAATAGTTGTGATGTGTTCACACAATGGCAGTGAGAAACAATGAGAAGGAATGAACTACTGTCATATGGAACATAGATGAAGCTTATGAACATAAAATTGAACAAGAGAAGCCAGAAACAATAATATATGTACAGTTCTATTAATTTCATGTTCCCAAACAGGCAAAACTAATCTAATCAGCATTAGAAGTCAGGATAGAGGTTAGCCAGATGGGAGGAATAAATAGTGACAAGAAGTGAGTGAGGGGTGTATGTGTGCATAGCCGTAGAGGGCTGAAAATGCTGGAGTTTTGTTATGTTTCTTTTCTTTCTTCCTTCCTTCTTTCTTTTTTTTTTTTTTTTGCCTTTTTAGGGCCACACCCGTAGCATATGGAGTTTCCCAGACTAGGGGTCTAATCAGAGCTGTAGGTGCTTGCCTACACCACAGCCACAGCAATGCCAGACCCGAGCCACATCTACAACCTACACTATAGCTCATGGCAACACCAGATCTTTAACCCATGGAGCAAGGCCAGGAATGGAAGCTGCATCTTTATGGATGCTAGTCAGATTTGTTTCCACTGAGCCATGATGGGAACTCTTTTTTTTTTTTTTTTTAAAGGGTTGTGGCATATGGAAGTTCCCAGGCTAGAGGTCAAATTGGAACTGCATTGCCAGCATACACCACAGCCACAACAACCCCAGATCCAAGCTGCATCTGCAACCTATACTGAAGCTGGTAGCAACGCCAAATCCTGAAACCACTGAGCAAGGCCAAGGATTGAACCTACATCCTCACAGATACTGTGTCTGGTTCTTAGCCCACTGAGCCACAATGGGAATTCTTGAAAATGCTGTTTTTTTTAATCCAGATGCTAGCTACATGGATGAGCTTTATTTCTGAAAATGTATCAAGCTATACACTTATGACAAATGTAATTTTCTGTATGTAAAATACACTTCAATAAAAGCTTTTGCCAAAAAAAAAAAATCAAATTGCTAGAATTCTCCCAAAACTAGATGCTTGTCTTAGCTAGTACATTTGGAGAATTTCAACTTTTCCCCACTTCCTACCCTTCACACCCACCTCTGTCAGCCATGGCCATGATTCAGGAAAATATCTTCTGAGTGGTTAGGAGCTCAATTTAATAAAATACTTCAATAAACATTTAGGACAGGAGTTACACTAAGGTCACTCAAGCCTCAAACTTCCGTTAAAATAATATCAGGGAGATGCTCATATATAGAACATTTTTTCTTTCCTCTCCTTTAACCCAGAGCTCTCCCTAGGGTTCCCAAGCAAAAGTCTGTACCAGATATTTTGCACTAATAAAGCAATAAGGATTAGTTTTATCACTCAATTTTCTGTATCTTATATATAGAGGAATGTCAAAATGGCATTCAACAAGAAGGCCAACATCAGCTTTGGGGTTTTATAATCTTAGCAACATCCCCACGATGTTTCAAACACAAACTGTCCTGCTGACAATATTCAGGAGAGCTCCCAACCCAGAGAAGTTCTGCAGTGCTAAGCCAATCCTCAAGTCTAGTTCTGGAGGCTTCCAACAGTGACAGGACCTTGATGTATTTATTCAAGAAGGTTTAGTAGCTGGTCCTCAACCTTGCAGGAGAAAATCAGTGATGGAATGATATCGTAGAAAAGAAACTGACTTGCCCCCATCTCCTTTTCCCACCATCTTTACCCCCACCCTTAGCACATAATCATTTCTTCCTCTTTGTTATAATTGTAAAATGAAGAAAGAAAGAGAGAACAAGTAAATGTTGTCTTCATTTTCAAAACAGCTTGGAGAAGAAGGTAGAGTGGCATCAGTGGGTGCCCTAGAGCTGCTACCCTGCATGGCTACCCATAAGAGTAATGCTGGCAGGTGCATGTTACAAGCAGTTCCTACACCAGCTGTGGATGAGCCAGTAGAAGGCTCTGCTGAGCCACCTGAGGCTATAAGGGAGTACATGGTTGAAGCCTCCAAGGCCACTAAGATGGGCAGCTAGAAGATCAACCAGACTCTTCATCAATAAGATGGCCAGTGAAGTGTGAGTCTGTTCCCTTCCCTAAGGCTGGTTGGAAAGATGCAAGGTAAGTCCCTGTATACCTACCTCCTCACCTATAGTAGAATGTACAACTCAGCTTTCTGGTGTGTGTGTCAGAGGTAGATAGACCTGACTTCTGTGCAGCCCACCATCACGAAGATGACCATGAACAAAGACACCACAGCTTCCATGGACCAGTTGTCACAGAGGCTGTGGTTCACTGCAGTGAGCCTCAGCCCAGCAGACCCTGTCCCTGCAGCTGTCTGAGAAACTGGACATCATCAGACCCAGAACAATAAGTGAGGTTTTGGTGGTAACCAGGGAACTCAGAGGGGCACTACTTTTGAGACCAGAAGGATGGCCTTTGCTAAAACGAGGGCCATGTATGGTGAGGAGGTGGTTGGGACAGTAAGTTCAGACAGACTAGGATCTCTCCAGCCCCGTCCCCATGGCCCAGACCTCTCAGTCTACAAGCACAAAACTATCTACTCCTCTATTCATCTCACAATCTTTATGTAGAATTGAAAAGAAAGAGCTTTTTCCCTTTGTCCATGAAGTCCATTACAGATGGACTAGAACAATGAGATGCAGAAGCCAAGAGACACATCTTCAGCGGTTCCCATGTTACTGCTTATGATAACCCCGCTGCCCTAAGATCCTATCTTCAACATTCAATTTCTGACAGCTTTATTGAGTTATAATTGACATGGGTATGCTGCATATATTTAAATCATGCCATTTCATGTGTTAACCTATGTAGACATGCACGAAACTCTCATTTCAATCATAATAATGAACCCCTCTTTCATCCCCCCAAATTTCCTCATGACCTTTCAAAGTCACTCCTTTTTGTCTCATCCCTTGCACAGACAGTGATGTGCTTTCTGTTCTATAGATTATTTTCTGTGTCTAGAGTTTTACATACTGTCCAATAGGATGTTAGCCTACTAGTCTGCTGTGGAATTTCTCCACGATGCTGCATTTATCAGTAGTTTCTTCTTTATATTGCTCATTACCCTCTGATTTATACATCTCTCTCTCTCTCTCTCTCTCTCTCTCTCACACACACACACACACACACACACACACACACACACTCCTTTGAAGCCTGAGGCAGAGATGTAAAAACAAAAAAACAAAAAAAAAAACCCAACATATGAACTTCCCTTCCATCCTTCACCAGCCTGGGCAAGGATTCCACAGACAATGGTAAGTAAAACCCTCTAGGAAAATCAGAAGGATTAGGCCAGTGGTTTCCCTGGGACCAAGGTCAAGGTGAAATGGGAACAGGTGGGAGGAACCTCAGATAGGTTTGGTGACCCAGAATACAGGGGATCAGTGTCCGAAGTTCAGCTAGAAAGGCAGATATTTTAGTGACACCTGCATGTGGCAGCAGTGACAGCCAAGTACACCCATGATATTGCAAGCAAGGGGTTATGAAACTTCAGCCAGAAATATCCACCATGAGAAGAAGCAGGCAAAGTCCCTAAATTGAATGAGAAAGCCCAGAACTGCCTTAGAAAATGCTATATGTTTAAATTTACCCTGGGATTAAATTTAACTGGGAATAATGGTTCCCTAACTCGAAATTAAATTTATTTATATAAAAGAACAAGCTGCATCTTGCGTAAGGGAGCACTTAACTTAGAAAGTTGTAGCTTGATGTCCCATTGTGGGTCAGTGGTAACAAACCCAACTAGTATCCACGAGGACGTGGCTTCAATCCCTGGCCTTGCTTAGTGGGTTAAGGATCGGCGTTGCCATGAGCTGCAGCGTAGGCTGGCAGCTACAGCTCCAATTCGACTGCTACACTGGGAACTTCCATACACTGAGGGTGAGGCCCTAAAAAGACCAAAAAAAAAAAAAAAAAAGTTGCACCTGCTATAGGATCGGGTGGTGTTTCTAAATGATTACAATCTGGGTGTTGATTCCTATTGGCAAAACTCATGAGATACTGTTCTACAAAATCAAAAAAATGAAAGAAATTTTCATTTATATTTACTGGCCTGTTCCAGGTGTCATCTTTGCTCTGTAACAACTTCCTCCCTGGCTTTCCCACCTGTACCTCATCCCCTGTACAGACAAAGGGATCCTGAATTCTGTTCAGCCCTTAGATCACATTCTTTCTCTGCTTAAAATCCCCAAATAGAAGCTCATGCCCTGGCAGTGAGTGTGAGTCCTACAGGAGCTGTTGTTCTATTACTGCCTAGTCCAGAGCTCTTAGCCTTCTTAAACAATGGAAATCAGTAAAAGGCCAGACAGGAAAATTCAGGCAAGGCTTTATCAGGGCTCCTGCTACAGCAGGGGGCAGAGACAACAAGCAATGCTTTTCCTCGCTTGCTCACTCCCTAGTCCAGGGGTCTGGTGAGAAGGGTGGCTTAGGTGGTCTGCCCAACCCTTTGGTGATGTTGTATGCAGGGAGTATGTGCAGCCTCCTGTTTCTGCTTCTGACACCCTGCTTTTGCTCTGGGCTCTTCAGAAGCAGCAATTGGGTTTTTAGTGTTTTTTTGTATCTTCTTGTCCATAATTTGCCAAGTGTGCATGTATGCAGTTATTTTTAGTCCCCTATAGTTTCTTTGTATTTTGTTGCTGGAAATGTTTGTCTAGATGCATAAGCATTGCAGCCACTGCAGAAAAATATCCCAGGTCCCAGCCTGTCGCCGTTCTGCTCTATCATGCAGCTGCAGCCCAGGAGCTCCACCATGGCCCAAACTGCACACCCACTGTTCCCTGCTTGCATTTCTTCCAACAGCTCTCAAGGCTCACTCCCTTACTTCTTACAGGCTTTTATCCCAAAATCCTCTCCTTAAAAAAAAAACAAAAAAAACCCAAACTTCCTGGCCACTCATCTTAAATCTTAACCTTGGCCTTCCCTCAGCCCCAAATTGATAGATGGATAGATGATTTATTGCCTGACCCCCAGACTAGGATAATTTCCCTAGGACGCTATGGACTCATTTTAAGTAAAGTATAGTTTACAATTTTGTGACAATTTCTGCTGTACAGCAAAGTGACCCAGTCATACATATATTATTATTTTTTATTCTTTTTTTGTTTTTGCTTTTTTTTTTTAGGGTTGCACCTGTGGCATATGGAAGTTCCCAGGATAGGCATCGAATTGGAGCTGCAGCTGCCAGCCTACACCACAGCCACAGCGACTCAGGATCTGAGCCAATTCTGTGACCTATGCCACAACTTTTGGCAATGCTGGATCCTTAACTCACTGATTGAGGTCAGGGCTAGAACCCAAATCCTCATGGATGCTAGTGGGATTTGTAACCTGCTGAGCTACAATGGGAGCTCTTCTTCTTTTTTTGTGTGTGTGTTTGTTTGTTTGTTTCAATCATTCCTTTATCCTTGGCTGATAATATAATGCTGCTTATAGCCTGGGCCCTCAGTAAACACCTATTGAGAGGATACAGTGGTACGTATCTTCCAGGAATATGAGCACACCAACACTTTCCCTTCACTGGTAGGTGAATAACCATGCATGAGAGGAGTTTGCTTTGGGGTCCAAGATCCAACATGAGATTCAAAGGTGGGTGAACAATGAGGCTCTGAGCATCACAAACATCTGTCACCACCTGGCATAAGACTCTGCCTACCTCTTCTGGTTGTACCCCTGTATGGGGGCCTCCCCTCCAGGAGGGTCCTGAGAAGATAGCACTACACTGCCATCTCTGCCCCACCCCAGCCCCAGACAATCAACCCCTATTTCCAAAGGGGGAGACCAACTGTACTTCCAACACCAGGACTGGATTCTGTGTTTGGTGTGTTTTCTTGAACTGAACTCTCCTTTTCTGATGCTTCTGAGATAGACCAGCATCTCTCCAGTGGAAAAAGTCTTTCTTTGGATATGTCATCATGTTTAATCAAGTGCCAGTCATATTTGGGGGCTCCAGGCATGTCAAAAAGTTGGTGGGGAATATCATAGCTCTTGCGAATGTTTCCTCTAACTACCAAGAAACATACTTGCAGATAATGTAGGGAAGCAAGTATAAGGGTTAATGAAAACAATAATAATTGAATTTAATCAGTTCCAACCATGGGTTAAAAAGTGCTCTAGACTTTTACATGCAATAACTTAATATAATAATCCTAAGGGGTAAGTTCCATCATCCATTCCATTTTACAGACAAGGAAACTGAGGCATAGATATATTAGGTAACTCACTAAAATCATGTAGTAATGAGTGGTAGATCTACTGTAGCATTATATATAATAGTAATAAGAAGAAGGAAAAGAAGAAGTTAGGAAAAAAATCCAAGGATAATATTTAAAAGACTTAACAACCAGCACAGTAATATAAATTATTATATAATTCAATTTGTAAGTCAAAACATATTCCCTTTTATTCTCTAAACTAAATTAAATTTCTTTCTTTTTTTTTTTCTTTTGCTTTTTAGGGCCACACACGTGGCATATGGAGGTTCCCAGGCTAAGGGTCTAATCGGAGCCACAGCTGCTGGCCTACTATGCCATAGCCACAGCAACGTCAGATCCAAGCTGCATCTGCAACCTACACCACAGCTCAGGGCAACGCCAGATCCTTAACCCACTGAGTGAGGCCAGGGATTGAACCCACAACCTCATGGTTCCTAGTTAGATTTGTTTCTGCTGCACCACGATGGGAACTCCTAAATTATAAATTTAAATAAAATCATAAAAATGCTTGTTAAGTGATATAAATTATAACACAAGCTCCTCATTAAATTTACCTAACAGTTCTCTAATCATGAGTTAATTCTAGAAAATGTTGTGTGATCTTTTGTGGGATAGGGCCATCCCCAGCTAAATCTATTTGATGCTGTGGTGACCAGATGCTGCATCAAGTGCTCCCAATAATTTCCTCAATAAATCAAGAGTGACGAGATTTCTAGTGCCCAATGCTTTGACGCAGCCTCAGGACAATGGGTTCTGTGCCTTGATGCTTTTACCCATTGTCCTAGACCCAAAGAGTTGACACCTCAAACCCCACCCCGCCCCCAAAATGTTACTACCAATACCACCTGTCCCTGCTCTGTGACATCTTAGCAGGAGCAGGACTGGAGTGGTACCCTATGGGGCAGTTTCTGTGGATCACCATATAGGAATACCACACAAAGAGAAAAAAGATGCACAGAAAACTTGATAACATGGGTTACCTCTGGAGATTAGTGTAAAAATTATGTCAGACCACCCCCCCACACAAAAGAAAAAGGTTTTAAAAAGATGTCAGACCCCTCTAAAAAGATTTAAAAGCAACAGCTTTCATGTATTTTTAAATAATATTTCATAGATGAAGATATTTCATAAATTTAAAATTCCATTAAATATTGCTTTTAATGAGCTGGCTAGTTACCTGGAGGAAAATAGATTTTTCTTTAAGTGAAAAATATTCAATCTTTAACACTACATTCTTTGCATGGACCCACATTTTCCTCCTCTAATATACTTTAATCCAATCTAATATAAGATTTTTATCTGGATAATAATTGAACTTCAGCACCCAATATTAATGTGTAACTTTCTTTCCTGTACTCAGTTGTTGATTCATCTTAAAATAATGTTTTACTGAGCATCCTCTACTGCCTGGCATGGTGCTAGGCAGTAGAATAAGGAGTGAACACAGCACATGCAGCCCCTGCTCACAGAACCGTGAATGGAAAAAAGGAATTTTAGAAGTAGGAAAGGAAAGTATGTGATGTCCCCACTGGAGAGTCACAAACAGAAAAGAATAATGAAGTTAAGAATTAAGGGGGGAGTTCCAGTCGTGGCGCAGTGGTTAACGAATCCGACTAGGAACCATGAGGTTGCGGGTTCGGTCCCTGCCCTTGCTCAGTGGGTTAACAATCCGGCGTTGCCGTGAGCTGTGGTGTAGGTTGCAGACGCGGCTTGGATCCCGCGTTGCTGTGGCTCTGGCGTAGGCCAGTGGCTACAGCTCCAATTCGACCCCTAGCCTGAGAACCTCCATATGCCGTGGGAGCAGCCAAAGAAATAGCAAAAAGACAAAAAAAAAAAAGAATTAAGGGGAAAAATCAGACCTGAACTCACAGGACATTGCTGGCCGATAGAGGATTCTAGCCTAATTCCAGGAGCAACATGAAGCCACTGATGAGTTTCTAACAGCTAAGCCACCTGATCAGATTTGCGTTGTTTAAAAAATCACTGATGCAAGTGGATTTGAAGAGAGCAACCTACACCAACCACCCCAGGTTTTCCAATCACAGGATTAAAACGTAATAAAATGCAGTCAACATCAACACTCGACTAGAAGTGATTTAATCCCCAATAATTAGGAAGTAATGAAAAAGGAACAACTCTCATCCAATAGGGAGCAAGTAAACAGAGTTCACCATGGGTTCAACGTGGAATCAAAGTGTTACCAAATGCAAATTCATATGCCTGATGCACAATGAGGCCAAACAATACTGAAATGTTGGAGTTTGAAACAGAGAAAGGTTTATTGCAGGTCCAGGCAAGGAGAAAAGTGGTTTGTGCCTCCTCCAAGGCCAAACTTTCTGAAGGGTTTTCAACAAAGTGTTTTTAAAGTCAAAGTGAGGGAGGGGCATGGTTGGTTATTACAAACTTGGTGCAGGAATCCTTTGTTCTTACAGTAGTCCACCTAGGTCAGGTTCCTATAAACCTCCAACAAGACAGATATTATTCTCCATTCTGCAGGGTTTTTTTTATCTCTTTATGATAGTAAAGTGTTTTACCCTTAAAGGTCAGAGCCTTGAGAATGGGCTATCTTGTATATTTCTGGCGATAGGCAACATCCTTAACTTGTAGCAAAAGCATAGAATACAAAGGTTAAAGTAAAAGAAACACATCCAATAAGTCAGTGTTGGGAGTTCCCATCGTGGCACAGTGGTTAACGAATCTGACTAGGAACCATGAGGTTGCAGGTTCGATCCCTGGCCTTGCTGAGCAGGTTAAGGATCCGGCGTTGCCATGAGCTGTGGTGTAGGCCAGCAGTTACAGCTCCGATTTGACCCCTAACCTGGGAACCTCCATATGCCACGGGAGCGGCCCAAGAAATGGCAAAGAGACACACACAAAAAAAAAAAAGAAGACGAAGTCAGGGTTGTTCTTCCCAATTAAGATAGCAGTCCAACTCCTTCCTAAATTTTTCCATTTTAACCAAAAGACAATTTAAAGGAAAAAATGGATCCCTCCCTTTTTTAGTCAAAAGAGATTTATTAAGAACAAAAGAGAGTAACTATTTTAAGTCTACTTTAAACTTATCTGTAGCCTCCCCTCTTGGTAAGAAAAATATGCAAATGGCCTTCTAACCATACAGTAGAGGCAAACTAACAAAATTCAAGGTGCACATTTTAAAAATGCATCACATCAAAATACATGTGGGAACATTGATAAGGGACATGTTTAGCTAACACTTGTCCAAGAAGAGAGAGAAATGGAGAAACTTAAGGACATTTAAAACCTGATTTTTGGGAGTTCCCATTGTGGCATAGTGGAAACGAATCCAACTGTATCCATGAGGATGCAGGTTCGATTCCTAGCCTCACTCAGTGGGTCAGGGATCCGGCATTGCCGTGAGCTGTGGTGCAGGTCGAAGACGGGGCTCAGATCCTGTGTTGCTGTGGCTGTGGCTGTGGCCAGCAGTTGTAGCTCTGATTCAACCCCTAGCCTAGTAACTTCCATACGCTGTGTGTACGGCCCTAAAAAGAAAAAAAAAAATTTAAATAAAAACTGGTTTTTGTAAAATGGATCCCATATAACTAATTCTTTGCTTTATCATTTGTAGGGATCTGGCTGATTGCTTCTCCTGGTTACTCCAAACTCCCCTACTGAAAACCTCTACCTTTGATAAGGTGGATCTTCTGCAGGTTCTCTGGGATGCTCACTTAAGGGTTTTTGTTAATGTATCAAATCACTTCTATCTTTATTAGCAGAAGTTTACCTTCTGCAAGTTTCCTATTCCTGGGGTCTTAACATTATACGTCTTCATTTCTAATTCAGTAACTCAGCCAGTTGTCACTTTTTCCCTTTTTTACATTGGTGAGTTTTCTGATAAACGATCTCAGAAGACAGCAGCTCAGAATTCCACATGAGGCTTCTGATCAGGGAGTGCTACCTAGTGAGTCAGAAATAATGTGCTTTTATCACACAGCTGGCAGGTGAAACTCTGTGCTTGTTTATAATAAACATCATACTCAAAACAAAAGGCATTTGCAGCTCTGAGGAGCAATAAGATCTCTTCGTTTACCTAAACCCAGACGTCCATCTCACATGCTCCTCTTTAATAAGGAAGTCTATCACAAATGGTCCTGTCTTGCTAAATCAACTCCAATTAGAAAGTTGGACACACTTTAGTATTTTCTTGCTTATTCCCATTTTCATTTTACAAGGTTTAAAAGAGATGAAAACAGTGTAAACAGGAAGGGCACTACGTAACCACTGAAAACCCTCCTGTTTTCTTTCCACTGGAGTTTCAATAAAAGAGTATTGGAGTCTGATCCCAGCATTGTCTTGGCAGAGTGCCCAGCATGGTAGCCGCAGAGGTGGCAGGTGGTCAAGTGGTGGTCCAGGGTAAGGCCCAAGGTGAAGGAGAGGAGACCTGGAACAGGACAGATCCATGGGCTCTGTGCAAAATGAAATGCAAAATGTGCTCATTCAAAAATGATGAAGACCCTCAAGAGAGTTCTTGTAAGCGTGGAGTCCTGTGGGACATCCTGGCCCCATCTGGAACACAAATCCATCCATGGACATACCATGCAGGTCAGGACTCTGCCTGGCGTTGAATCAAAAAGGATGAGAACAGTCCACTGTGAAAAAAGATTTACATCAGCCTTCTTTAAATAGGCTGGTCAGTCTCTAAGCCTTTATTTATTTTTGTCTTATTTTTCATTTATGGACAGAGAGGCAGAAATAAAAAATACATTAAAATATAAACAGGGTTTCCATCTAAAGGTATTTACTCTTGGTTAAAAAAAAAAAAAGCAAAACAAAACAAAACTAGAGAAGATTCAGCCAAATGGTTAAAAAGAACCAATCTGGGTGGGAGATTGGGGGAGGGGGAGTGGTTGTAAACAGCAGATTTTCAGTTGATAGGAGGAAAGGGCATAACGCTTCTCTAGAAACAGCTGGTTGCCATGGCAAAATGGTAAGAGAGTGTTTCTCCAGCTTTTCTCTTCTGATTTGGAAACACAGAATGGAGGAGAGGGGCTCAGAGGGAGCTATAAGTGAAAGAGTAGCACTTTGAGCTCAAGTGAAGCTGTAGGAAATGATCTCAGAGCTGTCAGCCTCACCCCCACGCCCTACAGAGAAAGTAAGTAAGAATGCAAGGCTCCCAGGAACCTCCAATATTTGGGACAGGCTTATAAGCATGATGATCGAGCACAGATCCAATATCCAGAGCTGTGCCAGACACCTCCTATACATCATTTCATTTAATTAGTAAACTCCTCACAGCCAGTTAGCATGGCACATATTATCATCCTCGTTTTGCCGAGGAAGAAACTGAGGTCAGAAAGGTCACATAATTTGGCCCAGGTCATTGTGCTATTAAGTGGCAGCTCCAGCTCTGAATCTTGACAGGACATGGCCTGTAAAAAAATGCGCAAATGCAATAAGATGAAGCCAGTAATCTTAGACTTTGTAGCAGTAATGCTGGTGTAGTAAATAATGGATGTAATGAACTAGGTTAAAAGTTGAATTGGAAATAATGGTTTGACATTAATTCCTGTGCCTTAAATATTTTTAAATTGATATTTCTGTTTTCTTGCATCTATTAGAATGAGTTGTATAGGGTGACTGGTAAAGCTTCCTATCTTAGTTTTTCATCAGAAGAGAGACTGTCCACTTTTTTGAAGGATAAAGAAGCAGGTGCTAGATCTAATGGCATCTCAAACAGATGCTAAAGGTGTGTCATCCTTTCAACGCATAGGAGGCAGAATAAGGGAGGTGTCCAGGGAGGCTAAGTAGCATATAGTAAGTGCTCAATAAGTGCCTTTTGAATGAACAATCACAAAATGGGGAGTGAGGGGAGGGAGGAGGGAAGGTGCATGTAGTAAGAAGATTTAAAATTCTTATTGCTTCCATATTTGCTAGTATTTAACTTGAGTAAGGCCGATTTGTACTGGGCCTGGTCGCTGGGTACTAACAAAGGTTATGAATCTTCACACAATGATAGGTCCTCCTCAACCAAAGATATATTTATAAACCTACTACTGTTATGGGACTTGCATTTTATGGTAGAAAGAAATTTAGTAACCGTGAACATATACTACAATTTCTTCATGTCTATGAAGAATTGCCATTCATGTTGATGAAGAATTCTCTGTGGGAACAAAAGATTTTCCACCTTGCTGTCCTCTGGGTCACTCTCCTATCCCAAAAGTGAACCAAGGGAGGTAAATATCCATTTTCCTCCATTATGATCCAACAAGGGACCTTACAACCACCACGGAGTGAGGCAAAGAGGGTTTTTGCAATGCCTCACTCCTCTTCCTTCCCTTTCTACCTTCAAGCTTGCCTCAGGAGCACATCACCATGGCTGATTGGCATTCCTCAGAATGGTTGAAAGGGGGCTAATCAAGTGACTGGTCCATGGCACCTGCCCAGCAAATATTAAAGACCTTCCTTTAGAGTCATGGTCTATACACAGGCCCTCTCTCCACCATCTCTCTGACTATAACTAGAAATTTACATATTATTCTCTTGGGGTTGTATTCTCAGGCACCTGCCATAGATGAAAAAGAATCTACTAAGCTAAAACAGATCCCCCACTGAGGTGTTCATTGTTGACAGGCGCATAATGTGTAACCTGCTCAGAGATATTTGCATTTTGTCCAGGTCTTAGAAACAGACAAGTCTTACCTGGTGCATAACCCAGTCACTGTTTCATCAACAGTAGTCAATAAATTGTTTGAATTAAACTAACCAAAGGGGTAAATCTCTAATAGTAGAACTTTAGGCACCAGTGTAAGCCAGAAGGGAAGACATTCTTGGACAAGGAGGTTTTCCAAGAGTAACTCAGATCTCACTTAGAGCTAAGTCCAATTCTGACCCCCTCCATTAAGCAGAAAATCTTTGCCCTACATCTGGATGAAATTCCTTCTAACAACATTTAAGCCAAATTCTTCCCAACACTGCTGCATGGAGAGTGAGCAAAATGCATTGCTTTCCTCCATACGAAAATTATCATATATTTAACAATTATAGCACTGGGGCAAGGATGTTAGGAAGAGATTGATTTATTATCCAAGTAAAATATTTATCCACCAGACTTTCTTCTATGAAGTATATGGAGCAATCCAAATATATAAAGCTAATATTGTTTCAGATTAACTTGTACCGCATATTTAATTGCTTATGCCTTTCCACTAATTATCTGATAGTAATGATACCAAAAAAAAAAAATCTTCTACTCTTCATTATAGAATATATCTCAAGAAAACATGGGCACTTGGGTTGGTATTGGTTTTTTTTTTTTCTTTTTAATTAGTTGAAATGTAAAAAAATCACCCTGTACTTGGGTTTGCAGTTCTAAAATGTCTCCGTTATATGACCTTGGTCAGTGAGTTTAAACTCATTTTGCTTTAGCTCCTTTGTTGGCAAGATGGGCATTGAATTATTTAACATTCTATAGCACCTATTTGGGCCAGGCACTGGTCAGAGTGCTTTGCAAATGTGAACTCATTTAATCCTCATAGCAACCACAAGGAATAGTACTATCAGCAGACTTGTTTTGCAGATGAGCTAACTGGGGAAGAGAAAGGTTAAATAACATGCCCAAGGTCATACAACTGGCAGGTCATAGTTAGGACTTGAACCCAGGCACCCTGGTTCTAGAGAAAGTGAATAAGCTTGGAGACTGCTGCAGTGATCCCAGGGACAGATGAAGGGGGAGGCTGGCCCAGTGATAGCAGTGGAGATGCTGAACAGAATCAGAATCTGACCATATTCTTACTATAGACAGAATTTTCAGAAAGTCTAGATAAGGCATGCACGAGAAACCTGGACTGTCACAGAACATAAAGCCTTGGAACTGGAACTCTAGTCCCAGAATCTCATGTCACAACTGAGGGATCTGAGCTAGAGTTACTTGCCCAGCAACATACAGCTGAGTTGGGAGAAGATGCCAGGACTCCTAGTTTCAATGTCCCCTGACCCCTACTGAGGCCTTCCAGTGAGAGGCCAGCCGGTTCCCCCCAAGAGGCCACAAGTAAATGACCTGGAAGAAGTGTGCACCCCCATCGGGCCTCATTCCTGCCACCACTGCCCCTTGGCCCTTAAGAGCAGTGATTTTGTTCTTGGCAAAGGACCCAGTTCCAGCTAATAGCCATGTTCTTACAGAAGCTTCGCACAACAGACTTGCCTTTTAATTTATGGGTATATAGTAACCTCTCCATGATGGAAGATATTATAAGAAAGGGAATATCTATCTATCTATCTATGCCCAAGGTCATACAACAGTCATACATTCATTCATACATACATACATACATACATACATATTATATATATATGTATGTATGACTGGGTCACTTTGCTATACTACAGAAATTGGCACATTATAAGTCAACTATACTTTGATTTTTTTAAATATGTAAAAACAGGTAGTAACCTCTCGGGGTCTTCTCATGACAGTAACCGAGCATGCTGATTGGAACTTGGTCAATCACGATGAGTAATGTGACAGTTTCCCCTCTTTTTGGTTATCGCTTTGACACCTCTCACAAACGCACCTTCTACTCCTCTAAGAATGTCCATGGGGCTGGTGGGCTGTCGGCAGCAAAGCTCCTTTGAATGATCTGAAAACCCTGAAGAAACAAAACCTTCATTACCCACTCCTCTCACAGTCAATTTGGGATCAGTAGAGACCTTCGCCAATAACAGCTCTGTTTGATAAATTATTACAAAAGAATCCTCCGAACATACACCTAAAGACAGATTTTTCCGCTCATATGGGGGCGAATTCAGGCTACAGGCTCTGGAATGAAACCAAAGCAATTTGAAGGAAAGGCCATTCTCTCTCCCCCGGGCCCTGGCACCGACATGCATCCTTTCCTCCCTCTTATTAGACATATTTAATTGCTAGGAGCACCAATGAATCAAATTTATGTTATATTTGCATACAGAGTGCAATGTGCACAATTGTTCCACATCGTGTCCAGGTGACTGGTTGGGTTTTTCTTAATCTAATAAAAGAATCAGTTTGCATTCTCTGAGCATGTACCTATCAGCTAGCAGGAGAAGACTCCAGAAGCCTGCTGAGAGACAGGAAGAAGTCTGTCTTGACCCAAAGCCAGCTTTGTTCCTTCCATAAAGCTGCTCATTCAGCTTTCACAGTGTCTTTAATATGGGGCCTGTCTATTCCAAGTATTATTTTGAATATCACATATTATTCCAAAGACTAAGTTCAGGCTCTCTCTCCAAATACTGATAACAACACAACAACAACAAAAACCCACCAAATTTGAGTTTAACAGATTTTTCCAATTATTCTTTCTAGCTGTTTCCTTTAGCTCTAACACCCTTGTCATCACATTCTTTTCTGGAAGCTCTGAAGTCACTAAACTGTCTTTATTGAGTTATGGGTACTGAGTCCAATGCTCCTAAAGTCCACATTTGCTTCTTAAAACACAAATAGTAGGCTCCCATCCTTATCTTCCATCTGTCACTCAAGACCTAGAGATGGGGTTTAAGTGGAGATGTTGAAGGCAGCTCTCATTTACCTCTGCTGATAAGAGATTTCCTTTGGACAGAGTGATGTCACCTCTGCTTGGCTAACTCCTTTTTTAATTTTTTTTTTCTTTTTATGGCCACACCTACAGCATATGCAATTTCTCAGGCTAGGAGTCCAATTGGAGCTGCACCTGCCAGCCTACACCACAGCCACAGCAACTTGGGATCAGAGCCACATCTGCAGCCTATGCCACAGCTCATGGCAATGCCAGATCCTTAACCCACTGAGTGAGGTCAGGGATTGACCCTCATCCTCATGGATACTAGTCGAGTTCTTAACCTGCTGACTCACAATGGGAACTCCTGCTTGGCTAACTCTTGATTAGGAGAAAGAAAACCAGAGAGATTCGAGAGGATGTGCTATAAAATAGAAGGCATGCCCAGTCTCCACACAAAAAGTGATTTTGACAGGAAGAGTTTATGAATACATCGGGGCAGGATCTGGATTTGAAAGTGACATGTTTACCGGGAGATGAGACATTCATGCTTGCTTAAATACTTCCACGTGGTTATTAATAAACTCCAAAAATTACCAACTCACTCAACATATGTTTCAGTCATGGTGGAACCAAGTCACTGCATCATCAGCCTGGGTAATATGCAAAGCTTATCTTGAGCCACATGGCACTGATAGGAAGCAGCCAACTTCTGATCCAGGTATGCACTAATGCTGCTCCTGTTCCCAGTGCCAGAACCCAGGAATCTGGCACAGAAGGAAGAAAATAAATTTGATCACAGCCCAGGTAGGATAGTCATTCTGTTGGGCAGCCGGATGGACCTCAGAAATGTGCATGTTCCATAATTCTGCTGTGTCCCAGCAGAGATAGGCTATGTGGTGCTAAATGCTTCCAATAAGACAAATGTGTGATTCAAGAGTGGTACCTGCTATATAAAACAGGGAACTCCACCCAGTATTCTGTGATAATCTATAAGGAAAAGAATCTGAAAAAAGAATGAAAATGAGTATGTGTATAACTGATCAATTTGTCTTATAGCAGAAATTAGCTCAACACTGTAAATCAACTATACTCCAATATAACTTTAAAAAGTGAAAAAAAGTAGGGGGAAAAGAGGATTACAAGATGTGCATCATGTACCTGTTGCATTTGGTGTGAGTCTGTTTACCTACCTTCGCATTGGCTTCATGCATGGCCCCTCAGCTCCCCATCAGTGGTCCAGCTTTTGGCTTAGCTTTTTTTCTTCATTCAAAAAAGGATGTTATCTGCAAAATAGTGGCATAGTCAACAATTATCACTTTAAGCAAAGGTGATGTGCTAGAAGATAATTTCCATTGGGTGGGAAGATCTGGGAACTAAACATGATCCTAATTCTAAGGCCCTGCTACTCAGAATATGATCCCTCAACCAGGCTCATCACAGTCCCCATGGGACATATTGGAAACGCAGGATCCACCCCAGACTTGTTCAGTCAAAATCTGCACTTTGACCGGATCCCCAGGGGATTCATGGGTAGAGTGAAGACTGAGAAATGGTGTTCAAGGTGCTCTGGGATTATTGGGTTCCAGAAAGCTCTCCTCAGAATCACAATGTTGGAAGTGACAGAAAACAAAATGTTCCTACTTGACCGTTTGGCTTTGGGGGACAGATATCTGCTTAGTTCTATTATTCCACTAAGTGACTCTATGTCTCAGGAATCTTTTGGATATAAATGACGGGGGAGAAAAGGAAAATTGTGAAAGAATAAATGAAAGAGAAAAATTAAGAATAAAATAAAAATTAGGCTGGTTAAAGCAAACGTAGGAATTTGTTAAATCATATGATAAAATGTCCATGGGCATATGTCTTCAAGCTTGGCTGAATCAGAATTTGTCATTGGGAATTTGTCTCTTTTCTCTTGCAACTTTTCTTCTATGTAAATATCATATGAAAGCAGACTTTTTCAAGAGGTAGTAGGATTTGTGGCCATTAGCAGGTCCAGACTTGTCTTCTGGCAGTTTTGCTATAGTAGCAAAGGAATAAACTTTTCCAATTATTTCATCAAAACCCTCACAAAAATCCAAGATTCACTTTAGCAGACCCAGAGAGGCCATGGATCCATCCCTGGACCATCATTATGAATCTGATTGGCCAGGTCAGGTCATAGGCATGCCCCTGAGCCAAGGCATCAATGAGGGTCAGTTCCTGTGACCTTGAGTTAGGAAGATGTGATTTTTCAAAGGAAAAAAATCCAGATTCTCTTACTTGAAGGAGAGGAAATGGTTGCTAGATGGGCAATGATGGCAGATACAGAGAATTTTGGCATCTTACAAATGAACATTTCTATCGTCATTTACTGAGGTCCCACTTTGTGTCAGGCAGCTTGCTAGGAATTGTGAGTTACATCAAAAGAGAGGGTTAGAAGACTCCTAATTGTTGTGCAAAGCAAAGTGGAAGCACAAGCCTTGTGCTGTGGATTCTAGAGAAAGGAGTGATTCATTCTGCCTGAGACACACACTGAAAGGCTTTTGGGGGCTTCCCGGTGTGGCATGGTGTATTGTGGCTCAGGTTACTGCAGAGGCATGGGTTTGATCCCCTGTCCAGGAACTAGCACTGCTGCAGCTGTGGTATAAGTTGTAACTGCAGCTCAGATTCAACCCCTGGCCCAGGAACTTCCATATGCTGAGGGTGTGGCCATTAAAAAAAAAAAAAAAAAAAACATGGCTGGGCTTCCAACACACGGAGGCCAAAGGAAAGCAGATGTTAAGGTTTGGAGACATTTGAGCAAATCTTAGCATTTAGGAAGTGAATCACTGAAGGACCCGCTGAAGAGTTTAGACTCTAAGAGGAAAGGAATCTGATAAAGGTCTGAAGAGGGGAATGACACCCAGAGAGTGTTTTGAGAAGAAGGTAAGCTTGACAACAATCATGTGAGGATTAATAGGGTGGATTCAGGATGAATTTAATGTGCTTAATGACCCCTTAGATGAAAAAAAAAAAAAAATCTAGGTTCTCTAGCCTACATACCCTATCTAAATTAACTTCACTCTCAGTGGCCTCAAACAGTGACGCATTGGTTAATAGTTCAAGACAGCTCTCTATTGGGGAAGAAGTTAGTTAAAAGTCACTCCTTAATGCCTGCTAGTTGGCTGAATAAATTTTATAACACATTTGAATCACAGTCCTGCTCTAAACAACTAGACATCCAGCTGGTGTGGATTATATTTTAGTAGAGGGCTGGCCTTTACTCTTCCTCCTGGAATATAATACAATAGCTTTTTCTGATCTTAATTTAAAAACTCTAAAGACTGGAGTTCCTGTCATGACTCAGTAGAAATGAACCTGACTAGTATTCATGAGGACACGGGTTTGATCCCTGGCCTCAATCAGTGGGTTAAGGATCTGGCATTGTCTCAAGTTGTGGTGTGGGTTGCAGATGCAGCTTGGATCCTGCATTGCTATGGCAGTGATGTAGATGGGCAGCTGACACTCCAATTTGACCCCTAGCCTGGGAACTTCCATATGCTGTGGGTGTGGCCCTAAAAAGACAAAAAAAAAAAAGGTGGGGGAGGCTAAAGCCTGTACAGGGAGGAAAGGAGTATAGGAAGGAAGGAAGGAAAGAAAGGAGGGAGGGAGTTTGGGAAGGAGAGAGGGAGGAAGGGAGGAAGGGAAGAAGAAGGGAAAAGAGCAAGTAGGTGGATAGGATGGAAGAAAAATCAAAGGGAGACAGAGCAGAAAAGTTACTTAACTAGTCTGGTAGGGTTCTCAGTATTTTCCAGGAATCGATTTCCCCTCAGAGCCAACTTGACAGCACTTACACTTGTGAAGTCAGATGTCACTCTAAGTTCAAGCCTCCCCTGCATTTGACCTTCACACTCAGCTCTGGCAGCAGTCTGCAATGCATTTAAAACTTTTTCTGAAGGTGATGCTGGGGAAAGTCTGCTCCATAACAGAACAAGATTATGTGGTGCGGTTCCCGAGGGAATGCCTGGGCTTCTGTTGAGAAGTCTCCCTTAGAGTGTGTTGACAGTCCTTGGAGCTTTCGCAGGCACTGGGCTGGACTCTGGCCTCCCCAGGGACCCACTGGTCACTCCCAGGGGTGAGGGCTCTTGGTCCCCAGTGAGCAGCATTCCTGGCAGTGCTGGTCTGGCTAAGTAATCAGTTGTCAGGAGGCTAGAACTCAAGAACAACCCAGAAATACCACAGTGCCAAGGGGAGCCCTAGAAGAAGGCGCCATCCATTCTGGAGGGCATCCTAAGCAGAACGTCTCATCCTCCTCAGGGGCAGACCACCACATCCTCAGAGAGATCTCCTTCCTCTCATAACACATGACATGTGCCAAGTTCATTCTGGGGATATATTATGTGTTATTATACATGATCTTACCCTCTGCCACTGCTCCATGGACATTGGTGCACATGTATGTGTATGTGTGTGTGTGTATGTGTCTTGGGCAGATACTCTGATTTCATTCTTGAACATTTGGCCATGACCTTTCATTTCTTCTAAGAAGACAAGTGTCAGAGATGAGCACAGAGAAGGCATGGCCCACAAAGGAAAACCACTCATGGCCCCCCAAAACTGAGTTTCTGTAAAGTTACTAAAATTTCTGCAAGAATTTTTTTTTTTGGCCTCTTAGGGCTGCAGGTGCAGCTTAAGGAAGTTCCCAGACTACAGGTCAAATTGGAACTACAGCAGCAGGCCTACACCACAGCCATGGCAACACCAGATCCTTAACTCACTGAATAAGGCCAGGAGTCGAACCCACATCCTCATGGATACCAGTCAGTTTTGTCCCACTGAGCCACAACAAGGAACTCCCTCTGCAAGGATCTTAAACTCCATTCCAAAGTATTTCCCAATATATGTTCCAATATATATTTCCTCATGTACATTCTTTTTTCTTTTTAAGGCGACACCTGAGGCATATGGAAGTTCCTGGCTAGGGGTGGAATCAGAGCTGCAGCTGCGGGCCTACACTACAGCCACAGCAATGCTGGGTCCAAGCTGAATCTGTGATATATGGCACAGCTTGCAGCAACACTGGAACCTTAACCCACTGAGTGAGGCCAGGGATCAAACTCATGTCCTCATGGGTACTAGTTGTGTTCTTAACTCGCTGAGCCGTGATGGGAAATCCTCCTCCTGTACACTTTCATTTGTGTTTATTTATAATTCTTTTCACTGCTGTTTTTGGTGGGTTAATATTTTCATTCATCTTCCCTCTGCAGGCTAATCCTATGTGTGTGTTTTGTGTAGATGTGGAGTGTCTGTGCACATGAGTGTGTATGCAGTGCATGTGTATATGTGGAATGTGTATATTCATGTATATGTGTGTATGCTGTGTTTGGGGGGGAGTGAAATGGGTGTGATTATGGTGTGTATATGCATGTGTATTTGAGGTTGCATATGTGTGTGTGTGTATGCATAGTGTGTATGTGATTGTATCTGGTGGTATGTGTGTGCATTGAAGTGTGTGTATTCATGCACGGTATGTGTGTGGTTTACATTTGGAGGACTGTGTGTGTGTGTTGATATACATATACAGTGTGGGGCTATGACATGTGGAGTGGTATATGTTCGTGTGTATCTACATATATTGTGTTTGGGATAGTGTATAGTGTGCATGTGAAAATTGTGTTTCTATGAAATTGACACTCACTGAATTTCTTGACCATATTCTAATCTAGTAAAGAGATAGCTTGGGAATGTAAGAGGACATTGCTCTATTCCTTTTTTTAAAAAAATCTGTGTTTGAAACAGACTTTGAATATTTATTTTCATACACAAAGCAGTTATTTTTGTTCATAGCCAAAGGCAGCCATCTTGGACTTTTGGGACAATGCCCAAAATAATATTTCCTAAAAGCAATTTACAATTGGAACGGACATGCCATTTTTATATGTCCAACAAGATGACAGAAGATCATTGATGCTATTTGAGAGAGAGAAAATCTATTAAAATGTTTCTGACTATAGCAACAATAAAACACTAATGAACCAGAGGAACAGATGGAAATTGAAAAGCATGTGCAATGTCAAAACCCAAAATACAGTGATTTGTTAAATTACAGCGTTTGTTCCCCCAAGAGAGGAGCTGCAGTTTGCTGATAACTCCACCACAACCAGGACCCTACTGTAACACAGCAACACCATTTTCTGCCTGAAACCCACAAAATCAAATTTATTATGCAGATTTGGTTACCAGGTTAGAACCAAACTTTGCTGTCCTGTTCCCAAAGCCTGAACTTTCTAAATTGTCAGAAGAACCACATTTTCCTAATTGTCTCCTGACTAGATAGTTACAAACACTGCTATAAATTGCCATTAGAAAAATGCCCCAGGATAAATGGTGTTTGCTTTTTGACCATTTGGAAGGATTTTTCTATAGCCTTTAAAATTCTTGCATCACCCAGACTTCTTTGGAGAACTGAAATGCGTTGTGTTGCGTTGTACCTTAAAATAGAACCCGTGATCCAGGAGGGCAAGTGGCTCCTAGGAAGGGTTTTGCAATTATGCCAGCTGGGTGTACCAGGCTAGGTAGGTGATGGGGAAAAAATATGGTTCTCTCTGTTCTAAACAAAAGACCCCAGGCTACTTCTTAATAAAAAAAGTGAGGTTTTAGAAGGTTCCTGAGCACAGACAAGTGGGAAACAATGTTCTGTCCATTATTTTAAAGAAGGAATCTTTTCTGTGTTGATTTTTTTTTTTTCCCCAGAAGTAGTTGGGAGTTGGAAACCAAAAGGAAAGCAGGGGGTGCAATGGGAACTGCAAAGGAGCAGGCACTTGCATTGAGTCTAGGTGGTTCTCAGGGCCTTTCACGTCTCTGAGCACTTGCTGTGTTCCTCCTGCCGAAGAAGCAAGCCCTCTCATGGTCAGTGGGAATGTGAATGGATTCGAGCCATACTGGAGGACATGTTTCTATAATCTACTAAAATTATGACCATGCACACTCTATGCCCAGTAAGTGTATTTATCAGTATCTTTCCTAGAAAAATACTCCTCCATGAGCACCAGGAAGGTGGTCCTAAAGTGGCCAGTGCAGCCTTGTGTGTCACAGCAGAGAACTGGAAGGGAACGTCATGTTTACCAACAGCGGAAGGGCTAAGCAATAGACAGTGGACTTAGGTTTTTGAATTATTGGCAACACTTTATATAAGATGGATTTACAGTAGGGACACCACAAAACTCCCAACATGCAGCACTGAATTTAAATAAGCAGCAGAACAAAATAGAAAAAATCAAAAAAAGAGCAGATCCTCATTACTCATGGATTCCATATTTGCGAATTCACCTATTCACTAAAATGTATTGTAACTCTAAAATTAACACTCAGGGAACATTCACAGACGTGTACAGAGTGGTGAAAAATTTAAGCTTCCTGACACGCATATTTCCAACTGAGGTCGATCAGGATAACTCTGCATTCTTGTCTCAGCTCTGCCATATAAACAAGTGGCCTTTCCACGGTCTACCTAGTGTCATTTTTTTCCACATTTTTTTGCTTTCTGTTGGTAATTTTGCTGTTCAAAATGCCCCCAACATACCGCTGATGTGCTGTCAAGTGTTCTCAAGTGCAGGAGGGCTGCAATCAGCCTTACAGAGAAAATATGTGGGTTAGATAAACTTCATCCAGGTTCCGCTACAATACAGTGCTGTTGGCTGAGTCCAGTGTTAATTGATCAACAGCATGGTACATCCAGAAAATGGAGAAAAAACCCACCAATGTGTACATGAGGCCACTCCAGAAAGTTCTAAAGTTAATGCCTACACGCTATGAAATAGATGGAATAGATGCTACATGCTATGGAATAGATGGAATAGATGCTACATGCTATGGAATAGATGGAATAGATGCTACATGCTATGGAATAGATGGAATAGATGCTACATGCTATGGAATAGATGGAAAAGCAGCTAAATTTGTGAATTTGTGAAGTTGCTGAATGATAAAAGATGCAGAGTGAGAGTTCCTGCTGTGAAACAATGGGATTGGTGGTTTCTCTGGAGCTCTGGGATGTAGGTTTGATCCTGGGCCAGCTCAGTGGGTTAAGGATCTGGTGTTGCCCTAGCTGTGGTATAGGTCATAGCCATGGCTCAGATCTGATCCTTGGCCTAGGAACTTCCATATGCTATGGGGGTGGCCAAAAAAAAAAAAAAATGCATAGTGAACAGCACTGTCATGAGGCTGGGAGCCAAAGGAATTCATGGTCCTGTCACTTAGGGTCAGGAAAATGTCAAACCCTTCTCGGCTAGCTAGGGGCTTGTGCATTTCAAAAAGCAATGCCACATGAAAAGTGCTAAATTTGCAGAGTGTTTTTTTGTTTGGTTGGTTTTGTTTTGTGCCTTGCTAACTGTTATACAGGAAAAGAGGTAAGTGGGAGAATCGGTTTTCAATGATGAGGAGATTGGCTTGCTTTACAAGAATGATGACAAATTAACATGAGTGACGCTTTGGTGGATCATCAAGTTGTGACCAAAGGCATGTAGGAATGTTACCTTGACTTTTCTCTAGGAGCATAAGTTCAATATCTGCTAATTCAGTGTCCATGGCACCTTATAGAATATAATTTCAAATAATATCTAACTATTTGGAGTTCCTGCTGTGGTGCAGTGAGTTAATGATCCCTATCTCTGTGGAGGTGCCTGCCAGTTTGATCCTCTGCCGGGCACAGTAGGTTAAGGATCCAGCATTGCTGCTGCTATGGCATAGGTCTCAGGTCCAGCCAGGGAACTTCCATAAAAAGAATCGACAATTATCTATGTGGGTGTGGATATCTAGTACTAACTTAGAAAAGATCTCCTAATAAGCAAGTTTCAATTTAATTGCCCCCAGTTTCTCCAATCACATATTTGATACTTCCAGGTCAGTTAATATTTCCATTTCACATGTTAGCCATGTGGTTGTTTTCATTGGCTTTTTGTTTATTTTGGTTTGATTTGAAATCCTTTCATCCTTTGCCATTTTTAAACCAGCTTTTAACATCAGCTGATGTGGGAATTGTGGCTAATAATCCTTTTTTTTTTTTCCTAATTGCTTAAGCTATTTTCTTGAGGTTTTAAAGGGTTTGTTTTTAGACATTGGCTTTCCTGATAAAAATGGAAAGTAATTTGGCACTGACTGTATCCCTTTATGAATTATCGTAATTGGGGGACATACATTCAAGTCTCAAAGGACGGATAAGAATTTGTTATTTCCTAAATGAAAAATTGGATTTTTCTTTCTTCTGTGAAAATCTCATAGGGCTCTTTGCAACCTTTTCTGGCCTTGCAGTGTGTGTGTGTAATTAAGGCAAAATCTGATAAATAAGTAGGCCTCCTCTTATCCATACAGATCCTATTTTCTTCTAAGGATCTAAGAATTATTATTATTATTATTATTTTCTTTTTAGGGTTGCACCGGCAGCATATGGAATTTCCCAGTCCAGGGGTCAGATAGGAACTGCCGCTGCCAGTCTACACCACAGCCACAGCAACACCAGACCCGGGCTTCTTCTTCGACCTACACCACACCTCATGGCAATGCAGGATGCTTAACCCACTGAGCAAGGTCAGGGATCAAACCCATATTCACACGGATATTAGTTGGGTTCATTACCACTGAGCCACAGTGGGAACTCCCAGGATCTAGGAATTATTATTTTAAATCATCCTAGAATAGAAATTGAAAACTGAAGAGTAATAAAAAATAATAATTTCTTCTTTCCCTCTGCACAAATTTCCCATCTCCAGCTAACTCTGACTGTGGTTTAGGATACTGTGCAACAGTCTAATTGTTCTACTTGATTGCAAGTCACGGGACATGCAAGGAGAAGATGAATCTGCCTTGGCAAATGTATTATTAAAATATTTTAAATATGCTTGCACAGAGTGATGGAAATATTACTGCATGGCTGGGAAGGAAATGAAGAGAGAATGCCTCTCTGGGTTGCTACGCCAATAGGGCTGTCATAAACCTGCAGTTATCCTGATAGGCATGGTAAACGGAATGGTGGCTGGACCTTCTGAAATGAAAGCAAAGATTTCATAGGTGTAAATGAAAAGCAACACGCTGCCACTCTATGTGTTGAGACTAATAGGAATGAGGATTCTAGGGACCAGAGACCCGGGAGCAAACGTGGACTAGATCCATGTGGCAGCCTTTGTCAGTGCCTTCCTGGGACCACCCGGTTTTTGCACATTCTACTGCTTGCCTTCCAACTGCAAGTATCAAAGAAACCCTCAGATCCCTAGAGCCCACTTTGCTTGCTAGTACAGCTGGCCAGAAGTCCTGGGAAGTGAGCCCCTGCACTCCCCCAGCAGTCCTCAAGCAGTGAATGGGGGCTGCCCACCTCTGCTCAAGTGACAAGCCTCAGGGGTGTGTTCCACACTGGCCCCCAGAGCTTCTCGCTGGGACAGAGCTCCAGGTGCTCACACCTGCTGTCACTTTCATTTTTTTGTTGTTGTTTGTTTGTTTTTTGTCTTCTTGCCATTTCTTGGGCTGCTCCCAAGACATATGGAGGTTCCCAGGCTAGGGGTCAAATTGGAGCTGTAGCTGCCGGCCTACGCCAGAGCCACAGCAATGCGGGATCCGAGCTGCGTCTGTGACCTATACCACAACTCACGGCAACGTGGCATCCTTAACCCACTGAGCAAGACCAGGGATCGAACCCACAACCTCGTGGTTCCTAGTCAGATTCGTTAACCACTGAGCCACAACGGGAACTCCTGCTGCCACTTTCGCTGGCTTCTTTTCCTTTCCTGGCCCTCCTTCCCCACTCCCAAACTCCTTTCCTGGATCAGCCCCCCAGATGAACTAAATGCACTGAAGTCTTCATCTCACTCTGCTTCCAGGGAAGCCAAGGGTGTAGGGTTCCAGATTCCGGAATTCTCTAAATGAGTAGTTGTGGGGCCCTTGTAGTCACCTCTGGTGCCGCAAATCAAACAAACAAACAAAAAGAAGCAAAGGTCAAGAAAGTATCTGTCATCACTGAATGAAGCAAGTGGTTGGGCACTGTATGAGTTCCAGGCTGCAGCTAGAGCCAGCCAGCTGAATTTCATTTGGCAAAATGACCCGTGATTTGCCGGATCCTCTTAGAGGAAATCTGATTTTTTGTAGGATTTTTTTTCTCCTGATTAAAGTTCTGTCTCTCTTTAGTTTGTTTCTCTACGCAGTGGAAATTTGATTTTTAAATACTGAACTCTCGCTCAAACCTTAAAAACTCCACGCACAATAGAGCAAACTTGGAAGACCACTAGGTGGCGTCATTGAGTACGCATGGAGGATTGGGGATCTCCTTTGGGGATTTGTGGTGCACCCCAATCACGTCATACAAACACGTATCCACCTACTGATCTAGGCTCAGCTTCCGGTCCCACCTACAGGGAGAGGCGTTTTCCTAAGGAAGTAAGCCTGCTGGCCCACAGTGAAGACCAGCTGGCCCTGTGTCCTAGGGGACACAGCCAAATCCCCTGCCAAGACATTTGGAATTCAGTGTGCTCCCCTTTTAGCCACAATACAGTCATGGTCCTGCCTTGTGGATTCCACAGACAGACATGCTAACCAGACTCTACAGGCCAGTTGTCTCCCTAGAGAATTTCCATCCTTCCTGGAGAGCAACACAGAGTGGGGGAATCAGAGCTATTTCGAGAAGAGGGTGCTTGTTCTCAGGATAAGAGCAAGGAGTTTTAGGCAGACTGCTGTGTGCTATGCGCTCAAAATGAAGCACTGTCTTGGAACTACTGACGGGACAATGGGCTACTGACTCAAAAGCTCTGAGCATCAAGCTCCATATGTGCATGAGAATAACTCTCACCACTTCACAGGTTGCTGTGGGGATTAAGTGTTATGATACCTGTTCCTTGCACACTGTGCATGCTCAGTTGAAGTCATATTTCTTTTCATACGATCAAAGCAAGTCCCCACTATCATTCTAAGAGTACAGAAAAAAAGAACATTTGAGAACAGAGTTCTCTCTCTCTCAATCTATTTTTTGGGCTTACATATTTTTCAAAAGTATTGTATGAGCCAGCAATATAAACCTTCCTTGGAAGAGCCAGCTAGTAACAGCAATGTGTTTTATCAAAAACAGAAAACTCCCCTGTTCCTTACCTTGCTCCCTATGTTGGTCTTTACCGTTGCTCATTCTTGTGCTATATCTACCCATTCACGACCTGTTAGACTGCACTGCAAAATCTGCCTTCATTCCTATGCCACGTGATTATTTTCTCTTTCGTTGCTCCCTTAAGGACTCTCCTAGTCTTTCCTGATATCAACGGAAAACGTGTCTTCCCCTCCCCCATCTGTTTGTCTTAAATTCAATCTCCCACTGCTGTGATTTTTCTTCAGCAGCTGGGTTGTTTAACTTATCGCAGGCCATGGGGGACACAGATGTGCAGCAGATGCCAGGCTAAGTGGAAGGAGGGTCGTGTCAAATGGAAAATGTATTCAGGTTGTCATGGGCATGGTAGTGTTCTTTTCCTTAAGACCTCTGGCCCTGACGCTTTGTTGAAAGTTAAAAATTTTTTGAACATGTTACTGAAGCATAACACCCAAGAAGAAAAAAAAAAAGTGCACATCAGGAATGCATGGCTCGATGAATTTTACAAACTGAGCATACCTGGGTAACCAGCCCCCAGATCAATAAGAGAACCTTGTCAGAACTCCACTTACCTGTCCACAAAGATAATTCTGACTTCTACCAGTATAAATTAGTTTTTGAATTTTGTATGAATAAAACCATATATGATGTGTTCTGCTCTGTTTGCCTTTATTCCTTGAATATTGTTTATGAAATTTATTCATATCTGCTTTATGTCATAGTAGTTCATGTTTTCTCATTGCTGCGTAGTGTTCCATCGTATATGGCACAATTCATTTTCGATTCTGTTATCAATGAGCATTTGGGAATTCTCCAAAGTGACACATTTTTGAAAAGTCATGCTCAGAATAGTACCGTACATGTCTTTTGGTGTACACATGTGTTCTCCTGTGTACATATCTAGCAGTGGAATTGATGGGTCCCAAGGTACGCATACATTCAAAGTTAGTAGAGCAATTTTCCAAAGTGCTTGGACCATCTTACGCTCCCATCATCCCAGTGTAAGTGTTCCAGTTGCTCCACATCATCGCTAACACTTGACAATGTCTGTGAAGTTTTTTGTTTTCCCTTGACTGGTTTTGGGTTTTTAGTTCGTATGTGTGTGTGTGTGCGCGTGTGTGCGCACGTGTGTGTGTTTGGCCTTCTAGTAGATGTGTGGTTGTATCTCACTGTAGTTTTAATTTGCATTTTCCAAACGACGCATGAAGTTGAGCATATTTTCACATCCTTCTTGACCACTTGAGGGCCTCCTGAGTACTCTCTTTTGTAAAATGTCTATTCAAATATTTTGTATATTTTAAAAAATGTTACTAGCTTTTTCTTATTGTTTCAAAGATTTCAGGTTTTACATGAGACTAAGGTTGGAGAGTTGGCCCTACTTTGATGGACATTTCTACCATTCATCCTGAGTGTATAATAACCATACATGTCTTTAGTCATCTCTAATGGCCTCTCTAATGTCAGAAGTTTCTCCAAGCAATTTAATTTTATTTCAAGAAGGTAGCGTATAGCACCTTCTTTGTAGCAATGTATGGAGATTTAGAAAACTTGTTTGATGATTTCACTCTGACCCTGGGCAAATCTTTGTATTTGAAACGTTAAACAAAAGAATTAGATCTGAGATCTGCCAGATCTCATTTGAAAAAAAAATTAAAAATATTGGATCTGAGATCTGCCAATTCTAAATGTCTATAAAATACCAATATGTCTATAGTTTGGAGGGATGAGGAAAAGAGAAAAAGGAGACTATAAACTTACACAACTTACTGAAAATTGGTAACCCCTGCTTTGATTTATTTTTACATTAAAAAATATATATAGTTGATTTACAATGTTGTGCTAAATTCTGCAACAGAGCAAAGTGACTTAGTCACACACATATATACATTTTTTGTTTTAATATTCCTTTTCATTATGATTTACCCCAGGAAATTGGATATAGTTCCCTGTGTTTTACAGTATGACCCATAACATTTTTACAGATAGTCCCCAAATTTATATGGAACCATAACAGCCCAGAATTGCCAAAGCAATCCCCAGGAGGAATACAAACAGACCAAAAAACCCAGCTAACTTCTGCTTTTAAATTAAAGTGACATGAAATACTCTAACCTTAATTTCATAAATCTTCTATCCTCTTGAATGTCTTTAATTTTAACCTGAATTGTGAGGTTTCCTTGTTAAAGGAAGAGAAATTTTATATCAGTAGGCTCTATTTATCCTTTTCCTCTTCTCTTTTATGGAAAATATTACCTAAGTCAAAATGACATGTATAAACATATGATTTATATACCTATGACATACATATAAATATATATTTATATACAAAAATGACATATATATAAATACATATACACACACACACACACAAAACAAAAGCCCACAAAACTTCTTTGTGTGTGTGTGTGCCTGAAACGGAGCTAAGAGATTCTATACTTGCTATTGGTCATGACCCAACCATAAGTCATCTCTCAAGACCAGCCTATGACATTTCCCTCCTTTCCCTCTATTTTTCTTCCATTAACAGACCCTCATAAGCCATCTAAGTTAAAGTGGGTACCACAGGCTTGAAGCCTGCATCTCCTTTCTCCCTCTTCTCGCTAGCAGCCTAGTTCCAGATGTGAGATGACTAGCTCTGTTTTAGCCTCACTCTAATCTCCAGCTTAGAGAAACTAATATAAAAAATGCCTTCACAATCTCAGAGAAAAGAAAGGTTTTATACAATAAGATGCAAAGAGCCCTAAGCATAGAGGAAGTTATTAATAAATTAGACATTAAAATTAAGAATGTATGCTCTTCCAAAGACATAATTAAGAGAATGAAAAGGCAAGGCACAGCATGGGAAATCTATCTGATACATGTATAACAAACAAAAGGGCTTATATCCAGATGATGTAAGAAAAAAAATCTTATAAGTCCAAAAAAATGGGCAATTTCTTTGGACAAACACTGATAAAAAGGGGTAAATAGATTTATAAACAGATTCAACTTCATTAGTAATCAGAAAAATGCATATAACACATCAAAGTTGCAGGCACACCAGACTATTTGATATTTAAATATATCACGATATTGAATGTTGAATAGGGTATAGAACAGCATAAAACTTCATACTTCGCTAGTGGGAGTATAATTCAGAACACCCTCTGAAGAAAAACAAAAAAACAAAAACAGGAGTTCCCTTGGTGCCATAGCGGGTTAAGGATCTGTGTCATCACTGCTGTAGTGAGGCTTCCATCCCTGACCCCAGAACTCCCACGTGGCACAGACACAGTCAAAAAGAAAGAAAAAAGAAGAAGAAGAAGAAAAAACAGTTTAGTGGTATCTGCTATGGTTAAAGATACACAGACACTATGACTCTGAAATTCTACTCTTAAATATACAACCTATAGAATTGTAGAGCTATGTGCACCAAAACGTGTGTACTTTTTTATAGGAGCATTATTCTCTGTAGAAAAAGGTTAGAAACAACTTAAATGCCTGTCATACTACAAGATAAATTATTATGTACTAATAGAGTACTATATAGTAAGGAAAATGAATGGCTAAAATCAAATGGAATAAGATGGATAAGTTTTTTAAACATGATGTAGGCAAAAATAAGCCAAATATAAAAGAATACAAATTATTTAAATCTACTGGCATAAAATTAAAGAAGGCAAAACTAGGCTGTATATTTTAGGGATTATTAAAATATAAAGTATAGAAGTGATTACCCAAACACTAGAATAGTGGCGACCTCTAGTGGGAGAAAAGGGGAGGAAGAGGTATGCAGTTCAGTTTCAGGGTTCCTAGCAATGTTCTGATTGTGGACTCGGTGTTAATCCACGTCTGTCACATTCACAATGAGTTCTTACACTGTTTTAGGAAAGTTTCTGTATATATTTTATTCCAAATATAAAAATTTAAATAATGTGTGTGTGTTTGGCACTTGGTAAGAGCGCAATAAATATCAATTCTTACTGTCATAATATGTATTAATGCTAATTTCATTTTTATCATACTTTGTACTTGACAAAATGTTTTTCATGAAAATGACCTCATTTTAGTCCTGATATTGTTATTATTATTACTTCTCAGATGAGAAAACTAAGGCTTAATCTTCATTCACACACACACAGACACACACAGACACACACACACACACACACACACACACACACACACACACACACACACGCCCCAGGATGGAGTACAGCTGGAACCACAGCTCTAGTCTTCTGGTTTCAAATCCCATCCCTGGTTTTCTAGACTCCTATCTGGCATGTTGTTTAATGGAAGGAAAATGAACAGAGAGCTTGATAATCCAAAACTCTACCCATAGCTAGTGCTATTTGACTGTGGGACCTGATGTTCCTGTTCCTGTCAAAGAGACATGAAGACCCCCTTCTCTGCACAGAACTGCATGAATAGAAGCTGAAAGGATAGACCTGCATCTGTGTTGAACTGTGTGTGAGAATGCAGCACAATTTACATGAGTATTATTTGGATGTACTTTGACCTGTGTTTAGAGCCTAAGCTGATTTTAACTGTCACTGTGAAATCAGCATTGATGCCAAGGTCACTCTCTCCTCTCACCCATCCACCCACCAAAATAAATAAATAATAGAGATGAATCTAATTGGAAGGCTTGCACATTGAAGCTCATTGTAACCAAGCTGCTAAAGCCCCACCCAGTCAAAGGTAACTAGAAGCAGCAGAAAGCATACTTCTCTTCTTTGTTGCAAGTTGACACAAAACATTTTCTCAATGCATCAGCTTGAGAGAGGTTAGAGTTCACGGTGGGGGAAATTAAGCTTATTCTCAGTCTGCTTTCACAGAAAACAATCTCTAGGACTATCTCATATGCCTGCTGACAGCGGGGCACCCATTGGGAAGATTACGTCTGTTATCAAGGAAAGCAATGAACTTTCCATTTACATTGGACTTTTATAATCTGATGAGAGAAAAGATGCATTTATCTAGTCTTTTAAAAGGGAAAAGGAAACCCTGCAAATTCGTCCATTATACCTGCCGAGAATCTAAAGCGAGGTCAAGACAAAAGCAGATTACTTTGGATGGTGTTAATAAGAGTTTATTGCCAGGCCTGCAAGCCAGCTCTCCCTCTGTGGGTTTCTGAATGGCTCTGGGAGTTGAGCTGTTCTTACAGTAATGAGAAAGAGCCTTATCTCACACCATAGGAAATTCAAAGATTCCTAGGGCTTTAAAAGTCTTATTGATGTACTTTCATAGAACTAAAAGCCAGGGTGGTGACTCATCACAAACACCTCTCCACTGTGGGGGAAGCTGGAGTCACACACATGCAGTCGCCAAGATGGTGTGTTTATAACAGGCCGCATTCTGACACAAGGCCCTCATCTGACTATTACCAAGACAAAATCACTTGCTAAGGCAGTATTAGCAGTACAAGTGTTAGTGAGTGAGAATTATTGATGACGGGTATCAGACACTGATTCTGACTTATTTAAGTGATAGGGAATATAGTGGAAAAATATTGAGCGCTCAAAGAATGAGTGAGTGGTTGGTTTGGGAGGAGGATGGAGCCAAGAGAGTGACAGCAGGAAGCAAGAAGCACACCAGTCATCTCCTACCTGGAAAACCCCCATCAAGACATTGCCTTTATTATGTATCATATGTGGTTACTATTTTCTTGGGTCACTACCTCAAGGTTAAAAGTCCCAGAAGAGACCATTTGATTGTTTAAGGTTGGGTCATTAGTAATCTCTCTCCCTTCGTCTTCTTCTTTTTCTTTTTTCTTTTTTTTTTTTTTTTTAATTTTATTTGGAGTTCCCCTCGTGGCACAGCGGAAACAAATCCAACTAGGAACCATGAGGTTGCGGTTGCGGGTTCAGTCCCTGGCCTTGCTCCATGGGTTAAGGATCTGGCGTTGCCTTGAGCTGTGGTGTAGGTCGCAGACTTGGATCGGATCTGGCTTTGCTATGGCTCTGGCACAGGCTGGCAGCTGTGGCTCCAATTAGACCCCTAGCCTGGGAACCTCCATATGCCACGGGTGTGGCCCTAAAAAGACAAAAGAAAAAAAATATTTAATTGTGGTAAGAACACTCAATGTGAGATTGCCGTATTATATTTTTAAGTGTACGATATAGTATTGTTGACTACACAAGTGTAATGTTGCATAGCAGATCTCTAGAACTTAATCGTCTTGCTTAATGAGACAGTATGTCCATTGATTAATAACTCCCCACGTTTCCTTTCCCCCAGGCTCAGGCAAGCACCACTCTTTGTTTTTATGAATTTTATTGTTTTAAATATCTCATGTAAGTGGGATCATGAAGTATTTGTCTTTCTGTTACTGGCTTATTTCACTTAGCATAATGTCCTCAAGATATATCCATGTTACTGCATATTGTAGAATTTCTTCCTTTACAAAGTCGGAATAATAATCCATTCTGTGTATATAATATATCTTACCCATTCATCTATTTGTATTTTCACATTTGTTTAGTTGCTTAATGTGAATGCTTAGACCTGGAACTGCTGGGTCAGAGGCTGTTTATATTGTATGTCCTCCCTTCTAAATAAACCTATAATGGGAGACAAGAGGGATGAGATATGGCCCTACTCAGCTTAAATATAGGCACTGGATACCTGTTTTTAGTTCCTCCCACCAAAACTATACTTGGCCTCTTAGGGAAAGAAATTGATTCTGTATTGGTCAGTTTTGTTTGTTTTTTGTTTGTTTTGTTTGTTTGTTTGTTTTTGCTTCAATCATGCTGAATAACAAGCATTCCAAACTCCAATGGCTTATAGCAATAAGCATTTATTTTTTCTTGCTCATGGGTCTGTCAGTAGACAAGGATGGCTTTACTTCTGATGACAGGCTGGCTCCAATCTACAGAACAGATCCTGTCTGTTCCACACCTCCTCACATCCTCCTTGGACCATACTCCTGGCATGTTATTTTCTCATAGAAAATCACAAGAGCACAAAAGGGTAAGTGGGTACTTCGTATCTGCTCACATTCCTCAGTGAAAGTCCATCACATGCTCAAACCCAAATTCAGTAGGGCAGTTAAATTTACTCCACTGCAATAGGGAGCAGGAAGAAAGTGAATAATACCATTAACAATAATGCAGTCTCACACAGATATTAAGTAAGCATCCTCTACACATAGGTCTTAAGTCACCTCCCTGACAACTCCCCCAAGCCTCCATGTTGTATCTAGTCCAAATCCTCAGATAGATAAAAATTCATAAAAAAGAGCTCAGTCACTGTTGCTGGAGGATACATACTAATTGTCCCTGCATGTGTCCTTCAGATCTCAGCCCTACATTCTTGGCTAATTATAAATGTGCTTTATTTTCACTTTTAGATAATGAATGCCTTTAGGGGAAAGCATGCATCTTTGTGAGGATCCTTGCAGATGCTTGGTTTGAAGCTGTGTTCCTCAAACTGCTGGTGAATGAAAGAGTGGGTTTGATGGGACTTTTGCTAGTCACTGCTCTCAAAGGCCTCCCCGGCCTGAAAAGATGGTGGAAATCTATGGTCCAGGGCAGAACCAGTGGTTGGGATCAATGTTTGTTTAGACTTAACACTCAGTTTTCATGAACCCCAGCATGAAGGAAAGACAATTACCCCTTCCAATCTCATGTCTTGTTCCTTATCCCCACAACTCCTGACCTCATTCACTCCCAGTCAAGGTTGAGGGCACTACGTAAATGAAGGGAATGCCTAAACCCATTCTTAAGGAGTTATTTCTAGTTTTGTCTTTGTACTTCTGTCTCAACATCTTTGATGTCACTAACTGGCTTTCCTCTTCTTTTTTTTTTTTTTGTCTTTTTAGGGCTGCACCCGAGGCATATGGAGGATCCCAGGCTAGGTGTCCAATCAGAGCTGTAGCCGCCGGCCCACGCCCAAGCCACAGCAATGTGGGATCTGAGCCATGTCTGTGACCTACACCACAGCTCTCGGCAATGCCGGATCCTCAATGCACTGAGCAATGCCAGGGATCGAACCCGAAACCTCAGGAATGCTAGTTGGGTGTGCTAACTGCTGAGCCATGGCGGCATCTCCAGCTTTCTCCTTCTTGAAGGCATGTAGCATGCTCTCAATTAATGTTTACTATGAATAATATTCCGTACCAGGTACTAACTTTAACATGAATTAATATTTAATCCTCACAACCTCTACATTAGGCAGGAACAATCACCATTTATGACCACTTGGCTTGGCAGCTCAGGACTGGATTTGACTTCTGTGCTATTTGCCTTGTTGGAGAGGTATAAAAGTGTGAGTGCTGAAAGTGCAAATTCAGAAACCAGACGGATTGGGTTCAAATCCTACTCTCAACATTTATTATCTGTGTGACCTTGGACAAGTTGCTTAGTTTCTATAGGCCTCAGTTTCCTTTTCTACATGGCAGTGGTAATAGCACTTAACTTGTAACAGTGTCGTCAGTATTGGATGGCAAAAACCACCCAGAACAATGCCTGAAATGTTACAAGCATTTCACAAATGTTTGGAAGGGCAATTGACCTCCTATCCATTTTGCTTGGCTTATGACTCATCTCCTCCATTGAGGATGGATTCCGACAGCTGGGACTAGGGCATAATTCTGGCCAGGGGAGACTGGAATGGGTCTATACAGATGAGTCTGTACCATCTCATCAAGAAGATCCATACCCCATACCCACTCTCATCTTGACAAAAAGAAGAAAAATCCCTTTGGCTTTTCTTTCTTTCTTTTTTTTAGGGCCTGAGGCATATGAAGGCTCCCAGTCTAGGGGTCGAATCAGAGCTACAGCTGCTGGCCTACGCCACAGTCACAGCAACACAGGATCCGAGCCTCATCTGAAACCTACACCACAGCTCACAGCAAGCCGGATCTTTAACCCACTGAGCAAGCCTGGGGATGGATCCTGCAACCTCATCGTTCCCAGTCAGATTCGTTTCCTGTGCCATGACAGGAACTCCTCCTCCTTTGGCTCTTCTGTACCTTTTTCTCTCTTATATCGGAGCAGTTTTGTTCACTCCCCTTTATCAACACCTATCTAGAAGATACCTAATTTTTGATTATGGATTTGATGACCTACGCCAATTTATTTATTTATTATTATAAATGTGACTGCTTGGAACATTTGTCCTTAATTTTGGACATGTGTATCTCATTTTCTTTATGAGAAAATCTGGGAATTATGGTTTTAATGTTGTAGTAAGTAATATTAAAATAAATGGAAAGCCACACATTGGGGAATTAAAACACCTAATAATTGGATTGGAGAAATATAAAAATGCTGGATTCAGTGAACCAGCACCAGTCTAATTTAAATGTCTAATTAAATGTAATTTGAAGGCACCACATGTAGAATCTGCACTGCAGTCTTCTATGGCTGGGAAGGAAGCTGGGTAACCAGAAGAAAAATCAGAATTGCATGAAGAAATGGGAATGGACTGTAATCTTTAAGCAGAGTGCTCCATTTTAATCAAGGCATGTCCAACTCTACATTTCATTACCACCTCATTAAAACATGCTGTCCTTGGTGCTGAAACTGCTGTTCATTGTTTAACAGCAGAGCAACCATGCTTCGAGCCAGGAAAGCAGGTCGCAATACCAAACTGCAGACAGGAATTTTTGTTAGCTGAAGCACTATTTGTCCAAAGTTGCCTGAGATTTACAGAAGAAAAAGAAGAAGGTTTGTGATTAGACGTGTTTAGATGAAGACTAATTTGACAAGAACAAGCCTGCCAGTCTGCAAGCTGATTCATACAGAGGGCTATTCATAGCAGAAGGCTATTTAACACATTGTCAAATATGACATTCAAAAATGCAGCATGATCATTGGTACAAATAACTAATGAACAGTGACATATTTAGATTGCTTGTGTAAAGCTGGCTGGGAGTGTGCTGATAGGCAAAAAGAACTTCATCACCATATGGGGGTGGGGGGAGGGAAGAAGAAAGAAAAAATAGAAAATGCCAAAAATAAAATTCTAAAATTGGGTTTGTTTTCAGTGTTTACCACTTCTGGCACTGTCAATTTGTCACTGTCACCTTTTGACTCTCAGTTTTCTCATCAGTAATATGGAATAATAATTGCACTTAATTTGCAATCTTGAAGGAATTAAATTGAGATTAAATGGGTTAAGATATGTAGTGCAGTTAGGATAGTAACCTCTCAAAAATATTGATTGTTATCATTATTATTATTGACAGATATTTTTCTCCACTAAGGAAGTATGAAGTATAATCATTTGTATAGATATCACTAAAGTGAACCTACATGCTAAGCTGAACATCATTTATAGTGTTAGTTAAATGGTACTTCTCTTTGTAAAAAAGATAAATTTCTTTCCCTAAAGGGTTTTCTTATGTTTAAGAGGTCAGAAATTGGCTGATTTTTTTTTTTTTTGGCCTTTTTAGGGCCTTACCAGCAGCATATGGAATTTCGCAGGCTAGGGGTTGAATAGGAGCTGAAGATGCAGGCCTATACCACAGCTACAGCAACTCAGGATCTGAGCAGAATCTGTGACTTACACCACAGCTCATGGCAACACCAGATCCTTAACCCACTGAGTGAGGCCAGGGATCAAACCTGAGTCCTCATGGATACTAGTTGGGTTCATTAACCACTGAGCCACAGTGGAACTCCTGGCTGTATTCTTTCAAACACTTCTCACTTTTTCCTTTCCTCCCAATTTCTTAGTATCATCAATTTAATTCATTCATTTATTCATTCATGCATGCATTTCAAAAAGTCCTTTTAATGTATCAAGCTTCTTTAATGAACCAGACATTGTTCTAGACTAGGTTGATAAGAGAGGCCAATCAAGGAATTCAAAAATCTTCTGTCATGAATGCAAAGAACTATCATAAATACAACAATCTATAGTATATCACACGTTAACAGTCACATGTTCAGTAGGTTTTGTTATTAAGAGGAGGGAGGATCAACCTTAAGGACTGACTCTATCTTAAGGACTCAAGGCAGATAATGCAAAGTCCAATCTGTAGTCACATCTCCTTCAAGGGATTTTTGACCTTCTCTTCCTTTTCTTGGGACTCTATGAAGAAAACAGCTTAAAGAAATGGGTCTCCTTTGGGACTAGGAATTCTCAGCCAAGGAAAAAGTCCAAGGTCCTCCCTCTTCCCCATGAAACACTGTCAACAAAAAGAAAAATCTCTGCTGTCAACACAGGATGTAGGAGTTCCCGTCATGTCACAGCAGAATGAATTGACTAGTATCCATGAGGATTTGGGTTTGATCCCTAGCCTCGCTCAGTGGGCTGGGGATCTGGCGTTGCTGTGAGCTATGCTGTACATGGCTCAGATGTGGCATTGCTGTGGCTGTGGCATAGGCCAGTGGCCATAGCTCTGATTCGACCACTAGCCTGGGAATTTCCATATGCCACAGGTGCAGGCCAAAAAAAAAAAAGGAACGTACACAGCAGATGAATTATCCTTTATCTTTAGCTCCACTTCCCTTCCTAATGAATAAATGAGTAAATCAATACATCCCTATGTTTGAGGTGCCTGTTTTTACTCTGAGCAAGTGTTATTTTTGCTTTTTTTTTTCTTAAGCTAGCAACCTAAATAACCAGAGGCCATTTTCACAGTTTATCATCTAATAAAACACAGCAGTGGTAATTAAAACAATCTGGGGGTAGGGAAAGATGGAAGGAAAATCTGTCACCACTGAGACTATCAAGCAGAGGAAAAAGGGTTCTGGGGAATGAAGCAGAAACACTGATAGTTTGTTAGATCTAACCTCAGACTGACACACAGTGAAAGGATGAGGCAGAGACGGTTGTTGGGAAATGTCATCTTTATGTGAGCAGCCTCTGGAAAGACTCTGAAAAGGCACCCGCAGTTTTCATCTGCTGCCAAAGCCAGGAAGGAACTGAGTTCCTTTTGCACAAATGGGAAACAGCTACTCTGTTGTTATGTGCCTAGATTAGCTTTGGAAAGGAATGACCCTGTCCCTATGTCAGCTTAAAATCAAGGGTAACCAAAAAAATATCAACCCATATCCTGACTTTAAGTATTGTAAGTTTTATTTATTTATTTTGCCTTTTGTCTTTTTAGGGCCACACCTGCGGCATATGGAGGTTCCCAGGCTAGGGGTCTAATTGGAGCTGTAGCCACTGGCCTGCATCAGAGCCACAGTAACACCACATCCGAGTCACATCTGCAACATAAACTATAGATCACGGCAATGCTGGATCCTTAACCCACTGAGCAAGGTGAGGGATCCAACCTGCAACCTCATGGTTCCTAGTCGGATTCGCTTCCGCTGTGCCACGACGGGAACTCCTGTAAGTTTTATTTTTACTGGATTTTGAGAACACTGTAAATCTTTCTGGTTCATAGTTAGTCTCCTTTTCCTTGTTCTAAGGTATTTCACCAAGCTCCTATCCCATTGGCTGAATCCTTTTAGCCCTCTACCTGGGGTGAAATTGTTCAAAGCTTCCTGCCTCCAACCTGAACCCTATAAGGTAAAATCAGTGAAAAGACTCTGCAAGATCCACTACTGCTCTTGACCCATTTTGCTGAAAAGTTTTATCCAGTCAGGTATAAACCATAAAATCCAATCAAAGATTTTGGGTGCTCTATATCTCACATAGTTGCAATCTTATGGGAACAATATCACCAGAGATTTGAGAATTCTTACCCAATAGGAAAAATAATCATTGAATTTGGAGCAATTCTGCTAACCTGATTTCTCTTGTCATGCTGGTTGGTTAGAGGACATAAATTGGACGGAGAACAATAGTGGAGTTCTCCTTGAGGCTCAGCACGGTAAGAACCCAACATGGTGTCCCTGAGGATGCGGGTACGATCCTTGGCCTCGGCTCAGTGGGTTAAGGATCAGGTGTTGCCGAAAGCTGTGGCATAGGTTGAAGATGCGGATTAATTACCTTTATCTAGTTCCATTTTGAATCATCTTTGAAGGAAAATTCTAGTCACAAGAAAACCTTCTCAACAGCAGCACTGGATAAAGAAATTGGAGAACAGAAAATGCCAAGGGATGGGGCTAGAAGAATATGCATCCAAGAAGTAAAAGTGGCAACCTGGGGGGAGTGGGAGGTGAAATTATATATGCCTCTTTCCCACACATTTTCTAAATATTTTGTTTAAAAAAAGACTAAGAAAAATGCAAAAGGCTATAACTTTTCCAAAGAATGTCTACTTCTGAACAGGCAGTTTATGCCTTTATACTCTAGAGTCTAGAGTAAGTGCTTACTAGAATGCACTTCTTAGATATCTGATGTTTCAATATAGCAAAAATGCCAGTCAGTTCTCTGAAAACTGATGTACAGCTTTAACAGAACTACTATCAAAATAGACAACAATTTTTGTAGCTACAAAGATATTATCTGTGTGTATATAGGTATATAAATAATTTATATATATAAAGATATTGTAAGTAACTTTTTTTTTGTCTTTTTGCTATTTCTTGGGGCCGCTCCCGTGGCATATGGAGGTTCCCAGGCTAGGGGTCCAATTGGAGCTGTAGCCACCAGGCTATGCCAGAGCCACAGCAACGCGGGATCCGAGCTGCGTCTGCAACCTACACCACAGCTCACGGCAACGATGGATCGTTAACCCACTGAGCAAGGGCAGGGACCGAACTCGAAACCTCATGGTTCCTAGTCGGATTCGTTAACCACTGCGCCACGATGGGAACTCCAACTTTTAAAAATGATGTAAAAATTAAAAATTTTTAAATTTGGAGATAAAAAACAAAGAAAAAAGTTGCTAAGAGAGTGTACGTTAAAAATTCTCACCACACACACAAAAAGTTAATTTTGTGAGGTGATGGACGTATTAATTAACCTTATTGTGGTAATCCTTTTGCAGTATATACATGTATCTAATCATCACATTACATTACATTAAACTTGCACAGTGTTATATGTCAATTGTAAAAAATAAAGCTGTAAGGTATAGCCAATCTTTAAAAAAAGATACTGTAGCTATAAAGATACACAAAGCTAATGTTCTTATGGAAAAGCAAAAAAAGTAGAAATAGTTAAAATTTGATAAATGGCAATATAAGGTAAGGAATCAATTTTCCTGAATTCAAGACTTATTATAGACACTCAGTAAGACTATAGTACTGGCAGAGGGACATAGATCAATGGATGAAAACAGAGAACCCAGAAATAGAACCACACAATTACATCCAACTGATTTTTGGCAAAGGTAAGGTATGAAAACAACTCAATGGATAAAAAGTAGTTTTTTCAATAGATAGAATAAATGGACAGTCAGGCAAAAAACAACAATAATCAAAAAAAAAAAAAAAAAGAATCCCTCAATGTAGTTCTCACACTTGGTACAAAAATTAACTCAAAATGTGTCCCGGACCTGTTGTGGCTCAGTGGTTAATGAATCTGACTAGGAACCATGAGGTTGTGGGTTCCATCCCTGGCCCTAGAAAAGGCAAAAAGACAAAAAAAAGTGTCATGGACTTATTAATAAAACATAAAACTATAAAACTTTAAAAACAATAATAATAAGATAAAAATCTCCCAAATCTACGGCATTCTCCCAAAGCGTTCTTAAAATTGACAGCAAAAGCATGATCAACAGGAGATCCCATCATGGCTCAGTGGTTAACAAATCCGACTAGGAACCATGAGGTTGTGGGTTCAATCCCTGGCCTCGCTCAGTGGGTTGAGGATCCGTTGTTGCCATGAGCTGTGGTGTGGGTTGCAGGCGTGGCTCGGATCTGGCATTGCTGTGGCTCTGGCGTAGGCCGGCAGCTGCAGCTCCGATTGGACCCCTAGCCTGGGAACCTCCATATGCAATGGGTGTGGTCCTAGAAAAAGACAGAAAGACAAAAAAAAAAAAAAAAAAAGCATGGTCAATAAAGGAAAAAAAGATAAATTATACCACATCAAAATTAAAAATTGTCACTCCTTAAAGGACTGTTAAGAAGATAAAAAGACTGGCTGTGGGCTGAGAAAATACTTGCAATTCACATATCTGTCAAAGGACTTTAATTAGAATGTATAAAGGACTCATAAAAATCAACAGAAAAAAATCCAATTAGAAAATGGGGGAAAAAAAGCATTAAAAGCCACTTCACTGAAGAAGATACATAGATGGCAAATGAACACATGGAAAGATGCTTAATATCATTAGCCATTAAAGAAAAGCAAATTAAAACCACAGTGAGATATCACTGGCCACTTATCACAATGGCTAAAAAAAAAAAAAAAAAAAGATGACAACACATACTGGTAATAATGTGGAAATTTTAGATCATTCATACATACATTGCTGGTGGGAAAATTAAATGGTACAGCCACAATGAAAAACAATTGTCAATGTCTTTAAAAATTAAACATGCAGCTACCACACAACCCAGAAATTGCACTCTTGAGCATTTATCATAAACATGTTAACACAGACACCTGTAAATGAAGATTGATAGCAGTTTTATTCATAGTAGCTAAAAAGTGAAAACAACACAGCTATCTTTCAGTGGGTGCATGGATAAACAAATTGTGGTACATCTATACAATGATTAGTGCTCACTGATGAAAGGCAACAGACTATTGATACACTCAACAATCTAAATTAATTCCCAGAGAATTATGCTGATTAAAAAAACCTCTCTGTATGATCCCATGTATATGACATACTTGAAATGACAAAATTACAGAAATGGAGCACAGAAGGATCATGATCAGGGGTTAAGGAGTGGGTGGAGACAGGAGGGAAGTGGGTGTGTCTGTCTATAAAAGAACAAAATGAGGGGCCCTTTGGTGTTGGAAATACTCTGTGTCTTGGCTGTATCAAAATCAACATCTTGGGTGTGATATTTTACTACAGTTTTTTTTTTTAAGATGTTGCTATTGGGGGAGTTCCCTGGTAGCTCAATGGGTTAAGAATCCATCGTTGTTGGGGAGTTCCCATCCTGGCTCAGTGTAAATGAACCCATCTAGTATCCAAGAGGACTCTGATTCTATCACTGGCCTCACTCAGCAGGTTAAGGATCAGGTGTTGTGGTGAGCTGTGGTGTAGGTTGCAGACACAGCTCGTATTGCTGTGGCTGTTGGGTAGGCCAGCAGCTGTAGCTCCGATTTAACCCCTAGCCTGGGAACCTCCACATGCCATGAGTGCAGCCCTAAAAATATAAAAAATAAAATAAAAAAAAGAATCCAGTGTTGTCACTGCTGTGTCTAATGTTCAATCCTTGGCACATGGGCACCAGAACTTCTGCATGCGGTGCGTGCGGCCAAAAAGCAAAACAAAACAAACACACTAAAAAACATTGCTACTGGGGAAAACAGCGTAAAGGGTACATTGGATCCCTCTGTATTTTTTCTGTGTACTATTATTATTATATGCACAAGTACATGTGCATCTTATCTCAAAATTAAAAGTTTAATTTTAATAGAACTCAACATGGGCTCATTAGTCATAGTTCTGCAGCTGGTCTTTGAAATGTACATGCTCAGCTCTACCATAAGCTGTTGGGGGTGTGCCTCCTTTGTCAGCTCATTGGGATGTGAAGAGGATCCTCATCATCTGTACACACGTCGTTGTCCAGGGTGCCCACACCCTTGCCAGTCTTCCTTCCAGAAACAGAAGGTTCTGATTCACCACTTGCTTTTGATCTTTCACTTATCTTCAGTAAACATAACAAATGCTAAGTCATGTATGCGTACGTATAAATGCTCAGTCATCACAATTCCTATTTTCTTCTCAAATAAAGTTTTAAATCAGAATTATAACACTGCCAAACATTGAGTAGCTACAGCAGCGCATATGCCATGACAGATGGCTCACAAGTTAAGATTTTTGTCCCCAAAGTTCTGCCTGGTAAACTTAGCAGTAAGCATGTTACAAATTGTGTGCAACAGGGAGAAGAAGCTAGCAGGTTTGGTTGGGGAATAGGATCTCAGAAAATGGAGAAATTCCAAAAATTTCTGACTAAGAGCCAATAGGATTCATTATATGGATCAAGAATCTTTAGCTTTTGTTTGGGGTTTTGGGGGGTGTCTTTTTGTTGTTTGTGTGAAGGGAGTACAAATATCTCAAACACTATTGAGAATAGAAGGAAAGTTTTGGACCTTGTACCCAGCCCAAATAAACACATACACTTTTGTCGATTTATCAAAAAAGTAATCACTGCTGAAACCATTTTCTCCAACCTGACTCTTTTAGAGAATGCTCGAACACTTAAGATATGGTATCATCCAAAGTGCAAATGTCAAATGCATCTCTAAGTCCTTGAGCCTGTGATTATCAGATATACTATCTGGATTTTTAGAGACAGTTGTTAACTATAAATATTTCTACCTTATTGTATTATTCTATTCCCATAGTCAAACTGTTACTCTTTCTTACTTATTTAGGTCCATTCAATATGCAGCAGACTTAGTAAATGTCTTTTCTATGTATCATGCATAAATCAGCCAATACCATTGCTACAGTAATGCTATATAACCAACTCTCTCAAAATGGAGTGGCTTATAACAACTAGCATTTATTCTCATGCTAGAGATTTGTATCTGGGCTGACCTTGGCTGGCTCAGCCAGGCAGTTTTTCTTTAGGCTGCACATCAGCTGTGATTGGCATGGCTTGGCTTGGCTTTGGGTCTGATCCAGTGTCACTTGCATCCCTGGACTAATGGATTTTTAGAAATGGGTCTAATAGCAAATGGCATAGAAGTAAAAGGTAAACCAAACCACCTAAGCCCAGGTAAAGCCCCTACTTGCATCACATTTGCTAACATTCCATTGGCCAAAGCAAGTCCCATGACTGATTCCAGCATCAATGAGGTGGCCACACACGTCTACAGGAGAGGATGGGGGCTACGTTTTTCTGGACACTAAATAAATATTGCACATACCACAAACATCTGATATTTCCTAAAAGCACCGAAAATGCTCTGGAGATCATATTATATTCAAATGCCTAAACCAACAGGTCAAAAAATATTGTTATAACTGAGACTAATTTTTCTGACCTAGGTCTTAGAACATAATTTCTCAGCCTGGGTACTATTAATATTTTAGATGGTGTAATTCTATGGGGGAGGGGGCTGTTTTGTGCTCTGTAAGCTAATTAGTCCCACATTCCTGGTCTCTACTCCCTAGATGCAAACAGCACCTTCAGGTTATGAAAATCAAAGTTGCCTCCATGGAGTTCCTATTGTGGCGCAGTGGAAACAAATCTGACAAGGAACCATGAGGTTGTGGGTTTGATCCCTGGTCTTGCTCAGTGGGTTAAGGATCTGGTGCTGCCGTGAGCTATAGTGTAGGTCGCAGAGGCAGCTCGGATCGTGTGTTGCTGTGGCCATGGAGTAGGCCTGCAGCTGTAGATCTGATAGACCCCTAGCCTGGGAACCTCCATATGCCTCGAGTGCGGCCCAAAAAAGTAAAAGCAAAAAATAAATAAATAAATAAACTGCCCCCAAACTTTGCTAAAGTTTCTCTTGGTGTCAAAATTTCAATCATTTACAATCACTATTTAAGAGAAATAGTCAAACATTTAAGGTATGGCAAACATACATTGGCCAAATAGAAAATGTCAGTAACGTAATATTTTCTATATTTATATAAATAAGTTTGCACTCAAATAAACTTGACTGGGTCCTTTTATCCAGTAGACATTAGCTAATCCTCCTCTAATTCTTAGAACTACTCTGCCAGGTGGATATCATTATTTCATGCAAACTAATGTTGAAATTGAGCTGCAAGCAAGTGAATTGTTCAAAGGCGCAAAGATAAAAAGGCACAAAATTGATTTTTTAAATTATTTAAAAAAATATTTTTTTTCATTTTTAAGTCTGCACCCACAGCATATGGAAATTCCCAGGCTAGGTGTTGAATTAGAGCTACAGCTAAGAACCTACACCACAGCCACAGCAATGCCAGATCCTTAACCCACTGAGCAAGGCCAAAGATCTAACCTGCCTTCTCATGGATACTACTCAGATTCATTTCCACTGAGCCGCGATGAGGGGAACTCCGATTTTTTTTTTTTTCTTCAGTTAGCTAGCTCTTTATCCACTGAATTATTTTTTGTTTTTATTTTTTTATTACTCGATGAATTTTATTACATTTATAGTTGTACAACGATCATCACAACCAAATTTTATAGCATTTCCACCCCAAACCCTCAATGCATCCCCCCACCCCCCAACTTGTCTCATTTGGAAACCATAAGTTTTTCTAAAGTCTGTGAGTCAGTATCTCTTCTGCAGAGAAGTTCATTGCGTCCTTTTTTAAGAAGGAATCCACTGAATTCTGCTTTGAAAACAGCAGTTGAAAATCTCATTGGATTGTGTTCTGTTTTATTTCTCTGTGTTTAGATATACCCTTGAAACCACCAAAACTATCTATGCCATGAACATATCCATCATCGCCAAAAGTTTCCCACAGCCCTTTTTATTTATTATTATTTTTGTGATAAGAACACTTAGCATGATACCACTTATACAGGAGTGTAATATAGTCAGATTCTTAGAAACAGAGTAAAATGGTGGTTGCCAGGGCCTGAAGGGAGAGGGAAAGAGAGGTGTTTGTTAAAAGGGTACCAAGTTTCAGTTATACAAAACAAATGCCCTCTAGCAATCTCTCATGCAGCACAGTGCCTATAAGAAACAATACCCTATTGTAAATGTAAATTTCACTGAGGCATATTTTATGTTAAAACTGAGATTTGAACCAAAATTCTCCAAGTTAACATCAGCTTTGAATAATAACACTTATCCTTAGAGCATCTATAAGAATTCCTGATTATTGTAATCATTCTCATTCTGCTTTATTAGGTATTTATTTTATATAGAAATCTGTGAAACCATACTCAATAGAAAATAAGCCAACATTTATGCAATATTTTTATTAGGCCCCTTTATTCCTCACATCACAAACACTAAATAATAGGAGTTCCTGTAATGGCTCAGCAGGTTAAGAACCCTACATAGTGTCCAGAAGGATGCGGGTTTGATCCCTGGCATCACTGGGTCTGGCGTTGCCACAAGCTGTGGTGTAGGTCGCAGATGCAGCGCATCTTATAAACTACATCCTTAATTATCATCATCATCAGAAGCATGACTTTCAAGTTCAATTTACCTAAAGTGTTAATTTACATTTTCTGGTTGATCTACAGACTGTATCTCAAATCAAAACTCCCACCTGAGTGATTTTCATTGTTTGGAATATGGCCTGGTGGTGGGAGGGGGGGCTGCAGAGCACTGCCTGATTTCTCCACTAAATTAGATTAATCCACTAGATTTAGTAGATTTCTCTACTAAATCTCCCTTCACCACATAGCCTTGGTCAAAAAACTTCTGCTTCCACCACTGTGGTCTCAGTTCAGTCTTCTGTCTCCTAGGCAATGACTGTAGACCCAGCCTATCTCCTCCATCTTTGCTCGCCACAGGCTATTCTATGCACAGTAGCCAGAGAGAGACTTTGAAAACGTTAATCAGTAGATGTTCATCACATTCCTACTTAGAACCTTCCAAGCGATTCCTGCAACACTGAGAATAATACTCAAAGTCCTTTTTGAAGGTTGCAGAACTCTGCAAAGTAGACTCACAGCCACAACTCTGCTCTCACAGCCAGCTTCCCTGCCGCTACTTGCTGTTTGTTCTTCAGGCACATCCAGGAAACGCCCAACCCAGGGCCTTTGTTCTGGCTTTTTCCCTGGCTTTTCCCCTGGAATGCTCTTTCCAATTTTTTTTTTTTTTTTTGGCCTTTTCTAGGGCCACTTCCCTGGGCACATGGAGGTTCCCAGGCTATGGGTGTAATCGGAGCTGCAGCCACTGGCCTATGCCACAGCCACAGCAACTTGGGATCTGAGCTGAGTCTGCGGCCTACAACACAGCTCACGGCAATGCCAGATCCTTAACCCACTGAGCAAGGCCAGGGATCGAACCCGCAACCTCATGGTTCCTTGTCAGATTCATTTCCTCTGCACCAAGACAGGAACTCCATGTCTTCCCAAGATCTTTATTCAGCCTCTGTTCAAACACTCTTTCCTCTGAGAAGTCTTTCCTCACCACCCTATGTGGAAAAGCATCTCCTAAGTCTCAACTCACTTCCCTTGCTTTACTTTATGTAGCACTTCTTAATAACTGAGATTATCCTATTGCCTTTGTTTTCTGCTATTTTTGTTTATTAACTGCCTTTCCCACTAGAATGTAAGCTCTACACAGGCAGGGATTATGATTTGTTTATTACTCTATCTTCAGGATCTAAAAGAGTATATGGTAGGTCTTCAATACATACTTGGTGACTAAATGAATGAACAAAACCTAATTTTTTTTGAGGACCTCACTCATGGCATATGGAAGTTCCCAGGCTAGGGGTCTAATCAGAGTGGCAACATTGGATTCTTAACCCACTGAGCAGGGCCAGGGATCAAACTCATGTGCTCTTGGATCCTAGTTGGGTTCATTACCACTGAGCCACAAGGAGAATTCCTGAAACCTATATATTAACAAGGGACTCTAAGTCTTTTGAGATTGAGGTCAAGTTTTCCTAAGTGGCCCTACTACATTCCCACCATGACACATACATACTCTATAGATTCCAGAACTCTCCCCAAGACTTCTGAGAGTTTCAAAATCCCTGTGTTTTCAGGGCACCTCTAGTTTTGGCTGCTTCCTTTTTTGGTTTCTGAATCATTTTACCATTCTATCTGTGCCATCTTGGTCCCCCAAAGAGCCTTCTCATATGAGCCAACTTTTCTGTTTGGTAAACTTTGCTAAAGTTTTATGGATAGCAAAAGGAAAGGCTTTTTAAAGAGACATTGTAAAGAAAAACTTTGAAGTACACATTAAACATTCTTCTTAAAAAGCCTTCAGTCACCACCCCATGGGGGTTTTTCATAAACATGCTACCCCATACGTTTCCCTAACCCCACACCAACCTTGGTCCCTACTCTACTCCCTCCCATCATTCTCTCCAGAGTAAAAACAAACTCCTTTCTTCAGTTCACACAAAACAACTAGGTCCTCTCTCTTCTTGCCTTTGATGTTTCCAGCTTCATGCTTTAGTGTCTCTCCTTCCATCCCAAAAAATCTCTTAAAGGCATTTTCCTAAACGAAGATTCCTCTCTTAAATGTCTGATGTCAGCTGTTAAGATGATACATCTATTGTTCCTAAAGCTATGAGAAGCTCTATTCCGCAGGGACACCAAATATTGCTACTTGAATAAACACATCTCATATATGCTAACATTTTTACCTATACCTATATATATACATTATATATACTACTGTGATTCATAAAAGAAAAAATATCAGAAAGTATTACTAAATTCACATGAACTCATGGACACTTTTGGTCATTGGGTATTTTGTCAATCCATCAGTGTTTTTTTGTTATTTTTGTGGGTTTTTTTTGTCTTTTTTAGGGCACATGGAACTTCCAAGGCTAGGAGTCAAATCAAAGCTCCAGCTGCCAGCCTGCACCACAGCCACAGCAAAGCAGGATGCGACCTACACCACAGCTCACAGTAACGCTGGATCTTTAACCCACTGAGTAAGGCCAGGGATTGAATCCGAGTCCTCATGGATACTAGCTGGGTTTGTTACTGCTGAGCCATGTCAGTAACTCCAATCCCTCAGTTTTAAAAGATCAGCTTCAATCAATCAGATGTCCATAAGCCTTTCTGATGTTAAAAGTAGTCTCCGCATACCTGAAAAGACTGAAATTTTATCACCTGTTCAATATCTACTTTTTCATGCAGAAACTGAAATTTAAGCATGGAAAGGGACAAAGGAAGCCATACTTGTAGATTCCCTTCATGCTCATCAAATATTTTCATCATAGAAATTGCCACAAGGATGAGAAAACACAAGGACTGTTCATTTATCTAAATTCCATGGACATATTACTAAATAAAAAAAAAGTTCAGAATTCCCTTTGTGACTCATCTGGTTAAGAACACGACATAGTGTCCGTGAGGATGCAAGTTCGATCCTTGGCCTCACTCAGTGGGTTAAGGATCCATCATTGCTGCAAGCTGCAGTGTAGGTCACAGATGTGGCTTCGATCCGGCAGCTGTAGCTCCGATTCAGCCCCCTAGACAGGTAACTTCCATGTGCCACAGGCACAGCCCTGCAGAGAAAAATAAGTTATCTGCAGGAGTTTCCTGATGTCTCAGTGGGTTAAGGATCTGGTGTTGTCACTGCGGTGATTCAGATTCAATCCCTGGCCTGGGAACTTCCACACACCACAGGGGTGGCCAAAAAAAAAAAAAAAAAGTGATCTGCAAAGCAATATTCAGTGTTTGTCATTTAAAATAAGAATATGTTAGCATTGTCTTTTGATTGTGAGACATAAGGTCTCACTTACCTGAAAGAAGAAGCCTGTTGCCTGGTAGGATGAGAACACCTGAGATCTCAGGTGGTTGTAGGGGTTTTGGTGGTGAAAGGGCTAGGGCCCACCACTTGCTTACATGGATCCTCCAGGAGGATTGTCATAGAGGCAACCCTGCATTCTTGATGGCATTTCCACCAGTTGGAGGTCTCTAATCTCTCATGCTGTTGTATCTACTCCACTGTGCTGTGTCTTGGGAAGAGATGGTAGCCATGACCATGTCCCCTAAAACACCACTCCTAGGACCCCCAGTATCCTGGCTGTCTATTGAATTACATCGTTTAGTACTTACCAGTGAAGCTGATTGTCACATATGAATCCTGGGTCCTAAGGCCAAGCATGCTACACTAGTAGAAACGTCCCCTATTCTAAGATGACATCATCTCCGTAGTTAGTAGAAAAGGCCTGAGATCTATTCTGCAGGCCTAGATTAGATATTCCTGGCCTGAGAACAGTAACCACAGAGGCCAATTTTGGCCAACTCCACATGTTGCTTACATCCACCAATGGGAAGAAGCACTGCTGACTGATCCCAGTGATTACATATGACACTTTCCTAACCAAACAGTTCACTTCCCTGGGCTGTTATTCCCAAGTTAATCAACAGACATCCCCTTACTGCCTCAGTTGAATGTAACCTAAGTTCAAGATACAGGTGGTCATCTACCCATTCAGGTTTTTCTAGACCTTTTCCAGGACTCTACCTGTTCCTTCCTGGCCCAAGTGTCAAGAAACAATGTCCTCAGAGTGTGGCTGTCAGTTCGGAGCCACCAGGAAGCAGACACCAAGAGAGAGTGAGAAGTACAAGCAATTTATTGAGGGTAACATCTATGAAATGTGCAGGGGTGAAGAAATGCCTTCAGATCAAGATGCAGAGCTGACAGTGGTGAATGAAGAAGAGAAAGAAGGATTAGGTAGGAAGTTGCACAGATACCACCACCAATAGTACCATCATTAATGGGGAGTCAGTGTCCCACATATGGAACAGAAAGAAAGGTTGTCTAGAGCTCGCAGCAACCTGAACCTCTCCTCTGGACTGGATCTGGGCTCCTTGAGCATCTACATGTGGAGAGAGCTTCAAATATTATTTATGGCTTTCATTTTCCTGTTCAAGTCCTAGTCATCCTCCATGGACTCCAACAGCAATACCAGAGACTAGTCTCTTGGGTTTACAGATTGAAATGGTGTGGGGGAGTTCCCATTGTGGCTCAGGGTTAGTGAACCCAACTAGCATCCATGAGGATGTGGGCTTGATCCCTGGAGTCGCTCAGTAGGTTAAGGATCCAGCATTGCCGTGAGCTATGGCGTAGTTCGCAGATGCGGCTCGGATCTGGCATTGCTGTGGCTGTGGTGTAGGCCAGCAGCTACAGCTCCAATTGGACCCCTAGCCTGGGAACCTCCATATGCCATGGGTGTGGCCCTAAAAAAAAGGGTGTGGGTTCTTGAGTATGACATGCAGCATTTCTCCCTTGGGATCATGTCATGGTGAGCTGAAAGAGCCATGGATAGCTCTGAGAAAGCCTCTGCCATCCAGTGGGGAGTTCCAGGGCAAAGAATGGCCATTGAAGAGCCCAACGTTGGGCAGAAAATCTCAGGCCCTCATACCCCCAGGATGGTCAGGTATTGGCTGTGAGCAGCCCAAGGACAGTGTGGCTCAGCTGATATGCCAGAGCAGATCTCGAAAGTGTTGGAGCTGGGCCCTAGCCACAGATGATCTGCATTTCTTGCTGCAGCTTCTTTCTTGAAGAACAATCTGAGCAGTAGGTATCCATGTTTACCTCAAGAGGAGGTATAGCATAATACAACCTTGATTGTTCCTGGGCAGAGGATAACTGGGCTGATGACAAAAATATAGAGAAAATGAGCTAAGTCATTTTGGAAATTTTTTGGAAGTATCTACTAAGGCCAAACATGCATCTACTCTGTAACTCCTAGACAAGTACCAAAGAGAAATGAATGCTTATTTCCCCAAAATACAGAAACAAAAATGTTGATAGCACCATTACTTACAATAACCTCAAACTGAAAATGACACAAATGTCTATCAACAGTAAAAACAATAATATATCGAAGTTCCCATCTTGGCTCAGCTGTAATGAACCCGACTACTGTCCATGAAGACTCGGGTTCAATCCATGGTCTCACTCAGTGGGTTGAGGATCCGGCATTGTTGTGAGCTGTGGTGTAGTTTGCAGATGTGGCTCAGATCTTGAGTTGCTGTGGCTGTTGTGTAGGCTGGCAGCTATGGCTCCAATTCGACCTCTAGCCTGGGAATTTTCATATGCCTCAGGTGTGGCCATAAAAAAAGACAAGAAAAAAACAATAACTTATAAACAGTAGTCTGTTCATATAATGGTAAACTATACTGAAACAATTAAAAAAATAACTTCATCAAACATCCAGGCTAAGTAAACAGCAAGAGTCCCCATGATTCAAAGGCCCAGCAAATTAGCCTAAAAAAATTTTTTTTTGTCTTTTTTAGGGCTGCACCTGGGTCATATGGAGATTCCCAGGGTAGGGGTCAAATCAGAGGTGTAGCCGCTGGCCTATGCCACAGCAAAACCAGATCGGAGCCATGTCTGCAACCTACACCACAGCTCACAGTAATGCCAGATTCTTGATCCACTGAGCAAGTCCAGGGATCAAACCTGCGTCCTCATGGGTACTAGACAGATGCATTTCCACTGAGCCACGATGGGAACTCCTAGGCTAAAATTTAATGCATCTTGGACTGCAGAATCATTAAATTATCTATTGGCCAGTTAGGGAGCACCTTAGCCTGGACCAATACACCACCAATAAATGTACCATCATTAATGGGGAGTCAGTGACCCATATACAGAACAGAAAGAAAGGTTCTCGAGAATCCCAACAATGTGAACACTCTCCTCTGGACTGTATCTGGGCTCCTTGAACATCTACGTATGGAGAGAGCTTCAAATATTATTTATGGCTTTCATTTTCCTGTTCAAGTCCCAGTCATCCTCCAGGGTCTCCAAGAACAATACCAGAGACTAATCTCTTGGGTTCACATGTTGAAATGGTGTGGGTTCCTGAGTGTACCATGACATAAAGCACCCACTACTTTGGATCATGGCGACCTGAAAAGTGAAGTTTAGCCTTTTTGATCCCCTGTAGGCTGGCCCCTCAAAAAAGGTTATGGTCTCCCTTAGGGCAGCACAAAAACCTGTTAGCATAAGACAGTTGATTCTGGAGAGGACTTAGATGGAGTATTTGGTTCTGAGGCCATTGCACTATTGCTACATAGCCACAGCTACAAGGTTTAGACCCCAGCCCTCTAATTATGCCAGGGGAGGGGAATCATGTAGCCTATACTCAAGGGCTGGAAACGTCTCATCAAGTCTGACCATCAGCTTTTCTAGACCACTGTCTGCCATCTCCGAGTAATGAGTAATGGAGGACAATGCACCTGCTAACTGCTAGGTCTCTAGGACTTTCTCTCCCAATAAATGCTTTTCCAGGTGGCCTGCTATATGTGCTCTCTGGTCATGAGTCCTTGTTTGCTGGACAGCCTCCTTCTTTTTATAAGCAAACCATGGAAATGTACACAAGAAATTGAATCAATAAAAGCAGTTAAACCAGGGAGTTCCCCTTGTGGCTCAGCAGTAACTACCTGACTAGTATCCATGATGACTTGGGTTCAATCTCTGGCCTTGCTCAGTGGTTCAAGGATCCAGCATTGCCATGAGCTATGGTGTAGGTTGCAGACAAGGCTCAGATCCCATGTTGCTACAGCTGTGGCACAGGCTGGCAACTGCAGCTCCAATTCAACCCCTAGCCTGAGAACTTCCATATACTGCAGATATGTCCCTAAAAAGAAAAAAAAAAAAGTTTAAGCCAAAAGGAATTATGGATAATGGCTAGATGTGCAGAGAGGTAGAAGAGACACTTCTCAATGTCAACGTCAAACATATTTGATGTTTGAACAAAATAAATACATTACCTATTTTTTTTAAAAAATTACAATGAAAAGAAGAAAGGTTAAATCAATAATTGGTAGAAAATAAATATAGATATAAATACATCACACAATTTCCACACAGTTTTCCTTTCCAAATTTTTTTACATGAACTTGAAAATGACATCATCAGCTACAAAAATGAAAGCACACCATGTACAACAGAGAAAACATCCCCAAAGTAAAATAACATCATGATGGCAAAAGAGTGGTACATAGATTTTTCTCAAATAATATGTCAGGATGCAATTTTGATTTAACCTAACAAAACATTTAAAATCCAGATAGGAAACTTAACTAAAAGTAAGAAAAATTTGTACTATGTGAAGGTGGTAGAAACTAAACCTCAGACAGATTGTTAGGAAGATGCAATTGACATCCTTCCTCCTAGCTCTTCACGGCCTAGCCAGGGAGACAGACAACTAAATAGATAATTAAAATACAGTGTGATATTATACACAAAAAAGAAAGTTCCATGTAGATTGTTGATCTAAATGTGAAAGGAAAAGCAAGAAAACTTCTAAAAGAAAACATTCAAGACCATCATCTCTACTTTAGGGCAGAGAAATTTTTCTTTTTTCTTTTTCTTTTTTTTTTTCTTTTTACAGTCTCGTCTGTGGTATATGGAAGTTCCTGGGCTAGGGATTGAATTTGAGCTGCAGCTGCAAGCCTAAACCACAGCCACAGCAACATCAAATCCTAGCTGAATCTGTGACCTACATGGCAGCTCGCAGCAGTGCCATCCTTAACCCACTGAATGAGGCCAGGGATTGAACCTGTGTCCTCAAGGAGACACTGCCAGGTTCTTAACCCACTGAGCCACTATATGAACTCTGAGCAAATTTTCTTAAATAGAGCAAAAAACAATGACCATAGAGGGAAACAACTAATACACTGGCTGTCATTAAAAATAACTTCCATTCATCAGAAGACACAATTAAAAGGTGAAAATGTGGCTCACATGGTATGAAAAGATACATTCATCACAGGTACCCAACAAGTCATGTCTACAAATCAATAAGAATAAGAAAGACACTGAAGTAAATGAGCAATAAGATTCAACTGACATACACAAAAGAGGACACCTACACAAATACTTAACATCTGTGAAGTACCAAAAGAAAGAAAATTCTAACCACAATAAGATACCTATGCAACCACCAAAATGACCAGCCACTGACAATGTCCATTTTTGGCAATGATGGGGAAACTACATGCAGTGCTATGGGGAGAAAATTGGTAAAGAAAATTTTGCAAATGTTTTGGAAGTATCTATTAAGGCTAAAGATTTGCCTGCTCTATAACTCCTAGAGTTCCTAGACTGGTACCCAAGAGAAATGTGTGCTTATTTCCTCAAAAAATAGGAACACAAATGTTCATAGCACAATTAACTCATGATAACACCAAACTAGAAACACCAAATGCCTATCAACAGTAAAATCAATATATGTACAAATAGTGATCTGTTCACACAATGTTATGCTACATACTAAGGTTGATAAAATAAATACAGGTATACCCAATGACATAAAAAATCTCATAAGCATATTATTGAGAAAAATATGAGATGCAAGAAATTAGATGTAAAATTGTATGTACCACATGATTCCATTTATACTAGTTCTGGGGCAGGTAAAACTATTGTATTAGAAGCCAAATGATGACTACCTTTGGGAAAAAGGAAGTAAACTGATTGTAAGAAAGCATTAAGAGGGTTTCTTGCATGCTGGTTATGTTCAATTTCTCCACCTGAGTGATGGTTTCATGAGTAAGTTGACTTAGGGATAAATAAGCTGTACCCTATGAGTTGTGCACTTTTCTGTGTAAATGTTATATTTATTTATTTATTTGTATTACTATTAAAGTATAGTTAATTTACAATGTTTCTCCAAGTTCTGTTGTACAGCAAAGTGACCCAATCACACACATTTTCCTGCGCTGAATAGTAGGGCACCACTGTTCATCCGCTCCAGATATAATGGTTTCCATCCAAAAAAACCTTCCAAACGCCCGTCCATCCCACTCCCTCTCCTTTCCCCCTTGAGAAACCCAAGTTTGCTCTCCTTGGCCATGATCTGTTTCTTTGTTTGTTTGTTTGTTTGTTTAAGATGGGATCATCTGTTCCACAGTTTAGATTCCACAAATAAGTGATATCATATGGTATTTGTCTTTTTCCTTCTGGCTTACTTCACTTAGTATGAGAATCTCTAGTTCCATCCAATAATGCTGCAAATGGCATTATTTCCTCTTTTTATGGCTGAGTAATATTCCATTGCATATATGTACCACATCTTCTTAATCCATTCGTCTGTTGATGGATAGTTAGTTTGTTTTCATGTCTTGGCTATTGTGAATAGGGCTGCAATGAACATGGGAGTGCATGTATTTTTTTTCCAATGAAAGTAAATGTTATATTTAAATGAGAAAGTGAAAAAAATGGAGTATACATTTTAGAACCCACTAAGGGAACACACAAGAGGAAGTCTCGACACTTGTTTAGATGATTGGGGTAAAGAAAACTTCTTAGAAGGCTACACTGAACCCCAGAAGATGTTTTGGAGTGAACTTGATCAATGGAGGTAAGAGAATGTTCCAGAATGGAAGCTGGAAGGTGAAGGAGAGGCAGAGCCTTCTAGGACATGTATCTGTTTCTTATGGCTGAAGCACAGCATTTTGGGATTGTGAGGGAGGAGAGAGAGAAATGGGAGAGCTGAGGGGGTCCAGGTTATAAGTAGTCTCAAGCTCTGTTAAGGAATTTTACTATTTTATTTTATTTTATTTTATTTTATTATTATTATTAATTTTTTTTAGGGCCACACCTGTGTCATATGGAGGTTCCCAGGCTAGGGGTCAAATCGGAGCTGTAGATGCTGGCCTACACCACAGCTATATCAACAAGGTACCCGAGTCTCATCTGCAGCCTACACCACAGCTCATGGCAACCCCAGATCCTTAACCCACAAGCAAGGCCAGGGATCAAATATGCATCCTCAAGGATACTAGTCAGATTTGTTTCTGCTGAGTGACGATGGGAACTTCTGTTATGGACTTTGGATTTTGTTCTTGGAACTGGTTTGAAGAGCTGGTTTTAAATAGGGAGTAATGTAATGTAATTACACTTGCATCAAAAACCGTGACTGTGGAGTTCCTGTCATGACTCAGAGGTTAACGAACACGACTAGTAGCCATAAGGATTCAGGTTCGATCCTTGGCCTAGCTCAGTGGGTGGCAGACACAGCTAAGATCCCGAGTTGCTGTGGCTGTGGTGTAGGCAGTGACTTCAGTTCCAATTAGACCCTTAACCTGGGAACCTCCATGTGCGACCCTAAAAAGACAAAAGCAAAAAAAAAAAAAAAAAAGACTGTGGTTACAATGAAGTACTGGAGAATACAATATGGAGGTTATTGGAAAAATCTAGACTAAAGGTATCAGGAATAACTTTCTTTGAAAGAAAAGACAAGTGAAGGCTGTTGAAGGGGTAGTTTGACCGCAGCACTTGTCAAATTTTGGAATATGTGTGAAGACACAGAGAAGTCCAGGATAAACTCCTAGGTGTTTTCTGAGAACATCTTGTTTCTCAGAAACAAGATTCTCAGCTTGTTCCATTTTCCAAGAAAAGAACACAGAGGACGAACAGTTTATGTGGGAAGATGGAGTTAATGGACCAGCTGTAACAAATACTTCTGGAGGGCAAAACGGCAGTGAGATTCTCAACATCCCAAGTGGGACATTTTACGACACTTTCCTACTTTTCTTAGGAGTTTCATATCTGTCATCTTATGTCAGTCCCTTGGTACCCTCCCACGTGGTCCACAGAGGCATTATCATTCCCAGGAGCAACCCCTGCCTCACTCAGATCCGTGTAGCCATTGGGAACTCCCTACACCTGTCATAGGACAAGGAAGAATAGAGAAGCTCTATTCTTACCTCTCAGGACACAGTACATCTCATTCCATGGCTCTTACCTGGACCAAGTGATGATAAGCCAGGGCAATGAATTCAAAACGCTCTCAAAGATGGAAGAAGTATTATATCTGAAGTGAGCCCTGAGTCATCTTCCCATTTCCCCATAGCCCTTGCCTTCTCTCCTCCAATAATCATCTAACCCAATCTGAGATCATCCCTGGCACTGGCTCTTGGGGTTATGCTCATTTGCACAGCTTCTGAGGTCCAACTATTGATCTTCTGTAAGGGGAAGCTGTGTTCAGACAGGTAGGTGGCCCAGCTATTTGTCCAACAGCGTGAAGACAAACTCCTGACAGCTTTATCTCTGCCATGAACACCTAGACTCGGGGTCTCATCAAACACTGGGGACGCTTTGGCATCTCATGCTTGATGTCTCCCATTACCCCACAGATACACATTAAGGTGATGAATTCCATGTCAAACCACATTATTTATCACCTCTGAGACAAGCTGTTAAAATCCACAATTGTTAAATTTCTCATGTATCTGTCACAAGCCAGATCGTCAGGAGAAGTCCACAAATAGCTGACATTTGAATGTTTTCTTTCTGGAGGAGAAATAAATGAAAGTTGTCATTTCTCTAAGTTTAACAGGAAATGAAATGGAAAACTACATATTTTTCTGCTGTAAACAGAAGACTATACTCTTTTACATATTAAGTAGGAAATTTTAGTATCATTGGAGATATTTGATTATAGGCTGATGAAAGGAAATGGGAGGAGAGATATAGTTTATAGTTCATTTCATCTAAAAGAAATTTAAGATAAATTAAGAGTCAAAGAACTAAAATGGAGATTTAAAATGTCCAAGCACAAGTGTCAAAAATCTCAGGAACCTATCTACAAAACAGAAACAGATCCATGGACATAGAGAACTTGTGGTTGCCAAGGAGGAGGGGGGAGGGAGTGGGACAGATGGGAGTTTGGGGTTGGTAGATGCAAACTATTACATTTAGAATGGATAAACAATGAGGTCCTACTGTACAGCACAGGTAATCTTATCCAGTCTCTTGGGATAGATCATGATGGAAGACAATATGAGAAAAGAAAAAGAAAAAGGTCCATATATATGACTGGATCACCTTGCTATACAGCAGAAATTGATACAACACTGTAAATCAAATATATTCTAATAAAAAAAATCTCAGGAATCTTAATATCTGTGAACAATGTGTCCTCTAGAACAAAGAATCTGAGGTTTGTCACCAAAATGCATGTTATTTCTACATTTCCACACATTGTTTGAATCCACAGACATATGGTACGTGAGGGAACTTAAAGGGAATTAATTTTATCATCTGTCACCTATAAACCAGTAGCAGAGGCAAAATTACAAGCACAAAAACAGCTTTAACTGAGATGCAGCAATTGATAAGTGCCAGGCACGGTAGACCATTTCAGGAGACTTGGAGCGGGACAGGGAAAGAGACTCCCACCAGGTAGCCATAGACCAGAGGGAAGATGTACCTATGGAAAGCCTGACATCGGAAATGTACAAGATTAACTATCAAGTTTCAATTAAAAGTTCCTGGGAGTTGCCATCGTGGCTCAGTTGTAATGAAACGGACTAGTATCCATGAGGATGTGTGCTCAATCCCTGGCCTCATTCAGTGGGTTAAGGATCTGGCATTGCTGTGAGCTGTAGTGTCGGTCACAGACACAGCTCAGATCTGGTGTTGCTGTGGTTGTGGTGTAGGCTAGCAGCTACAACTCTGATTCAACCCCTAGACTGGGAACTTCCATGGGTGTGGCCCTAAAAAGATAAAAATAAAAATAAAATAAAATAAAGGTTCCCAATCACAGAATGCACTCCAAGGTCACTATTGAGCTAGAAATGACCCTAAATATAATGTAGCCATGTTCCTTCATTTTACAGAGGAAGCATCTAAGAACTGAGAGACCAAGAGACTGAGCCAGGGTGACATAGCTGCTTAGGGACTAAGCTGTGAATAGACCTGGGGCCTCTTGATCCCTGAGTATCCATCTTTCTTCTGCCTTCACCTCATGCCTTATGTTCACTGACCCCATAAATCTCTATTGGATTTTATGTGTGATTCAGGTATTGTACTAGCTTCCACGGGAATGATTTAACACCATTCGCTCTCATTTTGATCAAATAAATCAGCTCATCTTGACCAAACCCTTAGTTATACACTGGGAATTTGACATTTCTGAGAAGCATTCATTTATTCATGTCACTCCTCTCCATAAATGACACTTCTTAACATCCTTTCCATAACACCCATCTACATTTCCTGGTGTAGATGCTCTTGGCAAGCGATGTCCACTGGCACCTCCTACTCTCAAAAAATACGATGGAATGTAGCTCTGCTTCCAAGGAGGAAAAGGGGGGGCCGCGATGTTTTAGACTGTATATTACCAGAGTAATTTTTTGTCTTCAGTGCTCACGGTTGCCCCCCATTTATGCAGCCACGTTTCAGTTCTGGGTCCATCTGGCTGTGTCCTACCTATAAGGCAGACAAGAAGGATTTGTGGTCACAGGGAAAGCCTGAGGGGCTGTGGTAAGCCTGACCATCCCAATATATCCCAGCTTCTGAATCCTGCTATTCTATCATTAAAATACTGTGGAATCCTGTGATTATATGATCATATTTATCTTTATTTGTGTGAAGGGTTACCCTCTCCTTTTAAATGCAAATACCTTTGAAAGGGTTAATGGCAGGTATGATGGAACAGTAGAATGACCTGTTGAAGATTTTCTTTTCTTCATTTTTTTTTCTTGCTTTTTAGGGCTGCACCTGTGGCATATGTAATTTCCCGAGTGGGGGTTGAATTGGAGCTGCAGCTGCCGGCCTGCACTGCAGCCACAGCAACATGGGACCCAAGCAGCGTCTGCAACCTACACCACAGCTCACATCAATGCAGGATCCTTAAGCCACTGAGTGAGTCCAGGGATCAAACCCTAATCCTCATGGATAACAGTTGGGTTCATTTCCACTGAACCATAACAGGAACTCCTGAAGATTTAGATATAACATCAGTTCCTGAAATGTTCAGTTTCTCCTCTACAGGCTACAATATAAGTTTTGCTATTTCTCCCATGGCCAGACCAATATGTGCTATTTCTCCCATGGCCAGACCAGATGGGTCCAAGAATCATCAAGGATAGAAGTGGGAGTGGCTTTTCTCCACATTATACCTACTTAGAGATGATTTGGTTCCTACTCTCCCAATTTTGAATTCTGCAGGTTTGGAGGTCTTAGAGGAAAATTTCTGCCAAGGGACACGACAATGATGCCAATGAATTGAAAGTTTGAGAATACTACCTGCATTTTGATTTCCTTATGCTACAGTATTTTTTTTAGTTAAAAAAAATTTCCTGCAAATTTGCTTTAATAAATGTCTTTTTTTTTTTTTTTTGGCCATGCCTGTGGCATATGGAAGTTCCCAGGATAGGGGTCAAATCAGAGCTGCAGCTGCCAGCTTACACCATAATAGCAATGTGGGATCCAAGCTGCATCTGTGACCTGTGCCATAGCTTGTAGCCATGCTGGATCCTTAACCCACGGACCAAGGCCAGGGATCAAACCCAAATCCTCATAGATATTAGTCAGGATTGTAACCCACTGAGCCACAGTGAGAATTCCCTTAAATACGTCTTTTTAAAAAATAAATTTTGTGGGAATGTAAGCTTATATAACCACTATGAAGAACAGTATGGAGGTACATTAGAAAACTATGCATAGAACTACCATATGACCCAGCAATCCCACTCTTGGGCATATATCCAGACAAAACTTTCCTTAAAAAAGACACATGCACCCGCATGTTCACTGCAGCACTATTCACAATAGCCAAGACATGGAAACAACACAAATGTCTGTCAACAGATGATTGGATTAGGAAGATGTGGTATATCTACATAGTGGAATACTACTCAGCCATAAAAAGAACAAAAGAATGCCATTTGCAGCAACATGGTTGAAACTAGAGACTCTCATGCTGAGTGAAGTAAGTCAGAAAGAGAAAAACAAACACCATATGATATCACTTATATCTGGAATCTAATATATGACACAAATTAACCTTTCCACAGAAAAGAAAATCATGGACTTAGAGAATAGAACTGTGGTTGCCTAGGGGGAGGGGGAGGGAATGGGATGGATTGGGAACTTGGGATTAATGGATGCAAACTATTGCCTTTGGAATGGATTAGCAATGAGATGCTGCTGTGTAGCACTGAGAACTCTGTCTAGTCACTTACAGTGGAGCATGATAATGTGCGAAAATAGAATGTGTACATGTATGTGTAACTGGGTCACCATGTTGTACAGTAGAAAAAGAAATTGTATTGGGGAAGTAACAATAAAAAAAATCTTTAAAAATAAATTTTATTGGTGTCTAGTTGACTTACAATGTTGTGTTAGTTTCAGGTGTGCATCAGAGTGAATTACATATATATATATATACATACATACATACATACATCTCTTCTTTTTTCCCACATAGGTTATTACAGAGAAAATCCCTAATATAGAGGATCAGATTGTGTCTCTCCTCTATAGGAGGGAGAGTGGAGGAGGACAGGGAATCTAAGGCTGCAGTGAAATAATCACCATGGTGACCGCCGACGAATCTCATCCCATGAAGAGGGATGAGAATTGAGGGCCAGCCATTCTGTGTGGGCAAATTGGCTCTGTGCAGCCTTCGCTGGGGTGATAATGACCATAATCGTCATCATAATCATTAAAGCAGCTGATATTTATTGGAGGCTTATTATGTTCCAGACATTTAGCTGAAAGCTTGCTACTTTTGAGGCCACAGACATGTTCCTTTGAGAATCTTAAACCTTCGCTCCTGACCCCTACTAAGCTGCCAAATGCTAATGACAGAACTTAGGATATATAATTTGCTTTCACCTCCAGAAGAAGTGACTGATTGTCCCCTCGGAATTGCCGTAATAAAATATATTACAGGTGATGCTTAAACAATATAGGTTTGAACAGCACGGGTCTACTTATATGGAGATATGTTCAGTGGGAAATACTGCGGTATTCCACAATCCTCCGAGGAACGCCGATACAGAGGACTGACAATAAATTATATGCAGATTAACCTGCGTTGTTCAAGGATCAACTATAATTGCAGACATGGTTACTTATTTAGTTTGTATAAATTTATGCCTTCAGACTCAGGTAGTCATACGTATCATTTTCTTTGCCAACCATGCTCAAGCACGGATCCTAGAGCTAAAGTGTCTAGGTTTGAATCCTGGCTGTGTGGCTTAAGTTTCCTCATCTGTAAAATGGGTTGTAAAATGTCACCTCGTGGAGTTTTTGTAATGATTAGATGAGTTAGTACTTGTCAAGAAATTAGAACTGTGGCTAGTATATAGTGCCTACAATCTAAGAGCTAGCTTTATTTGATAGATAGATGATAGATAGATAGATAGATAGATAGATAGATAGATAGATAGATAGAAAGAAAAATAGTGATGCTATAGTCATTATTCTGAAAATATTCGCTAACTACATATGTGTTGAGTCTTTTTTTATTTTTTTAAAGTTTTACTGAAGTAGAGTTGATTTACAATGCTGTGATTATTTCTGCTGTACAGCGAATTGATTCAGTTATACATATACACATATCCATTCTTTTTCAGATTCTTTCCCCATATATGTTATCGCAGGATATCAAGTAGAGTTCCCTGTGCTTTACAGCAGGTCTCCCCATTGACCAGCCATCCCATATACAACAGTGTGTACGTGCCAATCCTAGACCCTCAATCCATCCCTCCCCAGGATCTGTTCCCCTTGGTAATGATAAATTTTTATTTATTTGTTTATTTATTTATTTATTTATTTATTTATCTATGCTTTTTAGGGTCACACCTGCAGCTTATGGAAGTTCCTGGGCAAGGGGTCCGGTTGGAGCTATAACTGCCGGCCTACACCAGAGCTTATGGCAACATCAGATCCTTAACCCGCTGAGTGAGACCCGGGATCAAACCCACATCCTCATGGATATTAGTCTGGTTCGTTACTGCTGAGCCACAATGGAACTCCAATAAATTTGTTTTTGAAGTCTATGAGTCTGTTTCTTCTTTGTAAATAAGTTTGTCTGCATACTTTTTTTAAGATTCCACATATAAGTAATATCACATAATGTTTGTCCTTGGGTCTGATTTAAGTCTTTCATTTAGTGTGATAATCTCTAGGTCCATCTATGTGGCTGCAAATGGCATTGTTTCTTTCCTTTCCTTTCCTTTTTTTTTTTTTTTTTTTTTTTTGCTGCACCCACACCATATGGAAGTCCCTAGGCCAGGGATTGGATTCAAGCCACAGCTGTGACCTATCCCACAGCTGCAGCAATGCAGGATCCTTAACTCACTGCACCAGGCCAGGGATCCAACTTGTGCCTCCGCAGCAACCTGAGGCATGGCAGTCAGGTTCTTAACCCCCTTCACCAAAACAGGAACTCCTATTCCATTGTTTTTATGGCTAAGTAATATTCCATTGCATATACACACATCTTCTTTATCCAATCCTTTGTTGATGGACATTTATGTTGCTTCCATGTTTTGCCTATTGTAAATAGTACTGCAATGAACATTAGGGTGCATGTGTCCTTTCAGTTACGGTTTGACATGGCAAAGGGTTGGAGGGGACAGGGTCTTTGTGTACAGGTTAATTCATAACAGTTCCCCTTAGTCAACAAGGCTATTCAGGTCAACAGCTTGCTGTCTATGAGCCCCACCAGGGATCCAGGAAGCCAGGATCTGTCTCCTAAATGTGCATAAAGTCACTTTTTCTAGAGTGAGGGCTTTACCACCTTCCAAAAGCATTCTTGGAAGCCTACTGCAAATGCTTCCTACTATTTTTTCTCTCTTTTGGTTCTGGACCAAGGGAAATACTTTCTACTCTGAAGATGGGAACAAAGCTCTAGTCTTCTTTCTTTAGCTTACCTACAAATCTTCATTTTCCCTTAAGAGGATAGGGCTTTAAAACACAAAAACCTTGGAGATCTGTAGGCTATTTCTGGTTTCCTGGCCTTACCATAGCCATCCCTCCACTGTGGCAACATTCACCCACATGACTAGAGGGAAAGGGGGAAATGCAGTGAAAGAAGAAAGATTTTTAAAAAAGAAAGATGAATACCTCCATATATCAGCCTTCCTACCTGAACAAGAGAATGTTCCTTAACATGTGATCAAGAATTTCAGTAACTGGAGTTCCCATCATGGCTCTGCGGAAATGAAACTGACTAGCATCCATGAGAACATAGGTTCGATCCCTGGCCTCTCTCCGTGGGTTAAGGATCCATGAGCTGTGGTATAGGTTGCAGATGCAACTAGGATCCTACACTGCTTTGGCTGTGGTGTAGGCCAACAGCTGTAGCTCTGATTTGACCCCTAGCCTGGGAACCTCCAAATGCCGCAGGGGTGGCCCTAAAAAGAAAAAAAAATGTCAGTAACTCAGCAGAGGGCTATGTTCCCATGGCTTGTTCACTCCTGAGAACCCTGAAAGGTACCCTCCTGCCACTGCTGGGCTTTCATCCTCCCCAGTACTGGCCCCTGCTGTGTCCAGGCAGGGAAAGCAGAGGCTGGTGAGCTGCAGATGCCTAGGAGGTGGATGCAGATGGTTTCCGTCCCTGCTAGAAGCCAAAGCTGGGTTTCTGCAGCACCAGGATCTAACTTCTCAAAGTGGTCCCCAAATACTCAGTCCCTCCTCTCACCACTGCAAAACAAGGAGGCACAGGGACACCAGCTACTTCTTGACCATGAGGCAGGTCAAGGTGCCTCTAATGTTGATAGAAATACTCTAAGTCAGGAGACCATTCCTTTCTTCCAGGTCAAGGTGCCTCTAATGTTGATAGAAATACTCTAAGTCAGGAGACCATTCCTTTCTTCCACCAAGAAATAGAACACCAGTGAACCGAAGGCCTTGTTCTTCATTTCCTGCTGCAATGCCTCCGTGTGTGTGTGTGTGTGTGTGTGTGTGTGTGTGTGTGTGTGTGAGAGAGACCGGTCTCAGTCTGATGCTGGAGGAGCCACAGGTGTGAGTTGGAGGCCACAGTAATGGGCAAAAATCTTTATCACATCTAGTTGCCTCTGACCTTGGAAGTTGGGTGTCCCACAGACGCCTTTGTCATGTTGTTAAACCCATACATCTGACCCCTGAGTCAGAGGAGCAGCAAGAGGGTCACGGGACAGTGGAGCAGTTTCAGGCCTGGCTGCTGCCTCCACCGGTGAGGTGAGTGAGCTCCTCAGAGAAGGGGTATGAACCACAGCATGGCTGCCCCCTCACTCCCCACCCCACCTCTTACCCAGGAGTCTCTGGGGAGGCACATCCTCTCCAGGACCATCCAGGAAAAAGAATTCTGGGATATAGTTCAGCCTGGTCTGGTGGAAATATTGTTAAACCACTATAATACTGACCCCTCAGGCATTCCCCAGATACAAAAAGGTTCTCACTGGGGCTAAAGCCAGGGATGATTTACAAAGAAAATACTAAGTGTGTGTGTGCACCTGTGTGTGTATATGTGAGTGTATGTGTGTGTGTGACTACATAGATAGGGTGATGGCATGGAAGTGTCCCTTGAAACTGTTTTACAGCCATCATCTTCACTCTACCCAAGACTGCTTATGTGTGGGGTAAGATTATACCCATCCATCTATTAAGTAACAGCCTCCGAGGGGGCAGGTGTCTATAGAAACTAACAAAATGACACGTCTCTCTCATCCCCTATTCCAGATTATAACTATACTGCCAACTGCCCTTTGAGATTTCCTTTTTTTTTTCTTTTGTCTCTTTAGAGCCACACCCATGACATATGGAGGTTCGCAGGCTAGGGGGGTCTAATTGGAGCTACAGCTGCCAGCCTATGCCAGAGTTACAGCAATGCTGGATCAGCAATGCACGTCTGCGACCTACACCACAGCTCATGGCAATGCCAGATCCTTAACCCACTGAGCGAGGCCAGGGATTGAACCCACAACCTCATGGTTTCTAGTCAGATTCGTTTCCACTGAGCCATGACGAGAACTCCCCTTTGAGATTTTCTTAGAGCTTAAATCTCAGGAAGACTTACCAAAGAGTGATTTTAAAAAGATAAAAAAGAAAAGAATATAAATCCAGACAGAAGGGCTTCAGAGGCCCTGGGGACTGTCAGGGAAAGGCCAGGACCAAAGTTCTGCTGTTTTATAAGCTTTCAACCTGTTCCGAAGTTCTCTGCCATTTGGAAGCCAGAGCTCAGCCAATTTCCTAGTGGCTATGATGTCTGTATCACTCAGAGTCCCAGCAGGAGACAGGTGGATATTTAAAGTATGGACAGAGGATGTTTAATAAAAAGACTTCTTACGGAGGTGGCAACAGGTTTCCAGAAGCCAGCTGTGATTGGCCAAACACACAATGATTAGAAGCTGAGACCATGTAAAGAGGCCACAGTGAGAAGGAGCGTGACCAGAATGCTGGGGGAACTGCAGCTGGGGAGAGAGGCCACTCTGTTCTGGCAAGAGTTGTACCCCCAGGCTCTCCTTTCCCACCAAGTGGACCCAGCAGGAAACCAGAAAGCAAGGTTGTCCAGGGGAAGAAATCTGTTAAGGTTGGATTCCTGGAGCAAAGAGAAAGATAGGAAACAGATCTGGGCAGACAAAGGGAGCCCACTGGCTTCTCAGTTGTTAATTCTCTTTAAGAATCATCAGATTTCTGGGAGTTTCTGCTGTGCTCAATGGGTGAAGAACTAGACATAGTGTCCATGAGGATGCGGGTTCAATCCCTGGCCTCGCTCAGTGGGTTAATGATCTGGTGTTGCCACAAGCTGCAGCATAGGTTGCAGACATGGATCAGATCCAGTGTCGTCGTGGCTGTGGCACAGGCCTGCAGCCATGACTCCGATTTGACCCCAGCCTAAAATTCTATACACTGCAGTTGCAGCTGTTAAAAGAAAAAAGAAAAAAAAGAATCATCAGGCCTCAATGACTGAGGATGCATGGTGACCAAAGAGCAGAAAGGCAGAGAGACATGAGGAGGTCAGGTCACAGCAGCACAGAACAGGTATCAGGACAAGGGACCATGTGACATAATCCCCCTTCTAGCGGTTATGAAATACACCCTACAATGCCAAAAACAGAGACCAGGCCATCTCCAAAGTTTAAGTAGCAATTCAAAATGGGTGTTCCCTGCATGCTGATATAAACTTGATTTCCTTTTTGCTCTAAGGCTGTCAAAGTCCTTAAGGAAATTGTAGACTGAGAAATGTTTTAGGCTCTTGAGTCCCCTGCCAATCTCCTGGTAGATACATTTACATCTCCAAGTTGCCACCAAGCAGTAGCATTATGTTGGTCCTTCTATAGCTAGAGAGGCATAAAAATACATAAACAGTAAAAGGGTACTGCAGTCTATTAGCAATGTAGCTGATTTGTGGGGCTGTGCCATCCATACTGTCCACCTGCACTGGCAGCCCTCAGCTAGGGCTTCCCAAGACAAGGATGGGCAGAGCAGCCTGAGGTCTTTAGCCCTGACAAAATGGCTGGGACCTACCCAGGGAATAAGCCACTTCCTCCAGGTAAAGTATGTGCTTCTAGACCTATGAAGGCAAATAGGGATGATAGAGAAAAATACAGAAAAGCACACCAGAGCTAATAAGAGAATGATAGATAGATAGATAGATAGATGATAGATAGATAGATAGATAGATAGATAGATAGATAGCTCTATATAGAGAGATGTGGATGCTCTATCTATCTATTGAGAGAATTACAATGTAGCATAAGGAAGTCCCCCTTGTGGCCCAGTGGGTTAAGAATCCGACATAGTGTCCTTGAGGATGTGGGTTTGATCCCTGGTCTTGCTTAGTGGGTTAGGGATCTGGTGTTACTGCAAGCTGTGGCATAGGTCCCAGATTGGTCTCAGATACCGAGTTGCTGCAGCCATGGTGTAGGCCTGCAGCTGTAGCTCCAATTTGACTCCTAGCCTGGAGGTACAGCTGTAAAAAGAAAAAAAAAATGCAGCATTATAAATACTAATAAGTGGAGGAGTGCAGGATCCTAGGGATCCCTTACTCCACCTTGAAGTCATATGTATATACAGTGGCTGGAACATAACAGACTTTCAATAAATAATTTCTAACTCATTCATTGTTGTTTTGCATAAACTAAATATGACATGAAGTACTAAACTGAAAAGTCACAGGCGTCAGAGTCCCCTTGCCTGACATCACTGGGCAGGGATCCAGGTGGAGGTGACCTGGTAAGTATGCCCAGCACTTCCCCAGACACAACCACAGAAACGGATGGATGGCTTATCCCTGACAACATCACCAGGTGAGAGATTTGGGCAGGTGCCTGGCCGCTCCATCAGACTGGGGCTTTGTCCACCTCTAATGTTCCCGTCTTCGTTCCCAAAAGAAAAGGAAAGGGTTTGATATTTTTATTGCATCTAGGACACTGATCACTCTAGACACTCAATGTTTTGTCAGAGCTGCATGTCACTTTCCTTATTTATTTTCTCTGTCTTGCTAGGCAAACCCCTTTCCTCCTGTGAAAATCAAACCTGGACGGAGAGACTAAGGAAAGACCTGACTGACTTTTCCTGCTATACTTAGCTCTCCACCACCCCCACCCCCACCCCTCATGTCACACACACACATTTTGTTGTGTGTTTTATGACTTTTTCAATTAACAATTAAGCTAAAAAGCCCATGATTAGCAGCGCTGGCTTTGCAGGAACCAGACTGGCAGCAGAGAAGGAAGACCTGCTTTGATCCCAGCCTCTGACCCAATCCCCTTTTGTGCTACAAGTAGGTCAGATGCGGCAGCAAGATTGGACTCCTTTGCTGTGTTTATTCCACTGCTGCAAAACACTGAGCTTCTTGAGCTGCAGAAGGACCATTGTGTAGGACACAGCTCTGGGCTGCCTCCCTGGCTGAGTGATTCTCTGACCCTTTGGCAGAGGTTGGCTGAGAGGGACAGATGGGAAAAGCTAAGCTTCATTTTGGCTTCTCTTACTGGCACCTGCTTCGTAAACCTCTTTCCCAAAATACTGAGTAGAAAGAAGTAATGTGGTATTAGAGAGTAAACTGCCTAAGGATGACCCATTCTTTCACCTGATCTAGACGGTTCATCTCTGCGCATGCTCACAAGACTTCCGTTCTTTAGGAATTGATTCCGGGATGTTTGCTCATGGACTCTGCATCCTGCTACACCCTCTTAGTTCTCTACTCCTACTTAGTTCTCCTACTTAGTTCTCCGCTGGTCCTTGCTCACAGTCTCTCTGCTCACTTGACCCGTTTCCTCCCCCAAATCAGTAATGGAGCCAATTCTTTACTCTCCCTGGATGGTCAGTTGCAACTCCTGCACTAAGAACAACCGTGGGATGGAAGGAAGCAGGTGGATGGTTCAGAATCGGTCACAAGAAGCCAGATGGGAAAGAGGAGGGAAAGAAGAATGGAGGAAAGTGAGGCAAGCACTCTCTCCAGCTGGCAAAGTGTTTTAGGAAAATGGGCTCTAATTTAGATGGTGTGAAGGCAGGTTTCACTAGGAAAATCAAGGCCATTTTCTGAAAGTCATCTCAATTGAAGTTGGCCTCTCTTGAAAGTAAGACCTTGTGGAAGCTCATTTTGATATAAATATTTTTAATTAATAGATGACTTCATCAAACATGAGGAGAATTAAGCATTACCACTCACTAGAGACCCTGAAATAGATTGATTATCTGCATCTTAATTTGCTTTTTTGACATCACTAATTTATTTTTAATAGGTCTGTAATTTAGTATTATCTATTCCTTATTCTGCTTGGCAGACTCGAGACCGCTCCACCAGTCTGCATCTATAACCTTTAGGCACTGCTGTCTGCACAGTATATTAATTTTTAAGTTTTTCAACCCAGTGTGAGGAAGAAGTTCAATTAATTTCTGTATGGGAGCCAGACTAATACCCTATCCTCCCCGAGAAATAATAGAATTTAAATAAAGGAGAAGGCCAGTCACAGGGGGAATCTAGATAAAAATAGTAAATTCTCGCCCTTATATTATAGAATATGCTGCCCTTGAAATATTTTCCATTTTGAATTAGCGGCACTGATCACTGATATCAAAAATAAATGCTTCTCAGTTGGCACCTGTTACTGGCAGACTGACTCATGGAATATTGCTGAACAGAGGGCTGGGACCTTTCAAAGGACCGTTTAATTTCTTCCCATTTTTTAATGATATGTAGGTTGCAGACTCGGCTCAGATCTGACGTTGCTGTGGCTGTGGCGTCGGCTGGCAGCCTAGGAAGGGAACTTCTATATGCCAAAAGAAAAAAAAGTAGAATCCCAAAAAACAAAAACAAAAATGGAAAACAGTTGTGTTTCTGCATGGCAGGGGCAGGGTGGGGGGTTGGGGGGATGTTAAACAGGAGTTCCCTTGTGGCACAGAGAGTCAAGGGCCAGGGTGTCACTGTAGCAGCTAGGCTGCTATTGTGGCACGGATTTGATCCCTGGCCTGAGAACTTCCACACTCCTTGAGTGTGCCCCCCGCAAAGAAAAAGTTAAACAAAAGAGGTTTTTTTTTTTTTTTCTTTTTGCCTGAAGTGGAGGGGTGGATTTAAGTAAAAGAGCACCGTTGGATATTGGAGGGACTTAGGTAGGGTGAAAACAGCACTGTGACATCTGCATGCTAAGAAGGATGCTGAGGGGTGAGCAGGCAAGGCAGGCGAATTAACCCAGATGAAAATCATGACTGTCACAACCAAAGACATGCTGAAGAAGATGGTCAGATTCAAGACATTTATTGAAGATATCCACTAGGATCACTGATGATCGGATGTGGGGCAGGGAAACTCATGAGTGAACCCCTAGCCTTCCGGCTTGAGCAACTGGGTGTCTGGTCATTAGAACCGATACTGAGAATGGCAATGGCAAGAGTGAGTTGGAGCAGAAATGCAGCATTCCATTTTAAAAGAGTATGTCTCCGAAGATCGTGAGAAATCCAACGGAAATAGCGCACAGACAGTTGGAAAAGTAAGACTAAAGCCCAAAAGAAGGTTCTGGTTTAGAGAGCTATTAACAGTCATTATAAGATGGCATTTATATTATGAAAATGGACTAGGGCCTAGGAAAAGGAAGAGAAGAGAGAGAAAGCAGCCCAATTCTTAGTCTCTAGGAATCTCAAAACTGGATTGAGTGAAAGGGCTCCTCCAATGAGGAGAAAAGAAAGGCAGCCCAGAAAGGAAAGAGCGACCGGGAGGGGGGCGCTAAGAGAATGGAGACAGCTGCTCCCAGGAGGGGTATCCCTGAAGAACCAAGGAACAAAAAGGTCAGTTTTACCTCAATCAGTCTGTTAGGTATTTTTAAGCCTTTTGAAGGCACCAGGAGATTGAATGCTGAACTTTGAGGGCAGGACTGGGCCTTTGATGGCATGACAATAAAAGGAATATATTTAAATGCTGTATAGGGATTCATGAGTGTCTGCAGAGCATCTCTTCCCCACAGGCAGGGGCTCTCTGAGCCAGGAAGCCGCTAATGATCCCACTTCCATGTGCCTCAGTACATTCGCAGTCCCCTTAGTTCCGAACCCCAGGGGCACTTCATGGGCATGGGTCCATTGCAGCAATCTGTGGACTCCTCTAAAAGAATGTAAATTCCTTGAGGGGATAAACAACGCCTTACTCAACTTCTCTTTCTGTGCATCACCCAATACAGTTTCCAGCTCAGAGTAAGCTCTCAATTCGTGTTTTTCAGTTGTGGTTATAGAGAGTTAAAAAAAAAAAAAAAAAACATGTTTCTGATAACTTCTTACCATGATCGGTATATTATAAAAGATGGGAAAACCTAGCTCAAAAATTAGTAAGATCACAATTGAATTAATCTATAAACACATTCCTTTTCTAATTTAAGAGAAGATGCTCCCACCGGCTAAAAAATAAAAATAAAAGGTGTTAGTTACACAAGGGACAGGGCTATCTGATAATATATTGGTGGTTGGATAAGAGGAAATCTCAAAGCTGAGCTCTGTACTTCTTCCAAATTGAAAGACCATTAAGCAGCATAGGTCAGAAAGCAGAACGCTTAGTGTTTGCAGAAAATGTACTTTAAAATAATTTTCTCTGGGGCTCTAAATGGTAATGCTTGCTCATGACACAAAAATCTGGAAATTGGGAGAGGGCTGTCTCTAGATAATGCTACTTTTGTGTCTCCATACAGAGTAACTAACCAGAGCCTTTCATTCTGAGCATATCACCCAGTTTTATCCTCTTAAAAGTATCAAAGTCGTCTTGGGATTTATAGGATGGGTTTATGCAAAATAAATGAGGCTGGAGGTAAGAGGGAGATTTAGAGAGAAGTCTGGAAAGGACTAAGAAAAGGTAAACAGTCAAGTGAGACAAGCCTATCTTAACAGTCTCCAATAAAGTAGGATTTGACATCCTGTCCAACTAGAAAGGAAAGTCAGGGGCACCTGAGAAATGACCAAGAGGTGACCTCAGTTACTGACTGTAGATCTCATACCTCATGGTGTTTTCTGAGCATAGTCACATGCATCCCTTAACCCATCACTTTTCAAAGACCCGTAACCTGAGTCCTCACTTTCTCCAACCAGAACAAGACAACCTTCCTTTACTGTGGTTCCCCCAGGTCCTAACAGTGGAGGCTCCAGATGGTGCTTTGGGCTCCCTCTTGTGCTGGGAACCAGGTGCACCTGTTCTTCCAAATGGGTTAAATGCTCTGTGAAACTCTGAGGGTCATCTCACCTCTTCTTCTGCAAAGAGACCACAGAATCTATAGAAAATACTTGGAATATTAGAGTCCAGAATCCATAGGAATCCTTTCCAATTAACTCATTTGACAAAGGAGAAAAATGGGTCAGGGATAACCTTGGAATTGGAACAGATCATACAGCTAGTTAGTTGCAGAACCAAGACAACTGCTAACCCAGCATGATGTTGTGGATTAAGTTTCTCACCTTTTGTCTCAATTTGCATCTCTGTAAGTAGGGAATTATGATCACCTTGATGGGTAGTGGGAGACAAAATCAAGCATGTGTGTAAAATACCTTGCAAGGTGATCAGAATGATTGGCACATGCCCTTCCCCCATGTCTAAAGAATTATTCTCTCCTCTTTAGCCCTTTCTTGCTACTCACGACATGATGCTTAACCTACTGCTATCACAAAACAACAGATGAAAGAAAACCCAAACCTTTCTACGGCCGTACCCGCAGTATATGTAAGTTCCCGCGTCAGGGATTGAATCCGAGCTGCAGCTACGACACGCACCAGATCTTTAAACCCACTGGTCTGGGCTGGGGATCAAACCCTTGCCTCCACAGAGACCTGAGCCACTGCAGTCAGATTTTGAACCCACTGTGCCACAGTGGGAACTCCCCCTTTTCCACTTTTAAGGACACCTAGGGGAGGGAATTTTCAAACACTCCACTTTAAATGCAGCATGTTTCCCTGTGTTCTATCCACATGGTGTTAAATAGCTTCAAAGCTCTTTATGCTACTTCTTAAATATTTCTGTAAAATCTACCCTTCCCTGAACCTTCTCCCATAGCTGTGATATCCCCAGCTTTGTTAGGAGGCTCTGAGTAAGAGCTCGTGGCTCTCAGGCTCTCAAAAGTACCCTCATTACAATCCATTTGCCATAAACAAAGAGAGGAGATTGTTTTACTCCAGATGAGAACTGAATTCGCTTCTTTCTGCAATTCTCCAGGGTCCAGGGTGAAATGAATTTCAAGGATGCTCAGTAGCCATATGCACCCACTAGTTGTTTGATATTTCTATGTGGCCAGTTGGAACAGCAGAAAAATGAGAAATGTGTTTTATGACTATAAATTTTCCGAGAAAAAAATGAAGAAAAGAGATGCAGGGCTGGGGAAAATATAGATCTTGGAATCCATATAGGGGACAGAGAATGGAGTTTTATCTCTTTGCTGGATTATTTCTCTCCTATCTTGAATATATCGTTCTCCAAATCTCAGCATCGCATTGGCTTCCCTCGAAAAGCTGCTTACCACTTTTCACTCTTTTCTTATTCCTGAAAAATATAAAAGCTAATTAATAGGCTAACGAATAAAATACAAATACGGAGTTCCCATCGTGGCTCAGTGAACCCTGCTAGCATTCATGAGAACATGGGTTTGATCCCTGGCCTTGCTCAGTGGGTTGAGGATCTGGCATCACAGTGAGCTGTGGTGTGGGTTACAAACATGGCTCAGATCCCACATTGCTGTGGCTGTGGTGTAGGCCAGCAGCCAAAGCTCTGATTGGACACCTAGCCTTGGAACCTCCATATGCTATGGATACAGCCCTAAGAAGACTAAAAAAAAAAAAAAAAAAAAAACAATAAAATACAAATAAATGCTTGTAGAGCTTAATTCAAGCTTAAGTATGTTTCCTATAAGGAATCCCAAAATTTGCATTGCAGGCATCCAAGCAAAGAAAATCCCCCAAAGACAAAAGTTGAAATAACTTACTCCTAGTTTATTGTAAATCAAAAGAGGAAAGGGAAGGTTTTACCAAGGCTATTTGTTTCATGGAAAGCATGTTGGCTTCAGGTACATCTGGTTTTCATCTAACTTGAAAAAGAGTTAGATTTCAAAAATGGAACTATGCAAATGATTAGCTAGTCATTTGGGGTAAATGCTTTAGACTTTAGATGTTACTGTGGAAAATAAAGTGAAATAAAACAGCTTTAGCCCAGCCCCAGTAAGCATCTCCATGGACAGCACATTAAATCCTGAATTACATACTCTACCAAACACTTCCTAATGAGCCATCTAAGTCTCTGATGTATATAATATGCCTTTTTTTAAAAAATGCATGAATACATATTCCACCCACAGGTTTGGATATCTCCTTTGGGTTATTTAAGTTTCAAAGGAGTCCATCAGTCTCCGAGGTACAACATTCTGTGAATGCCTTAAAAATGAAAATTCTTAAGTTAAAAGCTCAGAATGGCTTAAAGAAAAACAATATATCAGCCCCCAAACCAGGCTATTCAAAGGCAAGGCTGGTGAAGCACCGGCCATCCTGAGTTTCCCATCTTTTGTTGTTTAGGGCCAAAACCCTTAAAATAGCTATAACTCTGGTCCTTCCAACCTAACTCTACAACTCCAGCTTGTTTTATTTATAACTAGAATCCAGTGACCTTCTCTGACTTGCACCTGTGCTGCTGTTACATGCCTGTCCGTGGATGCTAGGATGTGATTGTCCTGAGCTGGGAGGGACAAAGTGTTCAAAGCCCCAGGATGGGGGCCCCATGGGCTGTTCTGCAAAGAAGGTAAAGCTTGGGGCTTCCCAGCCTAAGGAAGTTGGTGAATCCAAAAAGGAAATACTTGGAGTTCCCATTGTGGCTCTTTGGATTAAGAACCTGACTAGTATCCATGAGGTTATGGGTTTGATCCCTGGCCTCACTTAATGGTTCAAGGATTTAGCATTGCTGTCAGCTGTGGTGTACATTGCAGACACGCTGGGATCTGGACCCCTAGCCTGAGAACTTCCATATGCCTCAGGTGTGGCCCTAAAAAGAAAAAAAAAATTTAAAAAGGAAATAGTTGTGGGTAGAAAAGAGAGAGCAAATCACAAGAAGGGCTTACACAGAGGAAGCTAATATAACCTTTCTCCTAGAAAAGCATGTGGAATAGACAATACATGATGAGAAATAAATGCAAGCAAAGGGCATCAGGTGGTTGGGAGGGAATGGTGGGAAAATAAGGTGCCAGGCAGGGAAGAAAGCAGTTTACTTGGGAAACTTCATTGTGCCAGACACTCTCATTAATCCAGTTAGCCCCCATTGCAACTTGACATGTAAACAGAATTACCTTAATTTTACAGAGAAGGGAACTGAAGTTCAGAGAGGTTCAGAAACACACCAAAATTCACACAGCTAGCAGTAGAGTCAGAACTCATACCCAGGATTATGTGACCCCGATACCTGTAGCCTCTGTTCTTCCCTTTGGCTAAAGAAGGATGTCGTGCAACCAAATTATAGACATTGTGGCAATGGGAGTGTGTGTTTGAAGAAACCCAGAGGCACTATCCAACACAGCCTGACTGCCCATGTGCAGCGTGTTTTGTCAACTGTAAAAGATAAATCTCATTCCTTAGGGTGGTTGTAAGGATTAAAATAGTTAATACACATTCAGCACATGACATGTGAAAGCATCCCATGAATTGAAGCTAATTGCTATTATGTTGCTCACCTAATGATTCATCTCCTCAGTCAGCTTGTGGAGGTTTATGTTATGGGCCCATTGCTATGGATCCATGAGAGTAAGTGTTTGATGTTTTTTCAAGTTTCTGTAGACACTACTCATATTTTTCCGAACAGTATGGAAATCATAGATTAAGATGAGTTGGATATAACTTGAACAGGATGAGCTGGTCACAAAATTTCAGGTCATGACCCAGGTTTGATAAAGTAAGACCCAGAAAGCTTGATTGATTCCAAAGGTTGAGGTCTAATATGGAAATGCATTTGTCATCCCTCCATAATTTAGATCTAAAAAGAGCTGATGTAAAGTAAATCTCAATACTGATGGGGGAGCAGAGGGAAAATGAGCTCATCTAATCTGATGGCCTCATGGACTTGGTGGCCCAGAATAATCCATTATGTCATATCCAAGTCTGGACATCTCTTTCTGGTGTCTGGGCAGGGCTCATTCCACTATACTAGTGTCCCAGTGGTGATGATGGTCACCCTACAAGGACGGGAATGATACACTGTCCTTGCAGTCATTAGTAAGACAGCACAGGTTTTCATGGCATTAGTCTAGTTAGTGGACCGGAGGACATCAATGAAAATAGACATCCTTGGTCTCCAGGATCATCCTTTTCAAGATTACTCAGATACAGAATGACAAAGGACTGTCTCACAGAACTCAGACACACCCCTATAAGTTCAGGAGGAAACCTGAGAGGGGGCAGTTCTGAGTCTATGTGCTGAGAGAGAACTTCCCATCATAAAACAATCTCTGCTTGAATGGGACAGTAGAGAGAGTGTCCATGTTTCCTCTCTTGGCTGCAGTGCTGCTTGTCAAGAGGATGCAAACTGCTTCAGAGTGCCCATTAGTCTGCGAACTTCCCCCTTCACCCTCTCCACAACTTTTCCTCACTCTTTCCATGACTCCTCTCTCTAGAGAAGATTTTTACATTGAGGCATAAGGATGAGGAGAAAAGTAAAGAGCTGTCTTTTCATTTGTTTTTTGTTTTTCCAAATCCTAAGTCTTGGACACAGATGAGGTACCATTGCTTCAAGTTGCCCTCATCATCTTGAATTTTGCCTTGTCCAGGCTGGAATTCACAAACCATCCTGCATCCCGGGACTGGACACTCATCAAGCCATCATATGCCTTGCCTGAACCATCCTGATGCTGTAGTGGGCATTATAGGAAGCCAGAAAAGCCCAAGACACTGTCACAGTTGGGTTGAGAGACAAGGAGAAGCATCCCCAAAGATATTCTTTGTAAGGCTGATCTGATGTAATTGCAAAATTCTGACATGAAGCAACACAGGTTTTAAGTGCTAAGATTAAAGATGAGAAAAGGGGAAATATTCTCCTCAAATTGAATCCACTAATGTCAGTGGGATTAACTGCAGATGTCAGTCTGCCTTCCTAAAGGTTATGCTCTTCACTTGGGCTCACATCCTGCTGGCCCTGCCTTGACCTTCTGAGCTAGAGGACCCATTAGGATGCTCTTGTTAACAGCCCACCCCCACCCCAGGATGATTCCCTGGGTTCTGAGAATTTCACTGATGTTCACTGATGTTCCCCAGCTGGTGCTTGAAATACTTCTATCAAGAGTATGGAGAAACTTTACACACAAATGCCCCCAAGAGCAGCAGACCAATTCATAAGGTAGGAGTAACAGAGAGAAAAGATCCCTGTAGACACAGAATTTCTGGGAAGTTCAGAGAAGATGGCGGAGATAGGTAGTGATGCAGAAGGAGAAGCCAGGACCATTCAGAGAAACTTCACCTCATGGCTAATGTATTAACCATCGACTCGCCTCAAGGCACTGAGTAGTTCTCCTGTCTTTTTTGCTACCCAGGGTTCTACCCTGGGAGGCACTGCCTTAAGTGTTATGCTCAGATTCTGTCATCTCAGCAGCACTTCCTGCACCCAGTCCACTTCTGGAATGGGAGGGTCTTGAGAAAAAAGGGAAAGAAGTTGAGCTGTCAGTAAATCTTGGCACTATTTGTCTGTTTGTTTGTCTGTCCTCAGCTTAGTTTGGATTGAGTTTTCTTTCTCTCTTCTTTTTGGGCATAAGCCTCACTCCTCCAAAATGAAGTTGTTTTGAAATACAGTCCAGCCTGTTCTGAACCATAAAAGATTCAGTTAATTAACCTTTCATCAGCTGATTACTTTCAACCTTTTGGTTGGCACATTGGGGAAATGTACTAGTGGTTACTAATTAAAGGTATTTAGTATAACTTTACACTTCTTCAAACTGTTAGACTCGTGGAACTAAGTTGATTAACAAGAAAGGGGAGACATTTCTGTTGAATTTATCCTTGAAAATGGCTAAGAGAGACTATAAATAAAACCAGAAAGAGGGAAGCTATGACCTTATTCTGTAACCTCTATTTGTAATTGAGTTTTGGGGTTTGGGATCATTTTGCCAGCATGATAACAGCAGAGATTTACTGGGTGCTTATTATGTGCAAGAAATAAAATAATGACTTCACATATCCCATCTTATTTAACGCTCACAATTCTAGGAGATATATTTGAATTCCAATCCCACAAAAAGCTAAGAAGTCAAACAATCTGCTCAAGATCACAGTTAGTGCACAGCAGTCAAGAGTCTTAATATGGGGGATTTTATCTCCAAAGGCAATGTATTTAATTTAATAATGCTGACCTATGTGATGATGCCATCATTATTTTTGGAGTTGAAAGAGCCTAAAAAAAAAAAAAAACAAAAACACTTGCAATTCCAGAGTGCATCATGTCACCTTACAATTCTTTTCTGCACTGGTGATTGATTGCTGTACTATCTCAAACATTTATTATCTCAACCCAGCAGCAGCTAAACTGGATGGTCTGGCTCTGGGTCCTTCACAAGGTTTGCCATCAAGCTGGTGGCTGGGTCTGAAGGCTTGACTTGGGCTAAGACACTTTCTTCCAAGCTCACTTTTGTGGTTGTTGAAAGCTCCTTGCTAAATGATGGCTGGAGACCTCAGTTTCTCATCACAAGGATCTCCATGTATAGTCTGAGTGTCATCATGACACAGCAGCTGAAGATGACCCAAAAGGGACAGAGCCTCCAATGGATGTTCAAATCTTGTAGAGCCTAATCTCAGGAGAAACATACCATCAGTTCTGTCCCATCCTGTGGGTCACACAAATCAGTCCTGGGGCAATGTGGAAGGAGAGGACTGGAAGTCACACAAGGGTGTGAGTACCAGGAAGTGAAGATTCCTGGTGGCTCTCTTGGCAGCTGTTTACCACCCTTGCCTTTCCGTACTGCTCTCTCAGCACAGAATGCCCTTTATCCATCTTGCTGCCTGCCTCAGTTCTACTCATCCTTAAAGACTGATTCAAATTTAATTTTTTTTGTAAAGAAAGAATCCTCATTCTCATGACCTTGATGATTATTAACACATTGACCACATTATACTGTAAATACTTGTTTTCAAGTTATCTTTAGGAATCTCCTTTCGAAAAGCAAGGACAAAGCTTGCCCTTGGAGAATTTACTTTGGGAAGTGGTCACAAGGAATAGGTATGGGGACCGGAAAGAATGGGAGAAGGCAAAGGCAATCCAAGAGCTAATTGTTGAGCTGATCAACACTATAGGCAGCTGGGTTCCATCCACTGGACTGCTATTGACTCAGGTCCTTTGATCAATAGAAATTGATGGGGCAAGACCAGAAATTCAGGCAAGGCTTTATTGGGTCTCTTGCTACAACACAAGGGGACAAGAACAAGTAATGGGTTTCTGTGCTTGTTCCCTGCTGGGGAGGGAAGGAGGGAGCCAGGTGAACTGGTCCTTTAAATGGGATGAGTATAGGGAAGGCTCCAGGCTTCAGACTGGAGGGGTATCGTAGGTGATCTGCCCACCCCTTTGGTGGTGCTGAGTGCAGGGATCATGCACAGTACCCTGCTTTTACTCCGGACACCTGAGACATGACAGTTGGGTTTTTGGTCTTTCTGTATTCTCCAACTGCAGGTACTCAGTTATTTGCAGTCCTTTATAGTTTCTCTGTATTTTGTTGCCTGAGGAGTTGTTTGTCCAGGTGCAAGCACGGCAGAAGAGGGTCTCAGGTCCCAGCCTGCCTCAGGACCCTCTGAGGTACTGTGTAAAGCACACCTAGAATCATCTGCTTGGAAAAAAAAGAAGAATATTTACTCTCCAAGTCTTCTCCCCACAATGATCAAGGGTGGATTCAGAGAATGTTGGCAATGATGCAAAAGCAAGAGATAAGGGTTATAGCAAGTGCCCCTGGGATAGACTGGTTTGCAGCAAGTTGCACAGCAATGGCCAAAACACAATGATGAGATGGGAGGATGTCCAACACACCTGTATGGATCCCAATTAAGGCCAGGGACAGTGCATCATTCTTTGAATCCTAGAGCATAGAACATCCTACCAGCTGGAAAACCCATGCCAAACCATGCAACCATCATGGAGAGACTTAATTTATTCAACACATTTGTAGTGCACATGTACTAAGAGGTAGACACCATGCAAACTACTGATAATGCCATCAGAGTTATGGACAAAATAGTTAATAACTGGTAATGCACAGGTACCGACCAATCAAAATGAACCCCAACATTTCACAAGCAATAGGATTATCCTGGAATTTAATACATTTTTTTTTTCTTTTTTGGCCGCCCTACAGTATATGGAGTTCCCAGACCAAGGATCAGATAAGAGCCGCAGTTGTTACCTACACCACACCTGCAGCAATGTTGGGTCCTTTAACCCACTGTGCAGGGGTGGGGATCAAACCTTTGTCCTGGTGCTACAGAGATGTGGCTGATTTTGTTGTGCCACAGTGGGAACACCTAGAAATCACTTTTGTAATTCAAACTTGGAACCAATTGAAAAAAGAGGCATAAACCAAAAATATTTACGTGTCCAAATGATGGGCACTTTTTGGATTTGGGGGTGGAGTATGGAGGAAAGAGATGTCCTAGGCTTCCTCCAAGAGAGGAAAAGGAGAATTGTCATTGAATACGCATGGGAGGAAAAGACACTTCCAAGTAGGTGGGAGGATGGGGAGAAATAATGCACATGTAATCACAGAACCTTTTTAAGATGAATGGAATATTGGAGTTCCCATCATGGCACAGCGGAAACCATGAGGTTGCAGGTTCGATCCCTGGCCTCTGTCAGTGGGTTAAGGATCTGGCCGCAGACTCAGCTCGGATCTGGCATTGCTGTGGCTCTGGTGTAGGCCGGCAGCTAGAGCTCTGATTAGACCCCTAGCCTGGGAACCTCCATATGGCGCTGGTGCGGCTCTAAAAAGACAAAAGACAAAAATAATAATAATAATAAATGAATGGAGTATTCCTTTACACAGCTGAAAATAAATCAGAAATACAAATAATAAAAAGTCTCAAGAATTATCAAGCATCAGTATAGAGAAGTACAAAGCACAAATAGCATGTAAAAATGAGATGTTCAGGGTCAGATTAAAGATGGAAAACTTTACCTTTCATTGTGGTTCAGTGGGTTAAAGAACCCGACTGGCATCCATGAGGATGAAGGTTTAATCCCTGGTCTCACTCAGTGAGTCAAGGATCCGGCCTTGCTGTGAGCTTTGTTGTAGGTCACACACGAGGCTTGGATCTGGCATTGCTGTGCCTGTGGTGTGGGCCAGCAGCTGCAGCTCCAGTTTGAACCCTGGCCTGGGAACCTCCATATGCCACAGGTGCAGACCTAAAGAGAAAAAAAAAAAAAAAAGATGCAAAACTTTATCCTAAGAAGTAACTAAAAGGAATGTTCTGTGCTTCTCCATAATTTGCACACTGAGCTTCTAGAAGGTATGTTTAGAAAAATTTTTCCTTTTTTTTTTGTCAAATAAATAAATGGAGTTCAAAAGTTTCATTTTTAAATCAACAAACCAAATCCTGAACTTCTGTTTCAAGTTAGACATGTTGCAAGACACTGTCAGTCCCTCCCTAACCAAGAATGCAAAAAGGAAAAGCTCTAAGATCACTTTTTTCAAACCCATCAGAGATCTGAGAAATCTAAATGAGCTAAAAATGTAGAAAGAAACCATCTTCCTGGGAATGAAGAGAGCTGTGGCTGCTCCATCCCCATCAGAGGAAGGAAGAGGCTCCTCTCAAAGCACAGAAATGAAATACTAGACAGCAATGAAAAGAAAAAAAATGACATATGCATACAACATGGAAGAATCTTTAAAAGATATTATGTTAACCAAAAGGAGCCAGACACAGAGATGATACTATATGAAACACAAGAATGGGCAAAACTAAGCTGTAGTGCTAAACATCTGAGAATGGTTGCTTCTTGAATAGGGAGGTAAAATTTCTGGAAGGAGACATGAGGGAATTTGCCAGAGTATTTGACATGTTTTTTGGGTTTTTTGGTTTCTTGTTTTTTGCTTTTTAGGGCCACACTAGCAGCATGTGGAGGTTCCCAGGCTAGGGGTCTATTTGGAGCTATAGCCACCAGCATACGTCACAGCCACAGCAATACCAGATTGAGCCACGTCTGCAACCTACACCACAGCTCATAGCAATGTCGGATCCTTAACCCACTGAGTGAGACTGGGGATCGAACCCACAACCTCATGGTTCCTAGTTGGATTCATTTCTGCTGTGCCATGACAGGAACTCCAGAGTATTCGAAATGTTTAATAGCTGCTTTGTGGTGGAAATGATGTGAGAATATAATATTATCAGAGTTAATTCAATACAGTAAGAATAGTACCATCTGTTCAATTTATTGTGTTCAAATCATACCTAAGACAACCCCCCCCAAAAAAAAAACCACCCCTAAATCCAAGCAAAATTAAGGAACTTGAAAACCTGATTTTGGAGTTCCTGCTGTGGCGCAACAGGATCCTTGATGTCTCTGGAGCACTGAGATGCAGGTTCAATCCCCTGTCCCACCCCACCCCACAGGTTAAAGATCCCGTGGTGCCACAGCTGTGGCTTGGATCTGATCCTTGGCCAGGGAACTCCATGTGCCAGGAAGCAGCCAGAAAAGAAGAAGAAGAAGAAAAGATGTTGCTGCAATAATGCCTGGTACCAAACAACTCCAAAACTCAGTGGCTTGCAACAGCAAACATTTGTCTTCTTGCACACAAACACGTGGGTTGTCTGGCAGCCCTATAGAACTTGTTTGGTCTGGAGTTTCTAGAAGCTTCCCAGGGCAAGTTCTTTTCATTGCTGACAAAGACAAAATCACAGTGGGCAGTGAAAACCCTAAGACCCTCAACTTATAAATAGCATCTGTCATGACCACCTTCCATTGGCCCAAGCCAGTCACCTGACCAAGGCTAAAGCCAATAGGGTGGGAAGGATATGCCACCCCCATGAACTATGACAAGGGTGGTGGTGAGGGAGAAAGTGAAGATACCTAATCTCCCAGTCTCCAGGTAGCTGTATGAGAGAGGACAAAAACCAGGGCTCCTGAGAGGAGCCCAGCACCTCTGCATCAGCCCACACTGTCTCTGCAAGGTCCAATGATCAAGAGACAACAGCTGTGTTCCCAAGGGAAGTTCCAGCACATCTTCACATCGACTGCCAGAGAGGCGTGAGGAAACCAGAAGGACAGTGCTCCATGCAGAGCTTATAGAAAGCCTCACTCTGGTTTCCCTGGTGTTTGGGAAGCTACCCTTCCTCCAGGGAGCCACAAAACTCTCTGCACTGAGAGAAGAAACATCTGTTCATGGAAAGAAATGCAATACAGCCATCTAATGGATCTTGGCTGTCACAGGCTGGCTGCTGCTTCTCTGGGAACATCCAAAGTGGACAACAGCATAAAGTTTGAGTAGAGGTGTCCACAGGCAGATGGGCACCTGCAGGGGGCGGGGGGGCAGGGCTGTCACTGGCATGCCAAATGATTTTCACCAGCTGCTATTGGACTCTTGGCGGAGCAGTATTCCTTGATTTGAGCCCCATCCCAGCATAAACACCCTAGAAGATTAGACATAACTCTGATCCAGAAAAAGGAAAGAAATGAGGTCAAGTTTTTCTCACCTCCATCTGGTTAGAGATCAAGCCTGGGGTAGCCATTTCTGCCACATGTATTTAGATAAACCACCTGGAAAGAAACTTCACCCTCCTTGTTCCTTCCAAGCACGTTAAACCATTTTCTCCCTGGCTGACTGTGGTCACAGAGTCAGCACAGCAGGAGCCCTCTGAGTTCAGTTCCATTCCACAAAGCCGTGGTGATGTGAGCTTCCCCAGGTCCTTCTGCCTCCAGGCATTCGTCCACAACTCCAGTCAACTGAAGAAGTCATCCAATCGGCTCACCCAGCAGACAATGACTGCTCACCTGCTCTGTGTCACGAACTCTGTTAAGTCCTGAGGATAAAGCTCTGAATGAGAAAAAATGTGTCCCTTCCTGCCCCAGAGCTTACACACAATAGGCAAGATAGACATGGACAGAACAGGTTAAGTGTGATTTGAGGTGAACAGAGTTGCAAGGCGGTCCTCAGAGCCTCAATAGCTGCATAAAGGACTCACAGGTTATCCCAAGGGTGGTCAAATCCATTAAAGGGGCAGCACTGCACAGCCACGTCTTTTGGCTGCAGTGTTTTTCTTGAATGCTTCAGATGTGACATCCTTCTGCAGGCTCTGTCCTGCTTTGTAGGGTTTCAAGCTGCAGACCATTTGAATGGACTTGAATTTTTACAAATCTAAGTAAGGAAGTTTGTCTCTAGTCACACCCCATGGAGAACAGAAATAGCTTTGGGGATCTCAGTGGCACTTGACTGAGGCAGCAGTGATCCCAGAGACCACAGGCAGACCCCTCTTAATTTCTCCCATCTATTTCAAGACTGAGAGGAATATTGAGCATCTTTTCAGGTTGCTGTTGGCCATCTGTATGGGGTCTTCTGCCCATTTTGGGGGATTTTTTTGTTTGTTCGTTTTTATTTTTTAGCTGCACCCATGGCATATGAAAGTTCCCAGGCCAGGGATCAAATCTGAGCCACCCCTGCAACCTACACCATAGCTTCAACAATGACTGGTCCTTAACCCACAGTGCCACATAGGGAACTCAGGTTGATTATTTTTTTCACATTAAGCTGTATTAGCTGTTTATGTATCTTGGAAACTAGTGCATTGTTGGTAGCATCATTTGCATGGTGCTCAATATCACTAATTGTTAGAGAAATGCAAATCAAAACTACAATGAAGTATCACATCACACCAATCAGAATGGTCATCATCAAAAAGTCTACAAACAATAGGGAGTTCCTGTCATGGCACAGTGGAAACAAATCTGACCATGAACTATGAGGTTGTGGGTTCAATCCCTGGCCTCGCTCAGTGGATTAAGGATCTGGTGTTGCCGTGAACTGTGATGTAGTTCCCAGACACAGCTCAGATCTGGTGTTGCTGTGGCCGTGGTGTAGGTTGGCAGCTACAGCTCCTATTCGACCCCTAGCCTGGAAACCTCCATATGCCACAGGTGCAGCCCTAAAAGAACAAAAAGACAAAACAAAACAAAAAAAGCCTACAAACAATAAATGCTGGAGAGGGTGTGGAGAAAAGGGAGCCCTTCTACATTGTTGGTGGCAATGTAAATTGGTGTGGCCACTATGGAGGACAGTATGGAGGTTCATTAAAAAACTAAAAATAGAGTTACTATATGATCCTGCAGTCCCACTCTGGGGGAAACTTTAATTCTCTAATTTGAAAATGTTCATAGCAGCACTATTTGCAATAGAAACAACCTAGAGGTCCATCAACCGATGAATGCATAAAGATGTGCTACACACACACAGAGGAATATTACTCAGCCACAAAAAAGAATGAAATCATACCATTTGCAGCAATATGGATGGACCTAGAGATTATCGTGCTAAATGAAGTAAGCCAGACAGAGAAGGACAGACATCATATGATATCACTTATATGTGGAATCTTAAAAAAAATGATACAAATGAACTTATTTATGAAACAGAAATAGATTCACAGACATAAAAGACAAATTTATGGTTACCTAGGGAAAAGGGGGATATAAACTAGGAGTTTGGGGTTAACGGATACACAAAAACAACAGATATACAAAATAGAAAACCAACAAGGGCAGGGAATAATATTCAGTATTGTGTAATACCTATAATGGAAAAGAACCTGAAAAAGAACATATCTGAATCACTTTGGTGCACAGCTAAAGCCAACACAACATTGTAAATTAAATGTACTTCAATTTTTTCAAAAGGTTATTAAAAAAATAGAAAAGACTGGGAGGAGTCCACTGTGGCTAAGCAGGTTAAGGACCCAGCCTTCTCTCTGTGAGGATGCAGGTTCCATGGCTGGCTTCCCTCAGTGAGTTAAGGATCTGGTGTTGCTGCAAGCTGTGGTATAGGTCACAGATGAGTCTCAGATCTGGTGTTGCTGTCATTAGAGCTGTGGCTTAGGCCTGTAGCTCTGATTTGACCCCTACCCAGAAACTTCCATATGCCAAAGGTGCAGCCATAAAAAGAAAGGCTGGGGAGTTCCCAAGTGTTCTAGTGTTTAAGACTTGACACCTCTATCACTATTGCCTGAGTTCAATCCCTAGTCTGGGAACTAAGATCCCACATCAAGCCTCTGCACACAGCGCAAAAAAAAAAAAAAAAAAAACCTGAAGATGGAAAGGGGAAAAAACATTCTAGCCTTGGGATAAAGCACATCTTTGCTAGGCCATTGCCAAAGCAATTTTGAAAACCACCAAGGGTGCATGGAGATTGCTGGTTAACACTCAGGCTCTGCGCCAAGCTGCTGCAAGCAGTTCAGTTTTCCATTAGTCGAATGATCAGAGGGCAAACCTAAAAATCTAGGTCTAGCTGACGTTCATAAGATATCATAGGGGCCAAGCAATGAGAAAAAAAAAAGTAAAATGTAATTTCTACAGAAAATGTAACTGGAAAAAATATCTTCTAATTTCAATCATTTATTCCTCAGAAGGCTTTTCCATATACTAGCTTAGAACCAGGGCCACACACACACACACACACACACACACACATACAAGTCAGCAACAGTGTTGTTTGTTATTCTTTGGAGAGGAAGAGGAGGTGGGTTTTCTTCTCTCCCCACCTGCCCCTGGGATTGTTATATTTAGAGGAAACTGTCATTAGCAAAGTGTGGCCTTTGGGCAACACGGCTTTCTGTTTATAAACAAACACACATTTTAGGCATGTTTTTGTTTAGCCTCCTAATTACAAATAGAATTGCCCCAGTCAGGTTTGGAGGGTAATCCGCTGTGCCGTGTGCAGAAGGAGGGGTGGGAGGGTTGCCGTGGGAGCCTCCAAGGGGCTAGAGATCTTGACTGGAACCAATGGAATGAGTTAGATTTTGTTTCTTCTGACTGTGTGGGAACTCCAGCAAGAGAGGGCCTTTGAGGAAATGATTCTTCTAATTTGTCCCCAGGATGAGAGTGATGCCCTGTGGCCAAAATTCGGCCCCTTGAGGAAACACCAGACCTTGGGGAGAGGCCCTGCACATCATCAGGAGGGCGTGAACATTTTCTTTGGGCTGGAAGTGGGACCTGCACAAAAATGCAGGACAGGAGGTCTGTCTGGGCTGGGGCTCCCAAGCTCCTGGACCTCAGCGCTCTGCAAGTCAGCAGCGTGGAAGAAGCATAGGAGGAGATTGATCATATCTGCCAAGGATTGACCCCAGATAAATCACAAGCCCTTGCTTTGACTTAGACTTCAGGCCAGTCTCACCTCTTGGTTTATATGCAGGGTTCACGCTGACGTTAGAGAAGGTGAGTGTGAACACACACATCTGCACAGGCACATGCACAGGGCTCCACCATTAACTACTTTTACCACCATGGCCCTTTCCTTCTTCCATCACATATTTTGGAAACTCCTGTTGTATGCCAGGCACTTGATCTGAGAGTCAAGTTGTGGATTTGGAACTAGTGGCTGAAGAGGGTGCAAACCAGCTCTCAGTGGGAAGTGACTTGGACCAGTTGGAACTCCTCTCAGCCACATGGGAATCAGTGGGAGAATCCTGTGGGATCTTAAATGGGTCATTCCAAATCTCTGGGATCAAAGACTCGGAGCCTTTTATTTTCCCTCTTCTGACTTTGTTTTTAAACCAAATATAGAGACATGTAGGACAACTTATTCTATTGAAAAAGGAGAAAATGTTTTCTTTTTCTCTTTACGGCTGCACCTGAGGTATTTGGAAGTTCCCGGGCTAGGGGTTGAATCAGAGGCTCAGCTGCCAACCTACACCACAGCCAAGCCACATTGGATCTAAGCTTCCTCTGTGACCTACACCACAGCTTGCAGCAATGCTGGATACTTAACCCACTGAGGGAGGCCAGGGATTGAATCTGCATCCTCATGGACACTATATTGGGTTCTTAACTGGCCGAGCCACAACGGGAACTCCAAGAAAATGTTTTCTGTAGAAGACATTTGTCCTTTCATGGCTGGTCAGTGTCCACGTCCCCTTCCTGACATCCATTCCTGCCACTGGAAAAAGGCTGGCCAGTCTGAGATTTTACCTGTCATAGTAGGTTGAATAAAGTTCCCTCAAAGATGCCTGCATCCTGGAGTTCCCATTGTGGCTCAGTGGTAACAAACCTGACATGGATGGTAACAAATCCATGAGAATGCAGATTTGATTCCTGGCCTTGCTTGGTGGGTTAAGGATCCAGTGTTGCCACAGTATAGGTCTCAGATGCAGCTCTGAATTGACATTGCTGTGGCATAGGCCAGCAGCTGCAGCTCCAATTCGACCCCTAGCCTGGGAACTTCCATATGCCGCAGGTGCAGCCCTAACAAAAAGTAATAAAAGATGCCTGCATCCTAATTCTTGGAACCTGTGTATATGTTATCTCACACAGATGGATGGAGTCTTTGCAGATATCATGAAGATAAGGACCTTGAAAAGGGAGATTCTCCTGGATTATCTCGGTGGAACCAAGATATCACAAGAAGGGAGGGCCAGAGTCAGAGGAACAGACCATGTGATGACAGAGGTAGAGGGATGCAGAGTCAGAGGGAGATGATGCTACCGTGCTGAAGATGGAGAAATAGACTATGAGCCAAGGAATGTAAGCATCTTCTAGAAGCTGGAAAGGCCAAGGAAATAGATTCATTCTTGAAGCCTGTGACAGGAAAGCAGCCTCTCAACACCTTGATTTTAGACTTCTGACTTCCAGTACATAAATGTGTACTTTTGAACATTAAGGTTTTGGTAACCATGAAATTAATAAGGAAATGATAGGAGGTAATAGGAAACTAATACGCCATGTTAGTGCAAGACTGCTTGACTTCCAGGTGTCAGAATCTGCTTTCATTTCCCAAGACCACTCCACTACCACCTGTGGCATTCCTGAAGTGCCTGAGGAAGGACTCTCACCATCTCCCTCCACAGCTATCAAGCCATCACTGAAAAGAGCAGGTGGATGTAAACCCCAGCTCCCTTGCTTTTGGGTGGGATACTCTGCCGTGTGGGGTCCACATAATTTCCCAAGTTCTCCTATGAGAGAAAGCCCAGGTGCCCAGTATAGCAGCCAGACTTTTTAGGCACCTGGCTGCCTTTCCTTCCCTGTGTCTCTTTCCCACTGCCCTCTAGATGCCTCCTGGGTTCACCTCCCAAATATACAGCATGTACTTGAATCCTTGCCTCATGGTCTGCTTGCCAGGGAATTCAAACCAAGATGAGGTGTGATGAGTGCCTTGCTTTCCTGAGCTACAATCACTCCCTTGAGTCAAATGATTCAAGTCAAATCCACCAGGCAGTTGCCGCTGGGAACATCAACCTTCAACAGAAAGACAAGGCATCATAAAGTAAGGAGTGCATACTGCATTCTGGGCAGAACTGTGACCTCACTGCTCCTGCCAGCATCTCAGTCTCCATCTGCCTTAGGTTCAGGAGCCCCTTCCAAAGAATCATTTCCTCTTACATTAGCCAAAGTTGGTTCCTGAAACCAACGTTGCCATCAAAGAAGCTTGACAGATATAGAATCTCAGAGAGGAGCAAAGGGAGGAGGTATGCTCTTTGAATAAAACAGGAGGGAAGATACCCTGAGAGTAGAAGGGTGAAGAAGCAGGCTTGACACCAGGAGCCTTCCTTAAACATGGGCTTTCAGTGTTTCTCAAATGGAAGACCCCAGGGCATCCATTTGTTCTCTCTCTGTCAGCATCAGCACCTTTCTCAGGACAGGCAGTGTCTAGGTATGGCCATAGAATGCTGCTGTGAGGGTTATAACCAAACTAGAATTTGGCCCTTTGAACCTGGGGGAGCTCTTTCAGGAGCAAAGAGACAGGAGACCATGAGACCCACACTTGGTAGCATTCAAGGCTTGAAAGTGACAGGGACCCCTCTTCTGTTGTTCTGGGAAGATCCATGATGAGCTGAGCCCAGCATGTGGAAAACTTGAACTTGACATCAGAAAAATATGAGGAGATAGAATCACAGCCAAGAAGGAAACTCATTCAATGGTTTACGGACAACAGAATGTGTTGATACAGTGAAAATGACAGTTTGATTCCATGAATCGGTGACTAGTTCTCATTCTTCAACTGTGTCACCGTAGGCAAGAAACTTCCTCTCCTTGGATCTCCATTTCCTTCAATTATTAAATGAGAGGATTGGACAAGGAGGTCACACTCTGGCCTTGTAGCTATAAAGGAGCATCATTCTCAGATGATCTGGTACCAGCCAACTTATCATGGCCAACTGTCATGGGTATGAAGTTAAATGGATGTATTTCCCTCTGGCTGTCTCATCATAAGCTGCCTCCAGCAATCTGGGAGTTTGAACAAGGGAATTCAAATTATTTTCTTTTAACATAAAATAGAAGCTAAAAGAATAGGGGTACTGCTCTGAGCTTGATCTCATGTCCAGTGTTGTAAGTGAACCCATCGGCTTTAAAGGGGGAAAAAGTCAAAAAAACTCTTATTCCTCTTAAGGCACAAAATGAAAATGTCTCTGTTTCCCCCATAACACAAGGGCATTTTTTTTTTTTTTCGTAAAGCTACTTTAAAAGAAATATGGTCATTTGGGGGATACTTAAGCTTACAGTTTTCCATAAAACTGCTACTTCTCAGGATTTTCTCGAAAACTGATAATCTACTGAACCAATTCATTTAGCAAATATTTTGAGCACTTGCTATATGCCAGACACAGGTAAGCAATGGAAGTGCAAAGCCATTTAACGTGTGTCCCATTTTATGTAAAAATTTATCTTTATTCATTTAGTCCATAACTATTCTGGATACCTATTCTGTTCTAGAGACTACCACTGGAGAAACAAGAGTGAATTAGACAGCCGCCACCTTCATGCAGCTCCCAGGCCACTGATGAAGAAGGTCAACCAAAATGGGCTACTCTGATATTGTGCAGAGATAGACTTATATATGCAGGGAATTGACAGTGAGGAGTGGCTGATGCTGTGTCGAGGGGTCAGGAAAGGCCCCAGAGGTGCTCAATCTTCAGCCAAGGAACCAGATTGCTGGAGAGTTGGTTGGGGTAAAGTTGATGAGGAAAAATCCCAGGCAAGGAGTGTGAAAAAGGAAATCTGGGAGTTCCCGTCGTGGCGCAGTGGTTGACGAATCCGACTAGGAACCATGAGGTTGCGGGTTCGGTCCCTGCCCTTGCTCAGTGGGTTAAGGTTCCGGCGTTGCAGTGAGCTGTGGTGTAGGTCACAGACGCGGCTCGGATCCTGCATTGCTGTGGCTCTGGCGTAGGCCGGTGGCTACAGCTCTGATTCAACCCCTAGCCTGGGAACCTCCATATGCCGCAGGAGCAGCCCAATAAATAGCAAAAAGACAAAAAAAAAAAAAAAAAGGAAATCTGTTTCCTTCTTAAGGGTTACAAAGACCAAACTGAGAGAGAGATTATCTGCCTAATCTGTCTTTCTTTCTCTCTTCCCTTGGATGAAAAAAACCATTTAATCAGCCCCCGAGTGGATGAGAAAACTCAATTTACAAACATGAAAGTCTGAGTGGACAGCTGTCTTCTAGCACAAGGAAGGAAGGGACAAGAGCAATACTCTGGGACTTTGGGATCTCTGGGATTTGGGTTTAAACCCAGCTCAACCACTTTCTAGCTCCAGGACTTTGGGCAAACTACTTAACTTCATCTGTAATGTGATATTAACAGGAGAATTCTCCCCAAATTATTGGAAAAATTAAGTGAGAAAATAACTATAAAAGCAACTACTAATAATCAATAAAAAAAGTATTTAAAATTTTTCTTTTGATCTCTTATAATGAGCAACTTCTTGGTCCCAGTGACAAATGTTCATAGTTATTAAATGTGGTGAGTAATAATTTCTATATCACATGGGTAAAGAACAATCTTTACACAGTGTGTTGAATATGGAGTCAGTCTTACTGTTCAAAATATATAAACAACCATTTTTAAAACAGATCCTAGGAGTTCCCATCATGGCTCAGTGGTAATGATCCTGACTCTTATCCATGAAGAGGCAGCTTGGATCCCTGGCCTTGCTCAGTGCGTTAAAGATCCAGCATTGCTGAGAGCTAGGTGTAGGTCACAGACACAGCTCGGATCTCGAGTTGCTGTGCCTGTGGCATAGACTGGCAGCTACAGGTCTGATTCGACCCCTAGCCTGGGAACTTCCATATGACAAAGGGCGGCCCTGAAAAAAAGACAAAAGTAAATAAATAAATAAATAAAACAGACCCTAGTCTAAATTCCTGGGAAATTTCATTTAAAATGTCCACAAATGAAGAACACTGATGTGAATTTCTCCTTTCCAAGTGGTAGTACCTACAAGCAGACATTCTTGTGTACAAATCCCATTTTTATTGTAAAATCCCACCACAGTTCAAAAAAAGATTCAGTATGAGTCTGTAATTTTAGACTTGATAGAATAATGCATTACTTTTTTTTAACTCCTCATGTATCACTTTCTAGCTGTGTGACATCAAGCAAATTATTTCACCTCTCTGTGCTTCCTTTTATGCATATTTTAACATTGAGACTATGGGGTTGCTATGACAATGAAATAAGTAAATTCATGCAATGCACTTAAGACAATGCCTGACATATACCAAATTCATGATACAAGTTAGATAATGTTACTATCACAAAATTTTTTATATATTATACCTGAGTTTATGGCACACACACATGATAAAACCCTCACACCAGAATTATTTGGAAAAAAAAGGATGTTTTTAGGATTTGTTTTCATGGACAAAATTACTTAGGGGTAAATCCAAAATGGTAGATTTGTTCAAGTAAGATATGTGTGATCTGAGCACATCTTTGAATTGATAAATAAATATGAATATGTTGGATGCTGAGAAGCCATACCTCAGGGGAAAAAATAATTGAAACTCAAGTGCGAGAAGGTCAGGAGGTGCAGGCTACCCTACTCTCTTCAACTCATCCATGACTAGAAACAAATTGCTTTCTCTCAGCCCTTCTCTACTTGAATGGCTTCCCAACTCATCCAAGCATTGGAATTCTTTTTTCAAAGAAAACTTGACATGGAGCACCAGGTACCAAACAGGTTTTGGCAGGGCAGCCCTGGGGAAGAAGGAAAGGACTTGAGAGCCCACCTCCAACTCTTCTTCTGCTATTAACCACCCCCCGACACATGTGCCCTGGGTGTGTCTTGGGACACAGTTTGAGTGTTGGCACAAATACACAGATATAGGCTGTCTAGAGGGAAATACATTAAGGAGCTTCCTTTACACTTCTTTTCTCAAACCTAATTGTATAAAAATAACAATATATCTTTCCCAAGATAACATTAGGGGCTGCTGGAAATAAGAGTCTTTGAATTTTCAAAGTGTATGTGAATTTTACAGGGAATCAGACTTCACTAATATTCTCAAAAACTAACAGCTTTGTGTAAGGTTGGCCGAAAGGACAAGAGACACAAGTTCAGGCATAAAAGACTTTATTATCAGGGCATACTGCCGGGCTGACTCACAACAGGAGGTAAGCAGTCAGTCTTTCCAGGAGGGAGGTTATATGTGGGTGCCAAGAAAGGGGGTTGCTGTGCAGAAGCTGATTGCCCATTTCTTATGTAAATAGAGTGAAAAGGAACAGACCAATCTGTGTACTTTTAACAAACTATGTAAATAGGGTGAAAAAGGAACAGACAAATCAGTTTGGGAGAATTGTTAGTAGGATATGAACAGAAGTTTAGACCTTCTCCTGGGTAGTGGGGTAGTATTTAAGATTGGGTCACATGATTTGGGGAAGGCTTAGTCATGTCTTAGTCATGTCTCTCCAGGGAGCCATGAGCTAAGTCTTGTTTTTCCCAGGATGAACCTAACACTTTGGGCAAATCAAAACCCATGCTAATATGCACTTTTGAATAACCATCATGACACCACAGGACAGATGTAGTAATCATTGTCTCTATTGCAGACACTAACCTATGTTTAACCGTTATTCGTGAGGTAAGTGGGCTAGTGGACAACACATAGTCATGGAAGCTCCTCAACTTCTTTGAAAGAGGAAAGAGGCTTAGAACTGCAGCTTCACTCATTGGTATCAGCTAAGAAGATATGCCAAAGAGATCAAGATGTGCCAAAGAGAGTCAAAGACACCAGTTAGAATTACTAGAAGAGACTGAGCAAACCACACCCACCGAATGACTAGTTCAGACCCCTGCTGACTCTGAGCCATACTCTCTCTCGAGTCCCCAGGAATCAGTGCAGAGTGGATGCATTTCTTGTGAGTTCATTCAGAACTCGCATAACAACAACCCTGATATACACCATACGAGGAAATACACTCCATATTTTACAATAATCTGTAAGGGAAAAGAATCTGAAAAAGAGTAGATGTATATGAATATATGCATGACTGAATCACTGGACTGTACACCTGAAGACTAACATGAAGTAAATCAATTATACTTCAATCAATAATCAATCAATCAATCACAAAAGAATAATCCTGATACTAGGCAGCTGGAGATTTCTCTCACAGTGACAGTGTGGTGATTATTTTGTTCATATTTTAATTTTTTTTTTACTTTTTGCTTTTTAGGGCTGCACCCAGGCTAGGGGTTGAATTGGAGCTATAGCTCCCGGCCTATGCCACAGCCACAGCAACTCAGGATCTGAGCCACGTGTGCATCCTACACCACAGCTCATGGTAATGCCAGATCCCTAACCCACTGAACGAGGCCAGGGATCGAACCTGAATTCTCACCAATCTTAGTTGGGATTGTTAACCACCAAGCCATGAAGGGAACTCCCTTTGTTCATATTTTTAATCTCTTATGAATTATATGGAGGTAGAACCACTTCATTTAATGGGAGAGGAGAAAGGTATCAATCTGGTTACCTGTCAGTAATTCATCAAACTGTTAGACAATTCGTAGTCTATTGACCCACTATCTTATGTGAACTTAAACGAAAGAGTTAGCATAGTGGGCAAATCAAGTACTACAGTTGGAGTCCTGGGGGCCTGGGCTCAAATTTCAGCTCTGTCACTCACTCAGTGTCCCACCATAGACCCCAGCAAGCTACTCAAACTGCTCTGAGCCTCAGTTTCATCACCTGTAAAGTTCTGCAGAACTATTGCCTGACAGTGGCCCCAGCTGGGTCTCCCCAGAGTGGTCAGTGGTAAGTACCACTTAGGCATCATTCCTACCGCAGAGGTTCCATACCTAATTCTCTTGCCCTCTAATATGTTATGAGCTATCTAACAACTTGGCATAAGTTTATTTTATCACTCAATTAGTAGAGTGGATCCCATTATTTGCAACCAAGAATACTGCCAATTGTCTGCCCTCAAGACCACCATGAATCACAGCCTGGAAAGGTGCACTCAGTAAATACTTATGGGGTAAAAGAATGCTTACAAAAATAAATCACCAAAACAAAGAGAGTTTGAGTTCAGAAAATTGGAGTTCTAAAGGTATGAAGCATTATGAAAAATTTTCCACTTTAGAAAATGGTTAATGCAAAAGTTTAGGGACAAATAAATGTCAGTCAGTGCTTTGTATTCAATATGCTCTACCACATCAAACTGACTTCAGTATATGGAATTTTGTGAACCAAATACCACCTACTCATTGGTCTTCGTCATGATACACACACTGTTCTTTTTGTCTCCGCATCCCCTAATCCACCTCTATTCCTTTGTATAGATAGAAAATAGATGCATAATGCAGCTTTGGAGCCAGGCCTCCCAGGTGTGGACCCAGCCCTACCCCTGACAAACCACATGATCTTGGCTGAGTTCCTCCCCCTCTGTGGGCCCCAGTTTGCTCACACAGCTCAGGACAGCTAACAGTTGTTATAAGAGTTAATGTGTTCTTACGCATAGGGAACCCCAGCACATAGTTAATTAACATAACATAAACAAGTGTTATAAATGCAGAACAGCCTGGTTACCCTATTTGTCCCATTACCTGGACTAACCCATGTCTTATATTCTGGCCTGAGAAAAGTTTGCAACAAATTTTCCTTCCATAAAAGAAATGCTATTTCCATTTGCTAAGATAATATTTGTTATTGGCCTGAGTGTAAAGGCTTACTTAGCAATACAGCTCAAGGTTTTAGCACTTTGTTTTGAACACTGATAGCCTGGATTGAAGCCTGGTATCACTTCTTAGGGAACTTTGCCCTTGTGGGCAACTTGTAACTCCCAGTGCCTCGGTTCCTTCATCTATAGAATGGGCTAAAAACACGACCTATTCCATAGAGATGTTGTGAGGATTTAAATAATCACATTTTGAGAAAGTAAAAATTAGCTTGGACTAAGAAAGAAAATATCTGCCTGGCCTTTCATCAGACTTGGAAAAAGGTCAAGAGAAAACCAGCTGCAAAGTTAATAGCAAACAATTCTCCCAAGGACACACTACATTTATAAAGTGTCATAAAATATCCTTCATTGGGTGACAACAGCTTTCTCATTCACTGAGAAACTTGTTCTGTAAAATAATAGACTATTAGTGTAGAAGAAAATGTCCCAATAAAATGTAGAAAGGAGAGACCCCAGCCATGATGACTAAGCAAAGTCTAGCCAACTGCCCCAACCAGTCCTCCCCCATGCATCTGCTTCCACATCTACTACCTTGCCTGACGTCACTCCAGTCCAACTAGTCAAGCTTGGACCTGGAAGATGTAGCCCATAAAAGCCTTGTGAAACCCTTCTTCCGGGCTCAGACTCTGGAGAGCAATCTCCTCTGAGCCCGCTGGCGTAATAAAACTGAGTTCTCCAACTCCGAGTGCTCGCTTGGTTTCTTGCCGGGTAAAAGAGCTGTTCCACTGCAGCCACAAAGCTGCCGGAGCTGGTACACTACAGCCATGGGGCTGTCGCCAGAGCTGATACGCTGCAGCGCAGGGCTGCTGGGTATCTGCCGTAACATTTCTGGAGGCCCCAGCGAGATTCCAACCGTTCTGGCCCCTTGAGCCACTGGAACAGAGGTAAGGCCGCCCGGGAGCCGAGGAGCCTCAAACCGAAGGAGGCGGCGTGCCACCCAATGGTATTCCGGGTCCTCCTTCGTAAGTGGCATTCCTGACTCCTGGGTGACCGAACCCTGACCAGACTCAGTGGAGAGATGGACCAACTCACCAGAAAGGCATCCGGACAAGGTAAGGCCCTGGGGCAAACCCCAGTCAGGTCCTGCCCCAGTGGGCAGAAGAGGGGACTGATCACCCCCTGAGGGAGACTCTCCTGGTCGGAAGCTGTGCCTGACCAGAGCAGCAGTCCTAGTGCTCCAGATTGGAAGCAGAGGAACCTCTTGCTTGGGTGGAGCAACTGTCATGTGTAGCCGATTGAAAGTTGTGCATGATCGAGCTACTAGTTAGGGATTCCCAGGGAGTGGGAGGCATTGTGATAACCTCTGAGTGTGTGTGAGAGTGAATGAGCGGCCTGATTCACTTGTGCTTCAGGTTCAAGTTTGTGGCTCCATGGTCTTAGTGGCTACAGAGTCCAAGTGGGTCCTAACCTGCAGTTCCGTGGTGACCTCATATGGCTTATGGCTGCAGCGGACTCTGAGGGTTCTCGTCCCTCCCTGCGAGTCCAATCCAAGTTCAGGGCTTATACGAACCAGCCAATTGTTAAGAGGCACCTAAACTCCCGAGGGGGGTTGGTCAGGCAGACATCTGAATGGCCAACTTCTGAGAAGGAGGCACCCTCCCTTGTTTCATCTGCAGCACCGGCACAGGGTGGCCACATGGGGTGGGACCTAACCCAGAAGCCCACGAGCCAGAGACCCCTGTGCATCCGCCATCTTGGGCCATAAATTCCTCCGAGGAGATAATCTAACTGTACTTTGCCCCTGGGCCTCCAGGAACTCCCATCCCAGACTCTAGACCAGCCATGGGACTGCCCATTTTGTCAGTTCATGGAGACCCAGGATCTGAGTCAAGGAGACAAGCCTGTCATCCCTGGCTCAGTTCAGGGTATAGGGAGGATTGGGTACAAGGTCCCCTGTCCTTTGCCCCAAACATTAGAACCTGTCTGAGAGTGCCTTCCTGAGACTGGGGGCCCAGATGGATCAGAGATACTTACAACAAATCAGGTGCTCTTCCCAGTCATAGAGCAAGCTGAGTGGGATCTGTCTTGCTTTCAAGAGTGGTGGAGGCAAAGCTATTGGGGATACCACCCACGAGGCCAGAGAAGGTCTCATAATATCAGGCCATAGAAAAGATCCACATAAAGACACCATGGGTTCACCCAAATCTAAACCTGTGGTTGTAGACTGTGTGATCAAAGATTTCAAAAAGGGATTTTCTGAAGATTATGGTATAAAACTAACCTGATCTTTCATCATTTCCTTTGCCATTACCTCAAATAGAGCTGTGGGGGCAAAGGAAACAGACCTCTAGATGATAAGACCATCCTGAGTTGTTACCTGGTCTGTGGTGGAAAAGGAGTTCATAGCTAGTATTCATCCAAATTAGGCCAAGTCTTTAGCCTCAGAGCCTCGGCATAGTCAGTTTTGCTTTTTGCTGTTTACTTTCACCCTGGCCGGAGTAATTGATGGCTGGTTCATCCAATTTACCCGTTAACTGTGGTTTAGAAACTTTCCTAATGTTAATACAGGGCATGTCAGAGTGAGCATCTTAGGATTCAAAAACCCAGGGCAGGGCCTGTATGCCTGGGTTTTCTTCACCTCTGTCCAGAGACAGATAATGGGCAGGGTTGATGGGAAGAGAGGCTACGCTGGTAAAGAGTGGTTAATTCCAGTCAGCCTGAGGTCGGATGAGACATTTGACCACTAGTATCTAGCTGCTCCATATGAGAGAGGGGACGCCCTCACGTAGCCAAGAAGGACAATAGGCGCTGGATGCTGTTTTTTTTTGTCTTTTTCGGATGGGAGCCACACCCTCAAGCCTGGTGCATGACTCAGTAGCAACCCCTCTGACATGTGCCTTGAAGAACTGGAAAAAGTTTGACCCTGAGATTCTGAAAAAGGAAACATTTAATTTTCTTTTGAACAAAAGCTTGGCCATTATATAATCTGTCAGATGGAAAGCTATGGCCATCTGAAGGCTCACTAGCTTATAATACCATTCTCCAATTAGCCAGAAGTTAGTCAGCCTCCTCCAATACTGCTCAAGGCTCCTCCTCCCCCCAAGCCAGTGCCAAAGTTATATCTCTCTCTACTCCCTTTACAAGAAGTAGCAAACAGAGAATGGGGACCAAATACAGGTCCATAAACCTATTTCACTTCAGGACTTAAGGCAAATAAAAACAGACTTGGGAAAATTTGCTGATGACCCAGATATATTGAGGTCTTTCAGGGTCTCATGCAGTCCTTTGAGTTAGCCTTCAAGGACGTCATGTTATTACAGAAACAGACATTGACTATAAGTGGAAAATTACATAAAGTCTCCAAAACTGCCCAAAGCTGGGGAAGATGAATGGAATGATGCTATAAATGCCAAAGGCAGATTAGAAGAGGAATGATCAAGATTTCCCACAGGGTGTGAGGCAGTTCCTATGAGCAATCCCAACTGGTATGCTGATGAGGGAGATAACAACAATTGGCATAGAAATCATTTTATTACTTGTATAGTTGAGGGATTAAAAGCCTCATGAGTAAAGCCTGTTAAAAACTATCGGAGGTTTACTAGGGGAACAAGAGTCTATCAGCTTTCTTAAAAAGACTCAGAAAGGCATTGAGAAAATATAAAACAGGGAACCCAGAAACAATGGAGGGCCGAATAATTCTTAAGGATAAATTCATAGCTCAGTCGGTGCCACATATATGGAGAAAGCTCCAAAAATTGGCTTTTGGCCCTGATCAGGACCTGGAGCACCTCCTCAGAGTAGCAACTCAAGTACGTTATAATCTGGGCCAGGAAGAATAAAAGGAGAATGAGAGGAGAGACAGAGAAAAGGCTGAGGCTCTAGTTATGGCACTACAGGGAGTCAACCTGGGAGTTTCCAAGGTGAGAGGACTAGGGCAGAGACCTATGCCCGGAGCCTGTTTCCTCTGTGGAAAAGAGGGACCCTTTAAATGGGAATGCCCCAAGACTCAGACCACAGCACCTAGGCCATGCCCCATATGTTGGGGAGATCACTGGAAGAGGGACTGCCCCTGAAGACGAAGGTCTCTGGGGTTGACCCCTTAGGCCCAGGATCAAGGCTGAGAGGACATTTCCATAATGGCTCCTGACCTTATCACCACTCGGGGGCCCTGGGTGACTCTAAATGTAGGAAGACAACCTATTGACTTCCCCCTGAATATGGGAGCCACTTTTCAGTCCTCCTCTCCAATCCTGGGCCCCTCCCTCATGAATCTGCCACATTTGTATTTCTGGCAAGCTGGTTACAAAATTTCTTACACAACCTTTGAGTTGTGACTGGGAATCCATTTTCTTCTCTCATGCCTTTCTGATTGCTCCAGAGAGTCCAACTCCTCTTTTAGAAAGAGATATTTTATATTTTGTAAGAGGTTAAAGCCTCAATTCACATGGCAATGGAGCCTAATCAAGGTTTATGCCTGCCTTGGAGGGAAGTATATACTGACCCAGAAGTCTGGGCCATAGGAGGAAACATAGGAAGAGAAAAGAATACTCAACTGGTGGAAATAAGTCTTAAAGACCAGAATTTATTTCTTTGCCAAAAGCAGTATCCTCTGAGACCCAAGTCATGACAGGGACTTATCTCAATTATAGGAAGCATAAGAGAATATATTATTAATTGAATGTAACAGCCCTTGTAACACTCCTATATTGGGAGTGCAAAAACTTAACAGGGATTGGTTCCTAGTACAAGACCTTCATCTAATAAATGAGACGCTGGTCTCATTACATCCAGTGGTGCCCAATCTCTACACTCTTCTTTCACAAATTCCAGAAACAGCAGCATGGGTTACTGTATCAGATTTAAAAGATGCCTTTATTCTGCATTTCCTTGACTAAGGCTTTGCATGTATAAATTCTAAATATATAGAAGGTAACTAACTGACCAGAATTAATTTTAGGTTCCAGTAAACTGGGAAATATTCAGTATTAAATTAATATCTTAAATTAGAATTGAAGTTTGCTGATCTAATACACACATGTCGTTACAGCTGTCAACATTAGGTATAATATTTTATCGTACCTAGGTTTAACAGAAGTCAAATGAGACACTGAGACATCAGTTGCTAAAGAGAAACTAAAGGTATTTAGAATAATTAATCAATATGATTGGTGCCACCCTGAATGGTCTCCATAAGAAAAACATGTGTTTTTAGAAGTAATAAAGGGCAGTCCATGTTTGCTTTAGAAAAGTAGAATGTGTGTGCTTTCAATATAGAAGGAATGAGGGATGGAACTGCATTTTATTAAGGCAAAAGAAAGATTATCTTCAGCTGATTGCTCTGGTTGGAAAATAAGGGAAAGACTAATATGGATACAGAAAGTGATACAAGGTGTGTGGGAAGTGGACACTGAGAAGAGAATTTTGTGCATGGTGGAGACTGTCTATATTTGAGTAAGTTAACTTTAAAAGTAATGTGGTACCATAAATCATACTGCTCACAAGGACATAAGGTAGCTTTCAATTATATGTTGACCAAGGCATACAAGTGTTTCATAACCAGCCAGAGAAATCAGAAAAATCATACAAGTTACCTGTGCTATTATAAAATCTAAATGTTGTATTCTTGATTGTTCACAGAATGTGTCTAGTTCCCTGATAGATCTTCAACAGTAGATTCATGAGTGGTCTTATCCAGCTCCAGCTTTTGGAGCTGCCCTGTGGAACCAGATGACCTCTTCCTCCTGGTGAAAATATTTCTTCACCATATCTTTTTATTCAGACCCTGTATAATTAACTGTATTTCTTGCTTCATTACATCCTGATTAAAAGCCATCAACCTTAATATGTTGATAGAAGGGGTACCCAAAGCAATGTATCAAAGCCCACTTGACCATCCCATGAGTGGAGACCTAACTGCTTTCCCTAACGACGCCCCTTTTCAGCAGGAAGAAGTCAGAGCAGTCATCGCCCCTTTTCCCCACAGTTATAGCCTCCAACTCACAGGGGGGATTGAGGCAGAATATTAACTCAGGTAGTCAGTGTAGGAACATGGGCTTTTGATACATTCTTTGATGTGGCTATTGATTAACATTTGTAAATTAAGGGTCGCATAGCAACCCCAACTGCTATAAAGGTTACAGGTATTACCCCATGGATCTGTCATACCAGAATAAAGAAGGCTGCTCCCGCCACTGACACAGACACCTGGGAAGCTGTCTGGCACCCTGAGAACCCCCCTCAGGATCAAGTTCCAGAGACGTTCAGCACTGGAGGATGGCAGGCCCTGCTCTGGTCACACCCAGAAGCTGGCCAGTTTACGCATGGCAGAAACTTGAGGAATCTACAGCCCTGCCCCAGCCACATGCTGGAAGTTGGTTGGTTTGTACAAGTGGAGGCCAGAGGATCTCTATACAAACTTGAACTGAACTCATGCTCTGGTGGGGAATATTAGTAATTGAAATTGCCATAGCCCTCATATTTGGAGTGGGGCTATATGCAGTATTCCCTTCAGAATGGGGACAGGGAGCCCAGCTACTCATCTGTGTGATGTATCTCCTGACTGTCAGTATACTAGAATCCCTGTTCATAATGGGCCAGTGAAAAGGATTAAAGGAATCATAGTCACTCCAGGGGCAACAGACTTGGGACGATGATCTATGGGATGGGACAGGATTAACAGATGCTTACCAGTGCCTCCCTGCTAATTGGACAGGGAACTGCACTCTAGCCTTTGTCACTCCTCAAATAGATATTGTCCCTGGGAATCATTCTCTTATGGTGCCCATAGAGGCACATGGCAGAACAAGACAGCAATGCAAATTATCCCCTTATTTAGTTGGTTTGGGAATTTCAGCAGGGATAGGAGCAGGAGTGGGAGGAATAGCATCCTCCACTGCTTATTATCATCAATTATCTAAAGAATTCACAGATGACGTGGAACAAGTAGCCCCTTCCCTAGTAGCCTTACAGGATTAGGTAGACTCTCTGGCAGAAGTGGCCCTTCAGAACAGGAGAGCACTGGACTTATTCACTGCTGAAAAAGAGGAACTTTGCCTGATGAAGAATGGTGTCTTTATGCCAGCAGATCTGGAATAGTCAGAAACATGGCCCAACAAATAAAAAACGCATAGCAAAGAGAAGGGAAGACTTAGATAACTCCTGGTTAAATTGGAGCAACTACTGGAGTTGGGTGGCATGGCTCATGCCTTTGGTTGGGCCCCTCCTCATGCTCTTCATGGCCCTCACATTTGGCCCCTGTATCCTGAACTGTCTTGTCAAGTTTGTCTCCTCAGGCCTAGAATCTATAAAGCTACAAACGGTGGTGATGTCCCGGCCACACTTATATCAGCCTCTGGGCCAAGAAGACCAGGAAGGTTGATGCTTGCTCCAAGAATGTGAAAAAGCATCAAGAGGGGGGAATGTAGGAGACAATGTCCCAATAAAATGTAGAAAGGAGAGACCCCAGCCATGATGACTAAGCAAAGTCTAGCCAACTGCCCCAACCAGTCCTCCCCCATGCATCTGCTTCCACATCTACTACCTTGCCTGACGTCACTCCAGTCCAACTAGTCAAGCTTGGACCTGGAAGATGTAGCCCATAAAAGCCTTGTGAAACCCTTCTTCCGGGCTCAGACTCTGGAGAGCAATCTCCTCTGAGCCCGCTGGCGTAATAAAACTGAGTTCTCCAACTCCGAGTGCTCGCTTGGTTTCTTGCCGGGTAAAAGAGCTGTTCCACTGCAGCCACAAAGCTGCCGGAGCTGGTACACTACAGCCATGGGGCTGTCGCCAGAGCTGATACGCTGCAGCGCAGGGCTGCTGGGTATCTGCCGTAACATTAGAAACACTGCTGTTTGAAATCAGATCAGTAAGAAAAGACATACTATTCTTTATGCTCAGTTTAGTTTCAGTCCTTTTCTTTTTAAAATTATTATTATTATGGCTTTTTAGGGCTGCAACTGTGGTACATGGAAGTTCCCAGGCTAAGGGTCAAATGGGAGCTATAGCTGCTGGCCTACACCACAACACCACCAGATCCAAACCATGTCTGCAATCTACACCACAGCTCATTGCAACACCGAATCCTTAATCCACTGAGCGAAGCCGGGAATCGAACTCGAATCCTCATGGATCCTAGTCAGGTTTGTTGCCCCGAGCCACAATGCAACCCCCCTTTTCTTTTTTTTTTAAACACACACAGTTCTGAAAGTCAGAAGCCTGGATGAGCTCACCTGGTTCCTTTGCTAAGAGTCTTACAACCCTGAAATCAAAGCGTTGGCAGAGCTGAGTCTTCTACTGAGTCTCAGAGTGTCTCTAAGCTCCTCCAGGTTGCCAGCTGAATTTGCTTCCTCACGGTGGCAGGACTAAGGTTCCCTTGTTGGCTGTCAGTCAGTCTGGTCTCTGCTCTGGAGGCTTCCTACAAAAGCATTCTAACTCTTACCTCAAGAATCTACATCATTTTGACACAGGAAAATAGCCTGGACTTAGAATTCATGTGTGGGTCTTCAAATAAAAGGCTTCTGGCCATCACACTTGCCTTAACCTTACCGTTACCAAGGGAAAGAACCCTGGGTCTGCTTGGTGTGCAAACCAAATGCTGATCCTTTACACACAGTCTGCTTTGCTTGGAGTCCACTGTGAATGGGAACTTGGCACTTGCCATCACTTTCCATCTGCTTCTACATGGATTGAATCAAGAGCCACTGCAGCTGCTGACCTGCAGCACCTCCTGAGCGGAGCTCAGGGTGGAAAGCAGGAGTGAGGCACTCTGTGTCCTGGGAAAACTGGCAGAATAGGTCTTTAGATAGTTTGATATTTTTAGGAGAAGTTTTTATGCACCCAATTCTCGCATCTCCTTGTATCTCAAAAAGCATTAATATCCTTCATGGTGATGTCCGTTCCTCTTGACTAGTAGTAACCCTCAGGAGACTAGCAGCAAACTTCTGCAAAATGTGTGCCTGGCTGCTGGTGAGCCCTAAGGGAACTCAGGAAGGAAACAAAGAATACCTGCCATCTAACAGCCATCAGACCGCAGCCACCCCCAACAGTGAGCCCTGAGGAAACTCAGGCTGTAAAAACACAGAAACCCAGATAAGTGAGGTGCAATATCAAAGGAATGACTTGAGTGAGCCCAGACCTTTTGCATCTTTCCATAGAAAAGCCTGAAATTCCTTGAGCTATCTGGTTTGCTGTTAGTAGCCGTAATCTTTTGTTCCTATTACCAGCCTTTTGTTGCAAATATTCCGGTATATCCTAACTCCTCCCTCACCTCATTGGAGCAGTTTTTTTCAGGGTTATTTGAGATACTGCCTCCCCGGCTTAAGTTCTCATTTTGCCCCAAACAAAACTCAACTTTCAATTTTACGTTGTGCATTTTTTTTTAAGTCAACAGCACCAAGATGCTATTCAGTTACATTTCACCTAAATTACTCTCTTCTCCAAAATTCTATAACATCTGCATTTTTTCCTTCTTTTTGCATTATACTTCCTCCAGTGCATGCTCATTATTGTTGCAATGAAAGGATCATCTGACCGAATAGACCTAGAGGCTTGTCCCCAGTGGTCTTGGGCCAACTGGACTAGAACAGCTTAAAGTGCTTAAAACAGAAGCTGGCACAGTACAATACTTGATTTAATCTTGTCTGTAATAATAAATATAATAATCATGATGATTATTCTATCATAAACTCAGTGGGTAGATGCAAATAAAAGAACAATGACCCAGTGTTAAGGATATAAGCTGCGAAGCAGCCTATTGGAAAAAACAAAAACAAAAACAGACAAATCACCACACATTGCATCCACAGAAACTCTGGTAACTGCGGAAATTTCTGGAAAGCAAATTTCCACTTCAGAAACCTCACTTGCTGTCACATGGCAGTGCCCTTAGTGCAGGCAGGAGCGGTTTAGTCATTTGAAATGCTTCATGCAGCCTGGCCTCGTGTTCACTCCCTTGGACTTTGAGTTAGAACAACTAAGCCACAATGTGTTAAGACTTTTAAATTGTTTTGGAATCATAATAGAGGAGATCCCAATGGGGCCCTCCCAGAATAGATCTCCATCCATGTCCTTCATCTGCCTTTTGTCTGTTAAAGAAAAATTTTAATTGAAGCATAAATTTAATCAGAGAAGTGAGAAAATGCAGAAAGAAAGGAAAACTGTCAAGCAAGACAAATTAATAATGGTTCAGCAATTCAAGAAAGCCAAGGACCTTTAATTCTTCCTCAAGAACTATAGATAATTATTTTGAGCCAGTCTTTGGAGCTGTTTTGCAGATACTAAAACTCCCACCAGGTGGAAGTTAACTGTCTGCTGCCCACAAGCATGTCGACTCCAGACCCTTTGGAACCAGAAGGTTGATGACACTGACTCCCAAATTCCTCACCACCAACCAATCAGAAGAATATCCATAAGCTGACCACACCCTGCTCCTTGGACCATGGAAGACTCCTCACTACATGCTCCAGGGTGGGACAGTTTAGAGGGCACTAGCCTGCTGTGGCCCCTTTTGCCTGGCAAAGCCATAAAGTTTTTCTCTTCCACTTTACCCACAACCCTTTCTCCAGTTTTTTATCCACCACCGATGAACAGAGGCTACATTTCAGGCAACGAATTCCACCCTGTGACCAAAGTTAAGTGGAAGGACAAGTTGACCTTGGAAATGTTTCTTACTTTTTCCTACTAAAAATGTTAAATATTTGTTTGTTTGTTTGTAATAATCATGGTAAACCTAGAATAATGTACAAACAAAGGTTTCAGAGGATCTTTCAGAAAACATGCCAGGCACAAATTTGGAGTTCAAGGAGAACCTGATCAAGATGGAGAACATCAGGCATCAGAAAGAGGCCTCCTAAGAGTTCTTCTGTGGTTCAGTGGGTTAGGGACCTAGCATTGTCATTGCTGTGGCTTGGGTTGCTGCTGTGGCATGGGTTTGATCCATGGCCTGGGAACTTACACATGCTCTGCATGTGGCAAAAAAAAAAAAAAAAAAAAAAGAAGAAGAAGAAGAAGAGGAAGAGGAGGAGGAGAAGAAAAAAGAGGTTTCTCCAGAGCATCTTCATCTTTCTGACTCACCTATGTACTATCTCTCATTTGAGTCATTAATATTCAGTAAAATAGATTCCAAAGCCATCTATCACACATTCAACTTAAAAGAGTTGAGGAGTTCCTGTTGTGGCTCAGCAGTAATGACCCTAACTAGTATCCTTGAGGACACAGGTTTGCTCTCTGGCCTTGCTCAGTAAATTAAGGATCCGGCATTGCAGTGAGCTGTGGTGTAGGTCACAGACATGGCTTGGATCTTGCGTGGCTGTGGCTATGGTGTAGGCTGGCAAATGTAGCTACAATCCAGCCTGGGAACTTCCACATGCCACAGGTGCCACCCGAAAAAATAAATAAATAAAAAGAGTTGGATCAGTATCTAGCCATGTTTGGCACATAATAGACTCTCACATGTTGATTCAACACATGGACTCTACTATGTGCTTCAGACAGAATACAACCCTCTAGAAGTTGTAAAGAAGAGAAAATGCTGATGTGGAGATGAGAAAGGGCATCCAAAACAGCTGAGTAAAAATAGCTCAGATACGAATGGAGAAAGCCTGCCCTGGGGCCGCAGGACACAAAGGTTTGTAAAATTCAGGATACACAAAGCAATTCTGCTCACTGACTGGCAAAACTAATCTCCTTTCTTTATGTCTGTGGGTGCTTCCTGGTTGAGTACTGGATACAGGAATTTTCAGTATGCGGCTTGGTTCAACAGAGACTCAACAGAGACTCAAGCTCTAGCCAGGCTTTTGTGTACAAACACACCTGATATTCAAGTTACAAAATCTTATTAAATGAAGAAACAACTATTATACACAGGAAATACATAAAAAACACCGGTTCACTCATATGTTATGTGTTCTTTTCCATTGTTATTTGCTAATTTATTGGAGGGAGTGATATTTAGGATACAGCAAAAGACATAAAAAGTGCATACAGTAGAGTGAATAACCACTTAAGAAATAAAACAACCATCCAATCAAAATTTCACCAATAATTACAGAACCCTCTCTCCCCAATAAAGGAATCAACAATCCAGAATTGGGGGATTTTTATTTCCATATCTTCTTTAAGTTTTTTAAAGATTTGTAATTATCCCTTTTAAAGTATATACAACTGTACCACAGAAATTGACAAAACATTGTAAATCAACCATAATAGAAAAAACAGGAGTTCCCATCGTGGCTCATTGGTTAATTAATCCTACTAGGAACCATGAGGTTGCAGGTTTGAATCCCTGGCCTTGCTCAGTGGGTTAAGGATCCAGTGTTGCGGTGAGCTGTGGTATAGGTCACAGACGTGGCTTGGATCCCTCGTTGCTGAAGCTCCGGCATAGGCCAGTGGCTACAGCTAATCAGCTACTGCTCGGATTAGACCCCAGCCTGGGAACCTCCATATGTCATAGGCGTGGCCCTGAAAATACCAAAAAATATATATATATATATATATATATATATATATATATATATATATATATATATATATACAGTATTGCTTGCATATTTTAGCCTAACTGTAAATTTACTTTCCTGAATTTTTTTTAAAAAAATCAATGATAATATTGTGGCACAAGGCAGGCCACCCCCAACGTGCCTAGAAAGTATGTTGATTATTTTGAATTAAAGCTAGATAAGAAATGGCTGGTGCAAAAGGGACACTTTGACCCTCTTGTTTACCTGAAAACAGGAAATAAGTCTGTAAAGCTGCCCATTCTGTACGGGGAGGTAGAAAGGCAGCCTTATCACCAGATATAGGGCCAAGAAGCCTATATAAACCTGTCACTTCTTTACTGCTTTACTCCCCAAGCCCAAACTTTGCTTAAATTTCTTACTATTTGAGCACTTAAACTGGAGGGGTTTTTGTCTCTATAAATTCCTCTCAAATTTATTGCTTCTTTCTCTAAAAAGTGTAAAAGCTACCCTCTTTGGCCACCTCTTAGGTCTAAAATGTATGAGATGTCTTGTGTGCAGGAATTAAATTTCTTTTTCTCCTGTTAATCTGCCCCATCAGTTTTATTCTTAGTCCAGCCAAAGGAACTCAATTGAGGTAAACTGGGAAAGGGAAATTTCCTCCTCTCTGAAAAAAAATTTTTTTTGACTGCACCCACAGCATATGGAATTTCCAAAGCCGGAACCTGAACCTCCTCAGCAACTCAAGCCACTACAGAGACAATGCCAGATCCTTAACTGGCTGTGTCACACTGGAAACTCCTGACAATGTATTTTTGAGGTTCATCCCTGTTGGTTTAAGTACTGACTATCTAGTATTCTATTATGTGAACATACCACAAAAAATTTATCCATTACTGTTTTGAGTTATTTTTTCTTTTATTGAAAATTGTGACAATTTGGTATTCTAGATATATATATATATATATGTGTGTGTATATGTATGTATATATATATAATTTTTTATTAAAGTATAGTTGATTTACAGTGATGTGCCAATTTATGCTATACAGCACAGTGACCCAGTCATACATATATATGTATATATACATACATACATTCTTTCTCTCATACTATTTTCTATCATGTTCTATCCCAAGAGATTGGATAGGTACCCTGTGCCATACAGCAGGACCTCATCGCTTATCCATTCTAAATGTAATAGTTTGCATCTACCGACCCTGAAGTCCCCATCCATCCCATCTCCTCCCACTCCTCCTTGGCAACCACGAGTCAGTTCTCTATGTCTGTGAGTCTGTTTCAGTTTTGAAGATAGGCTCATTTGTGCCACATTTTAGATTCCACATATAACTGATATCATATGGTATTTGTCTTTCTCTTTCTGACTTATTCACTTAGCATGAGAATCTTTAGTTCCAGCCATGTTGCTGCAAATGACATTATTTTGTTATTTTTAATGGCTGAGTGTATATGTACCACACCTTCTGTATCCATTCATCTGTCAATAGATATTTAAGTTGTTTCCATGTCTTGGTTATTCTGAATAGTACTGTGATGAACATAGGGGTATATGTATCTCTTTGAATCATAGTTTTGTCTGGATATATGTCCAGGAGTGGGATAGTTGGATCTATATTTAGTTGTCTAGGGCCCCTCCATACTGTTTTCCATCGTGGTTGTACCAATTTACATTCTCACCAACAATGAAGCTGGGTTCCCTGTTCTCCACACCCTCTCCAGCATTTGCTATTTGTAGAGTTATTATTGATGGGCATTCTGGCTGTGTCAAGTGGTATCTCATTGTAGTTTTTATTTGCATTTATCTAATAATTAGTGATGCTGAACATATTTTCATGTGCCTATTTCTTGATAAATAAGTTGTTTCAAAAATTTTGCTATTGTAAACAATGATGTTATAGGTCTCTTTGGGGATATACACAAGTTTTCTGTGGTACAGAGTTAAGAATAATCAAGCTACTATTACCATTACTATAATTACTTCTACTATGATATTAAGAGCTAATATTTATGTCTGTTTTATTGTTACTAAATTATTAAATGCTAAGAATTCTGTGAAGTAAAAACATTATTAACTCCATTCACCAATTAAGAAAACTTTGGAGGGAAATTAATGAGTTATAGAACACAAATTTTCTACCTTATAAAATACTACCAAATTATAAAAATTTATATTCCCAACAGGCATATATATAAGTCTCTGTCAGTGTTCTCTGGTGACTCACTGGGTTAAGGATCTGGTATTGTCACTGCTGTTTACAGCTGTGGCATGGGTTCGATCCCTGGCCCAGAAACTTCTGTATGCCATGAGTGCAGTAAAAAGAAAAAGTTCCTGTTGTTCCACAGTCTCACCAAAACTTGGTACTGTTAAAATTTGACTTCACATTTATTTATAGAGATTGATAATCTAAGGACTATATTCATGGACTACTTGAAATACAGATCAAGAAAGATTGGGCAACAGAGACTGACCAAGAAATCAGAGTAAACACAAGTCTATTTAAGGAATGAGGAAAGGCAGTCAAATAAGTTGGGTGCTGAAAACTCAGCAAAAACAACCTAACTGAAGCATTAAGCCTGACTGATAGTCTTGTGCACACCCACTAATCCTTTTAGCCAGTGCTCCTTTGGCCAAAAAGACTACAGGGGCAGATCTAAATGAAAGATCAGAGAAGTGAAAATTCCTTTATTTCTAACTCTCAGTTCTCCCCTACTTTTAACATTATGAGTTTTCCATAAATGTGTGTCTCCAAGCCCCTCTGCTTTCTCCTTCTGGTTATGAATAGTTTATATAGCACAGAGCAAATCAATAACACTCTTTTTAACCTAAAGTTATCACTTTTCACCAGCATTCAATCATCTTCTTTTGTCTCCTCTAGGAGGAAAAAACTTTAATATATATGCTTGATTGATGGGAAAACACACCCAAACTATGAACAGTAAGATTAAAAATCTTTGTTGCAAATCAGATCATCCCTCCTCCCTATCACACTAAAATCAAAACAAGACAAAACAAAACAAAACAAACCACTGTACAACTTACTAGACCATAGGAGACAGCAATTTTCACTATTTCACTAGCATTAACCCTTTAAGGCCACAGGGATTTAAAGCAGCACCAACTGGAAAATATCCATAATGTGGAAAGTGGGGCTTCTCACCATGGCTCATTTCTTCCTCATAAAAGGGATTTCTATGTTGTGTATATTGCAGAAATATACACAACATAGAAATTTTTTAAGATAGCTATGAAAACATGTGTGACTGACTAAAAGGACAAGCCTTGTTTTACTAAAAAACAAATGCAGGCCATAAAAGGTTAAGATAGGCTCTAACAACAAAATTAATTATATTTTATTTACACATCCTATGTTTTTATGGCCAACTCCTTCCTCCACAAAAAAAAAAAAAAAAAAAAAATTCAAAGTACTATCACTGCCATAAAATACTACTCCCTAATTCTCAAAGAGAGAATTGCAGAATTCTGAAAATTCAAGATCCCTATTAAATTTAAGAATTTTTTACTGGCTATGAACCATCTCATCTGATTTTGCAGCTCCAGTAAACATGTCAAGAGTAAACAAAATATCTCCCCTTTTATGTCTCTCAGTCCCATCCATTTTGAAACAACCTGAATTGTTTAAATACCAGCCTGAATTATCCAGTGGGAAATACTGAGACAAATCAATATCTCTCCCTGGCATTTCAGTTTCAAAGAGAAGCCCAGGCTTGGTGTCACTGACAAAACCACTTAGGCTCAGGGTTGGTAAGAATGTCTTGTCCCTCCCAACCTTTCAGAAGCAAAGTAAATATGTTTCATGGTAGGCTGTTGGTTACTAAAAGGATTTTCAAGGTATTTAACTGTTATAAGCTAGGCTTTGGATGAATCTTCTTAAAGATGGATGGTATCTGCCATGATTTACACACAAGCAAACATTAATAAAAAGGAGTACTGGTACATTTGGAGTTCCCGATGGAAACGAATCTGACTAGGAACCATGAGGATGCAGGTGTGACCCTTAGCCTTGCTCAGTGGTTTAAGGATCCTGCGTTGCCATGAGCTGTGATGTAGGTCTCAGACTTGACTCAGGTCTGGTGTTGCTGTGGCTGTGGTGTAGGCCAGCAGTGGTAGCTTCGATTAGACTCCTAGCCTGGGAACCTCCATATGCCGAGAGTTCGGCCCAAAAAACCCCAACACCCCCCCCCCCCAAAAAAAGAGTACTGGTACATTTTAAAAGATATTTCTCTTCATCTAATTCTACATCAAGTCCAGTTTTATGCATTCCCCATTAGGAAAACTATGTCTGAAGGCTTTTAAGTTACTGAAGACTTTCAACTTCTAAATAATATTCCAACTAGCAGTCCTTGAACTCTTTGTTAAAAAAATAATTTAGCAAGATGTTAAGATAGGGGAGGTGTATGATTGTGAAATTAAACACCTCTGACTTGAACCCAGCCTAAATCCAGATTGGGACTTGAATCCATTTTTTTTACTTTTTATTTTTTATTTTTGCTTTTGGGCCACACCTGTGGCATATGGAAGTAACCAGGCTAGGGGTTACTACATCACAGCCACATCAAATGCCAGATCCGAGCCAATCCTATACCACAGCTCATGGCAATGCCGGATCCCTGACCCACTGAGCAAGGCCAGGGATCGAACCCAAATCCTCATGGATACTAGTTGGATTAGTTTCTGTTGCACTGCAACGGGAGCTCCCAACCCATGTTTTTTAAATTAGAATCACTCACCTGGTGTCTGGTCTTATTGCAGTTCAGGATCTTTGTGTCTCAGTGAAGAAGAAAATCAGCGAGAGACACAGTGATAGGCAAGAAGTAGATTTATCAAGACAGGAGGCTTATGAGAGATACAAGTGAGCAGGCAAAGAACCTCTGCCCTGAGGATTAGTTAGGCTACATTTTTATAATCCAAGGAAAGTGAGAAATGGGAAAAGACTGACTTTCTCATTCTTCCAGTAGACCTGAGGCTTACATCATTAGCATATCATGTAAGACAGTATTTGACCCTATGAGGTCAAACTAGGGCTGTCAAGGTGCTTATTCAAATCAGCAAAGGAGTAGTAACATATGCTAAAATATGTTGAATCATCTCAGGTTTCTGTATAATGAGGGTCATTTACTTTGGAATGTCATCTTTCCCTTAAACTCCTCTCCTGGGTCCTAAGGATCATTAACTTGCTGAACTTGAAAGCAGCATCCTCATTCCATCTTTCAATTAATGACCTGAGGCATATCTCATGTTTTTACTTAGGGTTTTATAGTTAAGCAAGCCTGCTTCATACCATGAATATTCTGATGGTCTCCTGATTGATCATTAACTTCCAGTGGTCTCGCAAAGTTCCCTAGGCTTCCCTCTCTATCTATGGTCCCTACTGGGACTTCTACAACTTCATGTGTAATTATTCTACTCCATCCCTATCAGTTGTGGGGAAGGTTGCTAGCCCTGAGGCAAATGTCTATAACTTATTTTCTTTCTAAGGTATCTGCATAGGGTGGGAGGGGTCCAGAAAAGATCATGTGTAGGGAAGGAATGGAAAGTGACCAAAGGAGGAGAGAGGGGCCAGGAGGACAAGAAACAACAGAGAGAGAAGGACAAATACTTGCTGTATTTCATCTCTTATAAAATCCCAGTTCTCCCTGAGAAATGAAGATGGTAAGAAATCTGAGTATTTTCTTTAAGGAAACACACAGTTTTTATTTGTTTTGTTTTTATTTCTTTAACCCACTTTAGATTTATTTCTTTGGAGCTACACTAAACTCCAGAATATTAGTAGAGAGGTATCAATATTCAGAATATCAGTAAGGACAAAGCTGCCCTGAAAAATGTTAAAGGAGGAGTTCCCATTGTGGGTCAGCAGTACCAAACCCAACTAATATCCATGAGGACGCAGGTTTGATCCCTGACCTCACTGAGTGGGTTAAAGGATCCGGCATTGCCATGAGCCGTGGTGTAGGTCACAGACCAGGCTTGGATCTGGTGTTGCTGTGGCTGTGGTGTAGGCTGGTAGCTGCAGCTCTGATTCAAGCCAGCTGTCACCAGGGTGACTCTGGGAAGTCTGGGACCAGTACAGAACATAGTACCTCTGAATTAATCCAGCTGAGGGGAGAGGGAGCAGGAATATGTTCACATCAGGTCTTGTAAGTCACTGGTTGAGGCTGCTGGAGTGTGGTGTTAATTTCCATCAACTCCAGTGAGCAAAACAGATTTCAGTGGCCACAGACAGCCCTTAGACAAAGAGATGAAGGTACTGGCCGGTGAAAGCCAGTAGACTGAAGCTGTCGGGGCAAAGAGATACTGACCAGCACCAGCTCCACCTAGGGTGCTCCAATTCCATCTACTTACAGTTGAAGGACCCTGTGAGGCTCCCAAGGATGCATACTTTCTGTGCCCTGTTTCTTGTAGGAAATCAACTTTAGCCTCCTTGACTCTTCCAGAGTTCAAAGGGCAGATTCAAAGAGTTGCTAATCAGGGAAGGAAGGGGATGCAGAGACAAGGGAGGAACAGTCAAGAAACAATGGCACAGGGAGTTCCCATCATGGCTCAGTGGGTTACAAACCCAACTAGCAACCATGAGGATGCGGTTCAACCCCTGGCCCTGCTCAGTGGGTTAAAGATTTGATGTTGCAGTGAGCTGCGGTGTAGGTTGCAGAAGAGACTCAGATCCTGCATTGCCGTGGCTGTGGTGTAGGCCAGCAGCTATAGCTCCAATTTTGACCCTTAGCCTGTGGACTTCCATATGCTGCAAGTTCAGCCCTAAAAAGCAAACAACAGCAACAACAATGGGGCAGCCTTGGGAAAGGGTCCTGTTTCCCCTTTAAGGAATATACACAACATCTCTGAGTTCATCTGCTGGAACTCCAGCTCCCATCCCAGGTGGAGGATGGTAACTTCAGGCAGAGTGTGAGATTTCTAGAACACTGCCCTCTTACCTCACCTCCAGCCAATCAGAAGTCACACACCTTGAAGTCCTCACCCCAAAATGTGACTATAAAAATGTCTCTCCACAAACCATCATTGTGTTGGCACATTGATCTGTGATCACCATCCAGTAAAGCTCACTTGAGATTCCTTGTGTCTGGACTTTTAATTGGGATTTCATGCTGTGGGCCTGATTGATTGAATCATTGGCCACATGATTAGATTTGGTCCAGCTCCCTCCCTTTCCAAAAGGTCATGCTGATATCATGTGACCACCCATTTTGAGCATGAACCACCCATTCTCCTTAACTAGCCCACAATAAACCTTTCTCTGCTCCAGACTCCACTGTTTTGTTGTGGTTGGTCTCACTGTGTCAGGTATTTGAACTTGCATCCCGTAACACAATCAGGAAGGAATTCCACAGTGCTGACTATGAGAAAAGGATTATCTGGCCCTCACACTCCACAGAGCATCTGGCTGAGGTGCCTATAGAGCCTCTCCTTCAAAGGCAGGCTATTGAAGCTGTTGTCCACAGTCAGGGAACAGTTCAGCTTCATGTGGCCAACTTGGTTTCCTTTTGACAGGAGCAGGATGCCCAAACAGAACATGATGAAGATCCACTCAGGTTTTTTTTTTTCTCTCTCTCTAGTTGAATCTAGACTCAGGAAAAGGTGTCCTTTGTTCTGAAATTCATCTCATTGATATCTTCACATCAACAGCATGTGGGCAGACAGCTTGCTATATGATCAGAATTTTGCCTGCTCTTTGCCCTTCCAGGAAGGAGTCAATAAACCCACGGAATTTTCTCAGTAACAGGAGTGCATCTGTTGTTTATGGTGAGGATCATTGGGCCACACCTGTGTTTATGCTAATGAAGTGACTTAAGGTAGAACCCTAAATAGTTTCAGGATGGGGGTTGTGTTAGAGAGATGAGCTGAGCTCTTCAAGGGTCACATGATATCAGCATGACCTTTTGGAAAGGGAGGGAGCTGGACCAAATCCAATCATGTGGCCAATGATTCAATCAATCAGGCCCACAGCATGAAATCCCAATTAAAAGTCCAGACACAAGGAATCTCAAGTGAGCTTTATTGGATGGTGATCACAGACCAATGTGCCAACACGATGACATGTGCTGAGAACACGCAAGTGTCACATCTGGGACCCTCCTAGACATCGCTCTATGCACCTCTTCATTTAGTTGCTCCTCATTTGTATATTTTTATTTATTTATTTTTCTTTTTACAGCAAACATATGAAAGTCCCCTGGCTAGGGTCAAATGGGAGCGGCAGCTGCTGGCCTATGCCACAGCTTGCGGCAACATTGGATCCTTAACCCACTAAGCAAGGCCAGGGATTGAACCTGCATCCTCATGGACACTATGTCAGGTTCTTAACCCACTGAGCCACAAGGGAACGCCACAAAAACACATTTTAAGCATGCTTTACTTACACTTTTAATGTAGAATTGAAATGTGTATTTGGGGTTGGGGGCCAACTTTCTTACTTTTTAGAGGAGACATTTTAAGTGAGTCATTCGGGTGGTAAGCGAACCCCCAAGTACCAACACTCAACAGGGGAAGAAACCTAACTAAGATGCGCTGCCGGGAAAACAAGTGTCCTGTTTGAAAAGAAGAAGCCACCATCTTCTCAGAACAGGGCTCCTCTTAGAAGTTATCATGATGTGAATTGATATTTTGTTTCCTGGGCAGGGATCAGAAGCAAGGGTTGGAGGTTTGCACTCTGGAGGATCCCGAAAATTTGGCCTCTTGAAATGGGAGGCAGGGAGGGCCCCAGAAAAGATGTAAGTTGATGAATTCTAGGAAAAGTCTACCTGGTATTTAAAGTCTCCCTTTTCTGCATTGTGACTCCCTTATATTAGCTTCAAGCATCAGTAAGGCCTGTTGAACTCAAAAGGCAATGAAAATTGTTCTTTGAGGAACATCCGTGTCCATATTCTTTGGCAAAAGGGACCAGATATATGCCAACCAAATGAGAATTCTTCCAGTCTGACATGCTCCCTTTAAATCCTAAGGGCTTTCTGTGCCCAAAATCTCCTTATCTATTATAATGCAAATGTCCCTGGGAAAAAAACAATAATTCTTTATCAGCCAATATTTTAAGGAGGACCACAGCATCAAAAGCTAACAGCAACCCAGGGATACAGGAGAGGTGTAAGTAGGCTAGAGAAGAAGGGGTGGGGAGAAGGGCAACATGGATGGGTTATCTCTAAAAGTGGAGGCAGTGAGAAGAATGGGCTTTGGAAATGGGTAGAACAAGGTTCAGATGGACACAGAGCCAGTGTCCATGGCACTCAGTTTCCACTTCCTCATCTGAAAAAGAGAGTAAAAATGTGTACCTTACATGGTGGATTTAAGCATTAAATGAGACAACTGGTGACCTTCCTTGCCTTCCAACGTATTAGAAAGAAGTGATAACTATAAGCTCCACTCTGGGAGTTCCCATCATGGCTCAGTGGTTAACAAACCCAACTAGTATCCATAAGGATACGGGTTCGATCCCTGGCCGTACTCAGTGGGTTAAGGATCTGGCATTGTTGTGGCTGTGGTGTAGGCTGGCAGCTACAACTCTGATTTGACCCCTAGCCTGGGAATCTCCATATGCTGTGGGTGTAGCCCTAAAAAAGACAAAAGACAAAATAAAATAAAATAAAACAAAATAAAATAAATGTAAATACATAAACTCCACTCTGGGCTCTGGGGTCTGAAGGATCTGCGTTCAAGGCCTCCTCCTTGGCCACTTGCTGACTGTGTGATCTCAGACACTGCTTGACCTCCATCAAAGTAAAATGGGGACACATCCTACTCATAAAAGTTATTTGTGAAGCATACTTTTCTTTAACTCCAAGTTAGAAAACCACATGAATCACTCAAGTCTACTGCAGTATGTTGATGATTTAAAGAAAGGAGTTTCCACAGTGGCTCATCAGTAACGAACCCAACTAGCATCCATAAGGATTTGGGTTTTATCCCTGGACTTACTCTGGGTGTTAAGGATCCTTCGTTGCTGCAAGCTGCTGTGTAGGTCACAGTTGTGGCTGGGATCCCATGTTGCTGTGGCTGTGGCACGGGCCAGTTTGACCCATGCCTCAGGAAATTCCATATGCCACAGGTGCCATATGCCACAAGTGTGGCCCTAAAAAAAAAAAAAAAAAGAAAGAAAGTAAAGAAAGGAGACATCAGTTGATATGAGGCAAATGGATATTCATCTGAAACAGAATTAGTCACAATAATAACTTACTAGCCAGAAATAACATTGTCTGTAGTTATCATAATTAAAATATTATCACTCTTACAGCTATTCTGAAAAAGACTATTGAAAAAGCTTGACATCTAATAAAAAGGTAAATGGAGGAAAATGGAGGGTGAAATTTAAAAGGTTCAAGTTTCTTATTCTCAGACCTCATGTTTTCCCTGCCCACAGATGCCCCCAACTACTCCATTAATTTCTTGGCGAAACTGCCTTTTTCCAGCTTAGCCACAAGATGTCAGCCTAAGCTTAGTCATTGTCTGCTTTTTTGAGCCTAAACCCATTTCTTTCCTTCCCTTCCCTTCCTCTGCGTTTTCTTCCTTGACTCTGAGCAGGTAGAGCATCTACAGATGGCGGGCACCAAATAAACCATCGCTACCTTGAACAATGAGCACCTCAAAGGGCCTTCGCTCACCGCAATTGGCGGCCTCGGGAAGAACCACACTTCCCACCGCGTCGGAACCCCGAGGCCACTGGACTGGGCGAAAGCATCTGCCGAGCTTCCCTCGCAGGAAGGCGACCCGATGTCCTGATCCGCGAGGAGGACCCAGAGTACCTGCCTCCCAGCAAGTGCTCGGAGGCATCTCAGGGGCGGGCTCAGCATCTCTGCCATGCCTCCTCTGATGACAATGGCTTTCCCTCTAGCAGCCTGTTCTCCCCAGTGTGTCAGCGGAATCTTCCCTGTGGGTGCAAGATGCGTGAGGCAGCTTCTAGAATCATGTTCTTGACACAGGGCAGAGAAGACAAAGGGAAACAAAAACGCAGCGTTTCTTTGCTGTGGGCCTGGGAAGGATCTCCCTACCTTGAATGCATTGTTCATGGCAGAGATTGATAATCTTGGGCTGAATTCTAGGGCCCAGGGTAATGAACCTGAATTTAGGACACTGGCTTGTCTGCCTGGGGCTGGAGGGACCCAGTCCAGCTGTAGCTTCAGCCAGTACTGAAGGGCTTCTGTGAAGCAGAACAAGGACTCTGGCTGTTCCCCTGGGCCACCAGAGTCGTGGCAACCAGTAATTTCCAAGCAAATCTATGTTTGTGTAAATACTGGGGAGCACAATCCAAATGAAACATTCTCTACCCTTTGCTGGAGCTGATCTGCAGGGATAAAACACCCAGACACAAAAGCAGGACATCCTGAGGAAGTGGAACTGGGAAGGACAGGAACTGCAAGGTCCTTGATGTGCATGCCTGTAAAATGGGAGACACATTGTTACATTGTTCATGGAACAGAAAGGTTTGTATAAAAAGTATTCAAATGCCATGCCCTGGATGTACCACCTTCAAGATCATGGTCAACCCCAGGGAAAGGAAGGAGAAGATAGCAAAAAGGACTGCATTTTGGTTATTCTATATTTTTTCTCTTAAAAAGCACTTGTTTTCTGTATACAGAGAAAAACATGTGGTCTGTTAGGAGGCTGGTGGTAGCACATAAATAGTCAAGGCATCCTTGGAGCACCTATCCATGGGGTTGAGGGCCTCAGGAACTCTAGAAACCACAAGGGAGCAGACTTAACTGACACAATCCTGGAGTCAACCCCAGAATAACTTCTATGGGCAGAGAAGGAAAGTGGGCATTTTCTGTCAGGGAGCTTTGCAAATAACACTCAACTGAGTAAAAGCATAGAATTTGTTTTGAAAAGAAATAAAATTTTAGGCCATAAAAAGTGAGGAGATGCTCACAGCAACAAAACCAACTTTTTAATATACAGTCTATGTTTTTATGCTAAACTGCTTTCCCTACAGACAATTTAGGGGTATGATCAGCTCCATAATATCTATAACCTCTAATCCTCAGAGAGCATTTCAGAACTCTGAGAATTCTGATTCCCTTTTGATTTTTTTTTTTTTTGCTTTTTTTTTAAGGTGGCACCCACAGCATATGGAGGTTCCCAGACCAGGGGTTGAGTCAGAGCTATAGCTGCTGGCCTACACCATGGCCATGGCCACAGCCACGCAGGATCTGAGCCGTGTCTTAGATGTACACTACAGCTCACAGCAACGCCGCATTCTTAACCCAATGAGTGAGGCCAGGGGTCAAACCTGCAACTTCATGGTTACTACTTGGACTCGTTTCTGATGAGCCACAAAGGGAACTCCAGAATTATTATTATTTTTTTTTAGGGTTGATGTCCTCATTGATACTAGTCGGGTTTATTAGCACTGAGCCACATGGGAACTCCCCCTATTGAATTTTACAAAAGAAGGTGAACGGGGCCATGAACCATCCCTCTGATTCTTTAGTTCCAGAGTAAATATCAACTGAGGCAACAGAAGCTTCCTACTTTTGTTTCTTGGCCCTACTCACTCTGAAAATGTCACTAAGTTCTTCAAACATCAATCTGGATTATCTAGAAAAAAAGAGAGAGAGAAAAACAAAATAAAATAAAATAAAATTCCCATCGTGGCTCAGTGATAAATGAAACCATGAGGTTGTGGGTTTGATCCCTGGCATCATTCAGTGGGTTAAAGATTTGGCATTGCTGTGAGCTGTGGTGTAGGTTTCAGATTTGTCATTGCTGTGGCTCTGGCATAGGCTGGTGGCTACAGCTCCAATTAGACCCCTAGCCTGGGAACCTCCATATGCCTTGGGTGTGGCCCTAGAAAAGACAAAAATACCAAAAAGAAACAGGAAAGAAAAAAAAAGGGAGAGAATAATAAACATCTTTTTCAGCAGTCTAGCTATAAAGAGAAGCCCAAGTTTAGTGTCACTGCTATTGACCAAATGCCCTGGCCTCAGGGATGGAATGTCTTCTTTTTTTCTTGCTTAGAACAAAGAAAAAATATTTCATGGGAGACTCTTGGTGATGAAGGGTTTGGATTTAGTGATTATAAGCCAGTCCTTATCCTCCCATGAAGCTACTTGAAGGTAGATGGATTCTGCCATGATATTCAAATTGGAAAAAAAAAAAAAGTGGTTCATTTTTTTTTTAAAAAATAGTACTCTTTGTCTATGTCTTAAGTCATCGTGTGTCTTTTCTCCATAAGGAGATCTGTTTATGAGCTATATAACATAGCTGAGATCTCAGACTGTAGCATGTGACTTCTGGAGAACACGTCCCACGAAAGAATATTCTAATTTAGCAAGAATTCAGCTCATGAAGTACTTAGATGCCAATGTCTTTGGGAGGTGAAGAAAACATGGGTAAGACAGTGAGAAAGGGGACAGAGATGGGCAGTCACCCCGTAATGATATTAGTTCACTTACCACTGGAGTCACCAGTGGCTCTCAATCCTATTGACATCTGGAAGGCAATGTAGAACCTACACCTCAGTATCATCTGTTTCCAGGGGCAAGGGAGTGGGGACATTGGTTGGGTGCTGCTTCCAGCACCTTCCATGAGCAGGCAGAGCCAGCCTTATTCCCTGGAGAAAGCCCTCTGGCTAGTGACACTGAAGCTGGGAGCTGGAATCCATGGGTGTGCACTGAAGTGGTGGGAGGCAGGAAACGGTACGGGCACCAACCATCTTAGCTGTGATAGTGCAGGGCTGCATGGAAAGGAGGGATTATAGTACAACTGCTTTTTATTTTACCCACAGAGCAGTTGACTGCCAGGTAGCACAAGCTATTTTATAGATACGTTGCTTTGCATAGCAGATTATTAAGCATCTTTAATCAGGGGCCAATTGAGTGTTAACATTGCTAATGCTGCCTCTTCTAGGACTCCTAACGAGGTAACAAAGCCCTGGAAATATGAGGTGACCATGGAGTCACAGGGCATGGATGTGTTCATTCTTTCAGGTCTCGAGACAGATCTGCCATCACTAAGAGGTGCCCCGTAAATGCAGTTTGAACTTCCTTTATTCTCACAAGGCAACGGGGTGGTCAGGCCTAAGGATTAGCTCACTGATGAGGAACTCACCGTTCACTGAGAGAGTATGTCATTCGCCTTAGGGCCGTGGAGAGGTAGGGGCTTGACCCATTTCATTCTCTTTTCTCCTTTTCATGAGGACTTGCTGTCATATATAGCTAATGTCAGTTTGGGGAAGAGCATAGTTATAGTTCATTTAAGATCACCAAGGACATTGGGAAGTGTGTGATAGTTCCAAAAATATATTAAAATAACAATAAAATATAAGAAATGAGTTTCAGCTACTAATACATAGAGTGTGATAGTACAGGCATAGGTCCTTTTATTGGGCTTCAGGTTATTGAACTTCACAGATTCATTCTTTCTTTCTCTCTCTCTCTCGTTTCTTTCTTTCTTTCTTTCTTTCTTTCCTTCCTTCCTTCTTTCTTTCTTTCATCTAATTGAAGGTTTATAGCTACCCTACATCAAGCAAGTCTATCAAGACAATTTTTCCAAAGCATTTGCTCACTTTGTGTCTCTAGGTCACTTCTTGGTAATTCTCACACTATTTCAAACTCTTTTCATTATTATTTTATATTTGTTTTGGTGATCTGTGATGAGTGATCTGTGCTGTTACTGCTACAAAAAGATAACAACTTGCTCAAGGCTCAGATGATGGCTGTCACCTTTTAGCATAAAGTATGTTTAATTAAGGTATGTACATGCTTTTTTGGTATAATGCTATTTCATACTTAATAGACTGCAGTGTAGTATAAACATAACTTTTCTATGCACTGAGAAACAAAAGAACTGACATGACTTGCTTTATTGCAGTGGTCTGGAACCACACGTGCATAACCTCTGAGGTATGTTTGATACAATGATGACTAAATCTCTTCTTCAATTTCTGCCACCTGAAATTGATCCTCTTTAACTTACCATTCTAGGAGTTCCCGTCGTAGCACAGTGAAAATAAGTCCAACTAGGAACCATGAGGTTGCGGGTTCAATCCCTGGCGTTGCTCAGTGGGTTAAGAATCTGGCATTGCCATGAGCTGTGGTGTTGGTCACAGATGCAGCTCGGATCTGGCATTTCTGTGACTGTGATGTAGGCCAGCAGCTACAGCTCTCATTAGACCCCTAGCCTGGGAACTTCCATATGCAGCGGGTGCAGCACTAGAAAGACAAAAGACAAAAGACAAAATAAAATAAAATAAAATAAAATAAAATAAAATAAAATAAAATAAAATCTTACACTCTAGAGAGTATTAAATATAGAACTAGTCTTCAGTTTTCCTTGCGGCATCTCTGCCATTTGGGGATTCTGCCATGTTGGTGGATTCTGATCCACTTTCTTTAGAAAAAGCCCATGAAATGAATTCACACATTGACTCACACTGAACTCAAATGTATGGGAAAACGTGACATATTTATTTCTTGAAAATTGACATCCTGCTTCTCACAAGTGCCACCTGCTGGGACTTATGTGTGCCTGTCAACATATATGGAAGTTCAGAGGCACTAGAATTTTCAGGCAAACATTTTTGTTGAGAAACAACATACATAAGAAGACGTGCAAATATTTTTAAGGGGACAGCTGCACAGATTGTCACAAAGTAAACACACCCATGAAAGGAACACCCAGATCAAGAAGTAGAAATTGCCAGCACGCCCAAACCACCCCCTCATGTCACCTTCCTGTTACTAAACCTGGAGAGGAGGAAAGGGGTTATGGATACAATTCAATATGATAATCTTGGTCTGTTTCAACATTTTAAACTGTGCATAAAATTGTTCATTATAAAATGCTCAGTTTGTCACCTGGCACCCCTTTCTCTCTTCTTTGTGCTCAGCAAGAGAGCATCTAATTACAGTGACTGGATTTGAAGGCAAGAGGGTCTCAGATCTGCATTTAGAATCCAACACTGGTTCCCAAATAAGAGTCAACTCTCATCCGGCTGGCATTAGCTGTTGGCATCTGTGTGACTCAGGTAGTGCCATAGTTATGCCTGGTTACTACTGCCCCTGCTAACCTGGCCCTCATCAGCTCTGGATGGCGCTGTGTATCCTTTCTGGAGTCATTTATTAGCGACATGCCTATTTCATGCTCAACCACCAGATGTCAGCCCAAGCTCAGTCCTTAATAAAAAAGAAACCCGTTTTCCTGGCCCACGGAATAAAGTTTCTCTTTTCTCTTATCCAGGAGGATCGGGACCCTCTGGGTCAGTACAGTGACCACAGAAGTCACCGGAAGCTCTTCACAGGGGAGACCCACGGCCTTGGTGGCTCCGAGCAGATGAAGTATCTCTGGGAGGTGGGCACGAGGTAAGCCACCAGCGTTACCTTGAACTCTGTGCTCTTTAAAGAGCCTGGACTCACAGCCCTTCGCAGCCTCCGGAGGAACCGCCCTTCTTTCCCACGGTGTCCGGAGCCCCGAGGCCACTGGGCTGGGCGAGCGCATCCCCCGCGCTTCCTGCACAGGGATAGGACTCGCTGTCCTGACCTTCGGGGAGAAGGTCACAGAGTATCTGCCTCCCAACAGGTGTGTGGAGACGACTCTGGGACGGGCTCAGCATCTCCGCCATACCTTCGCGGATGACAGTGTCTTTCCCTCTTGTAGTTTGTCTTTCCCAAAGCGTCAGCAGAGCCTTCCTTGTGTTTGCAAGATGCTTGTTGCAGCTCCTAGAATCACGTTCTTGCCACAGGACAGAGAAGACAAAAAAGAGGCGAGAGGGGTACTTTATTTTCCCTTGTTTTTTTTTTTTTTTTTTTTTTTTTTTTTTTTTTTTTTTTTTTTTTGCTGGGGGTACGGGGACGGAAATAACCTTTCACAGACACCTCCTTGCAGAAGTAGGCTTACAAATCCCTCCCGGCCAACCTGTCTCTGGAAAGGTCACCAGCAAGAGGATCTAGGACACCAGGACGGGTATAGATGGGTTAGACTCATTTCCAGGGTGTGACACTGCCCCAGACTTGAACAAAATGGTGCTCCATCATTAAGGCTGCTGGGAGGCGGCTAGCAAAATCTACTTCACGGGATAAAAAAACTGATCCAAAACAAATACCTGCCAAAAATTCATATGAGAATACACTTTCTTCTCAGTAAATCATTTAAAAATGTGTACACTGAGTGGGTAACATATAGTGAAACCTTTTAAACTCTCTGTAGCTCTGTTGAGCAGCTGCAAGGGTAACTTGTGAAAACTTAATTATTTGGAATGCACTTTTGTCCAGTTCATTAAATCTCAACATAGTGGGCTAAAAATAAGAGAAATGGTTTTTCTATTCCTCACACTTTTATTTTCCTTGGAGCTCTGCTGGCTCCTCTTGTCTAGTCCCTTAGGTACATCTTGGATGTATTCCATGATTTTTCTAGTCGCTTTCAATTACCAAGATTATATTTATTTAAAAATTTAACCTAGGGAGTTTCCATTGTGGCGCAGCAGAAATGAATCCAACTAGTATCCATGAGGGTGTGGGTTTGATCCCTGGCCCTGCTTAGTGGGTTCAAGAAAGATCTGGCATTGCTGTGGCTGTGGCATAGGCCTGCAGCTGCAGATCCAGCTCCAATTAGACCCCTAGACTGGGAATTTCCATATGCCATGGGTGCATCACAAAAAAGCAAAATAATAATAATAATAAATTTAATCTAAATATCTATGTATGTGATATATATATGCATACACACACAGTATAATATTACTCAGCCATAAAAAGAATGAAATATTGCCATTTGTAGCAACATGGATGGACCTAGAGAGTATCATACTACATGAAGTCAGACAAAGACAAATATTACATATCACTTATACGCAGAATCTAAAAATTAATATAAATGAATTTATTTACAAAAGAGAAACAGACTCAGACATAGAAACCAAACTTATAGTTACTAAAGGGGAAACGGGGGAAGGGATGAACTGGGAGTTGGGGGTTAACAGGGACATACCACTTACATAAAAGAGATAAACAACAAGGACTTATGTATAGCACAGGGAACTATGTTCAGTATCTTGTAATAATCTACAATGGAAAAGAATCTGAAAAAAAAAGTATATATACAAAACTGAATCACTTTGCTGTACACCAGAAACTAGCACAACATTGTAAGTTGGTGTACTTCAATAAAGCCTATATATATATATATACACACACACATTTATATTTCTATATATTTACATATCTAGAGAATGGATGAGACTGTGGTCCTCTCTGTCTTCTACTCTGGCATCTTGGAGTTGATGAATGGAAAGACACAGTTGATCTCTGGCATCACTCTTGGTCCTCTCTCTTCTAGCCTCAAGCTATTCTGATATTAGGTGAGGAAGAAGGGAGCAGGGAAAATGGTAAAAGCCCTTTTACCAGGTAAATTTGCCACAGCTTCTCTGTGGTGGCTGCCACTTCTGGCCACCAAACACTCCAAATGAAATGCTGGACCCTCTCACAGGTGACAGACATGGAATCTTTCAAAGACTTAATGGAAGTCTCCCTGTCACACAATTTGCTGATGTGGTGGCTCACTTCAGCCCCTTTCCACTTTCTTTCATCTTCCTTTAGTGAAAAATATTGCCCTCATTCCTGGTAGGCAGCTTAGACTTTTTTTTTTTTTTTTTTTTTTTTTTTTGCTTCTTAAGGCCACACCCACGGCATATGGAGATTCCCAGGCTAGGGGTCCAATCCCAGCTACAGCTGCCAGCCACAGCAACTCAGGATCCGAGCCACATCTGTGACCTACACTACAGCTCACAGCAATGCCAGATCCTTAACCCAATGAGCGAGGCCAGGGATCAAACCCACAACCTCATGGTTCCTAGTTGGATTCGTTTCCACTGTGCCACAACGGGAATTCTGTTTTGTTTTTTTTTTTTCCTTTTTACAGCTGAACCTGCTGCATATGGAAGTTCCTGGGCTAGGGGTGGAATTGGAGCTGTAGCTGCCAGCTTATGCCACAGCCACAGTAACACGGGATCCGAGCAGTGTCTGCGGCCTACAGCTTGCGGCAATGCCAGATCCTTAACCCACTGAGCAAGGCTAGGGATGGAACTCACATCCTCGTGGATACTATGTCAGGTTCTTAACCCACTGAGCCATAATGGGAACTCCCAGCCTTTGCTTCTAAGCAATCACTTTCAGTGAAGAATTGATAAGATGACACAAAACTAACTCTTTTCTGTGATACCACCTTAGGCAACTCTGAATTCCAATTGTGGATGTGCAAACCTTTGCCACTCTAGTCCTTGCTCTTTACCCTGCCCACCTGTCTCTTCTCTTTCTCTTTAGTGAGTCTGGGGCAGATGGGCAAGCCTGCTGTCCTGGGGGGGTGTCCACCTGGGGAAGAGAGCCAGCCTCTCTCGTTTTCAGGCACCCCGAGTCCTTATGTGTGATTTTCTTAGAAATCCCATCACCTGGCTTTGGAGATAGAAGAGCATCATTATCATGAATACTTGCTTCCCCAGGCTGACCCCACCCTTCTTATGAATCCCTCACTTCTCCCAGTGCTGCTTCAGTAGGCTGATAAGGGGCACTGGCTAACTTTCATGGATTGTAGGGATGATGTATCTCCTCCTGGTAAGTCTGGAGCAGGGTCTGGCCCCAGTGTTTTTTAAAAAAGATGGGTATGTCCCTCTCTTTGTCCTTAGCTGTGCTACATTAAAGAAAAGATGATATCTCTAATGTGTTTTGAGAACTTACTTCATTTCTTCTGTCATAAGACAATAAAGTAATATGATTCTCACTTGATAAATGAGGAAAATTTAAGCTCAAAGTGTTCAGTGACTTGCTTGGGGTCTTGACAGCTGGTAACTGGGACAGAAACACAGGTCTGTCTCATTCCAAAGCCCATACTTGGACCTCTTCTGCTGGTTTTTATACAAACAGTTTCTGGTAAGTGGATCTGATAACCTCCCTAAATAAATACTTTTTTTTTTTTCTTTTACCACTGCACTTGTGGCATATGGAAGTTCTCAGGGTAGGGATCAAATTGGAGCTGCAGCTGCCAGCCACAGCCACAGCCACAGCCACATCCAAGCCTGTGGCTGGATCCAAGCAGCATCTGCAAACTACACCACAGCTTGAAGCAATGCCAGATACTTAACACATTGAGCAAGGCCAAGGATCGAACCCATCCTTACAGACACTATGTCAGCTTCTTAACCTGCTGAGCCAGATGATTAGTTTTAAATAAGCTGACACCAAAATAAATTTCAATTAAAAAGGAATGCCTACCACTGGTCATAAATAGCACTCACCATTTTCATTACAACTCATTCACCTTATTCATTCCTTCATTTAAAGTGAATGGATAAAGAAGATGTGGTATATACATGTACAGAGTTTCCCATTGTGTATATAATTTTCATATATATACCACAATGGAAAACTGCTAGGCCATAAGAAACAATGAAATTTTGTTATTTGCAGCAACTTGAATGGAGTTGGCAGGTGTTATGCTAAGTGAACTAAGTCAGGCAGAGAAAGACAAATTCTGTATGATAGCACTTAGATGTGGAACCTAAAAAAATACAACAAACTAGTGAATATAACAAAAAAGAAGCTGAACCAGACATAGCAAACAAACTAGTGGTTACTAGTGGGAAGAGGAAAGATAGGGGTAGGGGAATAAGAAGTACAATCTATCAGGTATAAAATAAGTTATAAGGATATATTGTACAACATAGGAACTACAGCAAATATTTTATAACTATAAATGGAGTATAACCTTTAAAATTTGTGAATTGTGATTGTGTAACACCTGTAACTCATATAACAACTACATTTCAGTTTTTTATTTATTTTTGTCTTATTAGGGCCACACCTGCAGCATATGGAGGTTCCCAGGCTAGGGATCGAATTGGAGTTGCAGCTGCCAACCTACAACACAGCCACAGCAATGCAGATATTGAGCTGCGTCTGAGACCTACACCAGAGCTCATGGCAACGCCGGATCCTTAATCCACTGAGCAAGGCTAGGGATAGAACCTTCATCCTCATGGATGCTAGTCAGATTTGATTCTGCTGAGCCATGATGGGAACTCCCTATATTTCAATTTAAATGTTGACAATTTTGGAGTTCCCTTGTGGCTCAGTGGTAACAGACCTGACTAGTATCCATAAGGATGTGGATTGATCCCAGGCCTTGCTCAGTGTGCTAAGGATCTGGTGTTGTTGTGAGTTGTGGTATAGGTTGCAGACATGGGTGGGATACCATGTTGCTGTGGCTTTGCTGTAGGACAGCTGCTGCAGCTCCAACTTGACACCTAGCCCGGGAACCTCCATATGCTGCAGGTACAGTCCTACAAAGAAAAAAAAAATTTTTTTTAAAGTTAAAAATTCTTTAAAAAGAGTTATTGAGGGCTTACTGTGAACTGAGAAGAAACAGAATGCAATATGTTTCTCATCTTCAACCTAGTTTGCAATTAGGAAAGGACTTTAAGGCACAGAGAAAATAAACTACAATAAAAAGTGAAAGTGACAGATACTAGAACAAAGGTAAAAATCAAATTCTAAAGGAATTCTGAAATTCAATTTCATGTTTTGGGGAGTAGATGTCTTAGAAAGTTATAGTTTGAGCTGGACTGAGGAATGGAGAGTCTACAGAGATACGAGGTGTCATGGACAACTTGAGGGTGGAGAATAGCATGAAAAAAAAAGCAGAAATCTTTCAGGTTTGAAGGCAATGAGTTTAGCTGGAATGTAAGCTGTGTAGAATTTATGTGTTAGAGATTGGGAGGTAAAAAAATAGAGATTGGGAGATAAAATTAGAAATTTAAATCAGGGTCAGATCACAGAGGACCTTCATTGTCAGGCTGACATTGTGACTTTGGGACATCACTGAAAGAATTTCAGCTGAGTATTGTTTCACTAGGGTTGAACCTGAGGACATTGAGCCTTGGAGAACCATGTAGGATTGATTAGAGTGGGAGAAACTGAAAAAGTAATAATAAAAAGTGGAACAACTTGGCAACCATTATGATTTTCATGGGATACATTATAAAAGTAAATATTGGCAAGGATGTTTAGCACCTGGAATCTTGGTACACTGTTGGTGGGAGTATAAAGTGAAACAATCATTTTTTTCATAGTTGTTTGGCAAATTTCTTACAAAGTTTAATCCTACCTTATGGCCCAGCAAGTTCACTCTTAGATACTTAACCAAGAGAAATGAAAGTCAATATGCACAAAAAGACTTGTATAAGAATATTTCTAGCAGCCTTACTCAAAATATTGAAAAACTGGAAACAACCCAAATGTCCGTCAACAATAAAAATAAGATGAACAAATTTCAGTTTATTCATATAATGGAATGCTATTTCACAATAATAATAAAAGAATGAGCTACTGATAATACAATGGCATGGTTGAATCTTAAATATATAATGTTAAGGAAGCCAGATAAGTGTATACGCCATGTGACTCCATTTACTTGAAATCCAAATTCAGGGAAAGTTAATTTACAGCAATAGAAATTTTAAAAAGTAGGTTTCAGAGGGAGGGAAAGAAAGGAAGGGGTGGGAATAGGCTGGGAAGATGCATATGAGGGAGCTTTCTGGATGGTGCAAATGTTTTGCATCTTACATTTGGTGATGGTGACACATATCATACACTTGTCCAAAATTCATCAGAACATGTGACAACATTGCATTTTTTTATGTTACTTATATCTCAGTTGAAAAAAAATGAAGGCAGAGGTCCCGTCATGGCTCAGTTGTAGTGAACCCAACTAGTATCCATGAGGACACAGGTTCCATCCCTGGCCTCACTCAGTGGGTTAATGATCTTGTATTTCCTGTGAGCTGCAGTGTAGGTGGCAGATGTGGCTTGGATCTGGTGTTGCTGTTGCTGTGGCGTAGGCTGGTAGCTACAGCTCCAATTGGACCCTGAGCCTGAGAACTTCCATATGTTGCAGGTGAGCTCCCCTCCCCCACAAAAGGCATTGAAAATGTAGCACCCACTCAACCGCCTTGGAAAAAAACACCTAACAAATAGAAATACTTGTATACATTATCTGAGGAATTAATCAAAATAAAATGGCAAAAATGATGGAAAAAACCTAAGGGTGGGTAAAAAAATCTAGTAACAACCTGTAGGAAAGATAAAATCATATGCTTAGACTTTAAAAATTAATGAGTTAGTAGGAGATAGTGAATGTTATAAAATTAATACTTTAATCATAGCCTATATCTAAAATGCTAAATTATGGCCCCACATTCTGAAAAGGGAAAAGATAAAACAGCATATGTTTAAAGAAATTAAAGGGACTAAAGTCCTGCTGCAAAAAAGCTAGTATTATGCTCAATGTTATATTGATATATTCAAAAGTATTCGCTGTAAACTCATTTTGAGGAACATTTTTTCAATTAAGTTCATGGTTCATAAAATTTGCCTTAGGAATAAAAACGATTTGGCTGCATTTATTTCTTACACTGAGAAATAATAAAGTGCTTGCAGAGCATCTCCTTCTATCTGTTGGGTAAAAAAGGTAGCATATAGTTTTATGTAGCTAGCTTAGGAAGCAAAATTAAATTACTACTCATCATCTTTCACCTAGATAAGCTCTAAGAAGTGTATTCTTAAGCTCACCTGTTAGAGAAGTCCAAAATCATATTTCCTGTTCAAAAGCAGGATAGAAGTCTGCAGAATCTGTTATTCTCATGAGCTGCTTGGGAAGTAAAAATGAGTTAAGGGCAATAGACATTTCACTTAAGACAAAAAAATATAGCTTTACATGATGTTTAACTCATGCACCTCTTTTTAGAAGTAAGCTAAGCTGTTACGAGTATATTTTCCCGTGATAAACACATAATGTTTCTGTATAGAAATACCAGAAATCTGTGCAGATACCATGTAAAAGAGTTGAGAGTAAGTCAGAGTGAAACACAGAATGCAAACTCTTGAACTACACCAGGATAATTTGGGCCTCCCTGGATCCCTACTCTGGATATTTGTTAATTCTTTTTTTACTGCTCTAAGAGACTATCGTGTGATAATCCTGGGTTTTTACCTAGTTCACAAGTTTCAGTATTATAGACTAAATATATAAGATGATATAAAATATACATACATGTGCATATATATAAATGCACATTCGTATTTCTATCACTCCATTTAAGACATTGAAATTGAAGACATGGTATTTTAGAAGCTTCCCATGTGGCTTTTCCAGAGCACATCCCTGGCTCACTCCTGATCTTGAATTGTGTGCTAGTTATGCTTTTTTTTTTTTTTTTTGTCTTTTTGCCATTTCTTGGGCCGATCTTGTGGCATATGGAGGTTCCAAAGGCTACAATCGGAGTACAATCGGAGTACAATCAGGGTACAATCGGAGCCACCTGCCTACGCCACAGCCACAGCAACGCGGGATCCGAGCCGCGTCTGCAACCTACACCACAGCTCACGGCAACGCCGGATCCTTAACCCACTGAGCAAGGCCAGGGATCGAACCTGCAACCTCATGGTTCCTAGTCAGATTCGTTAACCACTGTGCCACAATGGGAACTCCAGTTATCCCTTTTTTAAAGCCATCTATACATCTCTAATATACGTATTATAGACATATATCATTCATATATAATTACAGAAAAAATATTACATATGAGTATATGACTTTTGTTTTGTTTGGTTTTAAATTTAATAAGGAGAACTACACTATAAATATTCTTCTAAGTCTTACCTCTTTCATTCAACATTATGTTTTAGTAGCTAAATGTTGAAGCTTGTAGCTGTTATTTATTCATTTCCACTGTTGAAATGAAATTTTTGTTCCATTTATAATACTATAATGATACATACTGCACTGCACTATACTATACTGTAAAACTATAGTACGCTACAATTTATTATTCAGTCTATTTTTGTGAAAATTAGGCTGTCTTCAAATAGTGATTGACTATTATGAATCATGCTGCTCTTACAGTCTTACATATTCTCTCATGTAAATGCATAACCATCTTTTGAAGTGGATTATTGTGCCGCAGAATTGCATAGGTTCAAAACCTTATTTGAGGCTAACTGGTTTCCAGTGTTGAACCATTACACACAAATCAACAGTGTAGTTCCTGTACAGCTTAGAGACCATTTGATATAAAATATTTTAAATCTCACCAAAGTGGTAATGTACAATGGTGTCTCATTTTGGTTTTGTGTTTCTGTTATTACAAATGAATTTGAGCATTTTCTTTGGTATTATGATTATCTGACTGTCAGCTGCTAATTTTGGTCTGAAATTTTGTCTGTGGGTTTTTTTTTTTTTAATGTGTGTTCAAATTTGAAGCCTTATGGAAAGAATGTCCATTTTCTTTTTCTTTTTCTTTTTTTTTTTTTTGTCTTTTTGCCATTTCTTGGGCCGCTCCCGCGGCATGTGGAGATTCCCAGGCTAGGGGTCGAATCGGAGCTGTAGCCACCGGCCTACGCCACAGCCACAGCCATGGAGGATCTGAGCCGTGTCTGCAACCTACACCACAGCTCACGGCAACGCCGGATCCTCAACTCACCGAGCAAGGCCAGGGATCGAACCTGCAACCTCATGGTTCCTAGTCGGATTTGTTAACCACTGTGCCACGACGGGAACTCCAGAATGTCCATTTTCATCTGCCAGATGCCTAAGAGTATTATTAAAATGGTGTCACTTAACTGATTGAAATTTTCCAGACCACAAGCGTAGTGTAATACGAATATAGACTAAAACCCTTGTGAGAACTAGCTTCCACATTTTTAGAGGAATTTATTTTTTCTATCAAGTACCAAGGTCAAAAAAGTCAAGTTCTTTTCGATAGCCCCTCCTGCAGGATGAGGTTTCTTTCTAATTTGCCTAACCTCCAAGGGCACAGCCCTTCAGAATCCCAGCATTGTAAGGACACGTCCTAATGGACTGCCACTTAGGTAAGCCCAAAGATTTACCTTCTGTGTCCTCTATCCCATAAAACCAAATCAGAAGCTAAATTCTCCATGTTTCTTAGAAGCTCCTGGAGAAGTTCCAGCTGTGGCATTTAGCCTAATTTGCAGGGTTTGTGCTTTCACTTCAGTTTGGAAGTTACAGATATCTTTTTTTTTTATGCTGGCTTATTAAGACACCTAAATTTTTTTTTAATTTTTCATCCAACATTTTCATCATCTCAATCACGAGTATCCTTAAGCCTATCTAATATAATCTGGCAAGTTATATAACCCCACTTCTTTAATCTTTACCAAACAGACCAGCACTGCCTAAGAGAAAGTTCCATGATAATGGAAATTATCTCCACTAGCCAACATGGAAGCCACTTAGCCACATGTGGCTGTTGAGAACATGAAATGCAATTAAAGAACACATGTGATTAAAGAAGTGAATTTTTATTTTCATTAATTTTGAATTGTTTTAAATTTAAATAGCCACTTGTGGCTAGTGGCTGCCATATTGAAGAGAAGAGAAATAGACCTTTATTCATCCATACATATGTGTTCTTCTGAGGTATAAATATTAGGATTATATATAAACCAGGAGATGGGATTCTTGGCTACATGATTCAGAATATCATAGCCAAGGATAAACAGTCTACAAGGAAGTTTAAAAGAGATCCAGTCTTGGAGTTCCTGTTGTGGCTTAGCAGGTTAAGATCTGAGGATGCAGGTTCGATCCCTGGTCTCACTCAGTGGGTTAAAGGATCTGGTGTTGTAGGCTAGCAGCTGCAGCTCTGATTCGACCCCTGGCCTGGAAATTTCCATATGCTGAGGTGCAGCCCTAAAAGGCCAAAAAAAGGAGTTCCTGTCGTGGCACAGTGGAAATGAAGAGAGCTAGGAACCATGAGGTTTCGGGTTTGATCCCTGGCCTCGCTCAGTGGGTTAAGGGTCTGGCATTGCCGTGAGCTGTGGTGTAGGTTGAAGACAGGGCTCAGGTCTGGCATTGCTGTGGCGTAGGCTGGCGGTTACAGCTCTGATTTAAGTTTTGGTCTCATTTTCTTCCTTCTTTTCTTTTCTTCCTCTCTTTCTTTCTCCCTCACTCCCTTCCTTCCTTCCTACCTTCCTTCCTGCCTGCCTGCCTTGCTCTCTCTCTATCTCTTTCCTTCCTTTGCGTTTTTGGAATGAATTCAACATGCGTGGTGTTCACTTGACTACATCACAACAAAGGACTTAGCGTAGATTGTGGGATTGCACAAGTCAACAACATAAACAGTACAGGAAAATGGCATGAGGCACTCCCCTGAAGGTTTCATTAGGATAAATCTTATCTCCTCTTCAATGGCCTTGCCCATCAGCCCTAATGAGCCACTCTGACTCACACTGGCTCTTGAACTCATACCAAAGCCAGTACATAATCACAGCTGAGCTCTTACCCTACAGCCTCTTGTTTTTATTATTTGTGGCACTGAGCTTCTCCTTGAACATCATGGAAGCAGGTATGTAGCACAAGAACAAAGGATGGGGGACTGCTCCCAAAATTATCACCACTAGACACACAAAATGTATATTTCCTTTTAAGAATATGGATGGATATTTAAACCATTCCTTTTTTAGATTTATATTCTACACAGCATAGGAAAGTCTGTGAAAAGAGCACTGGCCTTAGGGTCAGGAGAAATGGATTCCAACCCCAATTCTATCATTAGCCAAGTGTGTTCTTCCTGTGCAAGTCACTCAACTGCTCTAAGCCTTGGTCCCCTCCCAACCCCCTGCAAAAGCAGGGGTATTCTGTGAGTTGGCATTAGGATACCTTACTGGGGTCTGATGGAAAAGGGCAAGTTTACTTAAATAGGTAGGAGATGGGAGAGACTGATGTTTTTTGTTCATTTGTTTTTGTTTTTTTAGGGCAGCACCTGCAGCTGGATGGCTGCAGCATCCTTTGTTTAGTGATATGGCAGCAATCTGTTTTTTTCCTTTTTTTTTTTTTTTTTGCTCTTTAAGGCAGCACCTGTAGTACATGGAAAGTTCCCAGACTAGGGGTCAAATCAGAGCTACAGCTGCCAGCCTATACCACAGCCACAGCAACCAGGGATCGAACCCACTTCCTCAGTGATACTAGTCAGATTCGTTTCCAATGCACCACAACAGGACTCCTAGACTGAAGGTTCTGTTTTCATGCTGCTGGATCCTCATAATAGGTCATCTCAGTAGTAGGAAAACCAACTTGCCAATTGGTGACTTGATGCTGTTAGGAACTCTGAGGACACAGTCCCGTGTCCAGATTACATCGCATCTCACCATGTATCAGGACACTCCTCACTGATACCCTGTGTTGGAGAAACTCAACACAGGTCCTGGCAGCCTGATGGGGATTCTGTAGGCAAAGGGCAGCTGGAACATCTCAGCTGGGCTATGGTCGATGGCAGCTTTGAGCTCTCAGTGTTGCTATGGGCATCTTGCTTCCTCACCCACCATTATTAACCCTACTTACCTTTGGTTCTTTCACTTTATCCTCATTAGGTTATTCTCTAGTTTAGGGAGGATTCAACACTCATGGTTCCTCAGAGTGTTTCCGGGTCATTTGGAGGGATTTGTGTCCTCTCTGTAAGGACAATATTTTATTTCCCATTATCTGCATTTCATTTCCACAAATGGAAGCCCTTTGCATCTACAGGATATCTGAAAAGGTTGAAATCGTAGAATAAACATGTTTTAAAATAGCATATCAGTTTCATTTTCCATTAATAGGCATAAAAATTTAAACAATGGGTTTAATTGTAGATTGGAAAAAGTATGGTAAGTACATTACAGAGTGTCCCAAAGTCTGGAAATAGAGGGGAAAGAGTACATTTATTGTATATTGTAGAGATGGGGAAATTGAGTCTCTGAGTGGCTGAAAGCTCAGCGTTGATGAAGAGTGGATCAGATCCAGAATCCAGGGCCATCCATATGGGTCCATGTATCTTATCCCACATTATGTACAAGCATCTCAGATTAGAACTCACTTCCTAATGCATTTGTATATTTTTTTCCTCACTGAAAGCTTATAAATTCCAAGACACCAACCAATTCACCTTCAAGGTGATTCAAGACTAAAAAAAAAAAAAATTCATTATCTTTTCATTAATTTACCTAAAGAATTTTCTACAAATATTTGCGTACTTTGAAAAAGAAAACTTTTTATTCTGAAACCCATTCTTTGTATAATGAATGTGAATTCATTCTGTGACATTAAATATATGTGCATATAAATATTCTCTGCTTAAAGTAGAGAGCTAATTGCAGGGTGTGTCTTGTCTAACCTGTTTATACAACACGTGACACAGTATCTGAAGCAGCTGCCATGAGAAAGACTTCAAGTATCTTCAAATGTTTGGCACCGAACAAGAGGCTATAACAGGTCACTGACATCTACTATCTACTGGGGAAAAAAAAAAAAAAAAAAAAGCACGTCCTAAAAGTTAGTAATTATGTTTTATTCGGTGGACATTCCAAGGACATCAAACCCAGGACACAGTGTCTCAGATAGCTCTGAGGGACTGCTCTGAAGAAGCAAGGGAGGAGCCAGGAAACACAGGAGTTTTGCAACAAAGACCAGGTAGTCTAAACATCAAAGGATTACTGTTAATTAAAGAAAACCGGATATCTCAAGCTACTGCATTCAGTGCTTTTCTGTGTATGGAAAAATGTAGAAGTTTAGGCTCATCAAAACCATTCCTTTGAAATGCACCTCAACTACCCGGGGCCAATATCCTGAGCTTTCTCATCCTGGGTCCCCTCGGGGTACACCGCTGAGGGTGGGTGCAGTGGCTGATGGCTTGATGGTGGGCATCCTGCTTCCACCCTGAGTCCCCTCAGGGCTCACTGTCAGGACTGTAAAGTGATGGCTGGATGTCAGCAACATCCTTTGTTTATTGATTTGGCAGCAAATTTATTATTTTTTTTATGCTTTTTAAGTCACACCAGCAGCTAGGGGTTAAATTGGAGCTGCAGCTGCCAGCCTATGCCACAGCCATGGCAATGCCATATCTGAGCCTCGTCTGTGACATACACCACAGCTCCCAGCAATGCTGGATCCTTAACCCACTGAGCGAGGCCAAGGATTGAACACACATCTTCATGGATAGTTGGGTTCTTAACTCCCTGAACCACAACAGAAAATTTTTTTTTTGGCAGCAACCTTTTTCATTCACACTTCTCATGTCACAGCTGAATAAACCAAGGCCCATTTATTCACTCAGCACACCTTTGTTGGACATCTGTTGTGTGCCTTTCATAGGATTCAATTTTACAATAAGTCAGAAAAAGATGAATCATCCCAGAGAAGTCAAATGGCTCACAGCTGCATGGCACATCCAGGACAATGACTGTTGGGGAAGTGGTAATCAGAACAGCTAGCACATGTCTGACTTTATTTATGAAGGTACTTGTGGTAAGGGGCCCAATGGATACAAACTCCGTGAGTATTTAGGGAAGAAATCTGGGGAATGTTTGAAAATATGAAGATCTGAGAACTTGAAAGAAAGGTTTCCAGGTTTATCTAGCAAAATCACTTGTGTTGGACAGACATGACCTGATGGAACAGTTGAGCATTTGACATAGTATTCTTCAGAAAAAGCCAAGCTTTGGGGTGGTTTGATATTCAAAAGGTGTAAGACAGAACACACTGGGCCTTCCAGCCTCCAGACAGCAAAAATTCATTTCTGCTCTGGGTGGCAACAGATGCTCCAGACTCATCTTTCTCTCTTCCACTCTACCCTGCAAGTGAAATCGAAGAGCCTTCCTAACTAAACAGATACCAAATTACAAACGAAGGAGTTCCCTTGTAGCTCAGGAGGTTAAGAACCAGACAGAGTCCATGAGGATGCAGATTCAATCCCTGGCCTTGGTTGGTGTGTTAAGGATCTGGCATTGCCTTGAGCTGCTGAGTATGTAGCAGATGCGGCTTGGATCTGGCATTGCTGTAGCTGTGGCATAGGCCAGCAGCTGCAGATCCAATTCTACCCCTAGCCCAGGAACTTCCATATGCTACAACTGCAGCCCTAAAAAAAAAAAAGAAAGAAAGAAAGAAAGAAAGAAAGAAAGAAAGAAAGAAAGAAAGAAAGAAAGAAAGAAAGAAGAGAGAGAGAGAAATCAAGCCTCCTTGCGAAAACCAGGAAGCTACAGGAAAAAAATTAAAAGCAAATCCATTTCTACACCACTTCCCTGCCAAGGCAGCAAACCCACAATAAGAACATAGAACATTGAAGGTTGTAATGAAAACCTCCCATACCTGTTCTAGAAATGACTCGAAGAGGCATCCCAGGCCACCAGAGCCCTCAAGACATCAGTGAGTCCCCCAGGATACCCTTGGCCCCTGGGCTGACCCAATTTACTCTTCAAGAAGAATGAGATCATAAAAAGACTAACTCACCATTGTTGAGGCCTCCAAAGTCTTCTCACTACTGATTCTGGGGAATAAAACCTCTACCTGGGAAATGTGTCCTTAAGATTATTTATGGCCTCAAGAAGATTGTCTTTGGAATGGAAATGTTTCCAAAGATTGAAAATCTAGTTCCTGGAGAAGGGGCCCATTTTGAGTATAAACTAGATCTCATTCTAAGGACTCCAGTTTAGCTGTACATGTTTGGAGGGATTTTAAGGTGGGGCCACAAAGACATACATTTGTTTATTTATTTATTTTTATTTTTGTGGCCACACTCATGATATATGGATGTTTCCAGGCCAGGGATTGAATCCAAGCCACAACTGCAACCTACACCACAGGTATGGCAATGCCTGATCCTTAACCCACTGTGCCAGGCCTGGGATAGAACCTGCACCTCCACAGGGACCTGAGCCACTGCAGTCGGATACCTAACCCACTGTGCCACAGTGGGAACTTTATAATAGAGATCTGAGAAGTCTAAGTCACAACTTTCCTTCAAGAATAATGGAGCAGGAGTTCCCATTGTGGTGCAATGGAAATGAACCTGACTAGTACCCATGAGGAGGATTTGGGTTTAATCCCTGGCCTCATTCAGTCAGTCAAGGATCTGGCATTGCTGTGAGCTGTGGTGTAGGTCGCAGATGAGGCTCGGATCCCAAGGTGCTGTGGCTATTGTGTGGGCTGGCAGCTGCAATTCCGGTTTGACCCCTAGCCTGGGAACTTCCATGTGCCGCAGATGTGGCTGTAAAAAGGGGGGAAACAAAAAAAGAAGCAAAAACAAGCAAGAGGATTTATTTGCAGAATGCATGGGAGAAACCCTGCAAAGATGTCCCAAAAATATTCAGTAGGAATTTGAAAGATGTTGTCTTCCTTGCAGAGACAATAGGAAGTGGAGCCACAAAAATACTGTTTAGTGACTTTTGACATGAACATTATTTATTCCTGTGCTGTTGCAGCCTCTAAACTACAAGTTAAGTAAGAAAAATCTGTGCTGTTTTTGAGGAATTCTATAGTTGGATAAATTATAAAATATCATCTCCATCTTTCTGGTCTCCTTCTGGCTCTTCCTGCATCTTCTCTGTGTCTTGCCATGTGAATTTCCTCACAAAAAGAGCCAGTCTATATGAGAACAATAATTCTTTGAACAGAGCAATGTCAGTGGGTTCCAAAAATAAGGTACATAGTCTGCTGCATTGAGCAGTCACACATCAAAAAAACCATGTAATTTATTCTGTCTGTTACAGTCAAAACATATCTGCTGCCCTTTAAACATCTCACTTAAAAATTACCTCTGGGAGTTCCCTGGTGGCTCAGTGGGTTAAGGATCTAGCATTGTCACTTCTGTGGCTCTGGTTACTGCTGTGGCTTGGGTTTGATTCCTGTGCTTGGGAATTTCCACATGTTGCAGGCAGGGCCAAAAAACTAAAAATAAAGAAGCAACAACAATAACAAAATGATCTTTGAATATTGCCTTTACCACCTCCCTGATTAGGGTCAGTTTTATGTGACTATAAATGTATATATGTTTGAGTGAATAAATTTCACATAAATACTGCTATTTATATTTTTTCCTTTGGGGAGTGTGTTTAGCCAGGCAGTTTCCAACACAAACTACACTGTAAACAATGAATATATGAAACAGGGAGATTCTGTGTGGAATGTACTGTTGTTAAATGTTCATTTCAAATAGAAAACTCACATGCCCTTATTGTGCCCATCAGATTTTTATTACAATAACAGTTTTACAACATAGCAGATATAGAAAGCAACCAACATCTGTCCACAAATATTTTCTAGTTCCTACCCATATGCATTTGGGTTTTATAAAGATATGTTTCTAGCATCGTAAAAGTTTACCCTTATAGTTTTTACCGGACATTATGAGAGAAACTACTTTCCTGTCTTCCCTTTTAATAGCCACTTCATGTTTCATGTTTTGTATCTATAAACTTACGAATGACTCACCCTTTGTTGAATGTCGGAGCTACTTTCCGGTTTAATAATTAGAGATACAAAGTGCAAATATTCATGAATATGAAAGTGAAGTGCAAACATTCATGAATATGAAATCATCCTTTCTTAAGCAGATTTTCCTTGGATAAATTTTCAAGAACAGATCAGAATAAACATGTTAAGAGATCTTGAGGCACAGTACCCAAATTTCTCAAAAGTGTAGTACCTCTTTTTGTATTTGGAACACAAGCAAAGGATTAGATTTCTGAATAACATGTAAAGATTTCTAAATAAGGACCTGGCAACCTTTATTTTTCATCAGGTTTTTTTTGTTTGTTTGTTTGTTTTTGTTTTTTGTCTTTTTGCCTTTTCTAGGACCGCTCCCATGGCATATGGAGGTTCCCAGGCTAGGGGTCTATTCGGAGCTGTAGCCACTGGCCTACACCACAGCCACAGCAATGGAGGATCCGAGCCACAACTGCAACCTACACCATAGCTCATGGCAACACCGGATCCTTAACACACTGAGTGAGGCCAGGGATCGAACCTGCAACCTTATGGTTCCTAGTCAGATTCATTAACCACTGAGCCACCACAGGAACTCCTCATCAGGTTTTTTTTTTTTTTTTCAACATTTTAAACTATGCTATTAAAAACAATGGCTGGAGTTCCCTTTGTGGCTCAGCAGGTTAAGAACCAGCTAGTGTCCATGACGAGGAACACAGGTTTTATCCCTGGCCTCATTCAGTGGGTTAAGGATCCGGCATTGCTGCAAGCTGCTGTGTAGATCACAGATGCGGCTCAGATCTGGTGGTATTGTGGTTGTGGTGTAGGCTGACAGCTGCAGCTCTGATTCAGCCCCAGCTCAGGATCGTCCATATGCCACAGGTGTGGGGGTAAAAAGAGAAAAAACAAACAAACAAAAAAAAAACAAATGACGAAGAAGCCATTCACAAAATAACAAATATTGTATGACCTCATTTGTATGTAGTGTCCACAAAAGGTAAAATGATAGAGACAAAAGGTAATGACTGGGGAGTTCCCATCGTGGCGCAGTGGTTAACAAATCCGACTAGGAACCATGAGGTTGCGGGTTCGGTCCCTGCCCTTGCTCAGTGGGTTAACGATCCGGCGTTGCCATGAGCTGTGGTGTAGGTTGCAGATGAGGCTCGGATCCTGCGTTGCTGTGGCTCTGGTGTAGGCCGGTGGCTACAGCTCCGATTCGACCCCTAGCCTGGGAACCTCCATATGCCACAGAAGCGGCCCAAAGAAATAGCAAAAAAAGACAAAAAAAAGACAAAAAAAAAAGGTAATGAGTCCAGCTGTAGGACAACAGTGGGGAGGGAGGGCGGAGGGAGAAATGGAGGAGGAATGAAGAGTGACTGCCATTGGGTGTGGAGTTTCTTTTCAGAGTAATGAAGATGTTCTAACATTGATTGTGGTGATGATTGCACAATTCCAAGTAGAATGAAAACCACTGAATTGTATCCTTTCAATGAGTGAAATCCTTTCAATGAGTGATGTTCAATGTCAAAACATTAGGAGAAAATATTTGACAACATGCGTTTGCATTCAGATGAAGCTCAGCTGTAATTGATGCCCCTATTGCTTGTCATCAGTTTCCGTGAATTTCTCCATCTTGCATTATGTACTGTGTGATTTCTTCATTTCATCATCATACTAACATGGCAAGAACTGGACAATAACTAGTTAGAAATGGAGTGAAGGAAAGTTGTCAGGTCACCAGAACTGGACAAACAGGTTGAGTATAGATTTGGTATGTCACCAGCTAGTTTCCTACACTAGCTCACTGACAAGAAAAAAAAAAAAAAGTAACCATTTGGAAGAGAAGATGAAGTGAATAAATGTGTCGACCAATATCTTATGGAGATTTAACCAATCGTGGTTACTGGGCAACCAAAACTCTATCCAAAGGTCAAAACTCAGTTAATATACAACCCTTCTTTCCCCACTTCCATTCAGAGTAGACTGAATTCAGCACTATGTCTTTGTATAAGTACGTGCATGACCCGAGGAAGAATCTGGAGGCAAAGGAAACTTACTATAATAGTAGTAACAATTTTAAGATTCTATAAAATGAATGTTAATGAGCAATAAAAATGAGCAAATTATAATTACATGCAACTACACGAAAAGATCTAAACAATCACAATTGGGGGCAAAAAAAAAAAAAAAAAGCCAGACATGAAAGAGTACATTCTGCAAGGTTCCATTAATATAAAGTCAAAAAGAGGGCAAGTTAATCTGTGCTGTTAGCAGTCTAGATAATGGTTACCCTGGGAAAATTATGCCTGGATGGGGCATAGGGATAAGAGATTGCCTTTAGATCTGCTTATTCTACATATTTGCTCTATCTGAAAGTTCAAGAAGGAATATTTACAGTAGCTCTGTGAAATGTCATAAACCACAAGATATGGTAGGAAAAAAAAAATCAATGAGGACAAGCCAGATGGCAGAAAGCAAGAATTCTTATATATAAGAAGTACCTCAGAGTTGCCGTCATTGTGGCTCAGTGGTTAACGAATCTGACTAGGAACCATGAGGTTGTGGGTTCGATCCCTGGCTTCACTCAGTGGGGAAAGGATCCAGTGTTTCCATGAGCTGTGGTGTAGGTTGCAGACGTGGCTTGTATCCTGAGTTGCTGTGGCTCTGGCATAGGCCGGCAGCTACAGCTCCGATTAGACCCCTAGCCTGGGAGCCTCCATATGCATGAGTGCAGGCCTAGAAGAAGACAAAAAAAAAAAAAAAGAAGTACCTCAGTCCTGGTACCATTTGTCTTTGTACCATGCCTTCCTGGTGGTTTGCAGAGGTGAGAGAAAGAAAAATAATCAGGACTGATTGACGAATTTTGAATCTGAATACCAAACTGGTTAATTATCTTTTTTTTCCCTTATTTTATGGCCACATTTTAAGCATATGGAAGTTCCAGGCTAGGGGTTCAATCAGACCTGCATCTGCAACCTATGCCAGATCCTTTACCCACTGAGCAAAGCCAGGGATCAAACCTGGATCCTCCTCACAGAGACTATGTCAGGTTCTTAACCTGCTGAGCCACAATGTGAACTCCTAAAGCATTATCTTTTGCCTTTTCTCTTTCTACCTGGAAGAATAATTCAATCGATCACCGATTACTAATTAATTCTGATGTCACCTATTTCTTTCCTGAGAAACGTTGCTTAGATCTTTTCATCTTAAGGGATATATTCTATTTTATATGTCCATTCCTTGCCTTCCAACTTTATTTTTGTTGGTTAACCACATAAATATAATACATTTTCCATCCTACTGACATATATTCCCCAGTGTCCTACAGGCCACCCTCTATAAAGTAGAGATGTAAAAGTTATCAGCTCACCAGTTATGATTTATTATCAAATGTTGCTTTGAATTTAAACCTCCAAAGTTAACAGTTTACTTTTTCTTGAAAAGGCTTAAAATGTGGACTACTTTTGTTTTTGTTTTTGTTTTTAACTTTAAAGTAGTTCAGCAGGATAGAAAGCCCAGAATTAAACCCACGCACCTACAGCCAACTCATCTATGACAAAGGAGGCAAGAATATACAATGGAGAAAGGACAGCTTGTTCAATAAGTGGTGCTGGGAAAACTGGACAGCCACATGGAAAAGAATGAAATTAGAACACTCCCTAACACCATACACAAAAATAAACTCAAAATGAATTAAAGACCTAGATATAAGACCAGACACCATAAAACTCTTAGAGGAAAACATAGGCCAAACACTCTCTGACATAAACCACAGCAACATCTTCTCCGATCCACCTCTATTGACAATAAAAACAAAAATAAACAAATGGGACCTAATCAAACTTCAAAGTTTCTGCACAGCAAAGCAAACCCTAAACAAAACGAAAAGACAACCCACAGAATGGGAGAAAATCTTTGCAAGTGATTCAACTGACAAGGGATTCATCTCCAAAATTTATAAACACCTTCTGCAGCTCCATACTAAAAAAACAAACAACTCCATCAAAAAATGGGCAGAAGATCTAAACAGACAGTTCTCCAAAGAAGACATCAGATGGCCAAAAGACACAAGAAAAGATGTTCAACATCACTCATTATTAGAGAAATGCAAATCAAAACCACAATGAGGTACCACCTTACACCAGCCAGAATGGCCATCATCAAAAAGTCTACAAACAATAAGTGCTGGAGAGGGTGTGGAGAAAAAGGAACCCTATGACACTGTTGGCGAGATTGTAAATTGGTGCAACCACTGTGGAAAACAGTATGGAGATTCCTCAGAAAACTAAAAATAGAACTACCATTCGATCCAGCAGTCCCACTCCTGGCATCTATCCAGAGACAACTGTGACTCAAAAAGACACATGTACTTCAGTGTTCATTGCAGCACTATTTGCAATAGCCAAGACATGGAAACTACCTAAATGTCCATCGACAGAAGAGTGGATCCAGAAGAGATGGTATATATACACAATGGAATATTACTCAGCCATTAAAAGGAATGAAATACCTGCATTTTTAGCAACATGGATGGACCTAGAAATTACCATGTTAAGTGAAGTCAGTCAGACAATGAGACACCAAGATAAAATGCTTTCATTGACATGTGGAATCTGAAAAAAGGACAGACTGAACTTCTTTGCAGAACAGATACTGACTCACAGACTTTGAAAAACTCATAGTTTCCAAAGGAGACCGTTCGGGAGGTGGGGGGATGTGCTGGGGTTGTGGGATGGAAATCCTATAAAATTGGATTGTGATCGTCATTGTATAACTACAGATGTGATAAATTCATTTGAGTAATAAAAAAATAATAAAGTAGTTCAGGAGAATAAGGGTAAAGGGGTTTGAAGTATGCTCCATAATTTTTGAAAACACAGCTGCCTTACAGAGTATTTTCTAACTACCTGGGATCTACGGTTATACAAGCCATTCTCTGACCCTAAGATTTTCATGTGTAAAATGGATATCTTATTGCCTGTTATTGCAAAGATTATTTTGAAGAAATGTGGAAGAGGAGTTCCCATTGTGGCTCAGTATGTTAAGAATCCCATGAGGATGCAAATTCAATCCCTGGCCCTGCTCAGTGAGTTAAGGATCTGGTGTTTCAGCAAGCTGCTGTGTAGTTTGCAGATACTGAGCAGATCTGGTGTTGCTATGGCTGTGGGGTATGTCAGCAGTTGCAGCTCTTATTCAACCCCTAGCCTGAGAACTTCCATATGCTGCATGTGTGACCCTAAAAAAGAAAAAAGAAATGTGGAAGAACCCACAGAAACCATTTGGAATATTACCGAGAGAGCAAGGAGAGGATGAGCGTGGCAGTTTAGACATCAAAGAAACAGTTTATATGACAAATGGCTACAGTATCATTTTCAAAAGTAAAGAACTTAACTTTCGAATAAACATGAAATGAACACATCAAGGATTTTACTCAGCTTATTCATTAAGAATCAATAGTACTTTGGAATTCCCACTGTGGCGCAAAGGAAACAAATCCAACTAGGAACCATGAAGTTATGGTCTCGATCCCTAGCCTCCTCAGTGGGTTAAGGATCTGGGGCTGCCATGAGCTGTGATATAGATCGAAGACACAGCTCAGATCCTGCGTTACTGTGGCTGTGGCTGTGGCTGTGGCTGGCAGCTGTAGCTCTGATTTGACCCCTAGCTGGGAACCTCCATATGCCATATGCCGCAAGTATGGCCCTAAAAAGAAAGAAAAAAAAATCAACAGTACTTTATTAACTGGGTCAAAGGAGACTTTAAAGAACAGATAGATATAGACAGATATATACAGAACTGAATTTTCTAATAAATAGAAAATGGAATAGTGTCCTCTAAGGCAATGCAATATAGTGTTTGGCATTATCTTTTCAAATTGGCAGAAATCGGTTGTATCTTGACCAGTCAGTATTCATTTGCATTGCTAGCCACAAGAAGCATCATTACCCTTGATATCAGTTTTCTACACATTAAATTCTGTGCTACAGAATTGTAAAATAGTCAACAGAAAACCCAACTCAAAAACTCTTGCAGAATCAACTGATCTCCCCAGAGTTCACCAGACTGTGTCTTACATTCCACTGAAAGGACACTGTATGATTTTTTTCTCAATCATTTCCAAGTCATGACCAATTTTTCTTCTTGAAAATTTATTTACAGTCTAATTCAGTGTATGTGGATATGAAGCTGAAAACAATTTGGAATGCGTAAGCTTACACACGTCCATTTCAAATACTGTAGTGGGATATTATGTTCGCTTTTTTTGTAGATATGTGTGTTTACATGTTGTAAGGTAGGTAGGTGAATTATTGCTGTAGAGTATAATTCTGATATATATGGATTATTATTAGAATAATGTATTAACTAATAGCCATCATCACTCTCCTTCTCATCCTAGATATTAAAGTGCTCTTTTCACATTAAACTAGAACGGGTTACAGAACAGGATACAGAAGAATAAAAAAAAAATTACCTGTTCTAAGGAGTTCCCATTGTGGCTCAGTGGGTTATGAACCCTACTAGTATCCATGAGGATGCAGTTTCAATCCCTGGCCATGCTCAGTGCATTAAGGATCTGGTGTTGCCGAAAGCTGTGGTGTAGGTCACAGACTCAGTTGGGACACCGAGTTGCTGTAGCTGTGGTGTAGGCCAGCAGCTGCAGCTCTGATTCAACCCCTAGCCTGGGAACTTTCCTATGCCGCAGGCATGGCCCTAAAATAAAAATAAAAAAAATAATAATTACCTGTTCTGGAATTCTGTGTTTCAAAAGTGAAGTATTTGGGGGAGGAACACAAAAGACCCACAATGACAGTTTTGGGGAGAGAGGCGTGTTCTGAGGGATCAGAAGAGAGACGTTTCCAAGTTGGGGAGAGAGCAAGAAGAAGGCAAGTAAGGAAAGACAGCTATGTATGCCACCCACCTCCACAAGACACATCGTAATAAAGGTTCTTTCATGTGACAGAGAACATCCAGGCCACTATCTCTTCACAAGTCACTCTTTGTTCCACCTTCTTTACTTGTAGGCAAATTAAAACCACACAGCACACTTGCTGTGTGTAGCATCAAGACATGTGTGTGCCAGGGGCCTGGATGAGAAAGTATTTTCAACAATGGCAATCAATACCTGGTGGTACGTGACTCACACGAGAATGTGACAAGAGCTGGGAAAAAGAAGGGAAGAGAGAGTTTTGAAGTCTGAATGCTCTTGAGTTAATTCTTATCACATACTTGTGGTTTGGCACCATCAACAAGAGCTTGGAGCCAAAAAAGAAAACTCTTATGGTGCCAGACTCCTACATAATGTTTCTGAGACTCTGACTTTCCTTTTCTTGAAAAAAAGTCCCACGGGTCAGTAGGTAAATGAGTAACAAACATACACTGACTCAGTTGGTCCAGTAGTCACCAGAATTAATTGGGTGCCTCCCTGTGCCTCTTTAGTTTTTTTGGATTTTTGATTTGTTGTTGTTTTTTGGGTTTTTTAAAAATAACTTTTATTTTTTCCATTATAGTTGGTTTACAGTGTTCTGTCAATTTTCTACTATACAGCAAAGTCACACACACATTTACATTCTTTTTCTCACATTATCGCACCTACGTATATACACACATACATATATACATTCTTTTTCTCACATTATCCTCCATCATGCTCCATCATAAGTGACTAGATATTGTGCATTTCAGTATCTGAAAAGGCTACCTTAAAAAAAAAAAGAAAATGACAACAAACAAATCTTAATGAGATAATGCTATACACTCGCCTGAATGGTTAAAATATTTAAAAGACTGACAACAGCAAGGGTTGGTAAGTTGTAGAAGCATAAAGAATGAAATAATGCCATTTGCAGCAATAGGGATAGACCTAGAGATGATCACATTGTGAATTAAGTCAGACAGAGGAAGACAAATATCATACGATATCACATATTCGGAATCTAAGATATGATACAGATGAACTTATTTACAAATTACGGACATGGAAATCAAACTTATGGTTGCCAAAGGGTAAACTGTAGGGGGGAGGATTTATTGGGAGGATGGGATTACCACATGCACATTACTCTACATAAAATAGATAACTAACAAGGACCTACTGTATAGCACAAGGGGTCTACTCAATTGAATCTTTTTTGTTTTGTTTTGTTTTGTTTTTTTTAGGGCCACACCTGCAGCATATGGAAATTCCTAGGCTAGGGGTTGAATCAGAGTTGTGGCTGCTGGCCATAGCCACAGCCCTGGCAACACAGGATCTAAGCCGTGTCTGCAGTCTACCCCATGGCTCACCGCAATGCTGGATCCTTAAACCACTGAGCAAGGCCAGGGATCAAACCTGCATCCTCATGTATGCTAATCTGGTTTGTAACCTGCTGAGCTACAATGGGAATTCCCCCAATTGGATCTTTTAAATGATCAATATCAGATTGCTCTGAAGATTAGAAGAGAAAGACAAGGAAAAAAGCTCAATATATTTCAGGAGAGACATAGGACGGCTGTGCATTTGTGCCACCCATAGGAAAGGTTTGTGGGATATATGTGAGAAGAGGGTCTCTATATCCTAGTTAGGGGAGGGAAAATCCTGAATTCTGAGTTATAATATCATAAAAGTGCTAAACCTTTGAATGAGCAACAGGTGACACACATTCCTTTTAGAGCATGTTTTATTTGCATAAGAAGTAAAACTAACTTATCCTTTCCTTCAAGCTTTGCCAGCAAGAAATCTTATTTTTAGCTAGCAAGGGGTGATCAATGGAAATTATATGCTCAGTATCTTTATTAGTTTTCTATTGCTGTTATAACCAATTACCATAAAATCGGTGGAAACAACACATATTCATCATCTTATAGTTCTTTACGTCAGGAGTCTGATCTGGGTTTCACTGGGCTAAAATCAAGTCATCAGCAGGGTTGCATTCCATTCTGGAGCCTCTGGGAGAGAATCTATTTCCTTGACTTTTCCAACTTCTAGTGGCCACTTGCATTCTTTGTCTTGTGGCCCTCTTCCTCCATTCCAAAGCCAGCAATTTCTTCAACTTTTATTCAGTTGTTAAGTCTCGAACTATAGCTGGGAAAGTCCTCTGCTTTCAAGAAATCATATGACTAGGGTGTGGTGATCTGGAAACAGTCTGTCCTTATCTTGTCTCCTGACCCTCACCTACTGGTGTTTCAAGGCCAATTCAAGTGCTGCCTTGGACTTGTGGTTTTCCATGACTTTGCAAAATTAGGTGCTCCCTTATCTGTGCTGCCTGTTTCTCTAGCCCCCTTCACACTGGACGAGAGCTCTTGACACATCTCTCTTGCCACAGTTGTTTGAAGGCAGAGACTGTGTCAGATCCGTCTTTATTTCCTAAGGGCTAAGAACAGTGATTGGCCCATTTAGGCAATCATTATTCATTTGGAAGAAATCTAACTGAACCGCATCTAATAGACACATCTCAAGAGTTTCTTTATTACTAGAAATCTGCTTCTAAATGGGATACATAGGTTTTGCAGATATATTATCCATCTTATTCCAACCATTAAAGAGATAACAAAGTAAAACTTTATCAAGACACCACATCAGCACTGTCCAGTTATTTGGTTATGGCATCTTAATTTTAAATTAAAAAACAAATATAATTAAAATAAGTTTATCTCAGGGATTTAATTTTTAGAATCAATATTATGACACAAATTTGATATCTATTCAGTTCAGTTCCTTATGCCCATGTAAACTTGACAATGAGCATCGAGGTTGTAGATGGTCTAAGGGACCTATAAATCTCTTGACTATCACCGTTCTGCTTTATTAAATACATTGAACTTATACTATGTGAGCTAATGAAAGAACTTGATATCTGAAGTATGGCAGTGCATGTAGCCAAAACTGAAACCATCGCCAGCTCTTGGAATAACCCAAAAGCTGGGCCTGAACACTAACAAGACACTTGTGTGAAAAGAAACAGGATGCATCAAGATGCTGTGAAATGACTTTAGATTTTTTAATTGAGAAGAATGTGAACACATTGCAGGGTACAACACAACAATGAGGGGACTAGTGGTGAGGGAGTACAGAATTTGTTCTTTCCAAATAAGCAGCTAGAAGCAGATCTCAGGGCAGTGTGAACTTGGAACTCCCTGTTGACATGATAGCAAAATACAGAGCCAGACAATCCCTAGGACTCTGCTTCAGCCCTTCTGGATTCTATGGCCCTTGGGGCTCTCATACCTGTGTCAGTTGTCTTTCCTCTTAGGAATGCCATCAGGAACCTCAACTTTGCCGAGAGGGTACATTTGTTCCTTAAAATTGGGTGATTGCATTTTTAATCCTGAGAAAATTGAAGTTAATGGGGACATGATAAAGAAAATCAAATGCATAGTATTAATACTTGGCTATTAAGTTTAGGAGTAACCTATGTGTGTGAATGAGCTAAAGAATCTACAATATTTAAGTTAATATATGTAATAGAATATTAACGAGTTTATAGACAGTATGGGGATATTGAGAAGAACTTGATTTGCCATATAAATTCATTTAAATGTATTAAAATTATATGGCTTATTTTTGTGCTTTACAAAGTTTTGCTTGTTAAGGCTACAACTTTCCCCAATAGGCATTTGAAGTACTTGAAAGAAAATAAAGTATATTCTAGTGTTTTTATGTTTAATTTTTTTTTCTTTTTTCTTTTTTTGGTTGCACCCAGCATGTAGAAATACCTGGGCCAGAGATTGAACCTTTCCACAGTTGCAATCTGAGCCACAGCTACAGCAACACCAGATCCTTAACCTGCTGCATCACAAGGGAACGTTTTAAATTTTAAAGATATGTAGTTGCCTTAAATGTTTTAAGGCAGTGCATGAACCGAGTTTATAAACAGCCCTGTCTCTTTAAGAATTTAACCTGCTCAACATATGTCAATCACATATAAATCAATTAACAATCACAAAAGTAATTGTTCTAATTTCATACAGCAATTATAAGGTTTATAGACTGAACTTTACTAGGTTCTCCACTTGTAATTGAATATACCAAACATTAATTTTAAACCCACTTATGTAAAACCTCATTGCCTTATACAACAAACACCCTTAGGAAAAAAAGAAATTCATGTTGTGGTCTATGCATGCGGGTGGAAAAAGGTGTAGAAAAGACAGGCCCAGCTTCCAGGTAATCAGAGCTGAACCTGAGCATATGGTCATGTCTGTTTTTATAGCCCAGAGACAAAAGAGAGGGAGCAGAGGTCTTACCATACACCTGTTGACCTTCTGATTGGTTGGGGAAGAATGGGGTCTTCTGATACAATTGCTGGTTTGTTGGGGAAGGGTGGAGGCTTTGGACACACTTGCTGGTTGGTTGGGGGTGTACATTGCCTCTCTAGGGGAAGGGGAAGGAGTGGGCCACATACTTTTCCTAGTGGGGAGCAGGAAGGAGTAGGCCAAGTTGCTAGGGTGGGGAGATCCTTAGGAACATTGTAACAGTTACAGGGAGACAGATGGGAATGATGAGTGTCTGGTAATTCTTATCTCAGCCAGAGCTCTTTTGAGTTTTACCTCCTTGGAGAGGCCTTGAAGTCCCACAATGTTGACAGAAATAAAAACGTATGGTTGGTTAACAAAATCAGGTAGTTGCGCCCCAGTGGCTTTGAGAAGCTCAGACCCAAGGATCTGGAGTTATAATTGTTGCTCTCAGTACTTCTTAGAAGTCCTGGCTCTGAGAGTCTGAGCCCTGAAGGTTTCGCGTTTTCTTTAATAGATGTTTGGTTTCATAGGCAAAGAGTTGAGATATCAGTGTCAACTTAAAAAAAAAATGCACAACTGTGGAAAACAGTATGGAGATTCCTCAGAAAACTAAAAACAGAACTACCATTTGATCTAGCAATCCCACTCCTGGGCATCTATCCAGAGAAAACCATGACTCGCAGAGACACATGTACTCCAATGTTCAGTGCAGCACTGTTTACAATAGCGAAAACATGGAAAAAACCTAAATATCCATCAACAGAGGAGTGGATCAAGAAGAGGTGTTACATATACACAATGGAACATTACTCAGCCATTAAAAGGAAAGAAATAATGGCATTTGTAGCAACATGGACGGATCTAGAAATTATAACCCTAAGTGAAGTCAGTCAGACAATGAGACAGCAACATCAAATGCTATCACTGACATGTGGAATCAAAAAAAGGATACAATGAACTTCTCTGCAAAACAGATACTGACTCACAGACTTTGCACAATTTATGGTTTCTGAGTGAGACAGCTTGGGGGATGGGGGGAGGCACTGAGGGTTTAGGATGGACATACTCTAAAATTTGGTTGTGATGATTGTTGTACACCTATAAATGTAATAAAATTCATAAGTATTAAAAAAAAAAAAGCACAACCTGAAAGTTGAGAGTTAAGTTTTACTTGAGGCCTGGGAGACAGCATCTCAGGTAGTCCTGAGAAACCACTCTGAGGAGGTGGGGGCTGGGTAGCTAAGATATACAGTTTTTGCAACAAAGGGAAGATAGTAGGAACAAAAGATTTACAGATAACCAGATTCACAGAAAACCAGTTTCTATGGGGAGATATAAAGGTCTGGGCTTACTGGACTCACTTTTTTTTTTTTTTTTTGGTCTTTTTGCCTTTTCTAGGGCCGCTCCCATGGCATCTGGAGGTTCCCAGGCTAGGGTCTAATCGGAGCTGTAGCCGCTGGCCTATGCCAGAGCCACAGCAAAGCGGGATCCGAGCCGCGTCTGCAACCTACACCACAACTCACAGCAACGCAGGATCCTTAACCCACTGAGCAAGGCCAGGGACCGAACCTGCAATCTCATGGTTCCTAGTCAGATTCGTTAACCACTGAGCCAGGACGAGAACTCCTGGACTTGCTCTTTTGATAAGCACTTCAGCTGTGGGCCAGTATTCTTTGTTTCTTTTCTAAGTTTCCTTGGGAGTGGCTGACCGTGATATCTTTTGTTTTTTCCACTTAACTACAGCCCTTCAGACAGCTCTGAAGTACTGCCCCAGAAAAAAATATCAAGATATGTGATAAAAATGAAGGGGGGGGGGTGCCTGCAGCCATGCACACATTTTACAAAGTTTGCTGCTGGCCTCGTGAAGGTTACTACTAGTCATGAGGAGCAGACACCACCATGAAGATTTTAGTACTTTTCTAGATATGAGGAGATGCAAGACGGGGCTCATAAAATCTTCTCCTACAAGTATCTAACTATCTAAAGATCTGTTCTTCCAGTTTTCCCAGAGCACAGCGTGCCTCACCCCTGGTCTCCACCCTGAGCTCTGCTCCAGGGTTGCTGAGAGTCAGCAGTTGCAACGGCTCATGATTTAATCCGTGTAGAGGCTGCCGGCAAGTGCCAAACTTCAGTTCACAATATGAAGAGGGCAATTGCCTGTTCTTTGCTAAGGGGCATTGTGAAGGTAACTGCTACTCTAAGGACTTGAGTGAACACTGTCTTTGGAGGATTATACTATGAAGAAAAGCAGAATTACTCCACTGTTGTGACATTGGGGTAAAAGTTATCAATAACAGGGCTTTTTCTAACTTAAAATAACACGCCATCCTATTAGCAAATGCCTTGATGGAAAGATAAAAACCAAACTAACATCTGACATAAATAATGTTGGTATCTGGCTTCCTTCTCTCATGGTATTGTAACCGAGCTAGTGCCCTATGGGGCTCCTAGGCATGCAAACATTTCTGTGTTCTCCATTTCTTGTTTTTAGGGAATAAGCATCAGCCTCCATGACCTTCCCTGAGTTTCAAAGGGCAGTTGCTAATCAGGGAAGGGAGGAGATGCAGAGACCAGGGAGAAGCAGTGCAGTCCTGGGCCAGAGTCCTGGTTCTTCCTCATGGAATAAAACCCCCAACAAATGGAAGAATGGCTTGATGAGCAGTCTTCATTCTGGGAAGGAGGACCATCAGAACCAGTGCTGGGGCACTAAACATCAGCTTGCCTCTACCCTGATCCTTATTTACAGCCCTGATCCTTATTCCACGCCCCAAAATGTAAAATCACCTCCTAACCCCTTCCACGGGATCACAATTTTTAAGGCATTAGCCTGTTGTGGCCCCCTTTGCCTGGCAGAGCAATAAAGCCATCTTTTTTTCCTTTGCCCAAAACTCTGTCTCTACATTTCAATTTGGCACCAGCAACCAGAGGCCAAATTTTCGCAGCAGTATTTATGAACTACTGATGAGACAAGCTTTGGAACTAAATTGTCTCCACATGATGAATGCTTGCAGAATGAATTCTTTGAAAAATGTTAAATACTTCCTTGTGGAGGAATCTCAGACTATCAAATTCTAGGAGATACTGAGATGTCATCAGACCCTTGTCTCTTTTTAATAACTTGTAGGGTTTTAATGGGTCAGGCAGGCAAAATATTTTTTTTTATTAGTTGACCAATTTCGTGAAATTTCCTAAGTCATAACATTTTCTGTTATTTCCTTTCTTGGCGGTTGATGATTTTCAAGACAACACAAGCTGAAGGGGAGATATCATGATAGATGTATGTTCTAGAATTCAGAACATACTTCTGCCACATATTCTTGTGCCTTTGAAAAAGTGACGTAGCTTGAACTTTAGTTTTTACATCAGCATCACCCTGTATTACATAAGTAAAGATCGAATCACTGAATAAATGGATTACTAGACACTACAATTCTGACCATTTGTTTTGTTTGTTTCCTTCCTTTTCTGCCAACTTGTCATCTCTAAGTGGTTCCCAGAGCTTTTTTGGGAACACATCACCAAGGCTCTGAACACCCTTACTTGTCTACACCCAAGAAGGCAAGTAAGAAGCTGGCATCTGGGGGAAAAAAAAAAAAAAAGAAGTTATTTCAGGAAATATCAGAAGGCCATCATTAACTAATGAGATCTTTGCCTTTAATATACTCATGGGCAGGTTTATTTTCAGCTTCACTAAGGAGATCAATTGAGTAGAAGATATGCAGGTACTGCTAGCTCTTGTTCTATAAGGGTAGAGACTGTGTCTATCTTGTTCATTGCTGTGTGAAAGGGCTTAGCAAATAACCTCATCTAGAGTAGTTATTCAAACTTTTATTATTTTTTATTTTTTTTACTGCTTAGGGCCACAACCTTGGTACATGGAAGTTCCCAGGCTAGGGTTTGAATCAGAGCTACAGCGGCCAGCCAAAGCCACAGCCACAGCAACTCAGGATCCGAGCAGCATCTGCAACCTACACCACAGCTCACGGCAACACCAGATCCCCAACCCACTGAGCAAGGCCCAGGATTGAACCCGCAACCTCGTGAATACCAGTCAGATTCATTTCTGCTGAACCACAACAGGAACCCCCTATTCAAACATCTTTTTTTTTTTTTTTGGTCTTTTTTGCTATTTTTTGGGCCACTCCCGCGACATATGGATGTTCCCAGGCTAGGGGTCCAGTCGGAGCTGTAGCCACCGGCCTATGCCAGAGCCACAGCAATGTGGGATCCGAGCCGCGTCTGTAACCTACACCACAGCTCACGGCAACGCTGGATCATTAACCCACTGAGCAGGGGCAGGGACCGAACCTGCAACCTCATGGTTCCTAGTCGGATTCATTAACCACTGCGCCACGACGGGAACTCCTCAAACACCTTTTGAGTTGACTGGTTGATCTGAAATATGTTTAGTGATTGAGAGACACTTAAATCATACTCAATATTTAATTTGTGTTTTAGTATTGGTTTTTAGTCCATTTGCCACTCTAACAAAATACCATAAAATGGCTAGCCCAAAAACAACAGAAAGGATGGAAATGTTCTAAAATTAGATAGTGAAGATGGTTGTATAACTATAAATGTAATACAGAATTATAAATATATTATAAATAAATATCCAGTTCCAGCCACAATTCTTAAAAGAAAAAACTAAAAAATAAAACAGCAGAAATTTACTTTTCATAGTTCCAGAGGCTGACAAGTCCAAGATCAAGGCACTGGAAAATTTGGCCTCCTCCAGTAAGTGTTGGCCTCCTAGATGGCCACCTTTCTGATGGAACCTCATATGGCTGAAGGACCAAAGGAGCTTCTTGGGCCTCTTTCAAAGGCACTAATCCCATCACAAGGGCTCCGCCCTCTTGACCTAATCATCTCTCAACATTTTCATGCCTGAGAGCATAACCTTTGGGAGTTATGATTTCAACATGAATTTTTAAGGAACACAAACATTCAGACCAATAGCGATCGATAAACTCAAAGCTACCACTCACTCAAACAGACCTCCACATTAATTACGACTGAAGAGGATATGAAAAAATAGCCACCACTGACTCTACATATCCACAATATCTGATGCCAGATGGTCAGTGTGTTAGGATAATTCTGTGTGCAGAGAAATTCACATATTCCAGTGTGGCAACCAGACAAATTTCAAATGTGAGAACATGTAGTAGATACTCCCTGAAGGTCAATATATGATTACCTAGACTTGGCAATTGAGATTAGGAAGGAAAGAAGAAGATTTCTGCTGTGTTTTGACATGTTTCCTTTATATATGGCTTTTGACCCCTTGGGGAAAAAAAAAAAAAGAAAGGAAGGAAGGGAGGGAGGGAGAGATGGAGGGAAGGAAAGAAGGAAGGAAGGAAGGAAGGAAACTGAGAAGAAAAAGAGGAGGAAGGGTAGGAGGAAAGGAAAAAGAGGCCAGAGACCGAGAAGAAGAGAGAAAAAGGAGGAAGGATGGAAGCATTCAATGTTCAGAAGTTTTATCTCAAAATCCTTATTCAAAAAATAACTTTGTGCAGGTCAGTACAGTGCAGTCAACACAACAGCATGTCTTCAGTTTGTTTTTCTAAGTAAGTGGAGGCAATTATCAGCACTCTCTCTTCCCTCTTCTTCCCTCTTTTGTGTGTGTGGAAGGAACACATACACAGGTTTAGCTCCCAAATCCTGGTGTAACAGCCACAAAAGATACCAGTGAAAAGCTAGTTCTGTTCTGTTGACAAAGGTTGGGAGAAATGAAATAAAAATTCTACTCTTGAGCCACCAAAGGGAGGGCACAATTGATGTTAATCCCATCGTTTGGCCAAAGACCTTATTTTAGTCTTTGGGCTCTCTGTGGGATGGGGAAAATGGACACCTTCAAAGGTAAATCCTGGTTAGGAGAAGCATTTTGATCACCTCCTCTGCCGAGCACATTTTCCTGGAGGGGAAACAAGCTCTGCCCACGAGAGCCAAGAACTAGGAAATGAGACTCTGACAAGGGCTATTTCTGTCTTTGCTGTGTTTTTTTTTGTTTGTTTGTTTGTTTGTGTCCATCGATCCAGTAAATGGATTTCTTTCTAAGTGCCTGATGTTAAAAACAGATGTCTCGATTCACCAGAACCATGAGGGTAGGTTTGGGAGGCCTCAGCAGGCTGTTAATGATTGACACTGTCCAGCAAACCATGTCACCACAATGGTTTTAGGCGGTGAGAGGAGAAAAAAGACCTCTGGTGACTGGTGCATCGCGAGGATAAGAGTAAATGAGTATTTGTCTTATTTCCTAATACTGACTTAGGTCACTCAGTATGATCATCTCTAAGTTCAAGATATCACTTATACATGGAATCCAAAATATGACACACATGAACTTATGTACAAAACAGAAACAGACTCAACAGACATAGAGAACAGACTTGTGGTTGCCAAGGGGAAGGGGGAGCAGGGGAAAGGATGGACTGGGAGTTTGGCATTAACATAGGCACACTATTATATATAGAGTGGATAAACAAGCACAGGGAACTATATTCAATATCCTGTGATAAACCATAATGGAAAAGAATAAAAAAGAATGTACACATATGTATAACTGAACCACTTTACTGTAAGCAGAAATTAACACAACATTGTAAATTAACTTATTCGCCAAAAAAAAAAAAAAATTGAAAACAAAAAAAGGTAATGAGTAAACCAGAAGTGTCAGGACTAGAATACTGCTGTTACCATGTGATTCCCAACATCGTCTGTCACAAACCCAAACCACTATTATCCCACCAGATATTAACTCACAAAAACTGTTTATTTCATTTTATAGCTAGAGAAACTGAGGCAGAAAGAGATAAAATAGCTTTCCTGATAAAGGTAACAAAGCCATAATAAGAAACCAAATATTCTGTCTCCCAGATTTTTGGCTTACTAGGATTCTCTCTCTCTCTCTTTTTTGGGGGGTGGGGTGGGTGCTATATGTGTGGCATATGGAAGTTCCCAGGCTAGGGACGAATTGGAGCTGCAGCTGCCACCCTACACCACAGCCACAGAAATACCAGATCTGAGCAGCATCTGTGACCTACATCACAGCTCACCACAACACTCGATACCAAACCCACTGAGCAAGGCCAGGGATCGAGCCTGCATCCTCACGGAGACTATGTTGGGTTCTTAACCTGCTGGGCCACAACGGGAACTCCCTTACTGGGATTCTTAATGAGTTAGTACCTTTCATTGCTCTCACTGGTGTCAATATTAAGTGGGTTCTGATTTTTTTGGGATATTTTTATATTATGGTAAAATATACAATACCTCAAAATTCACCACTTTAGCCATTTTTCAGTGTCTAGTTTCAGTGGCATTAGTACATTCACATTGCAATCATTGCCGTCTTCCATTACCCCCAGTGTTTCCATCTTCTACAAGAGAAACTTGCACCCATTAAAATGTCATTTTCCATTCTCTTCTCTCTCTTGCCCCTGGCAACCACTTCTGAATGTTATTTTGCCACCAGTCAAAAGAAGTATTTGACTCGGAGCTTGGTTTACAACCAAAAATGTAATTAGATGCGGGGCGGGGGGAAGCAGGCAAGGGAGGGATAGAGGCAAACTTGGCACTGACTCTCCAGAGATGACGACTCTTGAATGTGCAGTGCTGTGTGTGTGTGTGTGTGTGTGTCTTTAAAAGACTCTCCACCTCCCTGCCAGCCTCCTCTCTGTTCACACAGGCTTTTGCAGCCTCCTGGTTGCCTCAGTTCTAAGAGGAGTCAGAGTGGAGTGAGCAATCTCCTTTGTAGTTTCAGGAGCAGTTTTGTTGCTATGGAGGCCACATTCTGATTTGAGGAGTATAAAGGTAACCATTCGCGTTTAGTTTCAAAGATCTGCCCAAAAGATAGTCTGTGGCTCTTCTTCTGGAAAAGCCTGATTGGTAGGATTCCTTCAAGTATTCTGCCCAAAGTGCTTCATCCCATCCCCTCACTAATATCAAAACTAAAGCTTGTCAAGAGCCTCTGGAGGGAAACCGGCCACCTCCTTCCATCATTTCCCACAAATGGCTGATCCTGGAGGTGGTGCTGTTTGCAATGGATCTGTTGACATCCAGAGTGACTGTCCCAATGAAAACTGCCAGAGAAACGGGATCGTGAAAGAAGCCCAGGTAAGAGGCAAATTGCTGCCCCTCTCTCTGACCTGAATGTTTCCATGTTTCTCTGTAGAGCTGTTTGAAGCTGTCCTAACTGAAGTTCCTTTTCAGGAAGTGTTTTTCCTGTGTCTCGATTCTTCCCTTCAGCCAATTTCAGATGCCTGGAGACCAAAAAGTTTTAGGTGTGGGTGAAGTTAGGGATTTCTTTTCTCTACAAGGCAGGACAGATGCAGACCCAGGAGCCTTTCACCCCTAAGGTTCAAACATCCCTGCTAGACTTTTGTTTACACTCATGCATGGGTGGTAGCAGAGTTGTGAAGGCTGAGACTTTGCTAAATCTCAGTTCCTCGGGAGATCACAGCAGGCTGCATGCATCACACTTCGTAAGATGAAGTGAAAGTAAATGCTGCCGAGATCCTGGGGGTGTAGATGGCATTTTTTCCTCCCCTGGCACACAAGGAGCACCTTTCTGGTACAAAAGTGACTTCTTACTAATGTTTAGTGGAGCATTGTCATAGCCTACAGCTTGATTTGGGGCCAGAGTCTTTGAAACTTGACATCACAAGCATTCCTTTCTGAGGCACTTCAGAAAGCCATGGCTTATTGTTACATGCGGCACACAGGAACTAAACAGACCTCTAATTGTTTTCTCATTTGATACTTTTTAAAAAGTTTTGGCTCCTGCTGTGACACAATGTTTGAGAGGAATGTACTGAGGAGGAGGAGGAGGAGGAGGAACTCAAGACATGTTGTCAGTTTATTCAAAGAGGGAGCCAGGGGTCTGCCAGCTACTTATAAGCAGGCAGTTTCCAGCTTCCCACTTGCTGCCCAGGCCCTCTGCTTTTAGCAGCGAGGCCAAGTTCACCTGCTTAGGAAAAGATTAGCAAAGCCAAACAGGCAGCTTCACTGTTGGGAAATGAGAAGCTGTGCAAGAAACCTGAGTGGTCCTCCCTCCCTCATCCCTGCCCGGAGAACCAAGGAAAACATTAGATGGTTCTAAGATCTGCAGGACAGGTGGGTCTGGCTGGGGCCAACTTACCATGCAGTGAATTAAATGCATGTATCCAGCGGAAGGAAAGAAATGGGGACATTTGTTATTTTGGTTTTAGTTTCAATTAAAAATCAGAGTAAATACAACTAAAAACAAAAAAACAAAAAGGAAAGGAAAGAAAAAAGAAAGAGATGGGGGAAATGTACTCTGGAACCTGAGCTGTGCGTGCATAGGCTGTGGTCCTCAAAATGTGTTTGCGTCTTTACAAAAGGCATCACCCTAACCTTGGAAGTGTCTACCCCAAACCTCAGCTTCTTCCAGATCAGTATAATTGGAAATAAAGTATTCAACTCTCATCATTTGCCTAATATCCACCATCTATTTGTCACCGTGTTGATACAGACTGCTACCACTCAAGATGCTCTTTGGAGTTCCCGTTGTGACTCAGTGGGTTAAGAACTTGACCTAGTCTCTGTAAGGATGAGGGTTTGATCCTTCCCTAGCTTCACTCAGTGGGTTAAGGACCTGGCATTGTTGCAAGCTTCAAAGTAGGTCACAGATGCAGCTCAGATCTGGTGTTGCTGCGGCTGTGGTATAGGCTGGCAGCTGCAGCTCTGATTCAATCCCTAGCTTCCATATGCTGCAGATTTGGCTGTAAAAATGAAAAAAAAAATTTTAAACATGCTCTTTGCCCCTGAAATGCCTGGAAAACTGGCCACTGGCTGGCTCACCCTCTGGACCATTCTGACCCTGAGAGCTCTCGCTGGGACAGAACCCTCAAAGCCTTTCTCCCCTCTCTCTACTTTGACTTGGTGTCCAAGTTAGGGACTTAGCTAGATGGTTACAACCACTCCTAAGGCAAAAGTCTGGGTCCTAAAGTCCATTACTATGTGCTCCTATAAAACCGTAAATATTTTTGGGTACTGAAACCTTCCTAAGAGCAGCAGGAAATATCAGGGTGGCCATTGCCTTTTCCAAAAGCTCTTTTTGAAGGGCCATCCAGACCCTGTTTGCTTAGATCTATTTAGGTGTTACGAAGTTGAAATTGGCTTCCACTGAGAATCTCAATTATGGCTCATAAAGTATTTTCCAAAAAGAAGAAACCCTACTGAGGTCTTAGGGCAGGAGGGCCAACAAAGACCTGTTTTTCTCTCCCTGATGTGGATGAAGTTGTCTTTACAATCAGGATCCTCAGTCACTGGTTTTAATCCATTTTGCTTTGAGGATCTTAAACAAACTGAGTCTTGACCCCAAACTTTGCAACTTAAATCCAGTCCTCATAAAACACTCTTGAAACCTAGGCACTGTGTTTGAAGGAAGCCCAGGCAGCCCAGGAGAAACTGGAATACAGAGAAACAAAGTATCCTTGCTGTTCTCCTAGCACAGATACAGCACCAACTTCTGTATTGGGAGAACTATCCTAGAAATGGATCCTCCAGCCCATGGCCTATCTGTTCTTACTGATACTTCATAGAGTATAGATGACCTGTGAACCCTGCCTAAATGACAGATTCTTTTTTTTTTTTTTTGTCTTTTTGCCATTTTCTTGGGCCGCTCCTGTGGCATCTGGAGCTTCCCTGGCTAGGGTCGAATCGGAGCTGTAGCCACCGGCCTACACCAGAGCCACAGCAATGCAAGATCCGAGCCTCATCTGCAACCTACACCACAGCTCACGGCAACGCCATATCGTTAACCCACTGAGCAAGGCCAGGGATCACACCCGCAACTTCATGGTTCCTAGTCGGATTCATTAACCGCTGAGCCATGACGGGAACTCCAATGACAGAGTCTTGAGCAAACCAATAATTATTGTTTTTGTATGGTGGTAGTTTGTTAATCAACTCTAATTGAGTGAACATACAGATATTCTATTTTTTTAAATGTCTGGAAAAATCATTCTGCAATCTCATCATAACCATTTTCAGGCCTCATATTTACATTGTGAGGAAAGCATTTGTTTTGGCCATCAATCTTTGGCAAAGATGCCTTTCCCTGAGCTTTACACTTTGGTTTTCTTTTGTTTTATGTCTTACATAGGAATTGTATACTTAAGATGAGTGTCTGGCTAGTATTGCCAAATACAGTGAACTCAAATATCATCACCCGTGCAAAAACACGATCATTTGAATGCTCTCAAACCTGAAACATAATTATTCAACCTGAGGACATCTGAAACTTTTTCAGTTATCTATGAAAAAGCAGCAGGCAAAGAAGCATGTGTGTGTTCATGTTCAGAAGTTTTGTTAATTAAAATAATACATATTTTGAGTATATTTAATATCTTCTAAGTTAATTGTAGCTGTTTGCTAAAGTGTCCTAGAAAATGATTCTCTTCAGAAACACAAGTAGAAGTGGATTGACATTGACTTAATTATTCTCAAGGAATCCACTGCCTTTATTTTGAAATATGCTTAATTTAATCTTTTCATTGTCACCTTTGTCTCATTTGGCCTGAACTATGTAGTTTTTACTACGACAAGAAGTTGTCCCCACCATTTTAGAAACAAAATTGCTGACCTGGTAATTTCAGAATTTAGATTAATCACTTGGGGGGGAAAAGTGCTATGAGCACAGCTCAGAGAAGTAATCTACTACACCTGTCCTAGTTCCTTCTAAATCCCACTTCACTCAAGGGTTTGGCCACAATGAAGATCATTTGATTACAGCAATTCCTAAGAGACTAGCAGGGCCTGGTATGGACAATAGGAAGTGGTGAGAATGGGTTTGTGTTTTCTCATTTTTTTTTAAGTTTTTTTGAAGTATAGTTGATTTACAATGTTGTGATAATTTCTGCTATACAGCAGAGTGATTCAATTATACATGTACACATATCCATTCTCTTTCAGATTCTTTTCCTATAGAGACTATCACAGTCTGTTGGATAGAGTTGTTTGTGCTACACAGCCTGCCTTCATTGACCAATCATCCCACATACCACAGTGTTCATAAGCCAATCCCAACCCCCAGTCCATCCCTCCCCCAACCTGTCCCCTTTGGTAAAACTTATGGTTACCATAAGTTTGTTTTCAAAGTCAAAGTCGATGAGTCTGTTTCTGTTATGCAGATAAGTTCATTTGCATCCTTTTTTAAGATTCCACGTATAAGTGACATCATAGAATGTTTGTCTTTCACTGCCTAACTTCGTTTATTATGATAATCTCTAGGTCCATCCATGTTGCTGCCAATGTCATTATTTCATTCTTTTTATGGCTGAGTAATATTCCATTGTGTATATGTACCACATCTTCTTTATCCACTCTTCTGTAAATGGATATTTAAGTTGCTTCTATGTCTTGGCTATTGTAAATGAACATTGGGTTGCATGTATCTTTTCTGATTACGGTCTTCTCTGGATAGATGCCCAGGAGTGGGATTGCTGGATGATATGGTAGTTCTATTTTTAGTTTTCTGAGAAACCTCCACACTCTTTTCCATAGTGATTATACCAATTTACATTCCCACCAACAGTGTAGGAGGGTTCCCTTTTTTTTCACACCCTCTCCAAGAAGAATTGGTTTACCTTAACAAGGCTCTTTGTCACAACTGGAAAGCAGGTCCTGTGTTGACAGATCTTATGATTTTCCAAATAAGCTAGAAATCCATACGGAGTGGGAAAGGGAAAGAATCTCCTGATTTTTAAGTATTAGTATCTAATCCTTCAGAATTCTAATAATGAGATGTCAAGGAGACATTGCCATCAGTCACAACCATAATCTCTGAACTATAGGCAAATGGAGTGAGAAAAATAAAAGGTCATAAATAGACTGCTATTTTGTCATATACATTTAGGAAGAATGATTCAGGGAATTTGGATCATCATCATTTAGACTTAATTTATATTTTTAAAAGCAATAGGTGTGTCTGACATCCTAATTTTCCTGAATTGTTATATGAACACTTGATCCTGGAGTTTGCAAGCTTGAGGAAGAATTATGACAGACCACATATACTAGATTTCCTTGACTAAACTGATTTCAAATATTAGGTTCCAAAATGCCATAGAACTGACACCATTTTACTGCTCAAACTTCTCAGACTTCCTAGGAAGTGACAACACACAAGCCTTTTGTAAGACAGTACATTCGTACAGCTTGGTCACCATTGTTGTTCTCTAGATAGGGTATAACTGAGTCTTCAAAAGTTGCCCAGGAAAATGACTCTGTGCAAATCATGATTACCCTGCTAACTACAAGTTATTTCTGACTGTAGTTTCTCTGCCATTTGGAGCCTTTTGGAAGTCAAGGATCCTTTGAAAAGAGGTAGATAATTTCTATAGAAAAGTAAGTCTGTCCATATTGCAAAAGGTTCCATGTGGAGGGTTCATGTATTCCTGGACTTTATAGGATTCTCCAGGTTAAGAGTCTCTGCTCTCACAACCCAATCAGAAAAAAATAAGTAGTCTTTCCAGAGAAGATAAGGTAAAGGGATTCATAAACTGATCTATTAAGGAGTGAAAACCATACACAAGCCAAAGCGACCCAGACAATAAGCCCACATGTTATTTATTTATTTATTTATTTATTTATTTATTTATTTATTGTCTTTTTGTCTTTCTAGGGCTGCACCTGTGGCAGATGGAGGTTCCCAGGCTAGAGGTCCAATCAGCTGTAGCTGCTGGCCTACACCAGAACCACAGCAACACAAGATCTGAGCCCCGTCTGTGCCCTAAACCACAGCTCACAGCAACGCCCAATCCTTAACCCACTAAGCAAGTCCAGAGATCAAACCCACATCCTCATGGATGCTAATCAGGTTCTTTAACCATTGAGCCAGGGAGGGAACTCCTATTCATTTATTTTAATTTTTTTTTTTTTTGCCTTTTTTTTAGGGCCGCTCCCTCAGCACATGGAGGTTCCCAGGCTAGCAGTTTAATCAGAGCTTTGGCTGCTGGCCTACATCACAGCCACAGCAACATAGGATCTGAGCCACATCTGTTACCTACACCACAGCTCAAGGCAACACCAGATCCGTAACCCACTGAGCAGGGCCAGGTATTGAACCTGCAACCTCATGGTTACCAGTCGGATTCATTTCCCTGCACCACAATGGGAACTCCTATTTAAAAATTTATATTAGGAGAAAAGACAAAGAAACAAAATAATAAAAATTTATATTAGAAATTTGCATTCCACCTTATAATTCATTCATATTTCTTTTTCTATAAAACTACTTTTATATCCTCCCTTAAAACCTTGAGTAAAATTGAACTCCCCAAAAAGAGATATCTTTTCTGGTGGCTTTTCACACTCCAGCACCCCTCAGGATTTCCCAGGGAACCACTTAAGGGTGAATGAGGAAGGTGAGCTTTGATATCAGCTAGAATTGGATTAGGGTCCTAGCTTTGCCCCTTTCTGGCTGTACCACACTGAGAATGTAGCTTCATGTTTCTTAAGTCATGATGTCAATATGTTATGGTAACGGTAAAGTTTAAATGAGATAGCACATGTGAGGCTTCCAATAACTATCACAAATATAGTAAATGCTTAATTATGGTAGCTACTATCTATAAAACTTGGCTGGCAGCTAATTCGTACTCCTGTGTTGCTATTATAGGAGTGTTCAGCATCTAAGAGGTGCTCAAAAAAATGATAGTCTTAACTCCTTGAAGTCCCTCATCCAATGATGTCTTCTCAGTCCTCATTTTCTTTGGCCCATCACCAGCACTAGACACAAGTAATTATTCTTCCTCCTTAAAGAACCTTTTTCTTTTGGCTTCCAGGTTCTGACCTTCCTATAACACTAGCTGTTCCTTTGCAGTTTCTATTCCTGGTTTTGCTCATCTCCTTGAACTTTAAGCAGGCTTAGTCCTTGTACCCTTTCTCTTTTCTACCAGCAGATCTCTCATGAAGATCCAACTTGTCAGTATATGTGTGTGTGTCTCTGTTTATCTATCTATCTATCTATCTATCTATCTATCTATCTATCTATCTATCTATCTAATTTTTAGCTGCCTACTTGATCTTTCTATTTAAGTGATCAAAAGTATCTCCAACTAAACATGTCCAAAACTAAATTCTGATACTTCCCCCTCTGTCCCAAACCTTATAACTTTCACATTTCAGTAAATGACAATGCTATCCTTCCAATGGCTCAAACCAAAAACCTAGGCATGGTCCATGATCTTCCTCTTTCATTTTACACTCTGAGTCAGCAAATTCATGATCCCACCTTCATACGATATCCAGAATCTGACCACTCCTCACCTCCCCACAGCAACCACTCTGGTCTCAGCCACCACTGTCACCCACATTGATTGTTATGGGAGCCTCTTCCCTTTTCCCTGTGTCCCAGTTATTCACTGCTGTGTAACAACCCATCTCGACACAGAGTGGCATTAGACAACAATCATTTTGTTTTTCTCATGGATTCTGCTGAGTAGGAATGCAGAAAAGGCAGAGCGGGGTGTGTCGAATCAGAGTTGCAGCTGCTGGCCTATGCCACAGTACTGCAATGCAGGATCAGAGCCATGTCTGCAACCTCCACCACAGCTCCCGGCAATGCTGGATCCTCAACCCACTGATTGAGGTCAGGGGTCAAACCTGCATGCTCATGGGTACTCATCAGGTTTGTTTGTTCTAAGCCACAAGGGGAACTCCTCGATGGGAAGCTTCTTAAAGGATACATGGGCGTATTTCTAAATTGCCGTACCTTTTTCTTCCTCTGCCCTCTCCTCCACGACCACCAGCAAGACTGTTCTCAACACAGCAGCCAGAATGATCCTGCTGAAATGATATCGAGATCTCACTCTTCTGCCCAAATACTTCTTCTGGCTCCCATTTCACTGAAATCCTGAGGTTTCATGGCTTGGTCCCTGCTGACTCATCTCCTATCCCTTTTCTCAGCGTGTACCATATTCTAGCCACATTAGAGCCAGCGGCCCTGAGTGCCCCCACCTGGGGACACTGGCACCATCCTCTCCTGATGGCACTTCTTAGAAATCCACATGCCTGTGCCTACTTCCTTTCAAGTCCTAACTCAAATGCTACCTTCTTTGTGAGATTAAATTTGCAATCCTATTATAATTGCAAACCCCATCACTTCCTGCATCCCTTCTTTACTTGTTTTCTTTAATAATTAATACACACACACACAAATTTATTTCCTATCTGTTGTCTGCATCTGGCTCTAGAACATGAACTCCACAGGGGCAGAGATTTCTATCTTGCTTACCACTGAATCTCCAGAACCTAGACAAGACCCTGTACATGGTAGATGCTCAATAATAGCTGTGGAATGAACAAAGCCCACTGTTTTTGCTAACCTATCTATTCTTTGTAAGAGTTCTGATGGTGGCTTGTTTTTTTTTTTTTTTTTTTATTTAAGCTGTCATTTGCTGTTCACATGCCAGGTTCTTTTTTTTTTTTTTTTGTCTTTTTGTCTTTTTTGTTGTTGTTGTTGTTGCTATTTCTTGGGCCGCTCCCGCGGCATGTGAAGGTTCCCAGGCTAGGGGTCCAATCGGAGCTGTAGCCACCAGCCTACGCCAGAGCCACAGCAACTCGGGATCCGAGCTGCGTCTGCAACCTACACCACAGCTCACGGCAACGCCGGATCGTTAACCCACTGAGCAAGGGCAGGGACCGAACCCGCAACCTCATGGTTCCTAGTCGGATTCGTTAACCACTGCGCCACGACGGGAACTCCAACATGCCAGGTTCTTTAAAAGACTGAAAAGATTGCATGCAAATGATACGCAGGCTTCTTTATAGATTTCAAACTGTATAAACCCTTATTAATTAATGTTAATTAATTAATAGTTTAATAATTAATGATTTATTTATTTTTTATTTTTTGCTTTTTAGGGCTGCTCCTGCGGCATATGGAGATTCCCAGGCTAAGGGCTGAATCAGAGCTACAGCTGCCTACCTACACCACAGCCACAGAAATGCAGGATCCAAGCTGCATCTGCAACCTACACCATAGCTCATGGCAATGCCAGATCCTTAACCCACTGAGCAAGGCCAGGGATCAAACCGGCAACCTCATGGTTCCTAGTCAGATTCATTTCCACTGAGCCATGATGGGAACTCCTAATGAGTGATTTATTATTAGTAATTTAATTAATTAGCAATTAAAGCTTTCTCATCCTTTGTTGGAGAATATGACTACTGTTCACTACCCTCTTTAAAAAATCACCACCTCCACCTGGAGTTCCCATTGTGGCTCATCGGGTTAAGAACCTGACATAGTATCCATGAGGATTTGGGTTCAATCCCTGGCCTCCCTCAGTGGGTTAAGGATCTGGCCTTGCTGTGAGCTGTGATGTAGGTTATAGACATGGCTCAGATTCCAAGTTGCTGTGGCTGTGGTATAGGCTGGCAGCTGTAGCTCTGATTGGACCCCTAGCCTCGGAATCTCCATATGCCTCTGGTGTGGCCCTAAAAGACAAAAGAAAAGAAAGAAAAGAAAAGAAAAGAAAAGAAAGGAAGGAAGGAAGGAAGGAAGGAAGGAAGGAAGGAGGAAGGAAAGGAAGGAAAGAAGAAGAAAGAAAGAAGAAAGAAGAAAGAAAGAAAGAAAGAAAGAAAGAAAGAAAGAAAGAAAGAAAAGAAAGAAAGAAGAAGATGTTATAAAACTGTTCACTTGACATTGGAGAGTTGTTTTAATCTCTGGACAAAAGAATTGAATTATGTGTAAGTTTGCATCTAGTGGGATACAAGAAAAGTTGAGCAGAAGTCTGTCTCACAAGAGAAACTCTCCTGCTATATACACCTACAATCCCAAAGGGATCAAAAGCCATTTTCCTTTTTTTGTCTTTAGAATAATCCAGCTACCAGAAAGGGAACTTACTTTAGACATTCTTAGAATTCCACCCCTGGCTTCTTACACACAGAGAAATGAGGCTCAACAAAGCTAAGTGACCACCTCTGAGGTCACACCAATGTGAGATACTCTCCCACACCCCTCTCTTGATACCCAGACCGAGGCCCTTTCCGGAAAGGTTTCTTTGAAACCTCCAACCTGTGAAAGCAAACAGCCAAAGACTGCAATATTTGATGACTCAGAGTGGTATCTGCTATTGCAAATTCTTTAGCCTCGATTTTGAAATTAATAATGAAAAATTGCAATTATCTCACCTAAGACATAAGAACATCAGCTCTCTGGGAGTTCCCTTGTGGTACAGTAGGTTAAGGATCCAGCATCACTGCAGCCGCTCAGGTTGCTGCTGTGGCATGGGTTTTATCTCTGGTCCAGGAACTTCCACAAGCCCCAGGCACAGCCAAAACAAAAACAAAAACAAAAACAAAAACAAAAACAAACAAAAAAACAACTCCTTCCATGTTTCCCCCAAAAAGAGCCACAGGTAGAGAGTTCCTTCTTTGCATATCTTAGAACTGCATCAAAGAAATCAATATTAAATTTCATGTTTGCTGCCACACACAAGGTCCTACCATGTGCTTTTGCTTTTTGAAATATTGATAATTCTCACCTATTGCTTTCAAATTTCTCATATAAGGATCCAAGGTTCAAAGAAGTCAGATAATCACTCACTTGGCTGAGTAATAGAAGGATTTTCTGAACCCTAATGTCACATAAACTGTCACCACACTCCACAGCCCTACTGTTCTAGTAAACTGAACCATCATCATATAGAGACTGGGAGCACAGCTTGTCTAGGCTTGAATTCCAGTTTCATATCAGTGACCTGGGACAAGTGACTTAATATCTCTGTGCCTCGGTTTCCTGTAGAAGACGAGGATACTAGTAGTGCCTACCCGGTAGAATTGTTGTAAGAAATAAATAAGATGGTCCATGCAAAGACATGGAATTATTTCTGAAAAACTTAACCAATGTTTTGCCTGTTTACCTTCGGCATCAGCTATAATAATCCTTATATCCAAGATCTTGTTAAACTCTTACAGCAATGCCATGAAGTTTGGAGTCTTATTGACCATTTTCCAGAAAAGCAGCACTCAGAAACATAATGAGACCAAAGCCATATGGATGATGGGACAGACTGGGCCAGAGTTCCAGACATTTTGACTCTAAGTTTAGGGATGTCTCAAAGGACTAGACGTATGGACAATTATCAAGCCCTTAACTGGTGCATACAACTCCATCAACTATGCCTTATAAGAACAGGTAGAAGACTTTTAAAAAATCAGTGCTTCTATTCTCCAGTAGTTTAATTCACACCAAGAAAAAAAGTACTATGCTGGTTACTATACTTACTCAAAATAGTGGCTTTGGAGTTGTCTTAGTAAATTTTTTAGAAATCCATGACTCTAAAAGTCTTGCAAAAAGGTTAATTTCTACCTTAGATTTCCATAGCCAGTGTAGCTAGCAAAGTGATTTTACATGGCACATGCGATTGCACAACTTCCTAAAAACCTTTCTTTAAAAATCCTTGACCTTTGTCTTCACATCCTTATGTTATATAGCATATGTATTCCTCAGAATTACCTTCTTTTGAGTCCTTGTTCAGCCTCAACTTTATTTTCAAACTCATGCCATCATGAGTGCTTGCTTCCGGAGCCAGCAGGGGAATACCAGTCTGTTCACTTCTTGGCGCCTATGCTGAGCTTACCCGAGGCAACAGACATTGGTGACGTGTTAAGGATTCTTAGGTCTTGCAACAGGACATATTTCCCATTCACCAACTCTGATGGCCCTAAAGAAACTAGGCTCAAAATAGTCTCAAACTCTTGAATAATCATGGCAGAACTGACCTCAGATCTCAGATTTCATGTTATCTCATTTTCTAGATCTTAGTGATATATTTCTCAATAGGCAACCAAGACTCACTTGCCCAATGTCTCCAGGTGGCCATTCTAGGGCAAGACACACCCCTGTCCACATCAGCACCTCTACACAACACTGCCTTTCACAGCATAGGACCAAAAACAAACCCCATAGGAGCTCTTGGCAATGATACCTTTTGCCAAACCATGCAAACAACATGAGGGCACCCAGGAAAATCCCACAACTGACCTACCTCAGGATTTTCATTGTAAGTTTATACATGAGGGGCTGGCATTTTCTCTAAGGGGCCATGCTTCCCATTAGTCAACTCTTTGCAAGACCTCTGAATCATATGCCTACAGACTAAGAAACAGAAGTTCACGTGTGGGTTGAGAAAATGACTCAATGACGAAGTAAATAGGTCATGAATATCAGTTTTATTTTTTAAAATGTAATAGAAAACTTTATACCAGTCAGATGACTCATCCCTTGCACCCATCCATTACTTAGAGCTGATAAATTATAATATATATATATATATATTTTAAATGCCTGGAATTACTCAATGGTTAATTCAGGAGTACAGTAAAAACTAATCAAGACTAGCCTTGCTCTGGGAAAGGTAACTTTTTTCCCCCTGTATTGTATGCCACATAAGAAAAAAAAATCATGGAGTTCCCATTGTGGCTCAGTGGAAACAAATCTGACTAGCGTCCATGAAGATGCAGGTCTGATCCCTGGCCTCACTCAGTGGGTTAAAGGATCTGGCGTTGCCGTGAGCTGTGGTGTAGGTTGAAGATGTGGCTCAGGTCTGGCATTGCTGTGGTTGTGGTGTAGGCCAGCAGCTGCAGCTCCAATTCTACCCCTAGCCTGGGAACTTCCATATGCCACAGGTTCAGCCCTAAACAGACAAGAAAGAAAGAAAGAAAAAAAGGAAGGAAGGAAGGAAGAATAATCAGATAATACAGCTGTGACCATGAATATCATAAGGTATCTTGGAAGTCAAGAAACCAGTGGTTGGGGTGTGATATTCTTGAGGAATTTGTTGTCTGGCAACAAAATATTTCCATCTGTTTTTCCAAAAAGAAAAAAGTTTTCATGAAAAATAAAATGATCTCTGCTGTCTTCCATGAAAACCAGAGATTCCTGCCAGAGAAACTGTATACATTCAACAAAGCATCAACTTTAAGGACACGTTCTGCCTTCAAAGGCAAGAGAAAGATAAAGCAGGTTATGAGTTCCTAGGTTACTCCTGACACGCCTACAATGTGAGTGGTTTTATAGGGTGACAGACAGAGAAAGAGGGAGGAAGGTAAGAAGGGTAGGTCCATCCAGCCATGAATCAAATCCTAATAAAAGCACAGAGAAGGAAGAAGGATGGCATTCTTGTCAAGTTTCTCTCTTTCTGGGCAGTAAGTCTTTCTGCCTCTTAAGTTTGCTGAATGGCAGGCACTGTTTGGTCCAGGTTCAGGAGACAAGAAGTTTTTGCTGGGGCCCAGGGATGGTAGTTCAGCATCATCAACATGCGAGAAGAAATTGGTTCAGTTTGATTCAAAGAGAAAAACCATTGTTTGTAATCCAAGTTCAGCCCCTGAGCTCAGCCGAGTGACTCTCTCAACCCCATTTTGTGTGCTTCCAGAGCCCCACCCTTGTTGTACCTCACCTATGAGTCATCGGCTGCCTGGCACAGTCAAGAAATACCACAGGACACACCTCACTTCCATGGCAAAGTACATCTCCAGTGCTGGTTCATTCTCATGCACTTTAGGAGACACTTGCCTTTTGGTTTTTGGTCATTGGTTCACATTTTCAGAATCAAGGGAAATCACTGGCTTCATCACATACTTTTCCACCAGAGATACAAGGGAGACCTTAAAAGGATCAGCACACAGCCATGAATCACTGTGAATCACTGAATGTAGTGGCTCCCCAAAGATCCATTCACATGGCTTTGCAGGGGCCCTATAGAAAACTTATCCGATCAGGTTTTTAAGCCACCATTTGTGTATAACTTGGTCAGTGGCTTCCCTTGTTAGGACCTAGGTTGTTAGGATCAGTGTCTGAGCTTTGCACTGCCTTCTTAGCCTACTTGATGAATCTGTTTGATTCATCAAATATTTTTTGGATGCTACAATGAATCAGACACCATTCTAGGCACTGAAATTTCAACAACGGACAAAGTGCACAGAATCCCCCTTTTAGAACGAATGCATGGCCATGCCTGCCCCTACCAGCCAAACACAATATCTTTTATGTAACTGAACTATTTTGCTATACACCTGAAACTAACACAATAATGTAAATCAACTATATTTCAATTAAAAAGTTAATAAAGGAAAGGGAAAATGAACAAATGTGTAAATATAGAATGACACTAAACTTCTGGTTTGCTTTCTACATAGCTATACCCTTGATTAGGTGTTGCCACTGGATACTTCTTGCTCTCTGGTCCTAAAAGATTCTATTTCTGTATGCACATGTTATCCCTCCCTTAGCCCATTAGTTCCATGAGGATGGAAGCCATAAAAGAAGCTGTGAAAAGGGGAGTTCCCATCGTTGCTCAATGGTTAACGAATCCGACTAGGAACCATGAGGTTTCAGGTTCAATCCCTGGCCTTGCTCAGTGGGTTAACGATCCGGCATTGCCATGAGCTGTGGTGTAAGTCGCAGACGTGGCTCGGATCCTGCATTGCTGCAGCTGTGGTGTAAGCCGATGGCTACAGCTCCGATTGGACCCCTAGCCTGGGAACCTCCATATGCCGCAGGAGTGGCCCAAGAAAATGGCAAAAAGACCAAAAAAAAAAAAAGAAGCTGTGAATGACCCTTCCTGTGCCCAGCACAAGGCCACACATAAGGTAATCAGCCTTCCCGCAGTGTGCTCACAGCTACCAGTACCCATCTGGGAAGGAAAAGAGTAGCCCCAAAGCACTTTTATTTCTGAAATATGTTCCAATCCATCATATCTCGAAGGCCTAACTTAAAGCTTCTTTCTGCTGCAACCCAGGTGTCGTCAACTTGAGAAATGCAACTTAGTCCTGCCTTTTCCTGCTTTATAACCTTGGGGGGAATTTCTCAAGGCCCTATGTCTGTCTTATTATGTGAAAACAACTCTAATTCTATTACAGCTACCCAGCCCTGACCTCTTAGGGATATTACGTCAATAAATAAGTTCACGGCCACAAAAACATTGAGCAGTTCAGAGATAAGCTCTATTCTCACCTGGTCTGAGAACATTATAACTCAACAAGACGACAGTAGGTGGTAGTTAATCTCAGTGCTATTTAAACACCGGTGCACTGTTTTCTCTGGCTTGTCAAGATAACATAATAAAAGCTCTGTGCTTCTCAAGTGATCCAGCCAGTTTTAAGTTAGATCAAAAGAATGCAGTCATTTGTAGGGTGATGAAGGACGGTTACTTTGTTCCCAAGTTCAATTATGTCCAATTGACTTTAGAGCCTCCACCCCAGCTGTCATGCCAGGGAGTGTCCTGGCATCCTGCCCATCTTTCTTCCCTGCATTTCTTTCCCTGATCTCTGAAACAGAACATTTGGCCTACCCTGCATAGAAGGCCTAGTCAATTCCAGCCAGCTCTCCGCATCTCATCTCCAAGTAGGCCACACATGTGGTCCAGTCAGATGGCCTTGTAAGGTCCTGTGCCTCTCATTTCCATTCACTAACAAGTGCCCCTGCTAGTTCTCCTGTCCTGAAAAACCCCCCACCTGCTCCCTCAACACTTCCTAATCTTCTCTCTCTTTCATTCACTCATGCCTATGGTGGGTTTTCATTGGGCACGCTGTTAGGGACTCTGTGTAGCCCCCTCCAAGCCATTCTGCCTTTTCTGTGAATCCTTCATGTCCCAATCTGGAAATGTGGATGCTTGGGACGCTCCTCATGGGCTGTCCTGACTTATTAGCTAACTTGACATGTGGTGAAAGAAAAAGCCAGGACAATGGGAAAGCAACTTAACCCCTCAACAACTGAATTTGTGCATCACCAGAAAGAAAGGTTGGAGAAGCTAATACATACCAACCTCATCTCCTCAAAAAGTCCCATGTTGGAGTTCCCTTTTGGTGCAGTGGCTCAGGTCATTGCTGTGGTGTGGGTTTGATCCCTGGCCCGGGAATTTCCACATGCTCTGGACACGGCCAAAAAAAAAAAAAAAAAAGTTTCATGTTTGTAATCTATCTGCCTATCTCTCTCTCTCTGACATTTGTGGTCACTGAAGCCTAAATCTTGTAATGCACTTCCTTCTATCATGCACCACCTAACACACAGAGATGCTTAATAAATCAAGAATTGACTCAGTGACTCAGTTAATTTTCTGGCATAAACTTCCCCAGATTGATTGAATGATTATCTCCTTCCATTTTTTAAATTGAAATATAGCTGATTTACAGTATTGTGTAAGTTTTAGGTGTCCAACATGATTCAATATTTTTATAGATTATACTTGATTTAAAGTTATTATAAAACAGGTTATATCTCCTGTGCTGTAGGTTACATCCTCACATATTATTTAGTTTACTCACAGGAGTCTGTGCATCTTAATCACCTTCCCCAATCTTGCCCCTCCCCCCACCGATAACCACTACTTTGTTCTCTGCATCTATGTGTCTGTTTCTGTTTTGTTATAGTCACGTGTTGAATTTTTTGGATTCCACATATAATGGAGAATATGAAGTATCTGTCTTTCTCTGTATGACTGACTTCACTAAGAATAGTACCTCTAAGGTCCATCTATGTTGCTGCAAGTGGCAAAATTTCCTTCCTATTTTAATGGATGAATAAAACTCCATTGTATATCACAGCTTTATCCATTTATCTGATTGATGAACCTTAGGTTTCTTCCATTTCTTGGCCATTGTAAATACATCTGCTGTGAACATGGGGGTACATATGTCTTTTGAAATCAATGCTTTCATATTCTTCAGATATATATCCATGGGTAGAGCTGCTGGATCATATGGTAGTTCTATTTTTAATTTTTTTGAGGCATCTTCATACTATTTTCCATGGTAGATGCACTCTCCAGTTGTAAATTTGAATTTTGGTCAGCCGAGACAGGTCCTGATGTACACTTTTCCTTGGGGATAACATGGTTCTGACTTCCTCCATATACTTCTAAGTAATATTTAGACATAAAAGCATTTTAACATACTTCCTATAGTATGTATTTAAGGCAATGCTAGCTGTCATAATAAATGAGCCACCAAATCTCCATGGCATAACCCAATAGAAGTTTATTTCTCACCCATATTAATTCTAATAGGTGTGATGGAGTTGGAGGGGGAGATGGTGAGAACCCTGCTCCACATGTAATTCAGGGAACCAGGCTGATAAAAGATCTGAAGATGATACTGCATGGTTTCTAAGGTAACCTTGGCTATCAGAATTCAGATGGCAACAGGGGAAAGTGAGAAAGATGTGGATCATGAGAGGGGCTTTTGTGGACAAACATGGAAATGGCACATTTGACTTCTATCAACTTCACCTTGGTCAAAACTCTGTCACACGGCCACACTTGTCTGCCAGGGACTCAGGCCATGTAGCCCAGCTGAGAGTGGGGGGAGGGAAGTGGTCAGATGCACAGCCAGTCTCTAGCACAATGGACAATGGTGTTGAAATATTTGAAATATTTGAAAGGCCTGAGTGAGAGATAATAAAAGCTATTATTTCTTGCAAGTGATCCTTTATTTTCTGTCCTTTTAATAACTAACTGGGCCTTTTAAAATATTATTGTAATACAGTGTGGTGAGGGTTATAATGATGAGGTGAGAACATCCCTCCTGGATCTTTTTAGAAAATGAAGCCACAGTTGGGTCTTAAATAGTGGATATTAGGTAGGTTTGGCAGGCAAAGCCAAAGTACAGAGGTGGGTGGCATGGAGGTGAGGAAGAGGGGGCAGCAGAGGACAGTTAGAAAAAAGAGCAGAAACTAAAGAAACTACAGGAAAGTGGGAGCATAAGGGATGATTTGGAGGGGATAAAAATCAGAGTGTGAAAGTCACTCACTACTTGTGGCAAGAAGGCAAGAGTTAGACTTGACTGAGTCATGTGAGTTTCATGAAGAACTTCTGAACATTTACATCTATGATACACATGACATAAGGCTGTGATGAAAATACTACTTTCTTAAAATCCCAGATGAGTTCAAGACATTACTACCCTTCCAACTAGCAGACTGTGCACTCTCATCATTCTTGTATATTTCCACATTCATGAGCTTTGGTGCTGCATCGTTTGTGTAACTTCAGTGGATCTGATTGACATCTCAATGTATTTTCTTTCTTTCTTTCTTCTTTGGCTGAGCCCGTGGCATTGCAGACATTCCCGGGCCAGGGATCAAACCCGAACCATGGTATTAACCCGAGCCACAGCAATGACAACACCGAGTCCTTAACCACTAGGCCACCAGGGAACTCCCCAAAGTCTTTTAGAAGAGAAAGAATGGCAATTTGAAATCGATAAGACCTTCAAATGTTTTAGAGTAAAAGAAGAGGATTCTATGGGGGGAAAGGGCATCTTTGAATTTTACCTGCCATTAGGGATGAAAAATTAAATATACACAGATACACATGCTGTAAAGGAATATGTCTTTATCAACTAGAACAAAGCACTCTTTAACCAGTCAGAATGGATGCTAGGGAGAGACAGCAGAGGTGAATATATCAATGTGTACTAGATGAGCACTGATCGTGCCCTCCTCCAGCAGCATCTCATCTAGTCTACAACTCTTTTTTTTTTTTATGGGGACCCAGTTACAAATACATGTATACATACTTTTTTCTCCCATTATCATGCTCTGTTGTAAGTATCTAGACATAGTTCTTAGTGTTACACAGCAGGATCTCATTGCTAATCCATTCCAAAAGCAATAGTTTGCATCCATTAACCCCAAGTTCCCAATCCATCCCATTCACTCCCCCTCCCCTTAGGCAACCATAAGTCTATTCTCCAAGTCCATGATTTTCTTTTCTGTGGAAAATTTTATTTGTGCCATATATTAGATTCCAGATATAAGTGATATCATATGGTGTTTGTCTTTCTCTCTCTGACTTACCTCACTCAGTATAAGAGTCTCTAGTTCCTTCCACGTTGCTGCAAATGGCATTATGTCATTCTTTTTTACAGCTGAGTCATATTCCATTGTGTATGTATACCACATCTTCCAAATCCAACCGTCTGTCAATGGACATTTGGATTGTTTCAATATCTTGGCTATTGTGAATAGAGCTGCAATGAACATGTGGGTGCATGTGTCTTTTTTAAGGAGAGTTTTGTCCAGATACATGCCCAAGAGTGGGATTGCTGGAACATATGGTAGTTCTATGTATAGATTTCTAAAGTACCTCCATACTGTTCTCCATAGTGGTTGTACCAGCTTACATTCCCACCAACAGTGCAGGAGGGTTCCCTTTTCTCCACAGCCCCTCCAGCACTTGTTATTTGTGGATTTATTAATGATGGCCATTCTGACGGGTGTGAGGTGGTATCTCATGGTAGTTTTGATTTGCATTTCTCTAATAATCAGGGATGTTGAGCATATTTTCATGTGCTTGTTGGCCATCTGTATATCATCCTTGGAGAAATGTCTATTCAGGTCTTTTGCCCATTTTTCCATTGGGTTGTTGGGTTTTTTGCTGTTGAGTTGTATATGTTGTTTGTATATTTTAGAGATTAAGCCCTTGTCGGTTGCATCATTTGAAACTATTTTCTCCCATTCTGCAAGTTGTCTTTTTGTTTTCTTTTTGGTTTCATTTGCTGTGCAAAAGCTTGTCCATTTGATTAGGTCCCACTGGTTTATTTTTGCTTTTATTTCTGTGACTTTGGTGCTTTGGGAGACTGACCTGAGAAAACATTGGTAAGGTTGATGTCAGAGAATGTTTTGCCTATATTCTCTTCCAGGAGTTTGATAGTGTCTTATCTTATATTTAGATCTTTCAGCCATTTTGAGTTTATTTTTGTGCATGATGTGAGGGTGTGTTCTAGTTTCATTGATTTGCATGCAGCTGTCCAGGTTTTCCAGCAATTCTTACTGAATAGTCTGTCTTTTTCCCATTTTATGTTTTTGCCTCCTTTGTCAAAGATTAATTGACCATAGGTGTCGGGGTTTATATCTGCATTCTCTATTCTGTTCCGTTGGTCTGTCTGTCTGTTTTGGTACCAGTACCAGTCTTGATGACTGTGGCATTGTAGTATTGTCTGAATTCTGGGAGAGTTTTGTCCCCTGCTTGGTTTTTGTTTCTCAGGATTGCTTTGGCAATTCTGGGTCTTTTGTGGTTCCACATAAATTTTTGGATTGTTTGCCCTAGTTCTATGAAAAATGTCATGGGTAATTTGATAGGGATTTCATTGAATCTGTAGATCACTACATATATTAATTTTTCCAATCAAGGAGCATGGAATATCTTTCCATTTCTTTACATCTTCTTTAATTTCCTTGATTAATGTTTTATAGTTCTCAGCATATAGGTCCTTTGCCTCCTTGGTCAGGTGTATTCCCAGGTATCTGATTTTTTGGGGTGCAATTTTAAAAGGTATTGTATTTTTGTATTCCTTTTCTAAAGTTTCGTTGTTAGTAGACAGAAATGCAACTGATTTCTGAATATTAATCTTATATCCTTCTACTTTGCTGAATTTATTAATCAATTCAAGTAGTTTTTGGGTTGAGTCTTTGGGATTTTCTGTATATAGTATCATGTCGTCTGCATACAGTAACAGTTTTATCTCTTCTCTTCTTATTTGGATGCCTTTTATTTCTTTTGTTTGACTGATTGCTGTGGCTAGGACTTACAGTACTATGTTGAATATTAGTGGTGAGAGTAGGCATCCCTGTCTTGTTCCAGATTTTAGTGGAAAGGCTTTCAGGTTTTCTCCATTGAGTATTATATTTGCTGTGCGTTTGTCATAAATGGCTTTGATTATGTTAAGGAATGTTTCCTCTATACCCACTTTGACGAGAATTTTTATCATAAATGGATGTTGGACTTTGTCAAATGCTTTTTCTGTATCTACTGAGATGATCATATGGTTTTTGAATTTTCTTTTGTTAATGTGGTGTATGATGTTGATTGATTTGTGTACGTTGAACCATCCTTGTGAACCTGGGATGAATCTCACCTGGTTATGGTGTATGATCTTTTTGATATGTTGTTGAATTCGGTTGGCTAAAATTTTGTTGAGAATTTTTGAGTCTATATTCATCAAAGATATTGGCTGATAGTTTTCTTTTTTGGTGGTATCTTTGTCTGGTTTTGGAATTAGGGTGATGGTAGCATCATAGAATGTCTTTGGGAGTGTTCCTTCTTCTTCAGCCTTTTGAAAAAGTTTAAGGAGGATGGGCACCAGATCCTCTTTGTATGTTTGGTAGAATTCACCTGTGAAGCCATCTGGTCCTGGACTTTTATTCATAGGAAGTGTTTTTATGTTCTGTTCAGTTGATCTATTTCTTCTTGATTCCAGTTTTGGCAGGCTGTTAAGATTCTAGAAAGTTGTCCATTTAGTCTAGATTGTCAAATTTGTTGGCATATAATTGTTCATGGTATTCTGTTATGGTTTTTTGTATTTCTGCAGTGTCCATTGTGATTTTTCCTTTTTCATTTCTTATTTTGTTTGTTTAGATTCTTTCTCTCCTCTTCTTGGTGAGTCTAGCCAGAGGTTTGTCAATTTTGTTTACCTTTTCAAGGAAACAGCTCTTGGTTTTATTGATGATTTCTATTGTTTTTTTGAATTTCTATTTTCTTGATTTCCTCTTTGATTTTTATGATTTCCTTCCTTCTGCTGACTTTAAGTTTTTTTGTTCCTCTTTTTCTAATTCGTTTAGGTAGTGGGTTAAGTTGTCAATTTGAGATCTTTCTTCTTTTTTGAGGAAGGCCTGTATTGCTATGAACTTCCCTCTGAGCACTGCTTTTGAGGTATCCCATAGATTTTGAGTGATTGTGTCTTCATTAGTCTACAATTCGTGTTATTCCCTTAACTGGGAATGAACTGATCTGATGGGATTCTTCGAGCTGCACGTAGTGGAAGACTCAACTACAAGTAGATTAAAAATGAGATTGTGTGGAGTTCCCTGGTGGCTCAGCAGGTTAAGGATCTGGCATTGTCACTGCTGTGGCTCAGGCCACTGCTGTGGCTCAGGTTCAATCCCTGGTTGGTGAATTTTGCATGCTGCAGGCACAACCAGAAAAAAAAAATGTTATTCCCACACAGTAAGAGTCTAGAGATGGAAAGAGTCTAGATTGGTGCCGTCCCTGGGTTGGTTGTTTCAGACCCATAACAATGACTACAGGGCTTTTTTCCACCTCTTCTTTCTCTTCAAAGCATAACTAAATACTTCCCCTTGTGCTGCAATTCCAGATGTCCCAAGCATCATGGTTCTTCTCACTTCAGGCACCATGCCTCTAACTCCTACCCCTTCCTCCCCTCTCACAGTTTACTGTCTCACTCTCCTGCTGTTCCCCATGCATGGGTACTGGCCAAGGCCCTATATATGTTCTTTTTCTTCTTTTCCAGATATTTCTCCAAAAGCAGCAGCATCCATTCTAATAGTTTTCTATCATCTTTACTCAGAAGATTTCATGAAAATTAGAACCTTGAAAGAATGTTTACTCTGGGGTGGGTACTTTGCATACATTATCTCATTTGATTTTCAAAACAAACACTCCTAACTCCATTTTACACTTGAGGCATTTGAGAGCAAGGGGAATTAAGTCACTTGCATAAGGTCATAGAGTCAAAAAGTGAAAATGCCAGGATTTGAACCCAGGCACTCCCTCACCCCCCACCTAAGCCCTCTCCATCACACTCTACCTCCCACAAGACTGGGCTCACATGCCACCTCCTTCAGGAAGCCACTCGTAATCACCCAAAGTGGTATGATCCCTCTATTTGTGTCTCTCTTATGACATTTACTTTTACTCTGTGTTATGCATCCTGTGTTATGATTATGCTCGCTCACCTCCCCCCACCACATACACCACGACACTATGTCTCTTATTCTGGGAGAAAGAGACTACAGTTATTGGTTTCACAGTCTCTTAATATTAGCCTAGGACAGTGCACAATAGGCAGCCAGCAAAAGACCTGCTAACTTGAATGGAAGTGTAATTATCCTCCCACCACGTGCCAACACTGTAACAGGAATGCAGGAAGTAAACACTCCCCAGGGGGCCACAGCATCCCAAATGACCAGGAACTCTGGGAAAAGTGGCTCTATTTATTTTTAATTCTATGAAAGAAAAAAGAAGAACATAGAAAGAAAATAACCAGTAGCTGGGACAAACAAAGGAAGTATATTACAGATGAATATGTTAGGTGAGCCATGGCCAACAAATTTATTACGCAAGTTTTCAGGCCTTGTTTACTTTGATAAGACAGATTTTCAGATATCAAGAGAACCATCCAACCCCAGATTGAGACATCCTTCCCAAGAGGCTTGACTGACTTCCATTCTAAATGAAGAAATTTGGCAAGTCAGTCACTTTTTATCTATTAAGTAAGACCTATACATTTCCAAATAACTGTTCTCCATGAAGGCATCTCATTTTCTCTCTATCAAATAAAATTACATTACATTAAATTAAAAATAAATAAAATTATATGAGAGAGTAGAGCAGATACTGGTTTGGGCTGATGGACATTGTTGGAAACTTCTCCTTTTGTGATACAACTGTCTTTCAGAACAAGCCACAGGGGCCCGGGGGCGGGGGAAGAGTTCCCACTGTGGCTCAGTGGGTTAAGAACCAGACTAGTATCCATGAGGATGTGGGTTTGATCCCTGGCCTTGCTCAGTGGGTTAAGGATCTGGCATTACCGCAAGCTGCAGCGTAGGTCACAGAAGCAGCTCATATCTGGCATTGCCCTGGCTGTTGTGTAAGCTGGCATCTGCAGTTCTGACTTGACCCCTAGCCTAAGAAATTCCATATGCTGTGAGTGCAGCCTAAAAAGACAAAAAAATAAAAAAATAAAAAGGAAGGAAGGACAGAGGGAGGAAGGGAGGGAGGGAGGAATAAAGAAAGAAAAGGGAAAGAAAAGAAAAGAAACAGTTACACAGGCCCAGTCTGTGCATACAAATGAGGATTTTATGTGCATTTATACAGTCTGTTATACACAGTGCAGGTTTGCTTTAGATCAATTCAAGCAGAAATTTCCCATAAATTTTCGTGGGGGAGAGGGGCTGCTCTGCTTGATTTGGCCACATAATAGAGCTCAGAAGTGACTATAGGTGAGGGAAAAGGAAAAACTCTAGGGTCCTCACAGGATGGCCTTTAATATTCTGGAAGTCCTGTATGCCTAGGTGACTGAGGCATCCTCTAAGTCAGCCAAAGTGGTTCATTTGCAAGCAGGAGAAATCAAGTTTCTGAAGTCACCCACCTGGGGCACCCTTCACTCACCCTTCCTCATCTGTGATGCTCTTAAAAGCAGGAAGTCCCCAAAATTTGGTCCTAAGTGTCCTGCTCTTCTTTTGATTTTGTCCTTTATCACATTCACCTTCAACCATGGTTTTCACTGGGCCTCAGAGTGGTTGAGGATCAGATCCTATGCTTCAGCCAGGCCTTTCTGTTTTCCTGCATCTCTAACTGTCTGCAGGGTTCTACCCCCCAGTCAGCAGGTCCACATGTATTCACCATCTCTCCCCTTATAAGAAGTTTTTTTTTGTTGTTGTTGTTGTTGTTGTTGTTGCTATTTCTTGGGCTGCTCCCGCGGCATGTGGAGGTTCCCAGGCTAGGGGTTGAATCGGAGCTGTAGCCACCGGCCTATGCCAGAGCCACAGCAACGCGGGATCCCAGCTGCGTCTGCAACCTACACCACAGCTCACGGCAATGCCGGATTGTTAACCCACTGAGCAAGGGCAGGGACCGAACCCGCAACCTCATGGTTCCTAGTCGGATTCGTTAACCACTGCGCCACTACGGGAACTCCAGAAGTTTTCCTTCTAATTCCCTCTTTCTGCCTATCAACATTCCTATAACACTACTTGAAGATACTTCTCATTTCTCTTCCTTGACCTCAAACCTAACTAATCACGACAAAATCTTCCTGAGGCTCTCATTCCATTTTGCAAGAGTTTGGGCAAATACAGGAAAGAAGAAAGCCCTTGGATGTTAACTGGGTCAGAAGGTCACCAAGGATGCTGGAGATAGTTGCTGTTCAAAGGTCATGCACAGAACAGAACCAAGGAAGGGAGCCAAATGTTGGCACTAGACCAGGAAGGTCAGCTGCCCATCAGAACTACAGGATTGGTGTGAGGACATAGAGGGAGGTCAGGAAGTCAGGGGCAGGGTCTGTCTCATTCATCTCGGAATTCCCAGACTCTAGCACATTGCTGGTTCATGGAAGATATCCCCTTAGCACCCTATATTCCCATATATGAGGCATTTGTTATAATTTCTCCTTCACTTTCCATTCAAGACCTCATCTTAAGCAATGCTCTCTCACTTTTGTTAACTTAAATCACAAGGGTAGCATTTGGAGAAGATATCAGACAAAAGCAATTAGCCATTAATGTTAGTTTGGGTTCGAACCTGATATAATGGATAAATAAGAACTCAAGGAATTTTAGTAATATTTAGTAATATTTTATGGTATTTTTGACTTGTGAATTCAAATTTAAAATGTCATCATAAGAAGTCTTTTTAGAAATTGGTTTAAAAACAAGTAATTTAAATTAAAACTATTAATCCCCTAGATAGATTTTTGTTTTCTTTTTATGGATGCACCTGTGGCCTATGGAAGTACCCAGGCCAGCTGAGGCCTACACCACAGGTATGGCAACACTGGATGCAAGCTACATCTTCATCTTCAACCTATACTGCAGCTTGTAGCAACACTGGATCCTAAGCCCACTGAGCAAGGTCAGGGATCAAACCCGTATCTTCACAAAGAAAACATCAGGTCCTTAACCTACTGAGTCATAATGGAAGCTCCCCAGATAGATTTTTTTTTTTACCTTGATTATCACATATTTTGTGGCTGAGAATATTACTTTCAGGGAATCTATCTCATAAAGATTCCAAAAATACTGCATCTCAAACAGTGTAGAGGAAATGAAGGCAATGAAATAGTCTAGAAAACTGTGTTGGTGAAATCGAATGATGCTTAGAGTATGAGTAGCAAAAACAGTATTTCTAACTAAGATGATTTTATATAGTTCATCATTCTAAATATATATGTGTAAGCTAATAAATTATATATGAGTAGATATTTGACCATTTCCTATAAATCACTAAAAGTGGTCAAAACCCTTCTTATGGATCATCTCATTGGGAAATGGGGAATCTGAGGCTTGCATTATATTTGTTTAATTAAGAAATGAATGAATGTAGGAGTTCCTGTCGTGGCTCAATGGTTAGCAAATCCGACTAGGAACCATGAGGTTGAGGGTTCCATCCCTGGCCTCGCTCAGTGGGTTAAGGATCTGACATTGCCGTGAGCTGTGCTGTAGGTTGCAGACACGGCTCGGATCCCTCGTTGCTGTGGCTCTGGCATAGGCCAGTGGCTACAGCTCCGACTGGACCCCTAGCCTGGGAATCTCCATATGCCGCAGGAACGGCCCTAGAAAAGACAAAAAAAAAAAAAGAAATGAATGAATGTATAAATATTTATTAAAGACAAAAACTTAGTAGCATTAGGAATGATTTATTCACTAATGCACTGAGCAAACATTGAGCTACTGTATGCAAATCAACTGAAAAGGATTAAGAATGGTTTGATATTAAAAGTCTACTTTCCCCTGGAATGTCAACCCCTACAATAAAAGAGAGGAATATTTCCTTTTCGTTTAACTTTTTATTATTAAAAATTTCAAATATTCAGAAAAGTGAAAAAATAAAATAACTACCATCCATGTAACCTCCATCTAGATTCAACAGTTACTAATATTTTCCCCAAACTGCTCTGTCTACATGTTTAATTTTTGAAGAATGATTTGAAAGAAAATTGCAGCTATTATAACACTTCACCCTCCTTAATACTTCAACATGCATCTACAAATATAAAACATTTTCGCACATACCCATACTACTACTTTGACTCCTAACAAAATTAACATTTCCTTAATAACATATATTTCCAGTTCACATTTGGATTTCCAACAGTTGTTCAAAATATGAATCTTTTACCAGTTTTTTGTTTTGTTTTTTTACAAAAGAAAAAAAAAAAAAGAGGATCACTTGGGTGTTTTTTAAGTCCCCTCACCCAGGGGACTTTTTCCCCAGTTTGATTGAGGGGAAATTGATTTGATTTTTCCCCAGTTAATAAATAATAATTGTGTGTATTTGAGGTGTACCATGTGATTTGATTTATGTATACATGAAGAAATTATTACCACCGTCAAAATAATGCCTCTGTCACCTCACCTGACTACCTTCGTGTGTGTGCATGCCCGCGTGTGTGATAAGAACACTTTAGATCTACTGTCTTAGCAAATTTCAAGCACACTAGGCCATATGACCAACTACAGTTACCGTGCTGAACATTAGCTCCCCAGAACTTCTACATCCTTCAACTGAAGGCTTGTACCCTTGACATCTCCCCATTCCTCACCCCCACCCACCCCCAGTCCCTGGCAATCACCAGACTAGTCTACTCTCTGTTTCTGTGAGCTCAGCTTTTTTAGATTCCACATGTTAAGTGAGATCACTCACAATTTGTCTTTCTGCGTCTGGCTAATTTCACTTAGCATAATGTATTCTCAGTTCATCCATGTTGTCACAAATGACAGAATTTTCTTTTGTGTGTGCGGCTGAATAATATTCTAGGTGTATATGTGTGTATATGTGTGTGTTTATGTATATACGGAGACCACATTTTCTTTATCCATTCATCTATCAATAGATGGTTTCTGTATCTTGTGAATAATGTTGCAGTGAACATGGAAGTACAGATATCTCTTTAAGACACTGATTTCATGTCCTATGAATATATGCTCAGAAGTGGGATTGCTGGATCATGTGGGAATTCTTTTAGTTTTTGGAGGAACCTCCATACTGTTTTCCATAATGATTGTACTAATGTATGTTTCCACCAACAGTGCACTAGTGTTCCTTTTTCTCCACATCCTTACCAACACTTTATCTCTTTTCTTTTTGATAGCAGCTATGCTAATAGGTATCAGGTGATACCTCATTTTTTTTTATTATAGTTGATTTACAATGCTGTGCCAATTTCTGCTATACAGCAAAGTGACCCAGTCACACATACATATACTGTCTTTTTCTCATATTACCTTCCATCATGTTCTATTTCAAGAGATTGGATTAGTTCCCTTTGCTACACTGCAGGACCTCATTACTTATCCATTGTAAATGTAATAGTTGGCATCTACTAACCCCAAACTCCCAGTCCATCTCACTCCCTCCTCCCTCCCTCCTGGCATCCACAAATCTGTTCTCTCATTGTGGTTTTGATTTGCATTCCCTAATGATTAGTGATGCTGCACACTTTTTCATTTGGCTGTTAGCCACTTGGATGTCTTTTGGGGAAAATGTCTATGCAGGTCCTTTGCCCATTTTTAATTAGGTTATTTGGCATTTTGAGCTATATGAGTTCCTTATATATTGGGTATTAACCCTGTATCAGATATGCAGTTTGCAAATATTTTCTCACTCTGTAGGTTGCCTTTTTCACTTTGTTGCTCTTTTCTTTTGCTCTGCAAAAGGTTTTTAGTTTGATGTAGCCCCACTTGTTTATGTTTTGCTTTTAAAGACCAGGCAGTTTTCATATAGAAAATCCCGCATTGTGGATTATCTGATTGTTTCTTCCTGAAGTCATTTACCCAATATTTCTAGTGAAATGGAAGTTAGATGTTAGAGCTTGACTAAATTCAGGTTAAATATTTCATCAGAGGAGGAATATTACATTGTGATAAGAGACCAGAGTGGTGAGTTCTTCTAACAGCTGTGACGTAGTTTGATCACCTGGTTAAGGTTGTGACCTCAGGTTGGGGAGTAACCTCCAGGGTGATACTTTAGCATCTTGTAAAAACCTCCTCCTCATTAACTTTTTACTTAATATATTTAGAATCTATTGAGAATTTTTACCTGAATCAATTTTTTTTCATTAGGAGTTGTGAAATGAAATGTACATTGCTGATTACCCTTTTCAATGGTCAATTTCTAATTTTCTCCAAGCAGCTTTAACATGATCTGAAATACGTTATTTGAAATGTAAAAGGTTGAAAGTCCAAAATTTTAAGTGTCAGAGTTTTATTGCAATGGGCAGACAATAACCTTTAATTTTCTTTTTTTTTTTTTTTAGCAAAATGGAAATTCAAATTTCTATAAGCCAATTGTTGAATCCTTTGAGGAAGCGCCCCTTCATGCTATGGTATTCACTTACTTGGGATATGGAATTGCAACGCTGTTTGGCTATCTCAGAGATTTTTTGAGAAACTGGGGAATAGAAAAATGCAACGCAGCCGTAGAGCGAGAAGAACAAAAGGTATGTGTGAATACCTCCCGGGGTTTTTGTCAATGCCTATTCTTCTATAGAGTGTTCACACAAATGATGATGTGTGTACAGATCCTAAAAAGAGTGACACACTCAGGATCTACTCAGGGAAAATTCTGTTCCTCTGCATTGGCTAAACTTTTTAAACATTCCCTGTGCCTTCATAGACTTGAGTTTTACAAATATTTATTGAGCAACTATTACTTGCCAGACACAACTACAGTTTTTTCCCTACATTATCATATTTAATTTTTATAGCAGCCCCATGCAATAGATATTAAAATGTCATTTTAAGTCAAAATATAAGAGCAAAGGCACATGAGTGGGATTATATTCTGGTCTTCTGAGTAAACTCAGTAATGTTATATTCTATTATGGACTAAGAGAGTGTGTTTGAGTGAAATATGAGATTTTTATTTCATCTATGTCAGGGTTTCTCAATGTTGGTACCACTGACATTTTAGACACTCTTTGATGTGGGAGGTTGCTTTGTGCATTGCAGAATTTTTAACAGCACCTCTGACCTCTACCAACTAAATGTAATTAGCACTCTCCCACATATTTGTGACAATCAAAAATGTCCCCAGACATTGCCAAATGTCTCAAAGAGTGCAAAAGCATCCTCACTTTAGCACCACTGATCTAGATACTTTCAGTAGTTGATCCATGAGAGCCCACATCATCCCCTTTTCACAAGGAGCAAACAGGACAACCTGGAAAATATTCAGAGATCTGTGAAGAGCCTGAAATCCTATTAACATGTTTTCCAAACTGCTTCAAATGATTTGTGATACCATTAATCTCTTTTTTCTAAAAAATGCTTTGGGATATGTGATTGTGGGGATGGATTATTTCACATGTTGGAGGCTTGAACACATCTAAGCAAAGAACAGAGGTAAGGCAGGAAGTTTAATGTAATGAGAGAACCTCAAATCCCTTGACTTAATGACTAGTTGCCATGGTGAGCTTAACTCTTGTTACAGTGACATAAACATGACCACATTCTGCAGAATTCTTATTTTGGAATGACTTTAAGTGAAGTGTCCCACCTGCAGAAGAAAATCAGTCTGAGTTTGATTATTACCCTTCCTGCTACCTTGAGCAAGTATTTGAACATAGGCCCACACTAAGTAATGGGTTCTAACAGAGAGGAAAAGATAGGTCCTTCCATCAGAGAATTGATCTGGTGTGCAAAAATAGACTCACAAGAAAAACAATTGATAAAAATGATGATGGGGAGGAAGGCAATAATAAGAACAGTGAGTTATGCCCTGTGATTCCCTTAGGAAGTCAGGAAGGCATGGTGCTGGGGCTTGAGTGGTGGGCGAGAGTTTGCCTCGTGAGCAAGGGTGCAAAGGAAGACACCCTTAGAGGAAGGCACTCTGTGCCAAGGCAGTCATTAACTCATTAATTAAGCTGGATTCATTTTGAGCATGTATTTTGTGCCCCGCACTGTGCTACAGTTTGGGAACATAAGAATAACGAAAGCAGGTACAATTCTTGCCTTCAGAGAGTTGACCACAGAAAAGGCAATTGCAATAGAATTTGGTAAGAGGTACCATAGAGGTAAATAGATGACATCAAGGGAGCATAGAAGAGAAACAATTAACCTGGAATTGGTGTTCTGTGAAGGTTTCTGGGAGAAAGAGGAAGTTAAATTGATATCTAAATGCTGAAGAGTAAGTAGGAGGGCATAGGAAGAGGCAAGACAGGCTGGAAAGAGGATTCAGAGAGAGGAACTGTGGTGTGAAATGGCTCAGAGGTAAGAGAAAACATTGTGCATTTGAGGAGCCAAAGAATTCTATGGATCAGAATGTTGGGAGTGGGAGTATGTGGGGAGAAGGATTGTTTGGGAGGCAAGCAGGGACCATAGTATAATGGGTTTTTATAAGACATGGACATTTAGTATAAGAACAATGGGAAGGCATTGAAGGATTTCAGGAAGAGGAATGCAGAGCTGCAAATTAGATAGATTGTATTCATTGCCCTATAAAAAAATGGATTGTGAGAGGACAACATAAGGACCCCCCCCCCCAAAAAAAAAAAACCCATCAAAAACCAGTTCAGAAGTTGATGTAGAAAGCCAGGTTGAAAAAACCTAGATATGACCTACGCCACAGGCACAGAACAATGCAGGATCTGAGCCGTCGGCAACCTACACGACAGCTCACGGCAACGCCGGATCCTTAACCCACTGAGCAGGGCCAGGGATGGAACCTGCAACCTCATGGTTCCTAGTCGGATTCATTTCCGCTGTTCCAGGACAGGAAATCCTTTCCCCTTTCCTTTTTATTATGGAAATTGCCAGTAAAAGCAATCTTTTTGTCCATGCTTCCTTTTTCATGCACTTTGTTACACATACGTTCCTTTGCACTTACTCTACCCTTTCCTAACATAAATGGGTTCATATCATACATACTATTGTGTGACTGCCATTTTTGTTTTTGTTTCCCCTAACTATATACTGGAGATCTTTACATGCCAGTGGGGGATTACCTCATTCCTTTTAATAGATGCGTGGTGGTGTTCCATAAATGGTTGCATGATTATTTGTATTCCCTTTTTTTTTATTGAAAATCATTCTTCTAGGAACAGCATATGCATTTATTCAAGGATAATTCCTAGAAGTGTCTTTCTGGGGCCAAGGGATGTATATTTCAACACCAAAGTATTGGCAAATTATCTTTTAAAAAATTTGCCTAGCTGGACTCTAGTCAGTATATGACAGTGCTTGCTTTCTTGTTGGTACTTGATATATTGATATGGTCAACTTGTATTTCATTTTCGCCAATCTGATAAGCGAACATTTTTTGTTTGTTGTTTTTTTAGGGCTGCATCTGTGGTATTAGTAAGTTTCCAGGCTAGGTGTCAAACTGACACTATAGCCAATGGCCTACACCACAGCCATAGCAACACAGGATCCAAGCCACATCTGTGACCTAAACCAGAGTTTACAGCAACACCAGATCCCCAGCCCACTGAGCGAGGCCAGGGATCAAACCCGCATCCTCATGGATGCTAGTCAGGTTCTTAACCCACTGACCCACAGTGGGAACTCCACATTTTTTATGTTCTTATCTTTTTCTGCATTTCTCTTTAGTAGTGAGACTGAGCTTTTTTTATATGATTATTATTCATTTATATTTTTTCCTCTTGCATGGCTTATTTGTAGCCTTTGCTCATAATTTTATTAAATTGTTTTTTCTTCAATTGAGAGAAGCTCTTCTTATATACCTTTATATTGATCATTTGTCTGTTAGTTTTAAATATTTTCCAATTCTGTTTCAAGGCTTTTAATTTTTTTCTCTGTTATATCTAGCCATATATATATGTTTAAATTTTAAGTCACATATATCAAGCACTTCTTTTATGTTTACTTTGTTGTTATTATTTCTATTTTTGCTGTTTTTTTCTCTTTGGTTAATCATGTTTAGAAAGGCTTTTTATTTTCATCTTATAGTTATAACAAATGTTCCAATAATTCCATTCAGTACTTTTATGATTTGGAGTATTTATATGTTTAATCTACAAATCCATCTAGAATTTATTTCTATGTGTTTTGTGAAGTAGGAGGACTACTTTTTTAAAGAAATGTTTTAATTGTCTCGATACCATTCATTGGAGAGTTCAAAAAAAATTTACCCACTTATTTGAAATAGTGGTCAATCTGTCAATTCTGTTATGTGAATCTGTAAGTTTTTAGAATTAGCTTACCAGGTGAATTTACTTATTTATTTATTTATTTATTTATTTTTGTCTTTTTGGCATTTCTTGGGCCGCTCCCGCGGCGTATGGAGGTTCCCAGGCTAGGGGTCGAATCAGAGCTGTTGCTGCTGGCCTACACCAGAGCCACGGCAATGCCGTATCCGAGCCGCGTCTGTGACCTACACCACAGCTCACGGCAACACCGAATCTTTAACCCACTGAGCAAGGGCAGGAATCGAACCCGCAACCTCATGGTTCTTAGTCGGATTCGTTTACCACGGTGCCACGACGGGAAGTCCAGCCAGGTGAATTTAAAAATGAGAACTGTTGCTATTTTTATTGGAAATGTATTAAATCGATACATATTACAGGTCAATTTTGGAAAATTTGGCATCTTAATAATATTATATTTTCTCATTCAGAAAGGTGAAATGTCTTTCCATTTATTTAGATATTTCTTTTGTCCTTTAATAAAATGTTATAATTTTCCTTATTCTAAAATCTTATTGTTTCCTCTTGTGATTATTATATGGTACAATTTTTTGAGGGTGGTGCTATTTGAATACTACCTTTTCCCCGTCCAACATTCAAATTAGTTGTTAATGGCATATATGAAAGCTATTGATATTTTCATATTTGAATTTCAAATGCTACTGCTTTAATGACTTCTCTCCTTAATTGTTACAGCTTCTTAGAATCGGAATTTCTTGTAATTTTCCACATATGCCATGAAAAACCATATTGCCTTTTAGGTCTATTGCAAACTAATTATGTCATTTGAATCCTCTAGACTTATTTTTTGTCTCTTCAAACCTATAATTTCTGAGAAATGTGCTTTCTACTGTGGCTGTGGGTTCTTCAGGTTTTTCTTATTTATTTCAGGGTAACAGTCATATACACCAATGGCTTTTATAGTCTTGGTAGATTTTTTTCCTTTTTATCATACTTTATTTTGCCTGATATTAACATTTATATATCTGCTTTTTCTTCAATAGTCATTTGTATTTCCATCTTTTTTATTTTTAGGAATGTTTTTCTCTCATTAGAAACATATGGATTTACTTTTAAGACAAATATGAAAGTTTCTATGTTTTAATAACATGAGCTAAGAACAATTACTGACTTGAACTACCTGAAATCATTGTTTTTAAAGGTCAAAAATAGTCAAACAGCAATTTCAAATGGTTAAAGCGATTTAATTACAAATTTGTTCAAGCTTATTCCTACCATCCTTATATTTTACACTCACGATTTCTGTGGTTTTTTTTTTTTTTTTTTTTTTTTTTTGCTTTTTAGAGCCACACCCGAGGCATGTGGAGGGTCCCAGTCTAGGGGTCTAATCAGAGCTACAGCTGCTGGTCTATACTATACCACAGCCACAGCAATGTCAGGTCAGATCCAAGCCGTGTCTGCGACCTACACCACAACTCACGGCAAGGCTGGATCTTTAACCTGCTAAGCAAAGCCAGGGATCGAACCCACAAGCTCATGGTTCCTAGTCGGATTTGTTTCTGCTGCACCACGATGGGAACTCCTTTCATTTATTTTTAATTTTAAATATTTCTCCTTTCATATTTTTGGTACATTTGATTGAGTTTTCTTTGTTCTGCATTTTCCTCGTCACTGTTACATACAGTATATCCCTTACTCTTTAATGGATATTTAACATGTATATTTAGAATTTAGCTACCATTATTTAGTAAGTAGAGTCATCCCCTAATCAGGACAAGAATTTAATAAAGTTTCACTTTTCACAATACTCATTCTCAAAATTGTCATTTATTTATAAATTTTTAGTTTCTGTTTCTTTATATTACATATATAAAACTACTTGGGGAGTTGGTGTCATTGATCAGTGGTAACAAACCCAGTTAGTGACCATGAAGGTGAGGGTTCGATCCCTTGCCTTGTTCAGTGAGTTAAGGATCCAGCATTGCTCTGAGCTGTGCTGTAGGTCGCAGATGCTACTGGATCTGGCATGGCTGTGGCTGTGGCACAGCTCAGCAGCTGCAGCTCCGATTCTATCCTTAGCCTGGGAACTTCCATATGCCGCAGGACATACGGAAGTTTGTCTTTCTCTAAAAAGACAAACAAACAAACAAACAAAACCTGCTTGGGCTAAACCATATTTCATCAGTCTCTTCCTTCACTATTTTTTTCTGGCATCTGTCTTCCTCCATAGCTATTTCGTTGTCTTATTGAAGTGCATGCTCAGTTATTACTGAAAAGACCCGTGGGAGTTAAACTCATGGCTCCTTTCATAAACTGGAATGTTTTTATTTAAATTTCTGACTTGATGGCAGGCTTGGCTGAACATTGGATTTTAAGTTCAAAATAATGTTCCCTCATAGTCTTTTACACCCCTGTCACCTAAGAAAAGTCTGAAACAATCTAATTCTTATTCCCTGTTCTATGAACTGCCTTTCTCCCATCTCTGAAGACTTTTGTGATTCTTCTCTTTATCATTCTGAAATGTAACCAGGACATAGCTTGGTGTAGGTTTTTCCTTATTTGCTCTATTCAGGACCTGACAGACCACTTTAGGGGCCATACCTTTCTTCCTCTCTGGGACTTTCCCCTCATCCTTCTTCTTTATTCCCTCTTCCATCTCACCTCCTCCTTCTCCTTCCTTCAATCTTGCAAATCCTTTTAGAGATGCCAGAGCTTCTGAATCTGTCCTTCATATCTCTTGACTTTTTATTTTTTTCATATATTCTTGTCTCTGTTTTTTCATTATGTCCTGGAAAGATAGTCACCTTACTGTGCTGATTTATTAATTTACTTCTCAGCTCTGTCCATTATGCTTTTGAACTTTTTAATTTTTTTAAAGGATGGATTGTTTTTTGTGTCTTTCTAAACATGTCACCTATATATTTTTGAAATTATTTTTCTGTTTGCTGTATTAAGTATTTTTGTTAAATGTTAGTTCTGCTTATTGTATTTGGTGCCTCTTTATTGTACTAGTTTTCCTGAAATAGTGCTGATGTGTGCTCACTTTTTTTTTTTTTTTGGCTTTTTAGGGCTGAACCCAAGGTATATGGAAGTTCCCAGACTAGAGGTCAGCCTGTGTCATGGCCACAGCAACATGGGATTCAAGCCACATCTGTGACCTACACCACAGCTCACACCAATGCCAGATCCTTAAGCCATTGAGCAAGGCCAGGGATTGAACCTGCATCCTCATGGATGAGGTGGGGTTTGTTACGCTGAGCCACAGTGGGAACTCCTATTTTGTTTTTTAAATATCTGGGTTTTTTTTTTGTCATTTCATAGGACTTTCAGTAGAATCCATACAGGCACTGATCCTGCCACCTTTATTCAATCTCCCTCTAATTTCTTACTAGGAAAATTAAATGTCGCCATCTTTACTTTGTGTTTCTCATACTTCAAAGAACTGTTTATAATATAGTGACCCTGGACTTCCCGTGTGGCTCACAATAATATAATACAATGATCCTATCCAACAAAAAAGAAAACACAGATATATTTTATAATTATTCTGAGCTCAGCCTTGGGTAAAAGAAACAGTTGTTTCTCAAAAGGAAATAATAATATAAAATGAAATATTAGGCGAGAATTGTCAGTGAAGACACAAAAGAAAAACTGTTTGATAATGATTCTTTCTCTCTCTACAAATCCATGATGCTATTTGTTACTGAATGGGAATGTGGTTAAATCAAATAAGAAGGGACATGCTTCTAAATTGGTGGGTTTTTTTTTTTTTTTTTAGCAATGGATATATTGTCTTTACTTCCTTATGAACACCTAGCCCTGCAACAACAGGTGTCCAGCCCTTGAGTTCTCAGTGGTTCACGTGAATCAGAATACATGTTGAGAGATCTTCAGCTTGATTTCTAAGCCCTTAGTCATCTGCCAACAGTTATGCCAACAGAGCCAACCATGCAAGCTCAGTGACCTTTCTAAAAAGATGAGTGGGGTCAAAAAAGTTAAGACCTAATTATCATCCAACCAATTTTTTTTTTCCAAATACACTGCTTTAGGCACAGACGCATTTTGTTACCCTTCAGATAGAGTTCACAGGGATTTATTGTCTCCAGTACTCATTTGGGGACCTGGACCTATATTGTACTGGCTGTCATCTTTGTCACCTTGATTTGCCACATGTTTTACTTCCCCCTTTAAAAAAGTTACCGGGAGCTGGAGGCTCACAGAGTTATTTGTCGACCTCACCTGTCCACCTACCCACAGACCCTTGCTCAAAATATCTCAGGTGGAATATTTTCATAGCTCCTCCAGGTCTTTGAGCATCAGATTGCAAATGAACTACAAAAAGCAAGGGACCAAAGATAAACTTCTACCTCTGTTATAACAGGATTTTGTGCCGCTGTATCAAAACTTTGAGAATTTTTATACACGGAATCTTTACATGAGAATTAGAGACAACTGGAACCGGCCCATCTGCAGTAACCCGGGGGCTCTGTTTGATGTGATGGAGAGGGTGTCAGATGACTACAACTGGACATTTAGGTGAGGCAGCCACCTGGAGGGGCTTGATTGAAAACAAATTCTTTCAAGGAAATTCTAGCATGGGCACCAGATTAGAGATCTGAAAAAAACAAAGCATGGCACAGCTGGTACTCCATCATTTGGCCCTTGGCAAAGCCCTCATGATGTCAGTGGGGAAAGTCAGAGTAATTAAGTTACCATGGGTAGCTCGTTTGTATTGAAATTAAAGAGCAATCTGTGCCAGGAGGTGAGGCTACAGAAGAGTTCTTTTCAGCTTTATCGACAAATTGTAACCTCCTACTTCTTGCTGAAGGAGACACTGATGACCATGGCTCTTTCTCATTTGGAAAATTCTTGCTGAAATTTAAACCAGTGTATCACAAAAGCAAGCACCTAAGGAAAAGCAGGGCTGAGTCATACTCCGTGGTCCTGATACCATTTTCCAATGCTCTGCCCAGCTTTATTATGGGGTTACTCTCCCTCAAGGGCAAATAATTTTGTGATAACAATGCAGAACAATTTGGGCCAAACTGAAGGTCTCTTTGAGAGGCTTTTATGGGACACTAGGATGATGTCACATGAGAAAGCTCTGTATGTTCACCTGTCCTTCTCTCTGCAGGTCTACTGGAAGAATCATTAAAGATGTCATCAACATGGGTTCTTATAACTTCCTTGGCCTGGCAGCTAAGTACGATGAATCCATGAGGACAGTAAAGGATGTTTTAGAGACCTATGGCACAGGTGTGGGCAGCACCAGACAGGAAATGGGTAAGTACCTCTGCAGTTTTTCAATTTTGTCTAGTCAGGTCTCAGATTCCTTCTGGCTACTTCTCAAATCTAGATCATATATAGACTGAGTGCCTTAAAAAGTGGTTACAAAATGCAGAAAGAAAAAAGTATATGATGGTTTCTTGGAAAATTCAAGCGTTATGCTCTTAGAAGGCAATTTTAATTAAGATTTTAATTCTCCAGAATAAGTAAAAATGGGTCCTTCCTGACCACAATATTTAAGTAGAAGCTGTTATGCCTCTTCCATCTGGTCCTTTTCTGGGTCTTTTTTCCCACTTCTCTTTTTTAAAAAAAAAACAATTTTATTGATGTATAATTGCTATTCAAAGAAAAATACTGTACCTGTTTAATGTGTATAATTTGGTGAGTTTGGACATATGCATACACCTGTGAAAACATCACCACAGTTGAGTACTAAACATATCTGTCACCTCAGAAAGTGTCACACTGGGAGAGAGGACAAGATGGCAGAGGAGTAGGGGGATACGCTCACCCTCTCCCACAAACACAACAAAAAAAGCACATCTACAGAATAAATGACTCACACAGAACAGCAACCAATCGCTGGCAGAGGAACCTAAACTCCAATAACGGCAAGATGTTTGTGACATTACTGGGCAGAACGGGAGAAAAGAGGAGAGTGAGAGAAGGTGAATCTGAGCGGGACAGGTGCTCCCGAAAGGGAACTGAGGAGGAGAAAGGGATCCCGCACCCTGGAAAGTCACCTACTTGGGGGAAAGATCAAACGAACCGGAGGAATCTCCAAATGCAGAGAAGAGTGTAGCAGTAAGTTGGAGTACTGAAAAGCTGATCAAGAACCAAACAGACCATCTGAACTACGGGCACAGTCACCAAAAATTGAGATGCCTGGGTGGGGGCTGGGCACCGAGTCCTCGGCTCCAGAGGTTAGTCCCCGGGAAAGGGGCGGGTGACGCCTGGGTGGGGGCTGGGCACCGAGACCTCGAGACCCCGGCTCCAGAGGTTAGTCCCCGAGAACAGGCTGGGGGGGAGGGGTGGAGTGGAGACTGCTTGGGAGACTAGAAAACAAAGCTGTCGCAGAGGAAGGGAGCAATACTCTAGGGGCGGGGAAGTGGAAAGCCGCATCAGAGGGAACATGGGAGAAGAGCCTGGTCTGCGCCCGTGCTGGGGAGGGGAGAGAAGTGGTGGGTCCCCATAGAATACTCCCCACGCCACAGCAAGCTTACAGGCCCGCTAGCTAGCAGAAAGCTGTGCTTCCCAGTGAATCCCCTCCCCCACCCCCACCACCCCCTACGCTCTCGCCGAACCTGGGGCTGCCTGCCATCCGGGAGGGCTGACCTCAACAATTGCCTGTAGCCTACCACCGCAGGGGCTGTCCCTGCACAGGCCTGCTTGCCCTTTGAGGGGCTACACTTCCGCAGAGCAGCACCAAACACCACCAGCCCCCGAGAAAAGGCCTGCAGCCCAGAAAAGCTAGAACAAGCCTAGCCAGGCCATGAATAGATCTACCTAATTCTTGGACGGTTTTTCTGATTTGGGCTGCCCCGGAGAGGAGCTTCTTGGGTTTTCAGTGGCCCTGCTACCCGCCCAAGCCCCCAGGGGGTGCCGAGAACTAGTGGATCAGCTGCATACGACTGCCAGCTCCAGGCAGGACACCCTGCAGCCCAGAAAAGCTGCAACAAGGTTGGCCTAGCCGGGAAAAGATCTCAGATGGTCTTTCTGAGTCGGGTTACCCTGGGGAGGAGCCTCTTGGGTTTCCAGTGGCCCTGCTACCTTCCCAAGCCCCCAGGGGGTGCCGAGACCTAGTGGATCAGCTGCATAGGACTGCCAGCTCCAGGCAGGACCCCCCGCCACCCAGAAAAGCTGCAACAAGCTTGGCCGAGCCGGGAAAAGATCTCAGATGGTCTTTCTGAGTCTGGCTGCCCTGGGGAGGAGCCTCTTCGGTTTTCAGCGGCCCTGCCCGCCCAAGCCCTCAGGGAGTGCCCCACTCCTGCGGAATAGCTGCTCAGCACCACCAGCCCCCTGGAGGAGCCCTTGCAGCTCAGAAAAGCTGCAACAAGCTTGGCCAGACTGTGAAAAGTTCCGCCTACATTCTCAGGCCATCCTTCTGAGTTGGGCTGCCCTAGGGAAGAGCCTCTTAGGTTCTCAGTGACCCAGATAGCTGCTCCAGCCCCCAGGGGGTGCTGCACTCCTGAGGAACAGCTGCCCAACACCGCCAACCCCCTGCAAGAACCCCACAGCCTAAAAACACCAGAGCAAGCTCTGCATGACCAAGTGAAATCTGCTACCATCGTGGTGTGGACCTCCCAGTCCTGTCTGCCCTCAGGAAGTCCTCCTTTGCTTCAAAGAAACACTGTTAGCCCCATCAACACTCCAGAAAAGCCACACTGCCTCAAAAAAGATTGACCAACAACGCCAGCCCTCAGGAAATATTCCACGGCAGTGACAAGGCAAACACTGCCTGATAACGGAGAGTACAACTCCCGCAGGAGAAAGAAAACAACAAGCAAGATGAAGAAGCAGATAAACCACCCCCAGTCAAACCAACAGGAGAACTCACCTAAAACAGTCAACAAGGAAACAGATCTCTGCAGTCTGACAGACCTGGAGTTCAAAAGAGAAATAGTGAAAATACTGAAGGAATTAAGAGAAGATATGAACAGTGATGCAGATACCCTCAGAAAGGAACTAGAAAATATAAGGAGGAGCCAAGAAAAACTAGAACATTCATTTGCAGAGATGCAAACTGAACTAAGGGCGGTAAAAACCAGATTGAATAATGCAGAAGAACGAATCAGTGATATGGAAGATAGAATAATGGAAATCACCCAATCAGGTCAGCAGACAGAAAACCGAATCAAAAAACTGGAAAGCAATATAAGAGACCTATGGGATAACATAAAGCGGGCCATTCTACACATAATAGGAATTCCAGAAGGAGTAGAAAAAGATAAAGGAATGGAAAATATATTTGAAGAAATTATCGCTGGAAACTTCCCAAATCTAAAGGATACTGGGTTCAAGATACAGGAAGCACAGAGGGCCCCAAACAAACTGAACCCAAATAGACCCACAGCAAGACACATCATAATAAAAATGGCAAAAGTTAGTGATAAAGAGAGGATCCTAAAGGCAGCAAGAGAAAAACAGAATGTTTCCTACAAGGGAACCCCCATAAGATTATCAGCTGATTTCTCTACAGAAACACTACAGGCCAGGAGGGAATGGCAAGAGATATTTAAAGTGCTAAAGGGAAAAAATATGCAACCTAGAATACTCTATCCAGCAAGAATAACATTTAAAATAGAAGGGGAAATAAAAATTTTTTTCCAACAAACAAAAACTTAAAGAATATAGCAACACAAAACCCAGGTTAAAGGAAATATTGAAAGGGCTTCTCTAAACCAAAAAGAAAGGAAGGAAAGGGAAGAAAAAAGAAAAGAAAAAAAAAGAAGAAGAAGAACAGGAAGAACTAGAACTGAGGAAACCGCAATCAGAGAGCAGTCATTCAAATAAGCCAGCATACAGATTTAATCATGAACAAGCTTCAAAAAAAATAAAATTAAAAAGAAAAAAATTAAAAAGAGTCATCAAAACCATAAAATGTGGGCAAGGGATGTTAGGAAGTAAATAACCCTTTTTGTTTGTTTGTTTGTATGTTTCTCTTCTTAATTTTAATATAGTAATGAAGTGTTTGAACTTACAGGACCATCAGGCTAAAACACACAATTATGGGAAGGGGTTAGCATACTTAAAAAACAGGGCAACCACAGGCCAAAACCAAATATTGCATTTGCAAAAAGTGAAAAAAAAAATACACTCAAGCAGCTAATAACAGGAGACCATCCAACCAAAAAAAAGAAAGGAAGACTGGAAAACCATAGAATCAACTGGAACACAAGGTTCAAAATGGCAGTAAATAATCATCTATCAATTATCACCTTAAATGTCAATGGACTGAATGCCCCAATCAAAAGACATAGAGTGGCTGAGTGGATAAAAAGGCAAAAACCTTCAATATGCTGCCTACAAGAAACTCACCTTAGGACAAAAGATGCATATAGATTGAAAGTGAAAGGGTGGGGAAAAATATTTCACGCCAATAGACATGACAGAAAAGTAGGAGTTGCAACACTCATATCAGACAAAATAGACTTTAAAACAAAAGACATAAAGAAAGACAAAGAAGGACACTACTTAATGATTAAGGGATCCATCCAAGGAGAGGATGTTACTATCGTCAACATATATGCCTCAAATATAGGAGCACCCAGATACATAAAACAAATATTAACAGACTTAAAGGGAGATATTGATGAGAATACAATCATAGTAGGAGACCTTAATACCCCCCTCACATCAATGGACAGATCCTCTAGACAGAAAACCAATAAAGCAACAGAGATCCTACAGGAAACAATAGAAAAATTAGACTTCATTGATATCTTCAGGACACTACATCCAAAAAAAGCAGAATACACATTCTTCTCAAATGCTCATGGAACATTCTCAAGAATCGACCACATATTGGGACACAAAGCTAACCTCAATAAATTTAGGAGCATAGAAATTATCTCAAGTATCTTCTCTGACCACAATGCCATGAAATTAGAAATCAACCATGGGAAAAGGAAAGAGAAAAAACCTACTACATGGAGACTAAACAACATGCTACTAAAAAACCAATGGGTCAATGAGGAAATCAAGAAGGAAATTAAAAACTACCTTGAAACAAATGATAATGAAGACACAACCGCTCAAAATCTATGGGATGCTGCGAAAGCAGTGCTCAGAGGGAAATTTATAGCAATACAGGCCTTTCTCAAAAAGGAAGAAAGATCCCAAATGGACAACTTAACCCTCCACCTAAATGAATTAGAAAAAGAAGAACAAAAAAGTCCTAAAGTCAGCAGAAGGAAGGAAATTATAAAGATCAAAGAAGAAATCAATAAAATAGAGACTCAAAAAACAATAGAGAAAATTAATAAAACCAAGAGCTGGTTCTTTGAAAAGGTAAACAAAATTGACAAACCCCTGGCCAGACTCACTAAAAAGAGGAGAGAAAGAACCCAAATAAACAAAATTATAAATGAAAAAGGAGAAATCACAACGGATACAGCAGAAATACAAAAAACCATAAGAGAATACTATGAACAAATATACGGCAACAAGTTTGACAATCGGGAAGAAATGGACAATTTTCTAGAATCTTACAGCCTGCCAAAACTGAATCAAGTAGAAACAGAGCAACTGAACAGAACAATCACTAGAAATGAAATTGAAGAGGTCATAAAATCACTCCCTACAAATAAAAGTCCAGGACCAGATGGCTTCACAGGTGAATTTTATCAAACATATAAAGAGGAATTGGTGCCCATCCTCCTTAAACTCTTTCAAAAGGTTGAAGAAGAAGGAATACTCCCAAAGACATTCTATGATGCCACCATCACCCTCATTCCAAAACCAGACAGAGATACCACCAAAAAAGAAAACTATCACCCAATATCATTGATGAATATAGATGCAACAATTCTCAACAAAATCTTAGCCAACCGAATCCAACAACATACCAAAAAAATTATACACCATGACCAGGTTGGGTTCATCCCAGGTTCACAAGGATGCTTCAACATACGCAAATCAATCAGCATCATACACCACATTAACAAAAAGAAAGTCAAAAATCATATGATCATCTCAATAGACGCAGAAAAAGCATTTGACAAAGTCCAACATCCATTCATGATCAAGACTCTCGCCAAAGTGGGTATAGAGGGAACATTCCTGAATATGATCAAAGCCATTTAGGATAAACCCACAGCAAATATAATACTCAATGGGGAAAAACTGAAAGCCTTCTCACTCCAATCTGGAACAAGACAGGGATGCCCACTCTCACCACTGCTCTTCAACATAGTTTTGGAAGTCCTAGCCACAGCAATTAGACAAACGAAAGAAATAAAAGGCATCCATATAGGAAGAGAAGAGATCAAACTGTCACTGTATGCAGATGACATGATACTATACATAGAAAACCCTAAGGACTCAACCCCAAAACTACTTGAACTGATTAATAAATTCAGCAAAGTAGCAGGCTATAAGATGAACATTCAGAAGTCAGTTGCATTTCTGTATACCAGCAATGAAATATTAGAAAAGGAATACAAAAATACGATACCTTTTAAAATTGCACCTCACAAAATCAAATACCTCGGAATACACCTGACCAAGGAGGTAAAGGACCTATATGCCGAGAACTATAAAACTTTAATCAAAGAAATCAAAGAAGATGTAAAGAAATGGAAAGATATTCCATGTTCCTGGATTGGGAAAATCAATATTGTAAAAATGGCCATACTACCCAAAGCAATCTACAGATTCAATGCAATCCCTATCAAATTACCCAGGACATTTTTCACAGAACTAGAACAAACAATCCAAACATTTATATGGAACCACAAAAGACCCAGAATCGCCAAAGCAATCCTGAGAAACAAAAACCAAGCAGGAGGCATAACTCTCCCAGACTTCAAGAAATACTACAAAGCCACAGTCATCAAAACAGTGTGGTACTGGTATCAAAACAGACAGACAGACCAATGGAACAGAATAGAGAATCCGGAAATAAACCCTGACACCTATGGTCAATTAATCTTTGACAAGGGAGGCAAGAACATCAAATGGGAAAAAGAAAGTCTTTTCAGCAAGTATTGCTGGGAAACCTGGACAGCTGCATGCAAAGCAATGAAACTAGAACACACTCTCACACCATGCACAAAAATAAACTCCAAATGGCTGAAAGACTTAAATATAAGACAGGACACCATCAAACTCCTAGAAGAAAACATAGGCAAAACACTCTCTGACATCAACATCATGAATATTTTCTCAGGTCAGTCTCCCAAAGCAATAGAAATTAGAGGAGAAATAAACCCATGGGACCTCATCAAACTGAAAAGCTTTTGCACAGCAAAGGAAACCCAAAAGAAAACAAAAAGACAACTTGCAGAATGGGAGAAAATAGTTTCAAATGATGCAACCGACAAGGGCTTAATCTCTAGAATATATAAACAACTTATACAACCCAACAGCAAAAAAGCCAATCAATCAATGGAAAAATGGGCAAAAAGACCTGAATAGACATTTCTCCAAAGAAGATATACAGATGGCCAGCAAACACATGAAAAAATGCTCAACATGGCTGGTTATAAGAGAAATGCAAATAAAAACTACCATGAGATATCACCTCACACCAGTCAGAATGGCCATCATTAATAAATCCACAAATAACAAGTGCTGGAGGGGCTGTGGAGAAAAGGGAACCTTCCTGCACTGTTGGTGGGAATGTAAACTGGTACAGCCACTATGGAGAACAGTTTGGAGATACCTTAGAAATCTATCCATAGAACTTCCATATGACCCCACAATCCCACTCTTGGGCATCTATCCGGACAAAACTCTACTTAAAAGAGACACATGCACCCGCATGTTCATTGCAGCACTCTTCACAATAGCCAGGACATGGAAACAACCCAAATGTCCATCAACAGATGATTGGATTCGGAAGATGTGGTATATATACACAATGGAATACTACTCAGCCATAACAAAGAATGACATCATGCCATTTGCAGCAACATGGATGGAGCTAGAGAATCGCATACTGAGTGAGATGAGCCAGAAAGACAAAGACAAATACCATATGATATCACTTATAACTGGAATCTAATATCCAGCACAAATGAACATCTCCTCAGAAAAGAAACTCATGGACTTGGAGAAGAGACTTGTGGCTGCCTGATGGGAGGGGGAGGGAGTGGGAGGGATCGGGAGCTTGGGTTTATCAGACACAACTTAGAATAGATTTACAAGGAGATCCTGCTGAATAGCATTGAGAACTTTGTCTAGATACTCATGTTGCAACAGAAGAAAGGGTGGGGGAAAAAAATGTAATTGTAATGTATACATGTAAGGATAACCTGACCTCCTTGCTGTACAGTGGGAAAATAAAAAAATTATATAAAAAAATAATAATAATAATAAAAAGAATTCTAAAAAAAAGAAAGTGTCACACTGTCCTCCCTTTTTTGTGATAAGAATGCTTACCATGAGATCTACCTACTCCCCCCCCCATTTTGCTGAAATAAATTTTATTTTATTCTTATTTATTGAAGTATACTTGACATATAATATTACATTAGTTTCAGGCATACACCTAATAATTCTGTATTTAGATATTTACCCTTTTAATGAATTTTTCAAGTGCACAATACAGTATTGTTAACTATAGACACTGTGTGGGAAGGCAAGTCTCTAGAACTTATTCATCCTGCATCATGGAAGCTTCGCACCCATTGAACAACAACCTTTCATTTGGATTTGGCTCTTTCTCTCATTTTATTTTTATTATCTATCTATCTATTTATTTATTTTGGCTTAGCCTGTGGCATGTAGAAGTCCCAGGGCCAGGGATCAAACCCGCACCACAGTGGTGACAATGCCAGATCCTTAACCCTCTAGGCCACCAGGGAACTCCTCTCCCACTTTTCTTAATAACGTCCATCATTGATTTTGCTTTTGAGCTTGTATATTGCCCATGAACTTGAGCTTCATAAAAGGAGTGAGTTGTGTTAACTGTTGTGTTGAATCAGTGAATGAGAAGGGTGGAACAGAATGCCTATTTATTTTAGCTGAAACATTTCCTCTTATTCAGGAGAGTAAAGTCTGTGAAGAGGACACATCTGCTCCTCCCATTTCAGGGAAAAGGAGCAGAGCAAGCTTGTTCCCATAGAGCACTTTGTGCTTCCTGGACTGTTTTCTTCCCATGTATCATCTCACTTATTCCTCACAAAACCCTGTGCCGTAGCAGGCAGCCCCAATGATGGTCTTTTCATCTTCTAGAGGAGGAAATGAAGATCACAGTGATTAAGGAATGTGCTCATGGTGGCCAGTGACCCATCCTAACACCCAGTCTAATTCTGCTTTTCTACTAAGCAGTTTTCCATCCAGGATAATACATGTGAGGCTCACCAAGTCAGTTTTAGGCCAGTCTAGGAATCCAAGGTACATCTGCTAAAGATGGAGTTACCATGAATGAAAATTGAGCCACAGGCCCCTCTTAGATAACCAGTTGGCAGAAGGGCTTTAAAAACATGTAATTATTCAGACTTGTGCAATAAATAACAATTCAAATGGAAGTTACTTTTAAAATCCACATAGGAGTTCCTGTCGTGGTGCAGTGGTTAACGAACCCGACTAGGAACCATGAGGTTGCGGGTTCGATCCCTGGCCTTGCTCAGTGGGTTAACGATCCGGCGTTTCCATGAGCTGTGGTGTAGGTTGCAGACGCGGCTCAGATCCAGCGTTGCTGCTGTGGCTCTGGCGTAGGGCGGTGGCTACAGCTCCGATTGGACCCCTAGCCTGGGAACCTCCATATGTCGCGAGAGCGGCCCAAGAAAATGGCAAAAAAGACACAAAAAAAATAAAATCCACATAGCCCGTAAATACATAGCTAAAATTCCAGAGGGTGTAAAAGTTGCCCAGGTTTCTTAGGAAAGACACTGTAGCTCCTTTTTTTTTTTTTTCCTTTTTAGGGCCACACTCGTGGCATATGGAGGTTCCCAGGCTAGGGTTTGAATAGTAGCTGTAGCTGACAGCCTACGCCACAGCAACAGGGGATCCAAGCCACTCTGACCTACACCAGAGCTCATGCAACACTGAGTGAGGCCAGGGATCGAACCTGCATCCTCATGGATACTAGTTGGATTCATTTCCACTGTGCCATGACAGGAACTTCCTGTATCTTTATTTTAAGGCATGAGACCTGGAGAAATGAGCAGGGAGCAAAAGAAAGAGAAGAAAAGCTGTCTGACCCCCAGGGCCCCATTAGGGGATGGGGAGGAGACTGGAAAGTTACCCCTATCATCAGAGACATGGAGTCAGTAACTCTTGGGGAGGTTGCCTCTGGTGCTGGTGGCACCGAATACCAGGACTGTCAATCAGGAAACACATTCCTAAGATGATGACCCCCACCTCACTGAGAACAATCCCCAGTCACAGCCATGAGAACCTGAAGGAGACAGGTTGACACAGGTGATGATTTGTCTTCAGTGAAGACAGATAAGGGAGACTGGTCCCCGATTCTGCAGACTTGACAAACCTAGAGAAACCAGGCAGAGATGGAAAATCTGGTTTGGACAACCTGCAGCCTACATTCTTTCTCCACCTACTTACTCATCTTTCTGAGTCGCTGGGCTTTTAAAACTTACTTGCTTCATTGAACTCTCCAGCTCAAGCTCTAGGAAGATGTTAACAGTTTTTCAAGGAAACATCAAGAGAGCAAAATAAAAGCCATCCACATTAATGTTAGGCAACTAGAAGAACCGAAAACAAGAATATAAGCAGACAGGAGTTCCCGTCGTGGCGCAGTGGTTAACGAATCCAACTAGGAAACATGATGTTGCGGGTTCGATCCCTGGCCTTGCTCAGTGGGTTGAGGATCTGGCGTTGCCGTGAGCTGTGGTGTAGGTCGCAGACGAGGCTCGGATCCCGCGTTGCTGTGGCTCTGGTGTAGGCCGGTGGCTATGGCTCCGATTCAACCCCTAGCCTGGGAATCTCCATGTGCCGCAGGAGCGGCCCTTGAAAAGGCAAAAAAAAAAAAAAAAAGAAAAAAAAAGAATATAAGCAGTCAAAGAAAAAAAGAATAAACAGGGTACATTTGAATTCTTCAAGGTAAATAGTAACCTGAATGTAGCAGATAAGAATTGGTAACATAGTTGGGTTTTTGTTTATTTGTTTGTTTTGTTTGTTTGTTGCTTTTTAGGGCCACACCCATGGCACATGGAAGTTCCCAGGCTAGGGGTTGAATTGGAGGTACAGCTGCCAGCCTGTGCCACAGCCACAGCAACACAGGATCCGAGCCGGGTCTGTGACCTGTACCACAGCTCACAGCAATACCATATCCCCTGTCCACTGAACGAGATCAGGGATGGAACCTGCATTCTGGATACTAGTTGGATTTATTTCTACTGCACCACACAACTGGGAACTCCAAGAATTGGTAACATGGTTTTGAAAGCCGTTTATTTCAAGGACTATAAGTAACAGTTGGAAAGCATATTGGATATAATCTTAAAAAAATGTTTCATAGGGCCAATGGACTAACAGTGAAAATTTGGAAACATAGAGGCTTAAGAATTTATAGCTTTTTGAGAAACGACAAGTAAACTTTTAGGAACAGTTTCATCACTTAAGAGTACTTCTCAGAGCTTTTAAAAATAGTTACTGGAGTTCCCGTTGCAGCACAGCTGAAATGAATCTGACTAGGAACCATAAGGTGGAGGGTTCAATCCCTGGCCTTGCTCAGTGGGTTAAGGATCCGGTGTTGCCGTGAGCTGTGGTGTAGGTTGCAGATGTGGCTCAGATCTGGCGTTGCTGGTGCTCTGGCGTAGGCCGGTAGCAACAGCTCCGATTGGACCCCTAACCTGGGAACCTCCATATGCCGTCGGTGCAGCCCTAAAAAAAAAAAAAAAAAAAAAAAAAAAAAGACAAAAAAAATACTTACTAATGGGAGTTCCCTGATGGCTCAGTGGTTTAAGGATCTGGCATTGTCACTGCTGTGGCTCTGGTTATTGTTGCGGTATGCATTTGATCCCTGGCCTGGGAATTTCCCTATGCCTCAGGCACAGCCAAAAAGAAGTTACTAGTCTTCGAAGGGGAGAAGAACACAAAAACCATACTAAAAATAGAAAAATTGAACAAAAAAGAAATCAAAAGGAAGTATTTAAAATATAGTAAAAGGATAGAGTCACATATAATTTTTTTAGCACTTCTTTATCTTTTTTTTTTTTTTTGGCTATACCCAAGGCATATGAAAGTTCCTGGGTCAGGTATTGAACGCCACCACAGCAGCAACCCAGCCACACCAGTGACAGCAGGATCCTTAAAGAATATATTGAAGTTTCCTGCCATAGCAGCAGTGAGTTAAGAATCTGACCGCAGATGTTCGGGTCACTGAGAAACTGTGGGTGAAGTCCCTGGCCCAGTGCAGTGGGTTTAAGGATGCAGTGTTGCCATGGCTACAGTGTAGGTGGCAACTGTGGCTCAGATCTAATCCCTGGCCTGGGAACCTCCATATGCTGCAGGTGCAGCTATAAAATAGAAAAGTAAATAAACAAATGACCCAAAAGTGTGGTGCAAACAAAAACAGAAAGGAAAGCAGAGGTTAATCTTAATCCATGAATCATTAAGCATAAGAAGAGATTCACCTTATAAAAATTATGTAGAGAGCCTGTAATAAAGATTGAGGCAACCCCTAGCACTTCTGTGGATCAAGTAACACAGCTAAGACATCTATGTCTGTTTATTTTTCTATATAGACTGGAGATTAGTAGGATAATGAATTATTGGAGGCCTTGAAAATCATGTGGGTCAGCTTAATATTCCTGATTAAAAATAAAAGTGAGAAAAATAAAAAATGAAATAGTGATAGGAGACTAATAAAGTACCTCCCAGAAATACACAGTGAAATATTTAGGGGTGAAGGGTACATCATGATTGCACTTTATTAAGTAGTTCAGAAAAAATTACATATAATTGTATATGATTTTTATGATACCATGTATATTATTAAAATCATATATAATTGTATATAATCACATATATTATATATAATTATATATGTGTGTATACATATATGTAGAGAGAGAGGTGTTTTTTCTTTTTCTTTCTTTTTTTTTATGGTCACACCATATGGAAGTTCCTGGGCCAGGGACTGAATCTGAGCCAGAGCTGTGACCTAAATGTACTGAATGGAATTATAGGAAAATGTGCTATAAGATGAAAAGAAAAAGCCTTCCTAAACATAATTAATCAATGCCTGATCCTTAACCTGCTGTGCCAGGCGGGGATCCAACCTAAGCCTCCACAACCACCAGAGCTGCACTAAAATGATAACATTTGGGGAACCTGAGTGAAAGGTATTTGGGGATTCTTGGTACTATTCTTGCAACCTTTCTATAGGTCTAAAATTACATCAGACTAAAATGTCTTAAAAAAAGAGAGAGAATCTCATTGCTAATCCATTCCAAAGGCAATAGTCTGCATCTATTAACCCCAAGCTCACAATCCATCCCACTCCCTCCCCCTCCCCCTTGGCAACCACAAGTCTATTTTCAAAGTCCACGATTTTCTTTTCTGTGGAAAGGTTCATTTGTGTCATATATTAGATTCCAGATATAAGTGATATCATATGGTGTTTGTCTTTCTCTTTCTGACTTACTTCACTCAGTATGAGAGTCTCTCGTTCCATCCATGTTGCTGCAAATGGCATTATTTTGTTCTTTTTAATGGCTTAGCAGTATTCCACTGTGTATATATACCACATCTTCCTAATCCAATCATCTGTCAATGGACGTTTGGGTTGTTTCCGTGTCTTGGCTATTGTGAATAGTGCTGCGATATGTCTAGTTACTTATGATGGAGCATGATAATGTGAGAAAAAAGAATCTATAATGTATGTGTAACTGGGTCACCATGCTGTACAGTAGAAAAAAAGTAATAATGTATTGGGGAAATAGAAATAAATAAATAAATAAAATCGAGAGAAGAGTGCAACATGAACTATGAACATGTGGGCAGAGGTGAGTACAGGTCATTGTTTGGTCCATTTAAAAATTGGGGGTTAACAGGAGTCCCCGTCATGGCTCAGTGGTTAACGAACCCAACTAGGAACCATGATGTTGCAGGTTCGATCCCTGGCCTTGCTTAGTGGGTTAAGGATCTGGTGTTGCCGTGAGCTGTGGTGTAGGTTGCAGACACAGCTCAGGTCTGGCGTTGCTGTGGCTGTGGCCCTAAAAAGCAAAAATAAATAAATAAATAAAATTAAAATTGGGGGTTAACAGATGCAAATGATTGCCTTTGGAATGGATAAGCATTGAGATCCTGCTGTATAGTACTGGGAACTACGTCTGGTCACTTATGATGGAACATGATAATGTGAGAAAAAGAATGTATATATGTATGTGTGACTTGGTCACCTTGCTGTACAGTAGAAAATTGATAGAACACTGTAAACCAGCTATAATGGAAAAAATAAAAATCATTTAAAAATAAAAAATAAATAAAATAAAAGTTCTTCTCCTATCAAGATTGTCTGTGACAGGAAAGCTCATCATAACTATAAATCCATGCCTCACTGAAGGTTTTTATTTTGGATCAGAGTCTAATTATCTATTCATGTTTTAAATTGCCAAGAGGTGGTAAATGATTGGCTAAAACTAAAGGCCTGGGAAGGTGGGCAAATAAAAGTTATTTCTATTATTTTACTGGACTCAGTCAGGATGGGAAATCTCTTAACCCAGCAGCAATAGCCTACATTCAGTGTGACAGTGTGTTCCAGACCCATTTCAGACACCACATCTAGCTTCTAGAATTTTCTTTGAATGTTTCACAGGAAGACACTCAAGAAGCTTCATAGCTCCATGACTCTGACCAGACTGGACACAGGCAGAATAAGCAGGAGGGCAGGGTATGCTAAGAGCTTTTGGATGAAGGGCTAAAAATCCTTTAAATGGAAGGGTTGATGCCAGTTTTAACACAGGAATCACCAATCCCAGCAAAGTGGCTCAGAAGTGGGCTGAGAGCCATGACACAGTGGGAATGGCCAGATGAGACCAGCTGGCAGGTTGCCACCATAAATGTCAGCCTATTCCTAAGTTGAGTCTAAGGAACAATCGACAAACAGGATATTCTGGATGAAGGGTGACTACAGTCAAAGTTTGGAAAATAGTCTTAACATGTGCTGAGCAGGGGAGGAACTGGCAGTTGGGAAACGGGCTTATTAATAACACCGATACTCTTTACTACTAATCGGTATCAATGTGAAGGCCAGGAGGATTTCTGTTCTGACTTAAAAAGTATGAGCCGGTCTATATCTTAAACAATCAGCTGAAATGCGCAGTTCATAAACATAGTATTGCTGCTTTTTCCTGAATCTGATTTATTGATTTGATTTATGGTGGTTTAACCCGATGCTTGGCACATGAAAATACTGCAAAGAGATGGCCAGAGGATACACCTAGCTTGTACTTATCCTTTTATTCACAGAGTAGGTTTTCAGTATCCCACTGGATAATGAAACCTTTGGGATAAGAGCAAATGTCAGTATATGCACAATATCACAACTTGGAGAGCCACTGCCACCAGCCTATGTTACTGATTTAACATTGTAGAGAGAAATAGAAATAAAAATTATTGTGGATTGATGCATACCTTCGGCCAGGACTATAGCTATGCCTTCTTGGGATTACAAAATACCTATATTTATACACCAACAAGGAAATGTTGACTATCATTTCTAGAACCACTCAAGTACTCAGACCACCAACTGCAACTTAACATGATTCAGGCATCTCAGTTCACTGGGGGTATGGCCTGAATATTGGTGGAAACAAGCTAGTTAAATTTCTAGTGACTGTTTTGTTTCCCCAAGTTCCATCTATATGTTTATTTCTTGAATTCAAGGAGCAGGAGGAGGAGAGCAAAATTAATATGAAGGAGCCATAATTATTTACTTTTCCTTGAAAACCTCACCCTATTACAGAGAATCCCAGGCTAACTTTGAGAGTGTGGCTTCCTAGAGTAGAAAATGTTCAGCCCACTGCTGTGGCATGGGTTCGATCCCTGGCCCTAGGACTTCCACATGCTGTGTGTCACAGTCACGTCCAAAAAAAGAAAAGAAAAGAAAAAAAGAGAAAAGAAAAGAAAATGTCTAGCCCATCCTGGGAATCTGGCTAAATATGTTGATGAAATATGAACTAAGAGCTCTAAACAGAGAAATTCTATGATCATGGGGGTTGGGTGTGGGCACTGTTACTTTCCAGAAATCAAGGGAAAGCCCCTAGATGCAAAACCACTTGTAACTACAACTCAGCTATGAGACATTTGGTCATAGAAATTGATCTACTTGAAAACTACTTTATTAAACCTTTGACCACTGGAAATCCAGAAGAAGGCTGGTTTCTGGAAACCTACTATGGTCCCCTGCATTTCCTCCCTTCTCCTTCCCTTTAAGTCAAGCTAATGAAAGAGACCTCCCAGATGGCAATTTCTCAGGCAATTCTTAGACACACCCACTTCTCATTAGTTGATTGGCTATTTGATCATTTACAACACATCCCATATCACCCTAAAGAATGCCAGCGATGCAACTGCTCTAGATAAGCCTCTGGAATGGCAGATTTGGGAAAGATGTAGGTGTCGGAAGAGATCATGGAGATTCATCATGAACTTCTACTCATGCACATGCTTCTGGGAGACTGAGCTAGGACGTAGTTGTCCCCTGACCTCTGAGCTGGAAAGGCTCATGGGGAAAGATAATTAATTCTAATTTGAGAAAAAATTCCACCAGCCATCAGTTGTGACCTCTTAGGAAGGGCAAAGTTGGCCATCAAATGTCCTCTTTAATGCAGAATAAAATTTTGAACTCACCATTCAATGCCTTCTAAAGTGTAATCCCTCACCATTTTAGCCCAATAAGCAAACTATTTTACCAATTTAAATAAAATTCTGATATCATACTCTGTGTAGTAAAACATTTTGATTAAAAGAAGCATGTTTAGGAGTTCCCTTTGTGGCTCAGTGGTTAATGAATCTGACTAGCATCCATGAGGATGCAGGTTCAATCCCTGGCCTTGCTCAGTGGGCTAAGGATCCAGTGTTGCCATGAGCTGTGGTGTGGGTTGCAGACATGGCTCGGATCCTGCATTGCTGTGGCTGTGGCGTAGGTGGGCAGCTACAGCTCCGATTGGACCCGGAGCCTGGGAACTCCATATGCTGCGGGTGCGACCCTAAAAGGCAAAATAAATAAATAAATAAATAAATAAATAAATAAATAAGCATGTTTATAACTGTCCTGAATATGCTAACAATATTCCTCTAACTTAAATCAGAGTTAAATCTGCTCTTAACAGTCTATAGATGCAAATTACAGCATCTTTCCACTTGTACATTTTTCTATTCTGTTAAGTGTATCATCTGGAGCAATAAAAATGTAATTGAAGACAGGTGTAATTAAAATTTTTCTATTAGCCACATTTTAAGAAGTTAAAAAAAAACTCAGGTAATCTTAATTCCATAATACATTTAATTTGATCAAATATATACAAAGTATTATCTTTTAAACATGTAATCATTATAGAAACAATGAACTACACTACATTATTTTTTTTGGCCATACCCATGGTATGGGGAAGTTCCCAGACCAGGGATCGAACATAAGCTACAGCTGTAGTCAGAGCCACAGCAGTGACAACACCAGATCCTTAAGCCACGAGCCACGAAGCAACTCCTATACTACATTATTTTTTGTTATTTTGTACTGTCTTCTGAAAATGGTGTAATTTTACCCTTAGAGCCCATGTTAATTCAGACACCAAATTTTCATTGGTTAAAATGAAGTAAGTGGAAAATAATCCTACCAAAACAGTAAGATTGTGTTTAGTAGAGAATATTTTACACTGCTTGTTTTAACATTTAAATTCACCACAATTAAATAAAGTTTAAAACTAAATTGCTCTGTTGCAGGCACCATATGTTGTTGCTAGCTGCCATATAGGACAATATAGATCTAGAGGTTAGAGAGATGATAAACATAAAACTATGGGGAGCATTAACATTAACACTCCGTAAAGCATGAGGAATCACGTATAAGGAGGCCTCGGAGAGTAAGCATAGAAAGGCAGGAGAGTTGTAAAAATATGAACTTTGGAGTTAGACGATTATCTCAGTTGCTTTTTATCTGACCTCTTCACACTTCAGTTTTCTTATCTGAAAAGTAATAATACCTGCATTATTGGGCCCTTAAAATTAAATGAGGTAACCTAAATATTGGACTTTAAAACCTAGCACATTCCAAAAGCTCAATAAATTAGAGCTAGATGCATAACTATCTATGGGAGTCATGAGGTTTTTTTTGCATTTAAGTGTGGGGAGCTTCTGAGGGAGTTACAATTTAATTCATTATTCCCAGGAAGTAGGGTGGGAGGAAGGAGGAACTGTGCTATTTTGTAAATTTTATTACATCATAAAGTTTATGTATAGAAATTTGCACCAATCATAACTATGTAGTTTAGTGGATGTTCACAAAGCAAACATACCCACAAAACCAGCACCCAGATCTAGAAACAAACATTTAGAGCATCTCAAAATTCTCTCCATGCTCCTAACAATAGAAACCACTTTCCTGGCTTCTAACACTGTAGGTGCATTTTGTCTACTTGTAAACTTCACGTAAATGGACTCCTACAGCCTGTATGAGTGTATATATATATATATATATATATATATATATATATATATATCTGGCTTTTTTCACTCAACCCCATATGTGTGAGATTTTCCATGCTGTTGTGTGTAACATTAGTTTGTTTTTCTTTTTTCTTTTTTTCTTTTTACAACCACACCTGTGGCATATGGAAGTTTCCAGGCTAGGGGTGGAAATGGAGCTGTGGCTCTGGTCTACACTACAGCCATGGCAACACGAAATACGAGCTGCATCTGCGAACTGCATTGCAGCTTGTGGCAATGCCAGACCCTTAACCCACTGAGTGAGGCCAGGATCGAACTTGCGTCCTTATGGATACTATGTCAGGTTCTTAACCTGCTGAGCCACTACAGGAACTCCCTAGTTTGTTTTTCTTGTTGCTATGTTGAATTCTACTATATAAATGCCCTCCATGATGTATTTATCCACTCTACAGTATATGGGTATTTGGGTTGATTCTAGATTGGGGCTGCAGCTAATAGACCTGGCACATACACCCTTGTACATGTCTTTTGGTGATGGGCAAGTACTGGAATTTGAGTTTTCAATCTTGAACTTGTAAGAAGGAGACTCACCCATCCTATCATTTCATGTGCAGGAACCTTGGATAAACATAAAGAATTGGAGGACCTTGTGGCCAAGTTCCTGAATGTAGAAGCTGCTATGGTCTTTGGGATGGGATTTGCAACCAACTCAATGAATATCCCTGCTCTTGTTGGAAAGGTGAGACTTTATTAACATAATTGTCTTCTTCTATGTTATTCCTAAGAAATTTAACTCTGAGCAGGTCCTTTACTATAAGTTTGAGAAGATTCTTTTATTAGGAAAAGTTGATTGGATACCCATGTACCAGCTGAATCCAGCGAATCTATTCATTGTGATATTCTGTTTATAGAATTGCAGCCCTTGATGTAAGTCAAAATCTATCTTCAGTGACAGTTTAGCAAAATCAATTAAATTTTAATTTCCCAAGTCACCACGTTCAACATAGCAAATGCTTCCTAAGCATTTGTTTTGATGAAACATTTTGCTCCTGACATTCATTCATTTAGTCATTCAATAAGTCACTCATTGAGAATCTACTATGTCCTCATATGAGGCAAGACACAGGGCATACAAAGATGAACAAGACCTTTGCCCTGTAAATTCACACAGTTTACAGCCTAGTGCAAGAAACAACACACCAAATAACATACGATGAATACCACAAAAAAAGGTATGCTTGTAAACGGGGAAGGACAAAAGAGTTGTCCTCTAACTCTTCTTGGGAAAGGCTGTGATGCCTGTGCAAAGTTAAGTGACATGAGAACAGAATCTGTTAATTATCTCTTTAGATAAGTAAGTTATTTCCTTAAGACAAGGAAGAGGGAGCGGCTTGTATAAAGCACTGGGTGTGGAGCATTAGAACACCTGCAGAGTGGATGAAGAAGAGACCAGAAACAAAGGCAGGTACCAAACTGTAAAGAGCCTCATAGTGGAAATCATGCTAGAGTTTGAAATTCTTCCCAGAGAAAAAAATGGAGAGTTGGTGGGTTCATTTTAAGTAAGCAAGTGCCATAATCAGATTATGTTTTTTTGTTTGTTTGTTTTTTCGTCTTTTTTAGGGCCACTTCCGCGGTATATGGAGGTTCCCAGGCTAGGGGTCCAATGGGAGCTGTAGCCGCCAGCCTATGCCGTAGCCACAGCAACGCCAGATCTGAGCCGCGTCTGCAACCTACACCACAGCTCAGGACAACACCGGATCATTGGCCCACTGAGCAAGGCCAGGGATCGAACCCATAATCTCATGGTTCCTAGTCGGATTCGTTAACCACTGCACCACGATGGGAACTCCCAGATTATGTTTATAAAAATCTGACCCATGACAATGAAATGCAATATAAGATCTTGGATTGCAGTCTGAATTGAAAAAGAAAAAAAAAAAAAAAAAGAAGGAAGTAAAACATATCTAGAAGACATCAAGACATTTTTTGGGAACAGTTGGAGAAATTTGAATTTGAACTGTATTTTAGTTGGTACTGTGGTATAAATATTTAATTTCCAGGGAGTGATACTTGCATTGTGATCTTGTAGGAAGATATCCTGTTCCTAGTAGATGAGTATCAAGAATGCCATTTGCAGCAACATGGATGGAGCTAGAGAATCTCATACTGAGTGAAATGAGCCAGAAAGACAAAGACAAATACCATATGATATCACTTATAACTGGAATCTAATATCCAGCACAAATGAACATCTCCTCAGAAAAGAAAATCATGGACTTGGAGAAGAGACTTGTGGCTGCCTGATGGGAGGGGGAGGGAGTGGGAGGGATCGGGAGCTTGGGCTTATCAGACACAACTTAGAATAGATTTACAAGAAGATCCTGCTGAATAGCATTGAGAACTTTGTCTAGATACTCATGTTGCAACAGAAGAAAGGGTGGGGGAAAAATGTAATTGTAATGTATACATGTAAGGATAACCTGACCCCCTTGCTGTACAGTGGGAAAAAAAAAAAAAAAAAAAAAATTCCAGGGAGTTCCTGTTGTGGTGCAGCAGAAATGAATCCAACTAGGAACCATGAGGTTGCAGGTTTGATCCCTGGCCTTGCTCAGTGGGTTAAGGATCCTGCGTTGCTGTGGCTGTGGTGTAGGCTGGCAGCTACAGCTCCAATTAGACCCCTAGCATGGGAACTGCTATATGCCGCCAGTGCGGCCCTAAAAAGACCAAAAAAAAAAGAATTCCAGAGTGACGTATTGTGAGGTTTACAAGGAATTCTCAAATGTTCACCATAAAAAAATTATAAATGTACACATAATGGAGTTCCCTGGTAGCTCAGTAGGTTAAGGATCTAGTGGCAAGGGTTTGATCCCTGGCCCAGGAACTTCCACATGACTTGGGCAAGGCCAAAAAAAAAAAAAAAAATACACATGCAATGTCTGGAATATGGAGATGTGAGAATTTTGCTGGATCTTGCCTCAAAAATTTCAAATGTATCATGTAGGATCTTTCTAAAATATAAGGGAGAACTCAAAGATTCTGGGTGGCCACAGAAGAAAAATATCTTTTTTTTTTTTGCATGTCTCTGCATTTTTAGTATGGTTGGGCAATTTCATAATTTAGAGATCTTCAAATTAATAAAGAAAAATAATCTTACAAAAAGTAACTTCTAAGCAGTAAATTAGACACTTGCCTCACACTGAATTTCCATCTATATTTTTCCAGAGGCAAAGTTTTTAACTGTAAAACAGTGGTTTTTTTTGGTTTACTTGGATGTTAATATAGTGGGGAATGAGAAACAGAAAACAAGAGGGGAAAAAACCCACTTTCTAGTAAGAGTGCCCCCAAACCATCCCAGAGAATCCAGCATGGGATCGAAGAGCTCCAGCAAATCCACCACCCACCCAGAAGCTATTAGTTTTCCTGATAACCATCAATCCTTTAGATGCTTCCTGGTGCTTAACTAAGATCTTGGATGACTTCCTTTGCTGAAAACTATGTGCAAATGTTTCCCAAAGATGTTACCCTTTAAGAGAAAGCCTATCTCCATCAGCTGATGGTTAGACAGGATTTTATCCATGGAGACACTCTTGGCCCTTTAAAATTAAAGAGAGGAGTTTCCGTCGTGGCGCAGTGGTTAACGAATCCGACTAGGAACCATGAGGTTGTGGGTTCGGTCCCTGCCCTTGCTCAGTGGGTTAACGATCCGGCGTTGCCATGAGCTGTGGTGTAGGTCGCAGACGCGGCTCGGATCCTGCGTTGCTGTGGCTCTGGCGTAGGCCGGCAGCTACAGCTCCGATTCAACCCCTAGCCTGGGAACCTCCATATGCCACGGGAGCGGCCCAAGAAATGGCAAAAAGAATAAATAAATAAATAAATAAATAAATAAAATTAAAGAGAGTTGGGGGAATCTGTGTTAAAGGTCCTGAAGTGAGTCCCTGATTCCACATGTTGCTGTCCCTTCATTATTATTTTTTTATAATGATTTTTATTTTTTCCATTATAGCTGGTTTACAGCATTCTGTCAATTTTCTACTGTATAGCAAGGTGACCCAGTTACACATGCATGTATGCATTCTTTTTTCTCACATTATCATGCTCCATCATAAGTGACTAGACACAGTTCCCAGTGCTATACAGCAGGATCTCATTGCTTATCCATTCCAAAGGCAATTGTTTGCATCTATGAACCCCAAATTCCCAATCCATCCCACTCCCTCCTCCTCCCCCTTTGCAACCACTAGTCTCTTCTCCATGTCCATAATTTTTTTTTCTGTGGAAAGGTTCATTTGTGCTGTATATTAGATTCCAGTCATAAGTGATATCATATGGTATTTGTCTTTCTCTTTCTGACTTACTTCACTCACTATGAGAGTCTCTCGTTCCATCCATGTTGCTGGAAATGGCATTACTTTGTTCTTTTTATGACTGAGTAGTATTCCATTGTGTATATATACACCACATCTTCTTAATCCAATCATCTGTCGATGGACATTTAGGTTGTTTCCGTGTCTTGGCTATTGTGAATAGTGCTGCAATGAACATGCGGGTGCATGTGTCTTTTTCAAGGAAAGTTTTGTCCGGATATATGCCCAAGAGTGGGATTGCTGGGTCATATGGTAGTTCCCTTCATTATTTATTTGGCCTGTGTTTCATAGGCTTGTTTTCTCCACAGGGATGTCTCATTTTAAGCGATGAGTTAAACCACGCATCTCTTGTGCTTGGGGCCCGACTCTCAGGTGCAACCATAAGGATCTTCAAACACAACAGTGAGTATCCATGTTTTCATCCAATAGATACTGCTTGCTTCTAGACAAAAGTAGAGGTTATTGATGGGGCTTTGTCCCTGCTCTTCAGACTGGGAACTTAGCCTAATGAAACACAGTTATGTTTATATTCACTCCTGGCTTGTTAACCTCTGGTGACCTGGAACAAATGGTTGAACTGCATTAAACAGCCAGATTGCTAAGTGTAACCCAAACACATTAGTGTTGCTGTCATTAGTGGTCTTGCAATGTGGCCTCTGAAGCTCAGGCTGCGTGTAATTATCAGACGTGTGAAAGCACTTCCTTTTTTGCAACTCTGCCTTGGGAAAGTTGGAAGACTTAAGTTTTGTGCTAGAGTCAGATTAAAAAGTGATCACACTCCCTTGCATAAATACCTCCTTTCCCTAGCCTTTCACCCCCCTCCACCCACGCATACACAAATCATTCAGTCAATGTTATTGAAGTGCCCTTTCAGGCTCCAGGTTGTAAGGTTGGATGATGAGGTCAAGGCAGCATGGAAGTACTAAGAAATATTTAAGAGGTGGTGGTGGACGCCTTAGTCCTCCCATCCAGTTTTACCCCTGAATTGTTGCATCACCTTGCATATATTTTTTCATCTTTCTTTTTTCTTTTTTTGTCTTTTTGCCTTTTCTAGGGCCGCTCCCGTGGCATATGGAGGTTCCCAGGCTAGGGTCTAATCGGAGCTGTAGCTGCCAGCCTACGCCAGAGCCACAGCAATGCGGGATCTGAGCCGTGTCTCCGACCTACACCACAGCTCATGGCAATGCCGGATCCTTAACCCACTGAGCGAGGCCAGGGATCGAACCTGCAACCTCATGGTTCCTAGTCGGATTCGTTAACCACTGAGGCACGACGGGAACTCCTTTCATCTTTCTTGTACTCAGTTTTCTATCTGTAAAATGAGAGTGTTGCGTTACATGATGTGTAAGGTTCCTCCTAGTTAAAAGTTCTTGATCCTAATTCTTCATTATTGTTGTCAGAACTCTCTGTTCTTGGATGAACTGGGACTTTGGGGTTGGTAATGCAAACTGTTACATTTGGAATGGATAAGCAATGAAGTCCTGCTGTACAGCACAGGGAACTATATCCAGTCTCTTGGGTTAGACCGTGATGGAAGATAATTTAAGAAAAGTAATGTGTATATGTATGTATGACTGGGTCACTTTTCAGTAGAGCAGAGACTGGCACAACATTGTCAATTACCTATACTTTAATACAAAAAAGAGGAAATAAGTAAAAGCACTCTCTGTTCTCGCTGTGCATATGCTCAAGTGCGCACACAGTTTTCTCTCTCTTCCTTCTCACCATTGTTCTCTCCTCCTTTGCCTTCACCTCTGTTTTTCCATGTTCCTCTTCCTTGGTACTCTTCTTTCATTCTCCAAGGAAGTAAATATTGAAGTAAGGAGAAGAAAACAAAGAAATGAGACTTTTCCTCCTGTTACACCAACTTCAAATCTCAAACCATGGGACAGTGGCCCCATAGGAGGGGAAAGCAAGTACATAAGAGCATTCTAAAGTGAACTCCCTTTTCCAACTTGTAGAGTCAATTCTCAGGAAAAATCTCACTGAGTAGGGCGAGGTATGGCTGTGCCTTTACTGATCCCTCTGCAGCAGCCTTGTGAGATGAACACTCTGGAGGGAAGTTCAGGGCTGGGACCTCTGCAAGAACCAGACTTGAGGCCCCTCAGGCCTACAGCTCAACAGCTGAATGCTAATTCAAACTATATTGACTCCACCCACATCAAATGCTATCACTTACATGTGGAATCTAAAAAAAGGACACAATGAACTTCTCTGCAGAACAGACACTGACTCATGGACTTTGAAAAACTTAACGGTTTCCAAATGAGACAGGTTGAGGGGGTGGAGGGATACACTGGGGGTTTGGGATGGAAATGCTATAAAATTTGGTTGTGATCGTTGTTGTACAACTATAAATGTAATACAGTAGTTTAAAATATGTTGTTAAAGAAACTCAAAATATATTGACTCCATTTCTTCAACTTGAGTCACTCAACCTTGACTTTGGTCTTCGATAAGCCAGGTTCCTCCAATTCTATTTCATTTGTCATCACTTGTCACATCTGGATTCAAATTAGCTTCACAGTGTTGGAAATTCATGTTTGGAGTGGACATCTTTTAGGGGTTCAAGAACTGAATTTATTGGGAGATGAAGGAAAGTGCTTTTTATTCTTTTGCAAGGCAGGTATTTGCTGGTCAAAGATTCTGTCTACTTGGGGAAGGGGAAAGGAAATAGTTGGTAGTTAACTATAGTTGCAGCCATGGCTATGGTTAAACAGGATAATCTCACTCTTTGGAGGGAGACACCTATCAATGTCAATCTCTTATTTCTTCACTCCATTCTACCCAGGGCAGTGGGATGCCATGGCCCTCATTGCACAATAGAAGCTTCTAGAGAATATCTATGAAAGGTCAGTGACGTGGTCTACTTCCAGACCAACTAATTCCAAATATCTGGGTTTGGACTAAGGCAGTTGTGTTTCTTCAGAGCTCCCAATGTGATTCTGATGCCTAGTGAGGACTAGAAGCCCTGGAAATTTATTTCTAACCTAATTTAGTCTAGACTAAGCCCAGGTCTTGCCTATGTGCCCCAAGATATATCACCAGACACACACTGTTGTATTAGCTACCCTCATGCTTCCTCTCACCATGATGAGCACTCTTTTAGACTCGTGGTCTAAAGTCGGCAAAGTGAGTCACAAAATGCAGAAAGAGGTGTCCTAGGCCAAAACTTTCTGAGCCTCTATCGAACATCTTTTCCAGTTTAGGCACCATGTTACGCCTTTGGAGAACTATCAAAATGGTAAGGTAATAGCTAATGGAGAGCTTGCAATCTAGTAGGAGAGGCAGATACGTATAAAGGAAGTTATCATGGGTTGAAGTGAAAAAGGTGATGTTACCATGATGGTAGCAGGCAGTGGTTAAGAGTAAAGGCTTTCTCCGCTATTGTGTTTGCATAAAGAAAACTGCCACCTTGGGAGTTCCCTTCATGTCTCAGTTGTTAACAAACCCGACCAGGATCCATGAGGGTTCAATCCCTGGCCTTGTTCAGTGGGTCAAGGATCCAGCGTTGCTGTGAGCTGTGGTGCAGGCTGGCAGCTATAGCTTTCATTTGACCCCTAGCCTGGGAACTTCCATATGCTGCAGGTGTGTTCCTAAAATAGAAAAAAAAAGAAGAAAAAAAAAAAGAAAAAAGAAAACTGCCACCTTGATAGCCAGGCTGCTTCCATGGTCCTTTGAATGATTTCTCCTTGTAGAGATGAGGGAGTGAGATGATATATAGAGGGGAAATAATTAAACGGAGTCATAGTAGATAAAGCATCAGTTGCTGCTAGTTCTCTTTCTTGTTTTGCTATTCCTGAGATTATACTAAATACCTCCATAAACAATGATGCTTGAATCCTTAATAGGCATCCATGCAGATTAGAATGATAATGTGGAGATTTTTGGAAGGGTCTGCAGATGTCAAGTTGCCTCCCCGTGTGTGTATGAGGCATGCACCCAGCCCAGATAGGAGCTCATAACGTAGGAGATGGATTCTTAAAGATGGTCACCTAAACTGGAATTTTCTTAAACACCAGGATTATAGGAGTTCATACAGCTGCACTTGTTCTGCTTTCCTGGATTTTGCTCCACCTTTGTCCTCTGCTTACACCTTAAGAATACTCCCTTGACTTTTGGGAGAGAAGAGGTCTTATTTTTGTGTAGATCAGTGTCAGAACATTTAGAGTAACTGTAAATAAATCAGAATTCTGTACCCTTGAATTTTTGCATTCTGTTTGGGAAAATATATCTGAAGTGTAGTGAAATGTATGCAGCCTGCCATAATAACCTTTGAATCCTATGTGATCAGCCTTGACCAATATCTTCAAGCTATTCATCATTTCTCTATTTCTCACGAAATCAGAATGAGGAACTTAAAATGTGAAAAGAAAGTTCTGAAAGGAAACAAAATCAGAGTACTCAAAGGCTACGTCTCTCTAAGGAACAGTAGATGACTCAGAAGTACATTTTTAGCAGAATTTATCACCAGGGATTAGTTCTTCCCAGAGAACAAATGTGGACAATTACTATCTGCCCTCCATTTCTGCATATTCCACATCCACTGGATTCAAACAACCAGATTGAAAATTTAGACCAAAAAAATCTCTAGAAAGTACAAAAAGCAAAACTTTAATTTGTCACACTCTGGCAAATATTTGTATAGCATTTACATTGTACTAAGTATTGTAAATAATTGAAAGGTGATTTAAAATATATGAGAGGATGTGTATAGGTTATAAGCAAACACTATACCATTTACTTTTTTTTGTATTAAAGTATAGTTGATTTACAATGTTGTGCCAATTTCTGCTGTATAGCACATAACCCAGGCATACATATATATACACATTCTTTTTCTCATATAATCTTCCATCAGGTTCTATCCCAGGAGATTGGATACTGTGCTGTACTCTAGGACCTCATTGCTTATCCATTCTAAATGTAATACTTTGTATATGCTCGCCCCAAACTCCCAGTACATCCCATTCCCTCCTCCCTCCCCCTTGGCAACCACAAGTCTGTTTTCTATGTCTGTGAGTCTGTTTCTGTTTTGTAGATAGGTTCACAAAACCATGTTTTAGATTCCACGTATAAGTGATATTATATGATGTTTGTCTTTCTCTTTTTGACTTACTTAGTATGAGAATCTTTAGTTGCATCCATGTTGCTGGTAGTAGCATTAAATCATTCTTTTTTATGGCTGGTTAGTATACTGTGTGTGTATGTGTGTGTGTGTGTGTGTGTGTGTGTACCACATCTTTTTTTGTTTGTTTTTTAGGGCTGCACCATGGTATATGGAAGTTCCCAGGCTAGGGGCCAAATTGGAGCTACAGCTGCCAGCCTACACCACAGCCACAGCAACACCAGATCCTGAACCCACTGAGCAAGGTCAGGGGTTGAACCCGAATCTTCATGGATCCTAGTCAGGTTCGTTATCGCTGAGCCACGAAGGGAACTCCTATGCCACTTCTTCTTAATCCAGGTATCTGTTGAGGGGCATTTAGGTTGTTTCCATGTTTTGGCTGTTGTGAATAGTGCTGCAGTGAGCATGGGGTGCTGTATGCGAACACTGCCATTTTACATAAAAGACTTGAACATCTGCAGATTTGGGTATCCACAGGGGTTCCTGGAACAGATCCCCCAAGGATACCAAAGGATGACTGTACTGAGATCGGAGTGATCATTTACTCAGCTTCATTGCTGCCAAGCACGACGTGAAGCCCTTTATATAATCAATTCATTTAAAATAAATAAAAATCTAGATTCATATTTCTCTTCCACTATTATTCCTACTTACTAAAAGAAAACCCATCCTCAGTGATTCAATTACCCGTCCAAGGACCCTCAGATGACATAGACTGAGAGTCAAATTCAAACCCAAGTCTGCTGCTCTGGTCTTGCTTCATTTCTCCCAGGAGCAGACCTGAGATGTGAACATGGAGGCAAGTCATTTATTTAGGACATGATCCCAGGATGCAGGCAGATGAGCAGGGGACTGAGACAGAGAAAGACAGGCAGCCAATAAAGGGGATGTTGTCACAATAGACAACTGGAGCTCAAGCCTACTAGGAAACTCTTGGCCCTCCTTATAAGATGGGCCTGTGTTATCCCACATGAGGGGTAGGAGCTGGGATATTTATTTTGTGATTGGTTGAGGGGCTGTTTCCTACTCAGGCTGAGTAGGCTCCCAAAGCCAGAAAATAAATAAATAAATAAAAATTATTGGACCAAGAATATCCCGTGTTTGCAATTAGAGGCTGAGAAGATACAGCTCTGGCTAAAGCTCTTACCCAGTCGCTCAGTCCAGCTACAGCCAGGCCACAGGCAGGGCCCAGAGAACTGTGTGTTCTTATGTGAAAATCAATCGAGAGTGATGGCTTATCCTGTTAGTAACCTGAATTTCAACCCAGAAGCTAAAGCTGGGCCTCTGAGTTCCTCTGGCTCCGAGCTAAGAATACCCCCTTGCACTTTCTACTGTGGCAGCTTTCATGAACTAGGCAACCCTTCGTTTGCCTCTGTGACTCATGGGTACCGTGAAACAGACTCTCTAGACAGCTCACAGCACAAGCTAAGGCATCAGCTCCAACAACAGGCCTGTTCTCCTCCATGATTCTGGTGTGTTTGAAGAAATGGCCCGAGCACCATGGGGCGACTGAAGGCCTTTGTTAAACACGTCCTCTGGGCTGAGTATAACAGCACCCTGAGTGCTCCAGGACCTCAAACTCTGGGTGATTTTTTTGTTTGTTTGTTTTATCATTTATTTTTATTATTTTTTTAAATAATTTTTTTATTTTCCCACTGTACAGCAAGGGGGTCAGGTTATCCTTACATGTATACATTACAATTACATTTTTCCCCCCACCCTTTCTTCTGTTGCAACATGAGTATCTAGACAAAGTTCTCAATGCTATTCAGCAGGATCTCCTTCTAAATCTATTCTAAGTTGTGTCTGATAAGCCCAAGCTCCCGATCCCTCCCACTCCCTCCCCCTCCCATCAGGCAGCCACAAGTCTCTTCTCCAAGTCCATGAGTTTCTTTTCTGAGGAGATGTTCATTTGTGCTGGATATTAGATTCCAGTTATAAGTGATATCATATGGTATTTGTCTTTGTCTTTCTGGCTCATTTCACTCAGTATGAGATTCTCTAGCTCCATCCATGTTGCTGCAAATGGCATGATGTCATTCTTTGTTATGGCTGAGTAGTATTCCATTGTGTTTATATACCACCTCTTCCTAATCTAATCATCTGTTGATGGACATTTGGGTTGTTTCCATATCTTGGCTATTGTGAAGAGTGCTGCAATGAACATGCGGGTGCATGTGTCTCTTTTAAGTAGAGTTTTGTCCGGATAGATGCCCAAGAGTGGGATTGTGGGGTCATATGGAAGTTCTATGGATAGATTTCTAAGGTATCTCCAGACTGTTCTCCATAGTGGCTGTACCAGTTCACATTCCCACCAACAGTGCAGGAGGGTTCCCTTTTCTCCACAGCCCCTCCAGCACTTGTTATTTGTGGATTTATTAATGATGGCCATTCTGACTGGTGTGAGGTGATATCTCATGGTAGTTTTTATTTGCATTTCTCTTATAGTCAGCGATGTTGAGCATTTTTTCATGTGTTTGTTGGCCATCTGTATATCTTCTTTGGAGAAATGTCTATTCAGGTCTTTTGCCCATTTTTCCATTGATTGATTGGTTTTTTTGCTGTTGGGTTGTATAAGTTGTTTATATATTCTAGAGATTAAGCCCTTGTTGGTTGCATCATTTGAAACTATTTTCTCCCATTCTGAAAGTTGTCTTTTTGTTTTCTTTTTGGTTTCCTTTGCTGTGCAAAAGCTTTTCAGTTTGATTAGTTCCCATGGGTTTATTTTTGCTCTAATTTCTATTGCTTTGGGAGACTGACCTGAGAAAATATTCATGATGTTGATGGGTTTTTTTTTTTTTGCTTTTTTAAGGGCCGTACATCCGGCTATGGAAGTTCCCAGGCTAAGGGTCAAATCTGAGCTGTGACTGCAGGCCTACACCACAGCCACAGTAACTTGGTATCAGAGCCGCATGTGCGACCTACACCACAGCTCATGGCAATGCTGGATCCTTAACCCACAGAACAAGGCCAGGGATCAAACTGGCATCCTCACTGAATCTTAGTCAGGTCCATTAACCACTGAGCCACAAAGGAAACTCCCTGGGTGAATTTTAACTCTCTGGAAAGGTCAACCTCTTCTTTCAGAGATTTGAGAAAGCAGAACTAAGTTTCTTTTTTTTTTTCCCTGAATCTGCTCATTTGAGGGGTAAATGCATGTAATACAGGTTCTAGTTCTCAAACAAGGTTTCTGAGACTTTGATGTACAGGGAGTCACTGTGAGGGGGTCTTGCCAAAATGCAGACTCTAAGTCGGTAGATGTGGGCGGAGGCCTGAGCTTTTGCATTTCTGGCAGGCCCTCAGGTGACGCTGAAGCTGCCAGCACAGCACCACACTTGAAGCAGCCAGGCTGCAGGTAATTGCCACACTCCAGTGAGTCACAAAGGGCTTGTTGAGCTGGTCGAAGAGGAAAAGCAGTCTTTTCAGCTACAGAGTTGCCATGAGGTCAGAAGGCTGGACAGGCCAAGAATTTGGAGTGGTTTGGAAAAAAAAAAAAAAGAGAGGGAGAAAGAACCAGGATTCTATCTAGAGGCATTTAAAGGCAGGGAGCAGGGAAAACAAAGCATGCAGTGTTTGTGGGAAAACTCGGAGCCCTACCTTTTCTGTGGAATGAGAGCTCAAGGGTGTCTTTGAGTGGAAGTTCAAACCTGTAAACATGATGTAGACTACTTGACAAGCCATGACCTTTTAGATCTCGAGTTATTTTTTTTAAGTGTTTAAAGTCGTGTTTATTGAAGCAGAATTTACAGTCACTAAAACTCACTCTAAAGTTTGAGAAATGCAGTAACCACCATAATCAAAATGTAGAACAGTTCTTCATGCACATCCTCCTCCAAACTTATGCAAAAAAACTCCCCCCCTGATCCTTAGGTATCAGTTGATCTGTTTTCTGTCAAAGAGGTTAAAGTTCATCGCTACCACCAGGAGAGGGATAAAGAGAGCAAACACCTCTATTCTCTATGTATCAATCACCACATGTTCAAATATACCATATCTCCTGGAAAAGCTTCTTTCAAGCACCAGCCCTGAAGTCTGTCCTCATCTCGAACTGGACCCGAGTCACACACCGTAGCTGAAAAGCTAGCTCTCGGGTTCTGACTTGGGCTCCCAGAACCAGGTGGTTTACTTTAACAAATAAAGCGATTGTCTCCATATCTATTAACAGTAACATACTGAACCCTGGCTGTGATGAAATATTCGCATGCACTCACTCATTTTGGCCTTACAACTATGCAACAAGGCTTCTGCCAATTATCCCCACTTCACAGATGAAGAAACCGAGGCACAAAATGGTGAAGTGACTCACTTAGAGACACAGAGCTGGAAAGAAGCCAGAGCTGGGGTCTAAACCGAGGAGGTATGACTCCAGGTTCCTGTTTCTAAACCCAATGAACTTTTACCTCCTCCCCACCCCTGCCTGCCCCGATGATAGCGTGACAGGTGCAATACTTTGTACCCTCCATCTGGCGGGCAGCTCACCTGAGTTGGGGCAGCTGGGTGGGTCAGGCAGACATAGCCAGCATTCACTGGATACTCTTGCTGCACCCTGACCTGAGATGGGATCCAGGTGCTGACCTCTGGGCCCTAGGCTCCCACTGTGTTCTCTGAATCACAGCTCATCTTCCTGTACTGACCCCGCTCACTCCACAATCCCACAGGCCCTTCACTATGGAGCTAAGCCCTCTCTGTGGCATGGGGCCGAGAGGGTGAGCATGTGGGACACTGTCCCTGAGCATTAAGCTCCGCCTCCCCTTCATCACATGTCCCCAAGTTCAGAAGTTTCTAGCATGACCCTCTCCCCTGATAAGTAGGACCTGCCCCCAGCATCTGCCTCGCCCTCTGCCCAGTCTGGCTCCTCTGTGGCCAGCTGCCTTTTGCACTCTTCCAGGAAGCTCACCTGGCTTCTCTGACTTACAAAAAGGCCCTGTGACACCTGCCCACATATTTATAGACCCATCCAGAAAACCTGAACCAAAGTATGTATTCCAACTGCTTGGCAAAATTGGAGGCACCCAATTGTCAATGCATCAGAAATGCCCTCATTGATCTCATGGAGGAAACTGTATAAATGTGACTTGGAGAAAAATATTTGCTTTGCTTATCATTATTGGCCATTGTGATTATGTTTTGCCCCAAAGGCTACACAAGGGGGCAGTCCCCCCCAAACCATCTTAAAAGTAAGAATAATGTCTTTGTCATCATTCATAGTTATTTAAACAGCTATTGCTTAATAGTTCTCATCTGGACTCAAGATTGAAGGATGAGGAGTTCCCTTGTGGTGCACGAGGTTGAGGATCTGGTGTTTTCACCACAGTGGCTTGGGTTGCTGCTGTGGCACAGGTTCCATCCCAGGCCTGGGAACTTCTACATGCCACAGGCATGGCCATGAAAATAGATTGAAGGGTGAAACTGATTATCTCAGAAGGAACATGATGAAAAGATGGGAGGCGAGGAATTAGAGTCACAAGTAGCATTTCTTCATCAGCCAACGATCTTTCCACTTAAGAATTAGCTCTTGAGTGTCGGTCATAGGGAGGCATGAAAACATTTTTGGCGAACAGCCCACAGAGCAGGGAACCAGAGGATGTGTCTAAATGCACCTGGAGGTGGGTTTCCTGGTGGTGTGAGGGACTAAGAGTGAGCCAGCAACCACCCTGAGAAGAACAGGGCAGTTGCCCAAGAGATAAAGAAAGAGGCAGCCAGCAAGGCAGAAGAAACAGTGTCTTTCTTGTGAGGGAAGTATGAAAGAAGCCAGAGAGCGACTTCTCTTTAGGAAGACACTCTTTGAACTCCACCCTTCTGAGAAGATTTCTGGCTTCTGGGTTTATTCTGGGCCCTCTTTTCCAGGGACCATATGTATAGTTTCCCCAGATCACAAAGGCTTGTTCATATGATCAGGGCTAGGACTTTGAGGCCAGGGGCAGGAACAGGTTCATGGAATGTAATTGTCACCGAGGCTGGATGGAAGCTCTGGGCACAAAGCTGGGCTGTCCCCAGTATTGAGTAATTCCATCATCCATGTCGAACCAGGGTTGCTTTGGCCCAGACTCTAGCCTCTAGGCCACATTTCCTCATCCTCCTCTGCAGCTCCCCACTCCCAGCCCTTCACAAATGGAAGGAAAGGGCCCTAGTGAGCCAGATGTGGTGATGACAGATGTTTAAGGCATTGCTGATACTCAAATTAGTGGCGATCACAAGTCTCTAGTGTGTCATTATGACTTTATAACGACACTATACAAGTGCACTGTGTAGGTGCATCTTGATGGTGGCAAATTTATTCTTTTATTTACCATATCTCAGAATTTTCTTTACACTCCAACAAGAAGTTGGTTTGTTTGGGCTTAGGAGTGTGTGTGTGTGTGTTTGTATGTGTTTGTGTGTGTGTGTGGTTTTTGTTGTTACTCGTTTTACAAACCTTCTGGTGTGTGGTTTTTGTTGTTACTCATTTTACAAACCTTCTGGCATTAGTTTGCTTATCTGAAAAAAAAAATAGAACTTGGTCAGTCCTCCCTACTTCTCAGGGGTGTCATGAGAATTATCATAATGCAAATATAAGTGCTTTATTTATTTATTTTTTCTTTTCAGGGCTGTACCTGTGACATGTGAAATTTCCCAGGCTAGGGGCTGAATCAGAGGTGCAGCTGCAGGCATATGTCTTGGCCATAGCAACACTGGATCTGAGCTGCATCTGTGACCTACACCGCAGCTTTTGCATCCTTTAACCCACTGAGTGAGGCCAGGGGTCGAACCTGCATCCTCATGGATACTTACTAGTCAGGTTCTTTCCTGCTGAGCCGCAGTGCGAATTCAGTATAAGTGCTTTAATAGGCATAATTATTTAAAAATCCCTTGCAGATGTTAGGGTGTAGTTTGCTGAAACAGTAGAGCCTCATAAGGTCTGCAGGGCAAAAACCACAATCCCTGAATCCTACAGGTCTGTAACCCCCAGACTGTGGAATTATAGAGCAAGGCCATACAAACCCAAGAGAAACTACCAGATGTTAACATGGGTCCAGAATCCCACAGTGAGCAAAATCATACCTTTCTGGGCCTAACCTCTGTGATTCTAAGAGAGTTTAGGGAGTTCCGGTCGTGGCGCAGTGGTAAACGAATCCGACTAGGAACCATGAGGTTGCGGGTTCGGTCCCTGCCCTTGCTCAGTGGGTTAATGATCCGGCGTTGCCGTGAGCTGTGGTGTAAGTTGCAGACACGGCTCGGATCCCGCGTTGCTGTGGCTCTGGCATAGGCCGGTGGCTACAGCTCCGATTCAACCCCTAGCCTGGGAACCTCCACATGCCGCGGGAGCAGCCCAAGAAATAGCAACAACAACAACAACAACAAAAGACAAAAAAAAAAAAAAAGAGAGAGAGTTTAGTGAGTTTGTCCCCCAAGGAGGGAAAAATGGCTAATCGATTTTTCCCTCTGCTCAAGGATCCCCATGCGTGGGGATCCTTGACACCAGGGGTTTTCTGAAGTTCCAATAAAAGCTTCTCCCTGTGGAACACTATTCACAACAAACACGACCAGTTTCCAGCCACCAAGGGCCAGGGTGGGGGGGTGCTCTCACTTCTATCTGCAAAATGCATAAAGAATATCAAGGTCATTTTCAGGCTTGTTTTCTGTTCTGCCTGATATTAAAAGAATGGAGAGAATGAAGTTCTCATTGTGACTCAGTGGGTTACAAACCCAACCAGTATCCAAGAGGATATGGGTTAAATCCCTGGCCTCGCTCAGTGAGTTAAGGATCCGGTGTTGCCGAAAGCTGCAGTGTAGGTCACAGATGTGACTCAGATCTGGCATTGCTGTGGCTGTGGCATAGGCTGGCAGCTGCAGCTCCAATTCGACCCCTAACCTAGGAACTTCCATACGCATTGGGTGCAACCCTAAAAAGACAAAAAAAAAAAAAAGGAGAGAAATATTTCTCTTTTATTTAGTGGGATGAACTTAAACTGCATAACTCAGCTTCTAACATGTATGGAAACTTTTTTTTTTCCTTTTGTTTTTTCTTTTTAGGGCCGCACCTGCAGCACATGGAAGTTCCTGGGCTAGGAATACTTACATTCCTCAACTCTTTATTCTATTGAGAGACTAACAGGACTGTGTGGATTATATAAAAGGGAATTTGTTCCCCCATCATATGAATTCCTTCAACATTTTGGGAACCCAGCCTAAAGCAACATGTCCTTACAAATGAAGGTTTATTATCCCTGAAATTGTTGCTTTTTGTTTCTTTGGCTGCCATCTAGTGGTCAAAGGTGTAATATCAATAAGACACAGCACATCTTTACATGTTGACTGAGATCTTCCTTTCTTTAACATAAAAGTGATTTTGGGAGTTCCCGTCATGGTGCAGTGGTTAACGAATCTGACTAGGAACCATGAGATTGCGGGTTCGGTCCCTGCCCTTGTTCAGTGGGTTAACGATCCGGCGTTGCCTTGAGCTGTGGTGTAGGTTGCAGACACGGCTCGGATCCCGCGTTGCTGTGGCTCTGGCGTAGGTAGGCTGGTGGCTACAGCTCCGATTGGACCCCTAGCCTGGGAACCTCCATATGCCGCAGGAGCGGCCCAAGAAATAGAAAAAAAAAAAGTGATTTTGGAGGCAAACTGCTTATATTTGGAATGGATGGGTAAGAGGGCCCTACTGTATAGCACAGGGAACTGTGTGTGATTGGGTCACTTTGCTGTACAACAGACATAGAAGAAACATTGTAAATCAGCTATACTTCAATTAAAAAAAGTGAAAAAAATAAAGCCAAAAAAACACAGCTAATTAAATAAATACTTCTTTTGGCCTTTTTTTCTTAAGGGCTGCACCCACGGCATATGGAGGTTCCCAGGCTAGGGATCTAATCTGAACTACAGCTGCCGGCCTATGCCACAGCCACAGCAACGCCAGATCGGAGCTGCCTCTGCAACCTACACCACAGCTCATGGCAATGCCGGATCCTCAACCCACTGAGCAAGGCCAGGGATGGAACCCGCAACCTCATGGTTCCTAGTCAGATTCGTTTCCGCTGTGCCACTACTGGAACTCCTAAAGCAGTATTATTGCAGGCACTAGGCAAGTATTCTTTCCTCTAATTCCTATTTAGATTCCCTTTCCTGTAGCCTGGTCTACAGTCTTCCATGAAAAGACACTTCGCAAGTATCTATTTAGCGCTAATACTCTACATTAGGACCAGGGTTAAAAAGGATGCATAAGATGAGGTTGTTGGCTTCCATGATGGGGAGACAAGAGCTCAAATGCTGAGTGCTTAAAAACAGAATAGATGAGTCACTGGGGACACTAGGAAGAAAGAAAATCTGTTTCATTGCCCCAAAGAGTTTGAGTGATATGTGGCGTTTCTTGTGGAGGGACAAGCACATGAGAAAGGCGGAAGGCTGCATGTGGGGGACACTGATAAGTGCTATCAGAAGGAAGCAGAAGCAGGGGCTAGGGCGGGAAGGGCCTTTTGAGATGGCATTCCTTAGCTATTCCCATAGCAAACAACCTGGGAACCTCAGTAGCATCCAATAAATAGCCCTTATTTCTCACTGGTGACTGCAGGTGGGCTGAGCTAACTGTGCCCTACTTGTCTCGCAGCCTCTCCTGGGCCCCTCCTGGGACCAGTGGGCTAGCCTGGGACTGTTCTTTGCATGTTACTGGTAGAAGTACAAGAGGAAAAGCAGGAACAGGTAAGGCCTCTTAAGGTCGAGGCTTGGAACTAACCTCCTCTCTCTTCCCTGAGGACTCTTAGCCAAAGTGAGTCACTTGGCTGAAACCAAGTCAGAGGCAGAACATACCCTCCACCCCTTTAGTGCCTTTGGTGGGAATGACTATGAGGTCACATGTCAAAAGACTGGGGAGTGGGGCAGTGTGGAAATTGGGGCCAATAATGCAATCTGCCACAAGTTCTATCTCGGAAATGCTGGATTTGACATATCCGTGTGTTATCATTACGTAGCTCGAAACAAAGGTCCGCTTTAGACTGATAGACCCAGGAGTCCCAAACTCTTGTGGACCCCATTCCACATCAACTGGTCCAGAATCTCTATGAGTGAGACTAGGAGTCTGCATTTAACTAGTTCCCCAAATGATGATTCTTATTCTCTGAAGTCTGAGACCCACTGGTGGATGGATACATGACCCCCCCCTCCAAAAAAAACAGACACTGCCTTAAAGTTGTGAAACATATCAGGACTGCTTTGTATCCAAACCTGGCCTCTATGACATGTTTCAGCACCCACCTCCCAGAGCTTAGGCAGCAAGACCCTTGCCACCAGCTTGGATGCAAACCCAGCTGGACTCTAATGTACTGGCGGCTAAACAGTCGATTGTCAAGTATTAGTTAATGGTATCTCTCAGGGTTAATTCTAACCTGGCAACAAAGCCTAAGCCTAAGAAGAAAGGCATTTAATGTAAGGTTTCAATCTCTGCTAAGCAGGAGAGCTTTGAAGAGCCTGTGAAACCACGTGCCTCCATTCGAGGTTTATCCTGCCTGCTTTACAAACCCGAACTAGTCATCTCCTCAGAGTTAAATTTTATGAAAAAACAGACTTCTCTCTCCCCCCAGGAATTCTCTGATTCCCATTTTATTCTCTGAAAGTTCAGGTCCGAGCCTATGAAATCTGATGCCTCTTCAAGAAAACGAGGAGGGAAAGAAAAACCCTCTCATGACTCAATTTTTTTTTTGTATCATTTAAAGACGTTCAAAGCTTAGAGAAGCTCCTGAGAGATGCTATCATCTATGGCCAGCCTCGAACCCGCAGAGCTTGGAAAAAGATTCTCATCCTAGTGGAGGGCATCTACAGGTATGTAAATAGCCAAGCCATTCCGACACGTGGGAGGCCCACAGCAGGCTGCCAAGTGGGGCAAGGCTGACCCCTCCTGGCTAAATGGAAACATGAGTTAGATACAGGTCCTATGAAGGGACCTGTGCCAGAGCCATCAACATGAGTCGTCAGTCTCACATTGGGTCTTGGGTCGCCCGTCTTTTCAATGACCTCGCCTTTCGTGGAACACCTTGGAGGCCCGTGAGCTTGAGAAGATGTCATTAGACATGTCCTCACAGGGCACTGCTCCCTTGCATTGATTTTAGCTTTGGCTGCACCACAATTTCAAAGGCGGTCAGGGACTGGTTATTCAACAGAACACTCTTTGCCATTAAGACAGTAATAGATGTTGCCAATGGCTACCTGGCTGCCCCTAACTCAACAGAGCACCCAGACTCCAGTGCTCGCTAAACTTGGCCAATTGTTGGCTTCAGAATACAAAAGGCCTGCACATATTTTCCTCACGGTATCACTAATCTGGAGTGCGATTCTCTTTTTTATTTATTTATTTTCATTTTAAGGCTGCATCCGCGGCATATAGAAGTTCCCAGGCTAGGGGTCTAATTGGAGCTGTCTCTTCAGGCTTACACCACAGCCACAGCAACGCCAGATCTAAGCTGCATCTGCAACCAACACCGCAGCTCATGGCAACACAGGATCCTTAACCCACTGAGTGATGCCAGGGATCAACCCATATCCTCATGGATGCTATGTCGGGTTCTTAAACCATTTCGACACAATGAGAGCTCCTGGAGTGCATTTCTTTACCCAGAGCTGGAAAGAGGGTCTTAGCACCTGAAGGTAGGCTGGGTCTTCCTGCAGCTTTTAGGCTGAGCAGACAAAACATCCACTACACCGATCAGAGCTGCATCTTTATACTTCGGGTTGTGATGGAATTTGCTTCATTCTCTGTCTGAAGTGATTATTGTTACTAACATGGAAATTGCCTCTGAGCCTGTCTTCTGTCACAATGCCCTAGTCCATGAACTGAGGGAACATTACTCCAGAGTTGCTCACTCCTCAATCAGTTCTCAATCCTAAAGTGCAAAGAACCAAGGGTGATGTTTCCTAGGAAACGGTTCTAGAAAAGCAAACATTATGAAAAGGAAGAGAATGAGGGCTTAACTTCCCAACAAGGAAGGGTGTAGCTGCAGAGGAGACTGGAGATCAGAAGCAGCATCATTTCTTTTTTTTTTTTGGCCACAGCCAAGGCATATGGAATTCCCAGGCCAGGGATCAAACCTGCACCATAACAGTGACAAAGCTGGATTTTTAATCTGCTAAGCCTCTGGGGAGCTCCAGAAGCAGCCTTTCTTTCAGCAGCTAATCGAATCACCTCCCAGACACATTTGGTCGTGCGCAATTGTCACGACCACAGTGGAGTACTAGTGGCATTAGTTGGGCTGAGTCCAGAAGTGCCTCTAAACCTCCCTCAGGTTCGAGGGACAGTCCCCTATGACAGAGAATTACTGGGCTCGAAGTGTCAACAGTGCCAAGGTTGAGAAGCCCTACTCTTCGAATAACTGAACCACTCACTGCCCTGAGCTTGCTCCTTATAGGAAATAATCTCATCTCAACTTCGGGCTGTCCTAACCTCAAGCATGGATCTTTCTCCCTGTGATTTGTGCCAGATGCCAGCCTGTGAGGGGAGCCCTTAGCTAAACACCTGTCGGTCAGGCCTGGATGGATGGGAGCACAGATCAACTGAGGGAGAACAGACGGGCATCTTCCTTAAGCAGAGTAAACAGAACCCGACTGCAAATAAACAGAACTTGGCTCCACTCAAGGGAAGCTGTGTTCTAAGTACTTTGATCACGGCTGAAATTAAGTGGACCACCAGTGTTTCACTGTCAAACATCCCTATCAGTTATACAGGCAATCACCGGGGCAGCAGGGCTTGTTAACAGCTATACTGGGCCTGGGTACTACTGTGATCTTAAGATGACAAGGGAGCCAGGTGTGGACTTTGGCTCCAAGTCAAGGTGGCACCCATCACAGTTTAGGGTTCACGAGCAGTGGTGACGACCCAGTGACCTACTGCTGTTAAACAATCCACCCCAAAGCCCCACAGCTTACACAGTTATTCTTTCCCAGTCAAAGCACATCACAAGACAATCACAGATTCAAGGGGAGGAGAAAGAGACCCCCACCTCTTGATGGCAGGATTGGCTTGAAGGTACAGAGATGGGAAGACTTGCAGGAAGCTGTCTTTGGAGGCGGCTCCATCGCCCTGACATGTATACAGAGAGAAGCCTCCACTGTCCATGCACCTGCCTTCACAGAGAGGTTCCAGAGTTCCTGTCATGGTGCAGTGGAGTTGAATCCAACTGAGAACCGTGAGGTTGCAGGTTCAATCCCTGGCCTCACTCAGTGGGATAAAGATCCAGCGTGGTGTATGTCACAAATACAGCTCGTATCTGGCATTGCTGCATCTGTGGCGTAGACTGACAGCTGTAGCTTGGATCCGACCCCTAGCCTGGGAACTTCCATATGCCGCCAAATGTGGCCCTAAAAAGCAAAAAAATAAAATAAAATAAATAATAATAATAATTAAAAAAATAAAGTAAAAAAAAAAATCCACACAGAGGTTCCTTTCATCTCACCTGCACAGGAATGTTGTCTCTAAACCAGGCTGTAACCTAAAAGGCCTCCTTCATCAAAAGGACACAGGGGGCCTCTATACCTCCCGGGGCCTCCGTTTCTTCATCTGTAAAATAAGGCTTGTCCAGAGTAGAATTCTGGAACACCTGGACATTCTCCTTTGCTGCTTCTCACCAGAAAATGAAATCATTTCCCACCAGATTTTCCAAAGGGCCAGGGTTTGGGATGTGAATTCACTAGTTCAATGTGGGAGTTCCTGTTGTGCTTCAGCGGGCTAAGATCCATGAGGATGCAGTTCGATCCCTGGCCTCACTCAGTGGGTTAAAGGATCCAGCATTGCCACACACTGCGGTGTAGGTGGCAGGCAAGGCTTGGATCTGGTGTTGCTGTGGCTACGGCATAAACCAGCAACTGCAGCTCCAGTTCTACCCCTAGCCTGAGAACTTCTCTGTGCCACAGATGTAGCCCTAGAAAGGAAAAAAAAAAGCAAAAACAAAAACACGTGCACGTTGACTTTTTAGAGAAGTGTTATGGACATATACCTCGTTGACGTCCACAGAGACCCTCCTTAGAGTTTTCACTCCCAGATCTTTTTTTATCTCTGGCTATAGTTTGCCCCCATGGACAGAATCTGACCGCCGCCCCCGCCCAGATAGCTCTCATGAATCAATTTTTTGCAAAAGTCTGGAAAAGAGCAGTCAGCCAAATCAGACCAGTCCAGGTAGCATCAAGGTAGAAAAGGCTAGATACCAATTCCAAGAAGTCAGTAAATGCCACAAAAGCAGTTGTGATGATGGTCAGAATAGTAACAACAATATCATCATCGATAGGTCAAGGAAATTTCTCAATCGCAATGAATCGGACACCTAGGCTTCTCAGGGACACAAAACTAGGAGACTCTAAATAGTGCTTGGAGTCCCCTGGTGGCCTAGTGGTTAAGGTTAACAGCCTACAGTGTTGTCACTGCTGTGGTACAAGTTTGATCCCTGGCCCCAGGAACGTCCACATGCCATGGGCATGGCCAAAAAAAAAAAAAATAATAAATAAAAAATAAAATGAGATAAAATAGTACTTAGGAGTTCCCATTGTGGCTCAGTGGCTTAAGTATCCAACAGTGTCTGTGAGGATGTGGGTGAAATCCCTGGCCTTGCTCAGTGGGTTAAGGATCTGGTGTTGCTGTGACTGTGGTGTAGGCCTGCAGCTGCAGCTCTGATTCAACCCTAGCCTGGGAACTTCCGTGTGCCACAGGGACCAGAGTAAAAGGGGAAAAAAAAAAAAAGAAGAAGAAGAAGAAATAGTGCTTAAAGGAAATTGCAGATGCAAATACCAAAAGAGTACTATTGTACTCTTAAACCCAAAATCATGGCATTACAGAGTCAGGGGAATCAGGATCTGGAGGAAAGCCAGGGACATGGTCTCAAATCCAGTGTCATTGCCTACAGCGCTGTGCTCTTCAAGAGATTCTTTGGTAAGAATTGAAGGATATCACTTAAGCTAGTGTTTGGCAGAAGTCCAGCCCATAGTAAACCCACAACCAAGGTCAGCTGTCTTTATCATTAAATTTATTTTCAGTTGAGGAAGTTGCAACTTGGAACATGATAAGCCATCTGCGTAGCGAAGCTGTTTGACACCTGCAGGATAGAGATTGGAGCACAGGACACACACTTATCATGCAAAGCATCTCACATGGGCCATCTTGAGTAGGTACCCCTGGTACCCTTGAGGTTATTGTGAGGATAAAGACGTTGAGGTGTGAGACCCCAAAAGCTAGCCCCAGGGCAGAGAACTGAGATGAAACAATCGAACCAGGTGGCCCTGCTGGGACAGAGGCCCAGTGTCAACTGAAGGGACAGCGCATGTGTCCACATCCATCGCAGTAAACATGGCAAATGCAAGGACATCCATGTGCCTTTCACCATTAACCTCTCTAGGGCTTAGTTTCTTCTGCAAAATAGAGAGATTAAAACTTGAAGTCTAAAGTTCCATGATTCCATGATTTGGGGGCATAAAAGTATAATAATACCATTTTAGTGTTCTCATCTGCATTTTCCTTGAAGCATTGCTTTAAAGTCCCTCCCTTCTAGTTTTTTGGTCTCTGAGAAGTCTAGTGACCGATTTATCTTGGTTGAGATATCTCAAAATTATTAAAAATTACACTGGAGATGGGGAGAAGACTCCCAAATAAACCTGGGATATAAACTAGCATAGTTGGAGCCCAAACTTTCAAAATAAAATTAATCAAGAAATGTGGACTTCCCACTGTGGCTCAGTGGGTTAAGAACCCAACATCATGGCTGTGAGGATGCAGGTTTGATCCCTTGCCTCGCTCAGTGGGTTAAGGATCCAGCATTGTCGCAAGCTGCAGCATAGGTCACAGATGTGGCTCAGATCCAGCATTTCTGTGGCTGTGGTGTAGGCCTTACCTGAAGCTCTGATTGGACCCCTAGTCCAGGAATTTTCATATACCAGAGGTGCAGCCCTAAAAAGAAAAAAGAAAGGAAGGAAGGAAGAAAGGAAGGAAGAAGGAAGACTGCCCAACCCTTTCAAAAAAGAAGACATATATAAACAATTTTTGAAATCCCAGAATGCCAGTTTCTCTAAGACTATAAGCCATTCTCCTGCCCCAAATAATGTCAGTATAAGGACTGAGAACTTCAATGGTAAACTCTAATCTATACCTCAGTGGTTTAAACAAATAAAGACAAAGAAAAAGAGAACTCTAGTTACTTTGCTTTTAATTAACCTGAGCGCCTTTACAGCCCTCTCTTTCCACCTTCCTTTCTTCTCTTGGATTATACTCTGGGCCCACCAAGGAGGTTTTTCCACCATGTAAGTTGGCAAAGCCGTGGTTTAATTCCCAGTCCTGCCAGTGGGTATTGTGGTTTATATGTGGAGGAGAAGGTGGTGAGAGGGAGATTTCAAAGAGGAGTCTTGTCACTTAGCTAATACATTATGTAATATAAAAGATATAAAGAAATGTTTCACTGGCTTGCCTATTTAAGAATGATACACGTCTCTTCAAATTAACTAATGGAATTATCTTTACCTATGGTTGTATTTTAGTTGTTTTTCTTTTTCTTTCTTTCTTTCTTTCTCTCTTTCTTTCTTTCTTTCTTTCTTTCTTTCTTTCTTTCTTTCTTTCTTTCTTTCTTTCTTTCTATTGAAGTCAAAAGAAAACAATGTTCCACTCAGGAAGAAAGAATAAAACACTGTTTCTGGACTTTTTTTTTTTTTAATCATTTTTGGCACAGTGTTCTTTGACAGCAATATGCAGGCATAACAGCAGTAGCTTTTTTAACGTACACACCAAGCTCAATATCCCACTATAGGAAAAGGTTCGATTCAAATTCGGTCACATGGAGAAAAGAAAAACTTAGAGTGAATATAGCTCTTTATAAAAACTGTGTTGTCTCTTGGACTCACATGTGCCCTGCGTTGACTCCAGAAATCAACAGTCTCGTCGAGTCATTAATCTTAGAGGAAGAAATATAAACCAGGTGGGCAGGATCCTAACATCAACTGGACCAGCCCCGGCAAAGATGGCTAATTAGCTGCCCTGAGTGTCTGCAAACTGTTCAATATTAACCCTGGCTCCTGTGCCAAATTCAGTTTTAGAACAAAGAAGGGCTGTTTGTGACATGTCAGGTTTTCAGCATGTTTGGGTTACCAACTTCTAACATTTTCAAAGATGAGAATAAGATTCTAGAATTTGGAGGGCATGCAGCCATTTATTATGTATGCCACCCATATGTCTTCCTCCCGGAAGGTTCCATGCAGACCTCCCAGTTTCTCATATTAGGTCCCGTGGCCACCATTTCCTCCCAAGCTCCTCCTGAGAACAAGAACAGCCCGATACACACATTAGGTGTCAGACATTTTATCAGCATTATTTCTTGTCATCCTTATAAAGACCTTACAAGCAGGGTGCCATCCTCTTGCCTATTTTACACTGAGGAAACCAAGGCAGAGAACATCAAGGTGCCCAGGTCCTCGGTTAGTAAGTGGCATTGGGTCCAATTTCAGCTTAGGCAGTCAGAGAGCTGAGCCACGTCCCCTTCAACAGAAACAACTTGACTGGGAGATCGGGGTTCATAGATGCAAACTATTGCCTTTGGAATGGATTAGCAATGAGATCCTGCTGTGTAGCACTGGGAACTCTGTCTAGTCACTTATGATGGAGCATGAGAATGTGAGAAAAAAGAATGTGTACATGTATGTGTGATTGGGTCATCATGCTGTACAGTAGAAAAAAAATTTTATTGGGGAAACAACAATTAAAAAATTATAAAAAAAGAGAAACAACTTGAACTAACAATTACTCTAAGAAAATGCTGTAATTAAGGTTTGCAAGAAAATGCTTGCAAACCTTGATAAGAGAAGATGACTCTCTTTGGTCTTCATTTCACTAAAATCTGAAAAGAGCTTTCAAATGGCCTTGTGAGAAGCATGCATGCAATAAGCTGTCATTAACCTTAAGAACATTTTCTGTGCAAGACAACGTCAAGAGCATTAGAAGACTCATCGATATACACAATGGAATACTACTCAGCCATAAAAAAGAGCATTAGAAGACTCATCGATATACACAATGGAATACTACTCAGCCATAAAAAATACCATTTATAGCAACATGGATGGAACTAGAGACTCTCATACTGAGTGAAATAAGTCAGAAAGAGAAAGACAAATACCATATGATATCACTTATAACTGGAATCTAATATACAGCACAAATGAACATTTCCACAGAAAAGAAAATCATGGACCTGGAGAATAGACTTGTGGACACCCTGGGGGAGAGGGAGGGAGTGGGAGAGATCAGGAGCTTGGGGTTATTGGATACAACTTGGAATGGATTTACAATGAGATCCTGCTGAGTAGCATTGAGAACTGTGTCTAGATACTTACACTGTAACAGAACAAAGGGTGGAAAAAAAAATGTATACATGTAAGTGTATCTTGGCCCCCATGCTGTACAGCGGAAAAATAAATTAATTTAAAAAAAAAAAAAAGACTCATCGGGTTAAGAATCTGGTGTTGTCGTTGGCACAGTTTCAATCCCTGGCCAGGGAACTTGCACAAGCCATGGGCCCTCCCCCCCCCCAAAAAAAAGACAAACCACAGATTGCAAAAGATACATTTGATAAAGGACTGTTATCTAAATATTCAGAGAACTCTTAGAACTCAACATTAAGAAAACAACCAAAGACCAGGATCCCAGGATCGGCAGCCTCTCTAAAGCACTGGAACGCAGGTTCAATCCCTTGCCTGGCACAGTGGATTAAGGATTCAGTGTTGCCACAGTTGCTGCATAGGTCACAACTGCAGCTCAGATCAGAGGAACTTCCTTTGCCTTGGGGCAGCCAAAAAAGAAAAGAAAGATCAAGTGAGAGAGAAAGAGAGAGGAAGGAAGGAAGGAGGAAAACAACCAGGTTGAGAAATGGCCAAAGACCTTAACAGATACCTCACTGAAGAATATGTACAGATGGCAAAAACATGTGAAAAGATGCTCCACATCGGATGCTATCAGGGAAATGCAAATGAAAACAGTGAGGTACCACTATGCATCTATTAGCAGGCCACAAACTGGAGCCCTGACAGTAAGTGCTGGTTAGGCTGTGCCGCACCCTGGAGGTCTCCTTCATTCACTGCTGGTGAGAATGTGAAATGGGACTGCCACTTGGGAAGACAGTTTGGTAGTTTCTGACAAACATACTCTTAACATACAATCTAGCAATCATGCCACCTGGTATTTACCTAAAGGAGTTGAAAACGTGTGTCCGTGTAAAACCCTGCACACAGATGTTTATAGCCTCTTTGTTTATAATTGCCCAAACTTGGAAGCCACCCAAATGCTCTTTGGTTGGCAAATGGATAAATACACAACTAGATAATGGAGTATTATTCCATGTAAAAAGAAATGAGCTATCGAGCCATGAAAACTCATGGAGGAAACCTGAATGGATATTCCTAAGTGAAAGCAGTCAGTCTGAAGAGGTTAAATAGCATAGGATTCCAACTACATAATCATGTTCTGGGAAAAGGCAGAATTATGGAAACAGCAACAAGGTCCCTGCTTGCCCGGGGTTCAGTAGGGGGTGGGATGAATAGGTGGAGCTCCCTGGATTTTTAGGGCAGTGACAATAGTTATATGATAGTGATGGACACATGTCATTATGCATTTGTCCAAACCCATAGAATGTACAACACCAAGAGTGAACCATAATATAAACTATGGGCTTTAGATGGTGATGTGTCAATGTCAGTTAATTGGTTTTAACAAATGTACCACTGTGGTGGGTGATGTTGATAAGGGGAGAGGTTATGCATCTGTCAGGGAGAGGGTATATGGGAAATTTCTGTAACCTCTGCTCAATTTTGCTGTGAACCCAAAACTGCTGTGCAAAATAAAATCCTAAAAAAAAAAAAAAAATCACAAATGCTACGTCCAATACCCGTTGGTCTGGATAACTACATACCAGCAGGACTGTTTTGACTAAATCAGCTTAAGGCTCAAGTTATTTTTAATACATTAAAGTGACTAAATAAACTAATTAAGAAGAAGGGAGAAGTTCAACTCTCTGTTTGCATCGATTGACTAGTTCATGAACTAAATTGACAGGTGGTTCGAATTGTTTGACAAGGTCCTTTGTAGCATGAGAGTGTGAGTCTGTGTGTTTTCCTAGAACTTGCCTGTCAGTGCAGTCAAAACTATGTGCCATGTAAATGCAGCTTACAGAGTGTTCTGAGAACTGATTCAAGATAAAAGGTCTCTTAAATCCCTTGGGTTCCAGAGGTGCCACATCAATCTGAATGTTAATCTTCCTTGCTTATTTACTTCCTGTTTTTCCCTCTGTTGGAGGACTTGAAGAGTTTTTCGCAAATTACAAAACCATGGACATTTACGATAACACCATGAAAAATTAAGCATTTCGGACTACATCAAAAGTTGATCTATAGCAGTGGTTCTCAACCAGCAGTGCTGGAATCTCCTGGGGGCTTGATAGAAATGCAGATTCTCAGCCCACCTCAGACCTAATAAATCAGAAACCCTGGGGGTGGGGCTTAGCAATGTGTGTTAACAAATCTTTCAAGAGATTCTGTTGCTCACTCAAGATTGGGAACCATTGCCCTACAGGAAACACCATGAGGTGCCTTAAGTAAGCCTTTGACTTCAGTGAGGACTGAATTAAAGAGCCTATGTCCTTGGCTTTAATGACTACTAAGATGTCTTCAAGTTCTTTTGCATGTTTTGAATTCCTACTTTTATTTTATTTTTTTCTTTTTACTGCTGTGCCTGTGGCCTATGGAAGTCCCTCAGAGGAAGCTGAGGCCTATGCCACAGCCACGTCTGCTACCTATGCCACAGCCACGTCTGCTACCTATGCCACAGCTTGTAGCAATGCCGGATCCTTAACACACTGAGTGAGGCCAGGGATCGAACTCACATCCTCATGGAGACAACATCAGTTTCTTAACCTGATGAGCCACAACAGGAACTTCTGAATTCCTTCTTTTAATTTCCAATAATTCAAGTACTGGGTTTAGGTCAAACAGAACTGGCCAAATAGGAGCAGGCTGATAAAGATGCATTAGTATAGAGCAATTTAATTAAAACTAGCAAAGTACCTAGAATCCAACATGGTGGTTTTAGTTACACTAGTCAGTTTTACAGATACAATTGATCACCAATGCCATGAGCTAATAGTTCACCCGGGAATTAGCTGTAACAACTCAAAGGGCTTAAATCCATTGGATAAAAATGACTGTTCCAAGTGCAATAACGCCAGAGCAGCCTGATAGAGAGGGTGGCCTCAACACAATAAAACAAGCCTTGAGAAGAAAAGAATGGCCTGTGTCTGTCATCCCTGTCTGGTGTCTGTCTGGGCAGGCTGTCTGCAAGGGGCAGTGACCCAGAGCTGCCCCAGATGGCACACCTGCTGACAGCATTTCTCCTTCTGCTCTAGCATGGAAGGTTCCATCGTGTATCTGCCCCAGATCGTGGCTCTAAAGAAGAAATACAAGGCTTACCTCTACATAGATGAAGCTCACAGTATTGGGTCCCTGGGCCCCACCGGCCGAGGTGTGGTGGAATTCTTTGGAATGGACCCCAGAGATGTCGATGTGTGCATGGGCACTTTCACCAAAAGCTTTGGAGCCTCGGGGGGCTACTTAGCTGGAAGAAAGGTAAGTATGTTATGTCTGTTTAGAACCTGAATGCCCTGGGAACGCCACCTGAGGGGTTCTCTGGTTTCCTCCAGAGCGTCTGTGCAGCTTGGCAACCCAGATCCATCAGCGCAGCCTAGTGGGTGTGTTCACAGCCAAGGGAGGCCCAGGTCAAGAAGCCTGATGGTGCGAGAGGCATGGGATGCATGATGACATGATCAGAAAAAAGGCAACACCGGCTGTGCACCCAGGCCAAGACTTAGTGCAAAGGAGAAGGATGGCATACTCTGCAGGGCAGCATCTAAGGAGTCATAGAATGAACATCAGTCTTGCAGACACATGACAGGAAGGGGCGGGGCATCTAAGGAGACTGAATGAATATCATTCTTGTAGACACATGACTGACAGGAGATGGCAGGGTTCTTTTTCAGAAAGAGGGAATGATGGGTACATCATGCCAAAGAAATGATGCTACGAAACTGTAAGCAGTTTGGCTTTGGTGGCGTGAAGAAAGCAAGGTGGGCGGTAGAAACAGTGGGTAAAAGTCAGAGGCTGAGGGCGTTGAGCTACACATTGGGGGTTTTAAGAATTGTAGCAAGATCGGAAATGTCTCTTCTTTTTTTTGGGGGGGGGGCGGCTTTTCAGGGCCTCACCCTCGGTGTGTAGAAGTTCCCAGGCTAGGGGTAGAATCGGAACTGAAGCCACTGGCTATAGCCACACCCACAGTCAGCCAAATCAGAGCCTATCTGCAGCCTATACCACAGCTCACGGCAATGGTTGGATCCTTAACCCACTGAGTGAGGCGAGGGATGGAACCTTCGTCCTCATGGATGCTAGTCAGATTGCTTTCCACTGAGTCATGATGGGAACTCCCTGGAAATGTCTTTTTAAAAGATTTTTCTCTCCCACAAATGTGGGTAAGTTGTGGGTCAGAGCTTGTCATCCTCTAATGTCTTTTCCACCTGACTTAAGATTCTGATCTGATGGGATGAGACTAAGGAAGCGTTAGCCCCGTGCTTCTAGTGCCAGTATTACCAAGGGCATTGCCAACATAAAACAAATGCTATCACATTTAAAATGGATAAGCAACAAGGTTCTGCTCTACAGCACAGGGAACTATATCCAGTCTCTTGGGATAGAACATAACGGAAGATAGTGTGAGAAAAAGAATGTATATAGATGTATGACTAGATCATGATGCTACAAAGCAGAAATTAAACAACGAGTATAGTAAATCAACTATACTTTAATTTAAAAAAAGGCTTAAAAGAATTTTAAATAAGAGGGAAAGGAAGGAGAGAAAGAAAATGAAATTAAACCCAGGTTTGGTAGTTCCTGTTGTGATTCAGCAGGTTAAGAACCCGACTAGTATCCATGAGGATGAGGATTTGATCCCTGGATACACTCAGTGAATTAAGGATCCGGTACTGCTGTGAGCTGTGGCATTGGTCTCGAACATAGCTCAAATCTGGTGTTGTCGTGGCTGTGCTGTAGGCTAGCAGCTGCAGTTCCAATTTGGCCCCTAGACCGAGAACTTCCAAATGCCACAGTTGTGCCCCCCGCAAAAAAAGGGGAAAAATGGGTTTGAGGTTTCAAAAAGTCAGTTATCTGCTCCCTTATATGAAAATTTTATCCAAATCCTAATGGCTACACCTCCGACAGGCCTACACCTGTCTCAAAGAGATGATGAGGGGGTGTTGGCTCCCCTCAGGAGGACTCAGAAGACCCAAAAGCAAGTGGCTCAATGATTTCCCTAAATTCCGGATTCCTTACTTGTTGTCACCAGCAGAAACAGGAGTTCAGACTACCGGTAAACCGTTTAGACAAACCAGGGAGTAGAGCCAAAAGTGATCTAGTCATTGAAAGCCTATGATTTAAAGTAACAGTTTTTAATGCAGCTGATCGCCGTACCTTGAGAGGTACAAATGCTGAAAACGCTTAGAGCTTTCAGTGGTCTTTACCCTTCAATAAGCATTACTTCCTACCCAGCTCAAAGTTTTGCTCTTTATGGTTCCTCCACGGGCCTGTGGGAATTAGCTGGGTGATGCTAAAAACATGGGGAATGCCCAGGATCTTACACAATTTTAAAGCTAAATCTGGCGAGAGGTTAACAGTTCTCTTCCTTGACTGTCACAGCAATGGGATGAGATCGTCTTTAATTCAGGAGCACTCTCACACAGGCTACTTGGCTTTGTGAGCTTGTGGTTTTGTGATTACTTTAACAGCAGTTCTGAACTACAAAATTTTTAATCAAGCGTAACTCTGTTTCCTGAACCAAAGGCACCTGAATAAACGGAAGCCAGCAGATCTTTGAAATGTGTCAAATTTGGGAGCCGTCACAAGGTTCCACTCAGATTCCCCTTTAAACCAAGGCTCCCGACCACCAGAAGTTAGGACAAGCTGAGTATGGTTCTCCCTCAGACTCTATGTGCCCTTGTCCGGGGAACTGCTCTTGATTTGGGGAAGATACTAAGCAATTGTGAAAATTATTATTTACACTAATTGGGATGAAGAAAAAGTATGTAGATCTTTTTTTGCTCTTTAAAAAACTCATTCCGTGCATACTTGGACCCAGAGGGCTGCATCATTTCCCTTTCTCCCCCTCTTCTCACCCTCCCCCCTTACTTTCCCCTCCCCTCTTTCCTGCCCCTCCCTCCTCCATATTACACTGCAGCCTCTGAATTTACCACTAGATGGCAGCAAGAATTAGAGAGTGTTTGGCTGGGACCCATTTGTCTTTACTGAGACCTGCTTCCCTGAAACAGCAAAATGCAAAATAGGGCAGTTTTCAAGACTGGGAGAGTGTGCAGGAAATAGGAGGCCATTCAAAAAAGTGTCTGGGTGTTTAGTCTCCTGATGACTTAAAAATCAGATAAACACCCGTTTGGAATCAATTTGATGAGATTGTGATAAATCCAGGTAAACTATGGTTTCCTTCCAACCTAATGAGCCCGTGAGTTAATGGAACGTATGTATCTGCTCTTCTGTACATTTAAGTTGATAAATTATGTTAATTTTAAATTATGTGTAGTTTCCATTTAAATCCAAGTTTTTATTCCCCTGGACATGGAAGAATTTTGAGAAGAATTTTCACTTTGAGCCTTTTTTAAAAACTATACTTCTTAATTGGTAGGTCATAGAATTGGGCAAATGCTAAAGATCTTTGTTTGAAAAAAAATCTCCCTACTATCCATTTAAACATTTTGAGTTCAGTTTTCAGAGTTACATCATCATGTTTTTTCTGGATATTTGAAAATATTTCCATTTGGGGGAGTACTGCAAAAGCCCCAGCATTCTAGATACTAGATACTACAAAAGCCCAAACACATTAATCACAAAAAGGATGTTAAACTGCACAATAGGACCTTACATTTTTCTGAAATGTTAATAATTTCAAGTTCACTACATGGATGGGCTTCCTAATAAATCTTGATATTTAAAACTAATCACTTGGGTCCAAAACTCTAGAGAGGGACAAAACCATTCACCTTATCTTAATAATAATTCTCTTTTTAAAGTCAGTGTCAGTGGTAGTGGTAGAGGGACTATATTCCCAATAACAATTTCTAGAAGGTTCTAGAAATCCTTTTGGAGTAGGTCAAGGTCAGAACTGCATGCCTTAGCAACCAGATGCGTCACAGAAGAAAATATATTTAGAAACACACAAGAGAAAAATTGGTTTGGTGCTAAGATACAACCACAGAGAGAAGAGATTTTGGTTGTGGCTTCAGCCTTCTCTAAGAAAATGTCCTACAAATTCATCTCCACCCTTGGAGTTGACTGCCCTGGCCAGACCTACTCTCCCCACCTCAGGGAAACTGCTAAATCAGTCTCTCAAGAGCCAGCAAGGATTTACTGTTTTGCCCACTGTGGATTTAGAACTGCTGCAGATGATCTGTGAATGGCCCATCTTGAAGCTTTTGTTCTTTCATAACCTTCAGTGGAACATCAGGTACTTCTATCCACCTCTCAGAGCTCCACGAATGGAGGCTTCTTCTTCTTCTGTTTCTTCTTCTTCTTCTCCTCTTTCTCCTTCTCCTTTTCCTCCTCCTCCTTCTCCTCCTCCTCCTCCTCCTTTTACTTCAGCCATGCCTCCAAGCATGCGGAAGTTCCCCAGGCCACAGATGGAACCCACGACACAGAAGTGACAAGATCAAATTTTTAACCTGCTGAGCCACCAGAGAACTCTCTGAAGAAAACCTGAGCTGGATAGTTTCCTTATTTTTATTTTTAAATTTGCATCAATTCAGTTGCTGAGGAGACGGGGTCAATGTCATAGACTCTAGTCTTGGCAGGGGGTGGGGGGGGGGGGTGGGTGTCCAGATTTTTCACCAGCATGGATCCTGAGTCCTCTCACATGCCTGGGGATGACACTGGCTTTCACAGCCTCCACAGACTGACCAGAGATTTGCAAAAGAAGGAAGGAAAAATAGCCCTCAGGCCTGATAGGCTGCCGGGTTGAGATTCTGGAAAGGAAGTGGGGCAGAGCAGGCAGGATTGGTGGGAGTGTTAGACCCAGAAGTCTGGGTGCCAGAGGAAGGCAGAAGCCAGTCCTGCTCTGTGTGCTCAGCCCAGGCTGTCTTTACCAGCCCTTTGAAGTAAATGAGGGTCATGGAATAAACTCCAAGATGTTTATTCTAAGAGCCTCCTGTCTGAGTTCCCCCTTGTCTTTGAACTCCAGGCTTGGGGTTTTGCACTTACTAATGGCCTTAGAAACTCAGTCTGAGGAGACCTCTAACCTGCCTTGAAGGAAAACACAACCCTGACTCTCCTTGTCAAAGAATGAAGCCAACTCTTAACTACGGCTCATGGCACCCAGTGGACAATAATAGGAAGGAATCAGAAACCAGGAACTAAGGTTTCCGAGGCTCTGTGGGGGTTACTCTAGGAGCCCCACTTTCTGTACCAAGCAAGCAAGTGAGCTCCCATTCACGCACTCCAATTCTGAGAGAAATAAGATTATGGGCAAGATAGTCTCAACGTTAAAGGGAAGAGATACTATGCTGATGAAGCACTTATAAAACTAAGGGTGCACATAACCTTCGCTTTGTGAAATACCTGATTTGCAAAGGGAAATTGGAGTTTGGAGACATAAAGAGCCCGTTAGGGATCAAAGGCAGCTTTGTTTTATTTTTTTGGTTTTTGTCAGTGATGCCCCAAGGCTACACGAATATCACTACACCTCTTCCTAAGAATGCTGCTTAGTACTCCCTTCTATACATCAGGGGCCTTCACCATCCTTCCTCGGTCCCTAAAACCCCTCTGCTTTCCACTAGACCATCAGTATTTTACCAGGCCCCCTCTAAATAGCCACCACTATGGATTTTAAGAGAGTGTATAAGAAAGTATATAACTCAAGAAGGTTTCAGGTTTTTTGCAGAAATAAAAGTTAATAGATATGAAAGAGTTTGAGACTGATGCAATTCTCTGGTTTAGTACCATGAACACGGGAGTGTAATAGGAACTCTCCCCTTCCCCTCTTCCTCCAGAAGCACAATCTCTGTGGATTAAGGAAAGCACAACAGGGGTAAGGAGCTGTGAAGGAGGCTTGTCTGTGCTCCCCTGGGTCCTCCCTCACCCCATGCCAAGCCAGCTCCTCTGATCTGAAGAAGTAATATAGTATAGTGCAAAGGGCAGAGGGATGCTAGAGCCAAACTCTGTGGGTCCACATCCTTGTTATCCAGCCACTTTGGGGCTGGATCATTTTCTGATCTGGTCTGTAATTCAGTGATCCCACCTATCAAATGGAAATTAAAATAGTACCTACCTCAAAGCATTATTGTGAAGCTAAAATGAGTTAATATATAGAAAGTTCTTCAAATCGAGACTTGTGCAGCTGATGAACATTACCTTGGGGTCTATCAGTGAAATCATCAGCTCTGCTACCTCTGTAGTCATGTAGTCTGCCACAGGTCTGGGTCCTTTCTTTATTTTCTACTTATGTATTAAAAGTTTGTTTGTTTTTGTTTTATTTTTCTTTTTAGGCATTTGGAGGTTCCCAGGCTAGGGGTCTAATCTGAGCTACAGCTGCCGGCCTATGCCACAGCCACAACAATGCCAGATCCAAGCTGCCTCTGCAACCTACATCACAGCTCATGGCAATGCCGGATCCTCAACCCACTGAGCAAGGCCAGGGATTGAACCTGCAACCTCATGGTTCCTCGTCGGATTCATTTCTGCTGAGCCATGATGGGAACTCCCTACTTATTTATTTATTTATTTATTTATTGCCTCTCTCATGGCATATGGAAGTTCCTGGGCCAGGAATTGAATCTGAGCTGCAGCTGGAATCTAAATGCCTCTCTTTTCCTTACTTTTCACTCTTACCCAATAAGGCAGTTCTGGGCTTAAAACCTTTGGTTTGTTGTTTGGGTCTATTAATATGAGTCACATAACCTAACAGCATTCCCCTCTGCAAAAGGAGGCAGCTGCAATAAAGACAGTCCGAACTTTTATATTGCGGTCCTCTCCTCCCACCCCATGCTTCCATTTTTAAGAATCTCTGAGTTGGCAACCCATCAACAATAATTGCCAACAGCACCAGGAATTCACTTTACACCTGATGCTTTTTTAAAAAATTAATTAATTAATTTTCTGCTTTTTAGGGTCCTTATCTGAGGCAAATATGGAGGTTCCCAGGCTAGGGGTCGAATCAGAGATACAGCTGCCAGCCTACACCACAGGCACAGCAACACCAGATCCGAGCCGCGTCTGCAACCTACACCACAGCTCACGGCAATGCCAGATCCTTAACCCACTGAGCGAGACCAGGGATTGAACTCGAAACCTCATGGTTCCTAGTCAGATTTGTTTCCACTGCGCCACAATGGGAACTTGTCATTTAAGGGAATCTCCCGTAGCCACTCCTGCTGGCCAGACCTCCTCTCTTTCCTCTGTATTCTGTTCGCCCTACTGCATATACTAGTTTGCGTGGCTTTTTACTTTTCTTGCCATTACTTCTCCATGGGCAGGAATACATCTGATGTAATATGTTAAGGGCAGAAAACACATCCCTTCAGACACTTCTGAACACTCAACCGGTGCTTGGATAGGCTAGGTACTCAAGCAAATGTCTAGGAAACCATTTTTCTTTTGCACATCTGGTTTTGCCTTACAGCTCTCAACTCCAAATTCTCAGCATCCCATGTTTGTATACTTTCTAGGTGTTTGAAGGAGAGATGAAGAAGAAGGGATAGAAAAAAAAATAGTTTGGTGATACCCACGGACGGTCCGACTACATTCAAGAATTAACTGTCTTGGGCTATAATGGATGGAGATGGGATCACCAGCACTGAGATTTATTTGCCTTCTCTTTGGATTTCTTAAAGGACCTTGTGGATTATTTACGAGCTCACTCACACAGTGCTGCTTATGCTACATCCATGAGCCCTCCAGTAGCAGAGCAAATCATCAGATCGATGAAATTAATCATGGGACTGGATGGGACCACGCAAGGTAAGAGAGTCCATGGCTATCACTCCTCCTGTAAGCTCCTTTCTTAGGCCTCTCTGTCTCCCTTGTGCCCCAACAACCTCCCCCTTCTCTAATATACACCTTCATCTCAACATAACCAATTTGTAAATCAAGCCATGTGTACATCAACAGTACATAGTACAGAATAGTACATAGTAGAAGTTCCTACTGTGCTGCAATGGGATTGGAGGCATCTTGGGAGCTCTGGGATGTGGGTTCAACCCCTGGCCCAGTTAAGGATCTGGCATTGCTGCAGCTGCTGAGGTTGCAGCTGCAGCTCAGATCTGATCCCGGCCTGGCACGGGAACTCCTTATGCCAGGGGACAGCCAAAAAAAGAGAATAGTACAGAGAACATAAATGTACTAAAACTGCTGTCGGCACAAAAGAAGGGGGAGGATGCTTTTTGAAAGCAAAAATGCCCTGGCAGGTCATCTCTCAGCCCACCTGTCCTGCTCACAGCCCGGGACCCTCAGGGTGACCTATAGAAAAGCGAGTGGGCCTAAAACAGCTCTAATTCACCTCTTAATGTTATCAGTAAATGTGGATACATTTGTTTAATTGGTTGTGTTAAAAGGAAGTTGACCTTGGTGTATGTTTGCTGTGATTTCTTGGGACTGTCACTTGTGTTTCCCTTGAGAACAATCTCGCCAACTTAATACTCATTTTTTTCATCCATCCACCCATCCATCTATTCATTCATTTGTTCACTCATTCATTACCAGCCAGAGATTGGGGAGAAGAAATCCATTGCTGCCCATTTAAGGATATATGGATAAAGCACACCATGATAACTTTCCTGTCATTTCTTAGATGTCAGGTCACCACAGCCAAGGTGTGCTACTTTGTTCAACTCAAATGAGCTTAATCTTCTTTTTGAAAAACTATTTCAGAGTTCCTGTTGTGGCTCAGTGGTTAAGGACCCAACATTGTCTCTCTGAGGATGCAGGTTCGATCTGTGCCCCTCATGGGTTAATGCTCCTGCATTGCTGCAAGCTTCGGCGTAGGTCATAGATGCGGCTTGAATCCAGTGTTGCAAGGACTGTAGCTTAGGCTCAAGCTGCAGCTCTGATTCAAACCCTAGCCCAGGAACTTCCATATGTCACCGATGGGGCCTTAAGCGGAAAAAAAAAAGAAGGAAAGAAATACTGTTTCATCAAAGGCTCTAGGAACTCTCTATCTTTCAGATACAGTTTATAGAGTTTCTGCTACATATCACAATGGGGGGCAGTGATGGACAGGGCAGTTCTTGCTGTCAAGCAATCTAGTGAGTGTGTTTGTTTATGAAACAGCAAATTATCCTGGCTAAGACCTGCCCCCTGGGCTGATGTGAAGCCCTACACTGTTTAGTACATCTGTCCAGGCTGACTCTTTCAGTAGAAGTATGAAATTTTATTAAAGCAGCAGAATAATTTATTTGCATACAAATTTTACCCAGAAGGCTACTACATAAAACAGACTAGAATAGGGCTGGTCTGGATGACGTAGTGTCTCCACCTACCTCCAAAGTGCTGGTCCCTGAAGCCCTTCCACTGAGCTCCAGTGCTCCCCAGGGTTAAACTGAAAGGACAGACCTTTCTTTTTCACTAAATCAGGGGCTTTCAGGGTGATTCTGTTCCTCCATGTAGAATGCAGTGATTGATTGATCTCTAAGGTCCTCTCCAGCTTTGACATTTGGGTTTTATGATGCTGTGCCTTATTGAGTAGTCTGTGTGCAAAAGGAAATGAGAATTCAATCTCTCTATGGTGCAGTGGTTAAGGGTGCCTGGACTCGATTCCTGGAATACCACTTAACAGCTGCCTGGACTCGATTCCTGGGATACCACTTAACTTGCTGTGTGGCCTTAGGCAAGTGACTTACCTTATCTGTTCAACCCTGAGCAAGTTCCTTCTCTGTGTTTCAGTTCCTCCAGCTGCAAAATAAGGAAGAGAATATGGATAAGTTATGATACTTATGAGAAATAGGTCAATGAAGGCACACAAAATACTTTAAATTGTGACTGAAAACAATTCTGCATATAAAAAGCACTATATAATCACTAGCTGTTACTTATTCCTGAGTTGTTGAAGAAGTATTTGGACCATATCTCAGAGATGCTATAGGAAGGATTCTTATGATGGTGATGAGGTAAGACTAGATTTCCTTCAAGGTCCTGGATTAGCCATGAGAAGCTACATTATGGCCGTGTAACAATAAACCTTGAAAATGGTTTAAGTCTCAGTGACTTAACTGAACCAGGTTTATTTCTTGCTCACACCAGATCTAATACAAAGTGAACAATCCCTTGCACACTTCCCTTCTATAGGAAGTGACTCAAGCTGCTGCCAGCTTGAAGTTTGACCATCTCAACACATGACCTCCGTGGTCACCAGGGAAGAACGAGCATCAGCCTAGAAGTGACTTATCACCTTGTTAATAGTCCATTGACCAAAACTAGTCACATGGCCCACCTGAACTGGGGGGAGCGGTGGTGGTAAATTAAGGGCATCAGGATCTTCTTGACTGCATGCATTTCTTTTTCTTCTTTTTTTTTAATGGCTGCACTACAACATATGGAAGTTCCTGGGCCAGGGATTGGCCTATGTCACAGCTGTGGCAACACCAGATTCTTTAACCCACTCTCCCAGGCCGGGGATTGAAACCTGTACCTTTGCAGCAACCTGAGCCGCTGCAGTCAGATTCTTAATCCACTGCATTATAGCAGGAATGCCTGCATGAATTTCTTAGTAGAAAATAATTATTTGAGACTTAAACTAAAATGCAAGGAAATGAATTGTCCTATAATGACCAGAATTAACCATTGGACTTATTTTAAAGACGAATAGCTAGAAAAAAAAAGTTACTCTGAAAATTAGCCTATGTCTCAATAAGGATCACTAATTTCTTGGAGTTCCCATTGTGGTTTAGCAGGTTAAGAAGCTGACATAGCGTCCATGAGTTGCAGGTTCAATCCCTGGCCTCGCTCAGTGGGTTAAGGATCTGGCATCACTGTAAGCTGCAGCATAGTCATAGATGCTGCTTGGGTCTGGCATTGGTGTGGCTGTGATATAGGCTGGGAGATGCAGCTCCAATCCAACCCCTCGCCTAGGAACTTCTATATGCCACAGGTGCAGCAGTAAAGGGAAAAAAAATTTTTTTGAAGAACCACTAATTTCTTAAGCCCTATAGTGTACATTTTATTAGAATCAGTTCATCTGCATGTACCCAACTTGACAATCTTTTCTTTTCTGCCTCTGGATGATTTTACCACCTCATCGCATACCTAACTCACTCTGCTTATCTGATCGAAAAGATGTGCAGGAAAATTACATTTCGGAATATGATCACAGGTCCTTTGATAGCCATCTAGTATCAGTTTTTTCTTCCCCCAAGGTGGGCACAATATTACTCTGGCTTCCCTCTCTTAGCCTTAAAATTAAAGAATTCCTCGGTTATGATTTTTAACCTCCTAGGGTTTTTTTTTTTTTTTTTGTCTTTTTTGCCTTATTTAGGGCCCCTTCCCGTGGCATATGGAGGTTCCCAGGCTAGGGGTCTAATCAGAGCTGGTAGCTGCTGGCCTACGCCAGAGCCACAGCAACGTGGGATCCGAGCCACGTCTGTGACCTACACCACAGCTCACAGCAATGTCGGATCCTTAACCCACTGAGCAAGGCCAGGGATCGAACCCACAACCTCATGGTTCCTAGTCGGATTCGTTAACCACTGAGCCACGACGGGAACTCCCAACCTCCCAGTTAAAAGTTTCTCACTTCATTCTTCTTACCACCTTAAGAGAGAAAAGAAAGAAAGACGAAGGAAGGTAATGTGTATGGTCTGTGTTCCTAGAAGCAAGATATATGAGAATCAGGAAGAAAGATTGGACAGTTTCTATTCAAGGGAATGAAGAAAAGAAAATGGTAGGAAAGAAAACTGACAGAATCCTCAGCCAAGTTTCAGATGGTTCAGCCTGACACAGCTTTGGAAGGGTTCAAAGACACTGAGTGAATGATCATGCTGGCCTCATTTACTACAATGCCTGCTTTAAATAAAATCAACAGGAATGGCAGGGAACATTGCATTCCCTCACTGCAGAGATAGAACAAATCTCAGGGTAAAGTTGCCCAAAGCTCAAAGGGCTGTACTACGTCAAGCCAGAGCTGCTTACAGGGTCTGAGAAACTGCCCAGCCCTAAGCCTTCATCTTGGGCCCACTCCCCTGCCACTGTGATGGGAGCCTTTCAAGGCTTTGTTTTGGGTTGAGTTGGGGGCGAAGTTGGCCAGATCTGTTCTTTGATGAATGTCTTCACTTTAATCTGCAAGGCAAAGCCATACGCTTCAAAGAAAGGCAGGCTGCAGGAATAAGGTCAGTGTTCCTTTGAAGCCAAGGTTCAAAGATGAAATAGCAGTCCCAGTGAAATGACAATGTTTATGCACAAACAGCCTCCTTCACTCTGCAGCCAGGCTGCTTGAGGAGTTAATGCACAGGCACTGAGGGGCTGCCAGTCCCCCAGGTCTTTCACAGGCACCAAGACCCTTTCCATCTCCTGTTCTGTCACTCTGGGTCACATAATGAACCCAAAGTGGAGATTTCGTTTCTCCATTCTAATGGGTGTTGGGTAGTCCACCAGCCAAAGCAATGCTGTAAGGCCCTCAAGGGCAAGAACTGTGCCTTGAATTCATTTGCTGTTGAGTGTCAGACCCAGCACTTGGCTTAATGAATATGTCATGACTCACCCTCCCTCTTACAGTCCCCTTGACTTCAGATCAGTGTTTAGAACATCTTATCTAAATAAGATGGAGGGAATTTTTTTTTTTTCGTCTTTTGTCCTTTTTAGGGCCACACCTGTGGCATATGGAGGTTCCCAGGCTAGGCGTCTAATCGGAGCTCTAGCCACCGGCCTACGCCAGAGCCACAGCAATGCGGGATCTGAGCCACATCTGCAACCTACACCACAGCTCATGGAAACACTGGATCCTTAACCCACTGACCCAGCCAGGGATTGAACGTGCAACCTCATGGCTCCTAGTTGGATTCGTTTCCGCTGTGCCACGATGGGAACTCCGATGGAGGGAATGTTGATCCCGCAGGACTGGGTGTCAGTTCCACACCAACTGTGGTGGCAGAAGTCACCCCTCAGATCACCCCTTAGTGATGAACCCCACCTTTGAAGAGGTTCAGAAAGATGGCAGCTCTGTAATTTTCTCCAGTGAGACATGGCAGCAGAAGCCACAGGGGTGTGGGCCCCAAACCACGCCAGCCACTCCCCTAAAGTAAGCATCCTCAACATTTGGCTTATGATTATTTATTTACATCTTGAGGCACATTTTTCAATTAATCATCAACATTCTTTTTGAAGCTCCAATTTGGGCTCTCTGTTCCTACCTTCCCTTTTCCCAGCTCTGGGGAATCTTTTACTTCTCAGAGAAAATACAAGTTGTATCATGGGGAGGATTTAGGGTGTGGGCCTTGCAGCCAGACTGCATGGGGCCAGGTCCCAACCAGTCACTTGCTCCATGAATGGTAAGTGGCTTAACCCCCTCCTAGCCTCAGTTCCTTCATTGTAATTTGGGCTTGTAGGGCAGATTAAGTGATATAATATAGATAATGAACTTAGCATGACATGCTCTACTACTACGTATAATAAACATTCAATAAAGGTGAACAATTACTGTTTGTTTTTGTTTTTGTGGGGGTTTTTTGGCTGTACCTGTGGCATGTGGAAGTTCCCGGACGAGGGATCAAACCTGTACCACAGCAGTGACCCAAGCCATAGCAGTGACAATGCCAGATCCTTGACCCACTAGGCCACCAGAACTCCCAGTTACTATTATTTTTAACACATCTGCTTTCTCCCCTTCCTCCTCCAGTTTTTCCAATAGTTTTGATGGGTCCTAGAATATTCCTGTCCTTCAGGCCTTACATCTACTCCATCGGCAAGTCTTAACAACACTGCTTTTGACATACACCCAGAATCTGGTCCCCTCTCAACCTCTCCACATGGCCTCCATCAGCCCTTACCTGGATCAATGGTGTGGCCTCATGAATTTCCACCTCACTTGTGCCTTTTGCCATTTCATGACTTGTTCTCTACCCAGAAGACAAAATTATCTTTAAAAATGTAATTCAGGGAGTTCCTATTGTGGTTCATGGATTGTAACCCAACTAATATCCATGAGGATGTGGGTGCGATCCCTGGCCTTACTCAGTGGGTTAAGGATCCAGCGTTGCTGTGAGCTGTGGTGTAGATCACAGATGCAGCTCAGATCCTGGATTGCTGTGGCTGTGATGTCGACTGGTAGCTGTAGCTCTGATTCCACCCCTAGCCTGGGAACTGCCATATGCTGCACATGCAACTCTTAAAAAAAAAAAAAAATAGCGGGGGAAAAAAATGTAACTCAGACCAAATCACCGCTGCACTCAAATTTTCCATTCCTTCCCCTCTGAATTCAGTATAAAGTCCAGTCCGAGCCCTTCAAGGCTTCTCGTGATGTGGTCTTCCAAGTTTGCCAACTCTCACTCCCTCACTCCAAGCAGCTGGCATCTTTGCTTGTCCCAGAATGTGGGGAACAGCTCCCACAGAAAGTCTTTGCACTTGCCAGCCAACACCTACACAACCCACTCCCTCACTTTCTTCATGTCCTTGCTAAAAATTAGCTTTATGAGGAGACAAGCTGTATCCTTAACTGCACACGCCCCCCCCCCTTGTCCCTAGAATCTTCCTGACCTTGCTTTAGTCTTCAGAGCATGTATGAACACCTGACAAAGGATGTACCCATCTGCTTATTTTATGGTTTCCCTCACTCAGATGTAAACTCCAGGAGAATAAGCACTCTATCAGACTCGCTCATCACACTGAGAAGTCACAAGCTCTCAATGATTATCTGTTGAATCCTTCTCTCTCTCTCCCTCTTAGATCAGCAAATAAGCAACCCTTATCTCCTCATCTCCATGCTTGGTTCTCTCCCCTTCCCACCTTCTAAAGGCATCGGCCCCTTTACTCAACCATGAACTTGTTCATTCCCTTCATCCTAAAGAGCTTCATTCTGTTCCGTTCTGCCCACCTCCCCTTCTCCCCCCTCAGCCATCAGCCCTCATTCTCTTCCTGGTTCCACAGACTCTGCTGGCTCAGAGGTGCCCCTGCCCACCTACCCTGCTGGCCCTTCTTCAGCCAGATTTGACCTCTCTGCCCTCAATCCTTGAGAACCGTCTGTCTAACCTTCTTGGTGGAAGATGGGAAAATGCTCTTCTTTTTTCTTCCCTTTCACTTTTTTTTTTTTTTTTGGCTTTTTGGTGGCATATGGAGGTTCCCAGGCTAGGGGTCGAATTGGAGCTGCAGCCGCTGGCCTACACCACAGCCACAGCAATGCAGCATCCGAGCTTCATCTGCGACCTACACCACAGCTCACTGCAACGCTGGATCCTTAACCTACTGAGCAAGCCAGGGATCAAACCTGCATCCTAATGGATGCTAATCAGATTTGTTAACTACTGAGCCATGATGGGAACGCTGATGCTCTTCTTTTTTGGTTCCTTTTTGTTTGTCTGTCCTTCCTCTCCTTTCCTGCTCAGTCCACTTCCCCATCTGCATCTGCCAGAATCCCATCCTCTGCTCTCTACTGTCTCCTCTGCACAAGTATGCCCTCCTTTGTCTGTTGTGTAGAAATATGCTTCTCAAATGTGAGCCTAAATCAGAGTCACCTGAACAATGGATCACTTCTTGGCTAACACACTCTTTAAAAAACAAAACAAAACAAAACAAAAGTTGTATTAGTTTCAGATGTACAGGGCAGTAATTCAGTTATACATACATCCATTCCTTTTCAGGTTCTTTTCCCATACAGTTTTTACATAGTATTGAGTAACTCTCCTTGTGCTATTCAGTAGATCCTGTTACCCATCTATTTTATATGTAGTAGTGAGTATATGTCAGTCCCAACCCCCTAATTTATCCCTTTTCCACTTTACCCTTTTGGCAACCATAAGTTAGGTTTCAAAATTTTGAATCTGTTTCTGGTTTGTAAATTCTTTTGTATCATTTTTTTTAAATTACCAATTAAAGTCCCATTCTTTATTCAGGTTTTATTTTTTTTAATTTTTTGAACCATATTTTATTTTATTTCTTTTTTTATCACTGTGAGAAGAAAAAAAAGAATGTATACATGTATGTGTAACTGGGTCACCATGCTGTACAGAAAAAAAAAATAATGTATTGGGGAAATAAAAAAAAAATAATGCACTCTTTATCTCACCAAAATGGCTTTAGGAAAAGGGAAACTCTGATTTCATCAGCTTTTCTTTCTGTTACTTCAGGACTAGGCTGATGGGATAATCACCAACTTTATAAGTCACAAAACTTTTTTGCTATCATACGCATGAAAATGGTTGATCTGTTTATAACTGAGTGGCCAATAGCATTTCCCTAGAGAGAAAAACAGTAGTGGAGATTTACTTACAAGTGAAAATAAAGACAGAGTTCTATTTCCTGACGTATAATATCCAACTTCAGTAGAATAAGCCTTCATCATTGCTAATAAAATCTCCTATGCTTAAACAATAAAGTTCAGAAAAATAAGATTTTCTATTTTTCTTTGACACCATGCTTGCCCCTCTTTGCCCCTAAACAGAAAGATTTTCTGGGTAGCAGGGGATGATGTGTCTGGATGGATATTGTATAGGCAGTGAAAACTGAAGGTAAAATCAGGATGGAATAGTAAATTGTGACCTTCCTGGAAATAAAGCCGTTAGCTATACAGGACTCTCAAAAACATAGGGAATTTGCCAGAATGGAATACAATAGGGTTTTTTGTGTGTAACATTTTAGGATTATTCCTGCAAAAAGATAAGATAAATAGTATCACCACCATCAATTATTTTAGATATTATCAATTGAACTCAGATATTATCCAGGTAATTACCTCAGTTCTCCACTTTCAATAGGAAGAAGCAGCTCAATAAGCTTATCAGAGTATGGAGAGGCAGGTTTTGCCAAACATTAGCAGGAAGGCTAATAAGAGAAGGATGAGGAGGGGTTCCCTGGTGGCTCAGTGGGTTAAGGATCTGGTGCAGTCACTGCTGTGGCTTGGGTCATTTCTGTGATGCAGGTTCGATCCCTGGCCCAAGAACTTCCATATGTCACAGGCATGGCCAAAAGAGAGAGAGAGAGAAAGATGGGGAAACTGAGTCAAAAATTAGCACTAAGTACCCCCAGCCATTATCCAGTACAGGAATTCTTCCTCAGAGCTTCCTTTTGCCTTTTAGCAAGTGAGAATTGTGACAGGGCCAAGATCTGAGGAGGAAGTATTCAATAGACACACTCCCCAACAGACGGCCTCCTCCCACTAACCCTTTCTGAGGTTTTACTTCTTGCTTGACTTGAGAGGTATTCAAAACATTCCATCTGTGAAGAAGCTGCCACCTCAGCCCTAGAATTCTGCTTGCCCATCCTTTGGCGAGGTTGGGGAATGAAGACTAGCATCTAATAGAATCATTCTGCTTTTTCCCTCTGAGGATCAGCCTCTGGGATGGAGAGGCTCTCCATTTCTGAACTGGACAGATGATGTCTTTTAAATCCACCTTGTTTGTATTACAGGGTCACTACTTTATTACTGATGCTGCCCATCTTAAAATTAAAACTGAGTATTCTGAAGTTCCTGTTTTGGCTCAGTGGTAACAAACCTGCCTAGTGTCCATGAGGATACAGGTTCGAGCCCTGTCCTCACTTTGCTCAGTGGGTTAAGGATCCAGCATTGCCATGAGCTGTGGTGCAGGTCACAGACACGGCTGGGATATGGTCTTGCTGTGGCTGTGGCCCACAGCTTGGGGTCCAATTGGACCCCTAGCCTGGGAACTTCTGTATGCTGAAGGTTTGGTCCTAGAAAGAAAAGAAAAGAAAAGAAAAGAAAAGAAAAGAAAAGAAAAG